>NC_086100.1:52175726-52800726 GCF_963921235.1 Mobula hypostoma | reverse complement strand
AGGTAGTCGGATTTCTGAAGGTCAACTATACTGTATTCTTATTGTAATTTATAGCAATTTTCTATGTATTGCACTATACTGCTGCAAATTTCACGATATATATCAATGATAATAAACCTGATTCTGACCAACAGGCCGCAATCGGTAAGGCAGCAACACTTCTGTCATAATTATGCTTAACACCAGTGCCCCACGAGGCTGAATCTTTATACTTTACTCCTTGCACTGCCTCAAAGCACTGTGTAATGAATTGATTATTATGAACAGTATGCAAGACAAGTTTTTCACTGTACCTCAGTACATGTGACCATAATAAACCAATTCCAATTATTGTCACCATCGAGCATTAAGAGCTGTCTCAGTGAAGTTCATTATAAATGTCAACCTAAGAGAATATAATTTCATCAAAGCTGAGACAAAGTGGCACAGTAACATTGATACACGAGATTCAGTGGGACTGTCTGACACTTATGCTATTAAATTACAATGCCATAATCCATACCGATATAGAGGTAAATATACATCGTCTGGGATGTAAACAACCAAATGTTGGTGGGTTACTCTAACTAATGATAAAGTTACGACAAATTACACGCTCTACATTTATCACATAATCTTGCCTAAATTTGACAAATAGAATTAAAAACAAATCAATTAAAATGGTGCATTGCATAAGTACACAAATTATTTCAGGCCATTCAAAGTGTATACATACCATATTTACCAATTTAAAAGGCTGTACTGATTTCATTCAAGGTCAAGCAGTTTCAAACATCTGTTCATACCTCAGTAATCTCCTGCATTATATTTATACATCTAAATGGCACTGTTGATTTCAAGCAAGGTCAGATTTTCAATCAGTTTTAATTAACAGTTCAGAGGTTTTTGAAGTCCATTTTCTTTTGAGAAAATTTTCCAGGAGAATTGATAACAGTGAGGAAAAGCATAAGTGAAATTGGCAGTTTACTTTTTAAAACAGTATATTCTTATTTACATTTTAGTTTTACTGTCCATCCCTTATACTAATTAAATTGCATCAAACACCACCACAGAGATGAGACATTGCAAATGAACAACTGGATTTGCACCCTGATAATAATTTCTTTCCCTGTCACATTATAAAATGGCATTAAAATTAACAGAATGCTTCTTAGAAAAGGTCAACAATAATTCAAATGTATATTTTTATAGAAAGGAGGAAATATTTACAGTGAGGCAATTATAGAAGAAGTTTCAGAAGTATAAATCTACTATATTTATTTAACTGTATGAAGTTTTTTAAAAATACCACTATGGTAACTTTTGCTCAATCCCTATATATAGACATATGGGACCTACTCTAAGATATTCTAGTGAGTGGGGAGAAAAAGATTTCCGACAGTATGAAATTAACTCTCATTACTTTTGATCTGCCTCAATGCCACTTTATGCAACAGCTAATTTGGTTAGTGGTTTGTTCATTGTTATAATTACTACAAACCAGCAATAAGACAAATCATGATGTTAATAATACCAACATTTTTTCTCTAAATAATTAGGAAGACTGCACATCGAGAACTATATTATTTTTTTTTTGTGTATTTGCTAATAGCATATATTGGAGGCATGTTATACGAATTCAAAAATTAGCTAAAATATGCAATAGCACCTTCTTGATGTAAATCTTCAATATTAAGAAAAGATTTCAGTTGCTCCATGGGTCCATGAGTCAATTTAATAAATTAATATACCCACAGCTAATTTAGTGCACAGTGTAAAATCTAAAACTGGCAGGATCCTCCTCCCAAGGATATCCATGTTCTTCTCAACTTCTTTTACAGTAAGTGACCAAAATGGTGTTCTAGATTCTAGAAAATATTAAGAAACATTTATGGTTTTTCCATCTGTCTTTACAAAGGGGCTTAATATATTTTAGATGAAAAATACAACCAGTAAGCAAAATATCATTGTCACATCTTGGAATGTTTGATTGTTCTCTTTTTGGAAAAAATGGGAATTGGTTATTTTTAACTGATAGATTTTAAAGACAGTTTAAAAAAGCCCCAGCTTCAAAGTGGGTTTATTGGTTAATTTCCTATGCATTCAAGATACATATTAGAACTGGATGAGTCATTTTCTGAAACATTGCCCACCACAAAGTTTAAAACTGGTTAACTGCCTCATCCTAGGTTTATAAAACCATAATCAACTGTATCCATTTTGAGAATGGCAAAGATGATTCTTCCAATCCATACCTAAACAAGGTAACTAGTGATGTTCCACAGGGGTCTGCGTTGGGGCCGCTGATTTTTACATTATATGTCAATGATTTGGATGACGGAATTGACGATTGTGGCCAAGATAGGTGGAGGATGTAGGTGTAGAGGATGCAGACAGGCTACAGAAGGACTTGGGTATATAAGGAGAATGAGCAAAGAAGTGGTGGTGGAGGCAGAAATGATAGGATCCTTTAAGAGACTCCTGGATGGATACATGGAGGTTAGAAAATTAGAGGGCTTTGGGTAAGCCTAGGTAGTTCTAAGGTGAGGACGTGTTCGGCACAGCTTTGTGGGCTGCGGGGCTTGTATTGTGCTGTAGGTTTTCTATGTTTCTATGCAGTGGCAGATGGAATATAGTGTCAGGAAGTATATGGTCATGCACTTTGGTAGAAGAAATAAAAGCACAGACTATTTTCTAAATAGAGAGAAAATTCAAAAAATTGAGGTAAAAAGGAACTTGGGTGTCCTTGTGCAGGATTTCCTAAAGGTTATTTTGCAGGTTCAGTTGGTGGTGAGAAAGGCAAATGTAAAGTTGGCATTCATTTCAAGAGGACAAGAATATAAAAGCAAGGATGTAACATTGAGCCTTTATAAGGAACTGGTGAAACCTCGCCTGGAGTATTGAGAGCAGTTTTGCACCCATTATCTAAGAAAGTATGTGCTGACATTGAAGAGGGTTCAGGTTCATGAAAATGATCCTGGGATTGAAAGGCTCATCATATGAGGAGTGATTAATTACTCTGGGCTTGGGCTGAGGATGTTCTACAAGTCTGTGGTGGCCAGTGCTATCATTTTTGCTGTTGTGTGCTGGGGCAGCAGGCTGAGGGTAGCAGACACCAACAGAATCAACAAACTCATTCATAAGGCCAGTGATGTTGTGGGGATGGAACTGAACTCTCTCACGGTGGTGTCTGAAAAGAGGATGCTGTCCAAGTTGCATGCCATCTTGGACAATTTCCCCCATCCACTACATAATATACTGGTTGGGCACAGGAGTACATTCAGCCAGAGACTCATTCCACCGAGATGCAGCACAGAGCGTCATAGAAGGTCATTCCTGCCTGAGGCCATCAAACTTTACAACTCCTCCCTTGGAGGGTCAGACACCCTGAGCCAATAGGCTTGTCCTGGACATTTCATAATTTACTGGCATAATTTACATATTACTATTTAACTATTTATGGTTTTATTACTATTTAATTATTTATGGTGCAATTGTAACGAAAACCAATTTCCCCTGGGATCAATAAAGTATGACTATGACTGTGACTACTCACTAGAATTCAGAGGAATGAGGGGGGATCTTATTGAAACCTATTTAATGCTGGAAGGCCTTGAGAGAGTGGATATGGAAAAAATGTCTCCTGTTGTGGGGGAGTCTAGGACCTCAGGACACAGCCTCAGAATAGAGGGGCATCCTAATAGAATGGAGATGAGGAGAAATTTCTTTAGCCAGAGAGTGGTGAATATGTGGAATTTGTTGCCACAGGCAGCTGTGGAGGCTAAATCATTGGGTATATTTAAGGCAGGGGTTGATAGATACTTGATTAGTCAGGGCACAAAGGGATACAGGGAGAAGGCAGGAGATTGGGGCTGAGAGGGAAACGGATCGGCCATGATGAAATTGTGGAGCAGACTCAATGGACCAAATGAGCTAATTTTGCTTCTATATCTTACGGTCATATAGGATGAAAGGTTTAACATATGAGGAGCATTTGATGGCTCTGGGTCTGTAGGCACTGGAGTTTCAAAGAATGAAGGGAAATCTCATTGAAACCTATCGAATATTGAAAGATACATGATAAAGTAGGCATTAGAGAAAAGTAACTTGTGAAACTGAAAGGTCTGAAGGTAGGTAAATCACTTGGACCAGGTGATATACACACCAACACACATAAAAGTTGCTGGTGAACGCAGCAGGCCTGGCAGCATCTATAGGAAGAGCTACAGTCGACGTTTCAGGCCGAGACCCTTCATCAGGACTAACGGAAAGAAAGCTAGTAAGAGATTTGAAAGTGGAAGGGGGAGGGGGAGATCTAAAATGATAGGAGAAGACAGGAGGGGGAGGGATGGAGCCAAGAGCTGGACAGTTGATTGGCAAAAGGGATATGAGAGGATCATGGGACAGGAGGCCTAAGGAGAAAGAAAAGGGGGAGGGGGGGAAAACCCAGAGGATGGGCAAGGGGTATAGTGAGAGGGACAGAGGGAGAAAAAGAGAGAGAGAAAAAGAATGTGTGTATATAAATAAATAACAGATGGGGTACGAGGGGGAGGTGGGGCAGTCCCACATCCCAGAGAAAGCAGGATCTCCCAGTGGCCACACATTTTAATTCCACGTCCCATTCCCATTGATATGTCTACCCATGGCCTCCTCTACTGTAAAGATGAAGCCACACTCAGGTTGGAGGAACAACACTTTATATTCCATCTGGGAAGCCTCCAACCTGATGGCATGAACATTGACTTCTCTAACTTCCACTAATGCCCCACCTCCCCCTTGTACCCCATTTGTTATTTATTTATACACACACATTCTTTTTTTCTCTCTCCTTTTTCTCCCTCTGTCCCTCTCACTATACCCCTTGCCCATCCTCTGGGCTTCCCCCTCCCCCTTTTCTTTTTCCCTAGGCCTCCTGTCCCATGATCCTCTCATATCCCTTTTGCCAATCAACTGTCCAGCTCTTGGCTCCATCCCTCCCCCTCCGGTCTTCTCCTATACTTTTGGATCTCCCCTCCCCCTCCCACTTTCAAATCTCTTACTGGCTCTTCTTTCTGTTAGTCCTGACGAAGGGTCTCGGCCCGAAACGTCGACTGTACCTCTTCCTATAGATGCTGCCTGGCCTGTTGCGTTCACCAGCAACTTTTATATGTGTTGCTTGAATTCCCAGCATCTGCAGATTTCCTCGTGTTTGCGTGATATACACACCAGGCTTCTTTCAAGAATCACTAGATTCTGGTATGGTTCCAGAAAATTGGGAAATTGCAAATGTCACTCTACTCTTCAAGAAAGGAGAGAGGCAGAAGAAAGGAAAGTATAGGCCAGTTAGTCTAACCTCAGTGGTTGGGAAGATGTTGGAGTCAATTATTAAGGATGAGGTCTCAGGGTACTTGGACGCACATGATAAAATAGGCCGTAGTCAGCATGGTTTCCTCAAGGAAAAATCTTGCCTGACAAATCAATTGGAATTCTTTGAAGAAATAACAAGTGGGATAAAGAAAGGAGAATCTGTTGATGTTGTGTATTTAGGATTTCAGAAGGCCTTTGACAAGGTGCCACACATGAGGCTGCTTAACAAGCCTCAAGCCCATAGTATTACAGGAAAGATTCTAGCATGGATAAAGCAGCGGCTGATCAGCAGGAGGCAAAGAGTGGGAATAAAGGGAGCCTCTTCTGGTTGGCTGCCAGTGACTAGTGGTGTTCGACAGGGGTCTGTTTTGGGACTGATGCTTTTTACATTATACGTCAGTGACTTGGATAATAGAATTGATAGCTTTGTTGCAAAGTTTACAGATAATATGAAGATAGGTGGAGGGCAGATAATTTTGAGGAAGTAGAGAGGCTACAGAAGGACTTAGACAGATTAGGAGATTGGGCAAAAAAGTAGTAGATGGGATACAGCGTCGGGAAGTGTGTGATTATGCACTTTGGTAGAAGAAATGAAAGGGTTGACTATTTTCTAAATGGAGAGAAAATACAAAAAAAACTGAGGTGCAAAGGGACTTGGGGTCCTGCTGCAGGATTTCCTAAAGGTTAATTTGCAGGCTGAGTCTGTGGTGAGGAAGGCAAATACAATGTTAGCATTTGTTTCAAGAGGACTAGAATATAAAATCACAGATGTAATGTTGAGACTTTATAAAGCACTTGCGAGGCCATACTTGGAGTATTTTGAGCAGTTTTGGTTTTAGTATCTAAGACAGGATGTGCTGACTTTGGAGAGGGTTTGAAGGAGCTTCAGGAAAATGATTCTAGGATTGAAAGGCTTGTCATATGAGGAGTGTTTGATGGCTCTGAGCATGTATTCACTAGAATTCAGAAGAATGAGCTATGACCTCATTGAAACCTATCGAATGGTGAAAGGCTTTGATAGGGTGGTTGTGGAGAGAATGGTTTCTATGGTGGGAGAGTCTAAGACCAGAGGACACAGACTCAGAACAGAGGGGCATCCTTTTAGAATGGAGATTAGGAGGAATTTCTTCAGCCAGAGTCGTGGATCTGTGGACTTCATTGCCATAGACAGTTGTGGAAGCCAGGTCTGTATGTATATTTAAGGCAGAGGTAGATAAATTCTTGATTGATCAGGGCAAGAGGGATACGGGGAGAAGTCAGTAGATTGGAGCTGAAAAGAAAATTGGATCAACCATGATGAAAAGGCAGTGCAGACTCAATGGGCCAAATGGCCTAATTCTGCTCCTATATCCTACAGGCTTATGCTGTTATGATAAAGGGGAGTGGATATGGAAAGGATGCTTCCTATAGTGGGGGAGTCTTAGACCAGAGGGCATAGCCTCAGAATTCAAGGATATCCCTTTGGAACAGAGATGAGAAGAAATTTTCTGAGCCAGAGCACGGTGAATCTATGGAATTCATTGCCACATGCAGTGATGGAGGCCAAATCTTTGGGTATATTTAAAACTGAGGTTGATAGGTTCTTAATTAGTAAGAGTGTCTAAGGTTATGGGGAGAAGGCAGGAAAATGGGGTTGACGTGGATACTAAACCAGCCATAATAGAACAGCGGAGCAGACTTGATGAACCAAATGGCCTAATTCTGCTCTTTTTTCTTATGTCTTATGGGCCCAAGGCCCTGTTTCTGCACTGACTCCATAATGTGAGAAAGTAATCTCATGGGGTCTACCTTATGGAAGGAACTGAAAATTAAGATGTGATATTTATATACAGTATAGTTATTGGTAATGTTGTTTGTAAACTACATGGATGATTCATATCTGATCTCATTTCACTAAATTATGTTTCTGCCAACCTATTGAAATATTGGAGAAGTGCATGTGGAAAATTACAATAATCATCTCAGATCATAGTGGGATCTTAAAATTATTCTACTGCATCATTATGATATAATTAGATACCAGACAGTACAAGGAACACATCTGAAGTTATGAAAGGCAGTTTGACGAGGGTTTATACCCCAGTGATCCAGGATCAAACCTGAGCTCTGGCGCAGTCTGTGTAGAGTTTGCATGCTTTCTCTGTGACTACTTTGCATTTGTGTGGATGGCCTAGGCTTCCCCCACAACCCTAAAATGTGATGATTATTGTGAATTGGCTGTTATAAATTACTGCATGTGGGTGTGGGAGAATCAGCATGGCGATGATGCGCACATGAGAGAGAATAAATTACTGGGAAATAAGTGGGGAAATGAGATTGTTGCGATTACTCGGACAACCAGCATGAATTTGACTTGCCAAGATGGCTTCCTTCTGTATAATAAGAAAATAATGGAAAATGTGAACCAGAAAATGAATTTCCTGAACTGTAATTAAAGTATTATCATTATCAATAACTGACCAATAGATTATTCAGTCCATTATATTGCACAACTGGAAACCATATCCTTCTATCACTCAGATAAACACAATATCTCGTTCACTAATAAATCAATTATTTTCCACTGATAGTTGTTGACCAAAGTATTTTTGCTCCAGATGAAAATACCCACTAACATCTTGAAGAATAAATATACATTCAGCTGTTTAAAGTAAACATGCATTAGCGAACCAAGTATAGATCACTAGCACAATTACTACCTAAGGAAGTCTGAAGTCGATGTGTTCAGATTACTAGGACAATTTTCTTCATCCTCTGATGTAATAAGTTATATTTTGATCAGTTCTAATCATGACAATTACGTGATTACAGAATTGGATGGTTACTTTCCTTTTCCTCCTAGAGTAGACTGCAAAGTAGGAGCTGAGAAATTGGTAATTCAGTAGAGAGGAGGGAGATAATGTTCATGCCAACCCAAAAGATGTAGATAAGTCACTACGGACAAGAATTATGAAGCAAAAAATAGTTTAAGTATCTTGATAAAGGGCGTTGGAGTAAACAATGGACAAATGCTATAGTGACTGGTTGTTAAATTGACAGGATGGTGAAATGGATTAAAATGTAGCTTTAGAAGGGGAGCTGATGTATGCTTAAGGTACAAATAATGCAACGAGATTTGGGAGAGTGCCACAAAATGGAATGCTATGGGCAAATTACCTATTTTTATCTTATACTTTACTACATTTTTATGTTGACAGTTAATAAATATTTTAATCATCTATTCATAGTTGAGACAGAATATTGAAAGATTTATTTAATCACGAGGGTCCATACATCATAGTGAATCCTTTGATCAAATATCTGTAAGAGCATACTTTGCAGATTGGATGATTTGATTGTAATCAGGAGTGAAAAAAAATTGCAAAATTTTCCCATTCCCACCAAGTCACAGATAATGGGCCAACTACAAGGCCCCAATATTACCTTAAATAAAATTCTTTAGCATAGTACAAGTCTTTGGATAAAGTTAAGGACCTCGTTGACACAATATCACACTTAGCAGTACTGCTACACCTATAGACCATTGTTCTTAATCAGCAATTCGATCACATGCAAATCTTTATTTTGGTATTTACCAATGTAATTAGAACCACTTAACATTCATATCTGGGATGGATTTAGTTCTAGAAATTTACATTCTCTTCTTGCCATTGAAAATCAGATTTTCATTTTAATAATTTGTAACCACTTCTGATTCAGTGGGAATATATCTGTCCAAAGTGCAATTTCATAAGAGTAACATGAACCACAGCATGACGGCATACATAATGTTTTACACCATGTTGTTGCATATTGGAGAAATAGTTGTGTCTTTTTTCCATAACGAAAGGAAAGTCATTCACCAGGCAATGCTTTCACGGTGGGTAAGTTAGTCTGTATATAGTATTTTTGTAGAAAAATGTTATCAAGATGTTTCTGAGCTAAAAATAGGGCCAAAATATGAACTAGAATAATTGATTTTGAATAAGATATTGAGTGAATATAGATTTACGGTAGGGCAGAGAGAAAAGTAATTCTAGATTGTACAACCTATAAGGTTGAAGGTAACATCATGTCTGTGAAACACCCTGGCTCACATTTTTACTGTTATGCTGTAGGTATTTCATTTTAGCAGTTCTGTAAGACAGCCTGTTCTGCTTTCACCCTTTTTGGTTTATTGTTGAAGGTAAGGGATGCTGAGGAATGTGTGTCATCCAACTAGCACAGTGGAACGCAGAGAAGGTTCGAGAGAATACTGGTAGGGGAGAGATCTTGTGAGGGACACTAAGGTTGGTCTTGGGTTTTTGTTTTGTTTGGTGGGAGATGAAGAGAGAAGACGCCGGAGAGCACAGGTCGTAGGACTTGACCCGATGGGGGGACCGTGATTCGATGGAGCCAAATGCTGAGATCAACTGAGGATCAGTGAGTATGAATTTCTTGGATTTTTTTTTTACTGTCTCTTAAGTTAAGATTCATAAATATAATTTGTTTAATTGTATGCAGTGTGCTGTCTGTTGTTTCTTGGCAGTGAGTTGTAACAGGATAGTAAATTACACAGCATCCACACAAACCGGAGTTTGGGGTGGGAGAGCTGTTTCAATCTCACGGGTTTGGTGGGACTGGAGTGTGTCTTCCCTAGACTTACACAGCCAAGGAAGCCAGTGGGGTTTCATCTGTTTAGATTCAGGCAACTGTCTCATTCAGTGGTGACAAAATTGAGGAGCAAAACTCAAAGGGATTGGTTTACATTTTCAGATTTTTGTACGGCTTAAGGCAAAGTGAATGCAGTTAATGACACTGGGAAGTTTGCAATCCTAGAGCACCTGAAATTGTCTGGCCTTCTGCTGCTCACTGTTAAAGGAGAAGATGTGGTTCTCTTCTCAAGTAGACAGCATCTATAACTTTCCTATGGTGCATGTGCCACCAGCATTTTTTTGGAAAGACTCAAGACTGAAGAAATGCATTTTTGAGCATTTTTTTCAGTTCAACGCTAGTGACCATTGTTTAATTTCTACAAATAAAGTTAGCAGATAGTTCAGAACCCAAGCTCAGATGAGATATGCCTTGTTCTTCTGCAGTAGCTTTGATAGAGAGAGAAAAAATGCAATAGATGCTAGTGAGCTGGTCTAGTAACTGTAATAAATGACATTTGATATCTATAGCATAGAAATGGAGTTTACATGTACAATACATAAGAAATACAAAGTTCACCCTGAAAAGTACTGTGAGAAACTTTCAAGGCAAATAGTTTCTCAAATCAAGCTTTTCATGGTATGGCAGTGACTTATAACTTTACATGTTCAAAAATAAACAGTTTTTTTTTATTGTCCACTCCACTTAAATATGTCAGTATAGCTCTTTATATTGTACTTTGGCTTTTGTTTGAACATAACTAATACTTAGCCCCAGAAATACTGGAATTACTCTTTGGGCAGATTTATCCAGTTAACTGCCATAACCCCAGCCCATTCATGTTCTTTTTTAATACTTTCACCAATCATCAGCTGAAGTTGCAACAATCAGAAAAATCCCGAATGAATTTTTATGCAGCATTTATAATGGTAATTATTGTACCTGTGAATGTTGGTGACCTTCTACTTATGATCTTTTCCAAAAAGTTTCCATCCTCTGGATTCTTGAAACCAAGTAATAGCATGTAATGCTGTGTGAAGGCCTCAGACCAGTCAACAGTCTGAGGCAGGATATGATTTGTACCAGGATCTGAAAATTACCATACATCTCAATGTTGAATAATTTTTGGCACAAGACCTATAAATGTTCTCACCGAAATTATTTGTGCTGTGCACTTTGGAAGCAGTGAACATAATTTAAGAAAAATAAACTTAAATAATACCATAAGCCAAAAACTGAGCCACAGTCTTCGTCACAGGATCAGAGAGAGATAGCAATTTTAAATTCCTTGGTGTTATCAATTCGGAGGACCTGTCCTGGGGCCAGCACGTAAGTGCAATTATGAAGAAAGCACGGCAGTGCCTCTTCTTCCTAAGGAGTTTGCAAAGAGTCCACATGTCATCTATAACTTTGACAAACTTCTGTAAATCTGGCTGCATCATGGCCTGGTATGAAAACACCAAAGCACTTGAATGGAAAATCCTACAGAATGTAATGGATATGGCCTAGACCATCACAGCAAAAGCTCTCCCTACCACTGAGCACATCAATACGGAGTGTTGTTGCAGGAAAGCAGCATCCATCATGAAGGACACCCACCGCCCAAGTTATGCTCTCATCTCGCTGCTACCATCAGAAAGAAGGTACAGGAATCTCAGGACTTGCACCACCAGGTTCAGGAACAGTTACCACCCCTCAACTATCAGGTTCTTGAACCAAACGAATAACTTCACTCAACTTCACTTGTCCCATCACTGAAATATTCTCTCAACATATGGACTCACTTTCAAGGACTCTACATCTCATGCTCTTGCTATTTATTGCTTATTTATTTATTATTATTATTTCCTTCTTTTCATATTTGCACAGATTGTTGCCTTTTACACACTGGTTGAATGCCCAAGTTAGTGCAGTCTTTCATTGATTCTATTATGGTTATTATTTTATTATGGAGTAATTGACTATGCCCACGAGAAAATTAAGCTCAGGGTTGTATATGGCATTCATGTTGAGAGGACTAGAATTTAAAAGCAAGGATGTAATGTTGAGGTTTTATAAGGCACTGGTGAGGCCTCATTTAGAGAATCATGAGCAGTTTTGGGCCCATTATTTAAGAAAAAAAATATTGAAGAAGATTCAACGGAGTTTCACAAAAATGATTTTAGGATTGAAAATGAGGTGTGTTTGATGGCTCTGGGCCTGTAATCACTGAAATTCAGAAGAATGAGAATGGATCTTATTGAAGCCTCTCAAATGTTATAAGTCTTCAACAGAGTCAATGTGGAGAGCATGTTTCTTATGGTGGGGGAGTTGAGAACCAGAGGAGAGAGCCTCAGAATAGAGGGCCATCCATTTATAATGGGGATGAGGAGGAACTTCTTTAGCCAGAATGGTGAATCTGTGGAATTTGTTGACAGAGGCAGCTGTGGAAGCAAGTCATTGGGTGTATTTAAGACAGAGGTTGATATATTCTTGAATAGTCGGGGTATGAAGGGTCACAGCAGGAGACTGGGGCTGAGGAAATGGATCAGTCATGATGAAATAGCAGAGCAGTCTTGATGGGCCAAATAGCCTAATTTTGCTTCTATAACTTATGATCTTATGGTCTTTTCAAATCAGATTGATGGACTATTCTCCCAACCAGATATTGTTTTTAACTTTGAAAGTGACCTTTATAGTTTAATATCAAAAAGGATTGTAGCTATAAAACTCTTTGCCTGTTTTGCAATTAAATTTACAGGCAAAAGTGTGCAATATACCTTTATTATGACTCATCTATTTGTGTTACCACTTTAGGAGGCTTATGGATTTCCATGTCAGGATCCATCTGGACATCAATGTTCCTAAATGTCCTGCCATTTACTGTAAGCTTTCCTCTTACATTTGACATACCTATTTGCAACAACTCACACCTGTTTGGATTAAACTCAATCTGCTATTTCTCTGCCCACTTTTCCAAATAGTCTATATCCTGCTGAATCCTTTGCCAACCTTCCTCACCATCAAGAATGCCACCAATTTTTCCGCAACCTTACTAATAAAAGCCCACTACATTTCCATATAACAAGAAACAAATTTTGGTTGCAAGATAAGGAATGACTCCATCAAAATTGACATCTAATAATTGTGCAGAATTTTGTGAATCACTGTAGTGTGTGCATAGTTGACAGCTGTTGGAAATATAACTACATTTTACTTTCTCTTGCTGGGGTCGCGTGAACAGATGAAAGTTATTGCAATGCCAGGAGTTACCGGCTTTGCTACATCATAGCAAACCAGTGACATATGTGACATTATGGCCAGTGCACCTTGCATCAGAACTAGAATAATTCACTCTGTCAATTTCCACATAGCATACAGACAAAGGAGGAGAACCTTTGTGGCCACTGTTCTATATCTTGGCTGCACCATGATGTTTTAATTCTGTTACATTCCACTTTGCAATTGCATTTCAGCTACCCCAGCAAAGCAAGAATGACCAATGGGTTACAAGTTCAAATTTCTGATAATGAGTCTGACGACCCTAGTATCCACAGGCATAGGCATAGCATGCAAATAATAAAAGCTATGTTGTCATCCAATATCCATCAGAGCAGTAGAATCTTGTTGTATATCTGTATAACTTCACAGAATTCCTTTTTAATAGCTCTTTGGCCATCAGCTGAGGAGCAAAAGCAAGAGGAAAACAGAGAAAAACAGAGAAAAAGATGCCGAACAGAAGGAAGAGGTAGGAGACAAGTAAAATAGTTCCTCAGAATTGAGTAGTATTTCAACAAGTGGAAATCCTAGTCTTTGTTCATCAACACCTTAACTTTATTCTGGCTGAATATCAGTTTGTCTATTTGACTGGTGTCAAATTAGTCATTTAAATATTTAAGCGAAATGGAGCCATAAAACTTAAAATTTAAACTCCTTTTTTTCTGTTATTAAAACATTCTACATTTCCAAATGCCAGAGAGCAGTGAAATAGCAGCTATATCTTTAGGAAAGTGGGAGAAATCCTGAGTAGCTGTGAATAAATTTACATGATTAAAAGAAGTGGAAGCAAATGAAGTTCTATCAGACTGCTGGCTTCATTAAAGCACAGGACATGACACATTTTATAAAGTACCCACTACGTACCCAGTGTGTGTCAACTGCAGCTTTAAACAGAAAGGACTATTAATCCTTCAAAATGTAAGCATAATACACTCCCTGCTAGATAACAATGCATTTCAGGGAATATGCTTGATTTTCATTTTAAAAGAAATTGCACATAATTCTATAAAATAATTCTAATAGCCTAAGAGCAAAAGAAAACATTAGAAATTTGTACAGTATTCAATTTTTGACCAACCTATTCTTATGATAATAATATAAATAGGAAATAACGTGATTGTTTATAGTTAACACAGGAGATGGAAATTTATGGCAAGAGCTGGTACATAACAAATGCCCTTGAATCATTTTTTGTTACACATAATAATTGTGCATAAAAGTAGCTTATCCAACACCTGTCCATTTTGCACAAATCAAATTTTTACCAGTTAGAGATTAAACTTAATTTAATTACCTGCATAAAGGTAGCTGGTATAAGAAGGATGTTTATTCCTGAAAACCTCTTTTATTTTTTCTATTTGTACCGCAGTTGGTTTCACTGCAATTGGTGTGTACATAACTGAAAATGTTTCAGCTTGTGTGATACCTTCTTCCAACATTGCCTAGTTTCATAAAGAAACATGAATGTGTAAAACTTCAAAAGAAAGTACATCATGCACATCATTTCTACAATAATATAATGCATGTCATTATTGCTATGTAAAACTGCATAGTCATGTCACTGCAAAGGAAACTTCCAGGGAAGAACATTGCAATGGAAACCTTTCAAAATATCATGGATGAAGGAAGAAAGCACTGAAACTTGGCATAAATTTTCAGTCTTAATTGTAATAAATCCACTTCACAGTCATTAATTCTGAATGAAATTATATCATTTTCTTAGATTACACTGGAGTGAAAAGTCTATTACAGGTTTCGCCACTTCTTCCTAGAAATTTTGAAAATTCAAACTATACTTGCATTGACAAGAGAATCAGTATTTCCTTTTTTAATGCTGGAGAAGGAAGCATGCAATCATTGCAGCACTGAAGTGGAAAGGGTCAAGTGCAGCACCATTTGCTAGTGACCCAGTAGGAATGCCAATTCAGGGAAGAAGTCATTGAATATAACTTCAGCTCCAGCTTATCTGCTGGAAACACTGCAGATTGAGTATTATTATTTGTCTTTAGGGTAAGGCAGGTTTCCATTCATGTGAACAGACAGTTCACAAGTCGGAAATATGGGTGTTAACCAAATATTCAGGCAGCAAAGATGCCTACAGGTCTACAGCAATTGCCAAATCCATATGGATGATCGCCCAGACACTCACTTGCATGCAGATTACAAATGCATAAGTCAGGCATCATAACCTGGAGAGGACCTGTATTATTTTTACTTAACTGCACCATATTTATCAATTAAGTCTTTTGTTTGTACACTCTAGGATGTCAGAAGGTGAAGTGTAAAGATGGAATAGCATCCTTTGCTCTGTTCTTAGACCCACTTAATTGTTACAGCTTAACTTCTGTTATGAGGGATTCCCATTACACTGATGATGCAAGATTGATATTATTATTTACATTTGTTGGAATAGACCATAAGACCAGAAGACCATAAAATATGGGAGCAGAAGTAGGCCATTTGGCCCATTAAGTCTGCTCCACCATTCAATCATGGGCTGATCCAATTCTTCCATTTCATCCTCACTCCCCTGCCTTCTCTCCATACACTTTGATGCCCTGCCTAATCAAGAACCTGTCTATCTATGCCTTAAATGCACCCAATGACTTGGCTTCCACAGCCACTCGTGGCAACAAATTCCACAGATTTACCACCCTCTGACTAAAGTAATTTCTCCGCATCTCTGTTTTAAATGGATGTCCCTCTATTCCGAGGCTGTGTCCTCTGGTCCTAAACTCCACCACTATGGGAAACATCCTCTCCCCATCCACTATATGCAGACGTTTCAAAGTTTGATAGACTTCAATTAGATCCCTCCCACCTCATTCTTCTAAACTCCAGTAAGTACAGGCCCAGAGCAAATTAAATGATCCTCATACATTAACCCCTTCATTCCAGGAATCATTCTCATGATCCTTCTCTGGACCGTCTCCAATGCCAGCATATCTTTTCTGAGATAAGGGTCCCAAGACTGATCATAATATTCCAGCGTGGTCTGACCAGTGACTTATAAAGCCTCAGCATCACATCCTTGCTTTTATTTCCGGTCCTCTTGAAATGAATGCTAACATTGCATTTGCCTTCCTTACCACTGACTTAACTTACAGGTTAACCTTTAGCGAATCCTGCACAAGTCCATTTGCACCTCTGACTTCTGAATTTTCTCTATTCAGAAAATAGTCTACCCCTTTATTCCTTCAACCAAAGTGCAGGACCATACACTTCCTAACACTATATTCCATTTGCCACTTCTTTGCCCAATCTCTTAATTTGTCTAAGTCCTTCTGCAGTCACCCTGCTTCCTCAACACAACCTGCCCCTCCACCCATCTTTGTATCATCCACAAACTTGGCCACAAAACTGTCAATTCTGTTATCCAATTCACTGACATATAACATGAAATGAACCCCAACATTAACCCCTGGCAACCAACCAGAAAAGGCCCCCTTTATTCCCAGCCTTTGCCTTCTGCATGTTCGTCAATCCTCTGTACTTGCTAGTGTTTTTCCTATAATACCTTGGCTGATATGTTGTTTGGTAGCCTCTTGTGTGGCACCTTGCTAGACTTTCTGAGAGTTCAAGTAAACACCATCCACTGACTCTCCTTTGTCTATCCTGCCTGTAATTTCCTTAAAGAATTCCAAAAGATTTATCAGGCAAGATTTTCCCATGCTGACTTTGGACTATTTTATCTTGCGCCTCCAAGTACCCCAAAACCTCATTCTTAATAATGGACTCCAACATCTTTCCAACCACTGAAGTTAGGCTATAATTTCCTTTATTTTACCTCTCTCCCATTTTAAAATGTGGAGTGACATTTGCAATTTTCCAGTCCTCTGGAACTATTCCAGATCTAGTGATTCTTGACAGATCACTACTAATGCCTCCACAATCTCTTCAGCTACTTCTTTCAGAACGCTGGTTGTAGTCTATCTGGTCCAGGTGACATATATACCTTCAGACCTTTCAGCTTCCCAAGCACCTTCTCCTTATTGATAGCAACTACACTTATTTCTGCCTCCTGACACTCTTGACTTTCTGGCATACCTATTGTGTCTTTTACAGTGAAGACTGATGCAAAATACTTATTAAGTTTGTCTGATATTTCTTTGACTCACATTACTGCCTCTCTCACATCATATCCAGTGGTCTGATATCCACTCTCACCTTTCTTTTACTCTTTATATATCTGAAATAAGCTTATGGTATTCTCTTTTATATTATTGGCTAGCTTATCTTCATAATTCATCTTTTCTCTCCTTATACAACAGTCAAGTTTCCAACCAACATCTGTAAGTTATAACCAATTATATTTTAACTTAATATAAGACCATAAGACAAAGGAGCAGAAGTCGGCCATTCGGCCCATCGAGTCTGCTCGGCCATTCCATCATGAGCTGATCCATTCTCCCATTTAGTACCATTCCCCCGCCCTCTCACCATAACCTTTGATGACCTGGCTACTCAGATACCTACCAATCTTTGCCTTAAATACACCCAATGGCAAGTTAGTATGTTATAACTTGTTCCATTATTCAAGAAGGGAACCAGGGATAATCCTGGAAACTATGGATTGGTAAGTCACATGTCAGTGGTAGGAAAATTACTGGAGAGAATTCTTACAGGTAGTACAAATACAAATAAGCATTTGGAAAACTATGGCTAAATTAGAGAGAGCCAACATGGCTTTGTGTGGGACAAGTCATGTCTTTCTAACTTGATTGAGTTTTTTGTCAAGGCGACGAGGGTGATTGAAGAAGGTGGAACTGTGGATGTTGCCTATGTCAATTTTAGTAAGGCATTTGACAAGGTCCCTCAAGGGAAGCTCATCCAGAAGATTTAAATGTACTGAATCAGTGATGAATTGGCTGTTCGGATTCAGAACTGTCTTGCCCGTAGAAGACAGAGCAATGTGGTTGAAGGGCCTTATTCTTGCTGGAGCTCTGTGATTAGTAGCGTTCCACAGGGGTCTCTACTGGAACCTCTGCTGGTTGTGATGTATATAAATGACATGGAAGAAAATATAGATAGGTAGGTTTCGCAATTCCTCCGTCTCCGCCACATCTGCTCTCAGGATGAGGCTTTTCATTCTAGGACGAGGGAGATGTCTTCCTTTTTTAAAGAAAGGGGCTTCCCTTCCTCCACTATCAACTTTGCTCTTAAACGCATCTCCTCCATTTCACGTACATCTGCTCTCACTCCATCCTCCCGCCACCCCACTAGGAATAGGGTTCCCCTGGTCCTCACCTACCACCCCACCAGCCTCTGGGTCCAACATATTATTCTCCGTAACTTCCACCACCTCCAACGGGATCCCACCACTAAGCACATCTTTCCCTCCCCCCCCCTGCATTCCGCAGGGATCGCTCCCTACGTGACTCCCTTGTCCATTCGTCCCCCCCATCCCTCCCCACTGATCTCCCTCCTGGCACTTATCCGTGTAAGCGGAACAAGTGCTACACATGCCTTTATACTTCCTCCCTTACCACCATTCAGGTCCCCAAACAGTCCTTCCAGGTGAGGCAACAGTTCACCTGTGAGTCGGCTGGGGTGATATACTGCGTCCGGTGCTCCCGATGTGGCCTTTTATATATTGGCGAGACCCGACGCAGACTGGGAGACCGCTTTGCTGAACACCTACGCTCTGTCCGCCAGAGAAAGCAGGATCTCCCAGTGGCCACACATTTTAATTCCACATCCCATTCCCATTCTGACATGTCTATCCACGGCCTCCTCTACTGCAAAGATGAAGCCACACTCAGGTTGGAGGAACAACACCTTATATTCCGTCTGGGTAGCCTCCAACCTGATGGCATGAACATCGACTTCTCTAACTTCCGCTAATGCCCCACCTCCCCCTCATACCCCATCTGTTACTTATTTTTATACACACATTCTTTCTCTCACTCTCCTTTTTCTCCCTCTGTCCCTCTGAATATACCCCTTGCCCATCCTCTGAGTCCACCCCCTCCGCCCCCCTTGTCTTTCTTCCCGGTCTGCCTGTCCCATGATCCTCTCGTATCCCTTTTGCCTATCACCTGTCCAGCTCTCGGCTCCATCCCTCCCCCTCCTGTCTTCTCCTATCATTTTGGATCTCCCCCTCCCCCTCCAACTTTCAAATCCCTTACTCACTCTTCCTTCAGTTAGTCCTGACGAAGGGTCTTCTCCATCTGCCAAAAGCAGAACTTCCTGGTGGCTAAACATTTTAATTCCCATTCCCGTTCCGACATGTCGGTCCATGGCCTCCTTTTGTGCCAAGATGAGGCCACCCTCAGGATGGAAGAGCAACATCTTATATTCTGTCTGGGTAGCCTCCAACCCGATGGCATGAATATTGATTTCTTCTTCCGGTAAAAAAATGTCCTCCCCCTCCCCCTTCTTCTATTCTCCACAGTGGCCTCTTACCTCTTCTCAGCTGCCTGTATCCTACCACTGGGTCCTCTCCTCCTTCCCTTTCTTCTCTAGTCCACTCTACTCTCCTATCAGATCCTTCTTCTCCAACCCTGTATCTTCCCTACCCACCTGGCTTCACCTATTACCTCCCCCCCCACCTTTTATTTTGGCATCTTCCCCTTTCTTTTCAGTAATGATGAAGGGTCTTGGCCTGAAACAACGGCTGTTTATTCATTTCCATTGATGTTGTCTGACCTGCTGAGTTCCTCCAGCATTTTGTGTGTCTGGCTTACAATTTCAAAGGAGATGTAAGAGGCGAGGCAGTGTGTTTTTATTTACACAAAGTGGTGTGTGCTTGGAATGCACAACCTGGGGTGGTAGTAGAAGCAGAGACATTAGAGACTTTTAAGAGACATTTATATAGACATACGAGTGTGAGGAAAATGGAAGTGTACAAGGACATCTTCATTCCCTCTCTGCTGCATTTGGAGGTTCCCACCTGCTTCAAAAGGATGACAAAGATACTAGTGCCCAAGAAGCAATTAGGGAGCTTAAGGTAAAAGAACCCTTAGGAACCGGTGATCACAATATGATCGAGTTCAACTTGAAATTTGATAGGGAGAAAGTAAAGTCTGATTTAGCAGTATTTCAGTGGAGTAAGCGAAATTACAGTGGTATGAGAGAGGAGATGGTCAAAGTAAATTGGAAGGAGCTGCTGGCAAGGATGTCAGCAGAGCAGCAATGGCATGAGTTTCTGAGAAAACTGAGGAAGGTGCAGGACTATTCTAAAAGTGAAGATTTACTCAAATAGTAAAAATAGTACAACCTTGGCTAACAAGGGAAGTCAAAGCTACTGTAAAAACAAAAGAAAGGGCATTCAACAAAGCAAAAACTAGAGGAAAGATAGAGAGAGGATTGGGAAGTTTTCAAAAACCTACAGAGCAACTAAAAAAATCATTAGAAGGGAAAAGATGAAATACAAATACAAGCCAGCAAATAATATCAAAGTGGATAGTGAAAGTTCTTTCAAGTATGTTAAACATAAAAGAGAAATGAGAGTGGATATAGGACTAGTAGAAAATGAGGCAGGAGAAAAAATAACAGGGGACAAGGAGATGGCTGATGAATTAAATGAGTCTTTTGCATCAGTCTTCACTGTGGAGGACACTAGCACAATGCCTGATGCAGTGATATGTGAAGGAAGAGAAGTGGGTGCAGTTACTATTACAAGAAAGAAGGTACTCAAAAAGCTGAAAGACCAAAAGGTACATAAGTCACCCGGACCAGCTGAGCTGCATCCCAGGGATCTGAAAAAGGTAGTGTAAGAAATTGTGGTGGCATTAGAAATGATCTTTCAAAAATCATTGGACTCTGGCATGGTGCCAGAGCATTGGAAAATTGCAAATGTCACTCCACTCTTTAAAAAAAAAGGAAGGCAGCAGAAAGGAAATTATAGACCAGTTAGCCTGACCTCGGTGGTTAGGAAGGTCTTAGAGTCAATTGTTAAGGATGAGGTGATGGAGTACTTGGTGACACGACAGGACAAAGTCAGCATGGTTTCCTTCAGGGAAAATCCTGCCTGACAAACGTGTTCGAATTCTTTGAGGGAATTACAAGTAGGATAGATAAAGGGGATGCAGTGGATGTTGTATCTTTGGACTTTCAAAAGGCCTTTGACAAGGTGCCACACATGATGCTGCTTTCCAAGTTAAGAGTCCATGGTATTACAGGAGAGGTACTAACATGGTTAGAGCATTGGCTGATTGGTAGGAGGCAGTGAGTTGGAATAAAAGGATCCTTTTCTGGTTGCCTGCCAGTGACTAGTGGTGTTCCATAGGGGTCGGTGTTGGGACCACTTCTTTTTATGCTGTATATAAATGATTTAGATAATGGAATAGAGGGCTTTGTTGCCAAGTTTGCAGATGATACAAAGATTGGTAGAGGGGCAGGTAGTGTTGAGAAAACAGGTAGGATGCAGAAAGACTTAGGAGAATGGACAAGAAAGTGGCAAATGAAATACAATGTTGGAAAATGCATGGTTGTGCACTTTGCGAGTAGAAATAAATGTGCGGACTATTTTCTAAACAGGAAGGAATTCCAAAAATCTGAGGTGCAAAGGGACTTGGGAGTCCTTGTGCAGAACACCCTGAAGGTTAACTTGCAGGTTGAGATGGTGATGAGGAAGGCAAGTGCTATGTTAGCATTCATTTCAAGAGGTCTAGAACAGGGCTCCGCAACCTTTTTTGCACTGCGGACCAGTTTAATGTTGACAATATTCTTGCGGGCCGGCCGACTGGGAGGAGGGGGTGTTCGAGTAGGGTTAAACTCACCTCAACATGTCTTTTACAGTTAGAATTGCCAACTTTCTCGCTCCCAAATAAGGGACAAAAGCAGCAGTCAATTCCTGGGACACTTGTGTTTACCCCAGGAAAGACTACCATGATCATGAACCCTTGCATGGGCACCTGTGTGCGCACGTGTGACCTGCGCATATGTGACATGCGCATGCACGTACCTGTCGATTTTTTTTTTACAAATCGGTTTTGGCTTAATCTTCCCGACCATACTGTACATGCATTATTTCTAATTTATATAGACTGTGTATTTATCATATCATTCCTGCTTTTACTATATGTTAGTGTTATTTTAGGTTTTATGTGTTATTTCGTAGGCTATTTTTTGGGTCTGGGAACGCTCAAAAATTTTTCCTATATAAATTAGTGGTAATTGCTTCTTTGCTTTATGCCATTTCGGCACGAAAGGTTTCATAGGAACGCTCTACCTTAGTGGGGGAAATACGGGACAAGGGCGGTCCCGTATGGGACAAACCAATTTAGCCCAATATACGGGATTTCCCGGCAAATACGGGACAGTTGGCAACCCTATGTTCAAGTTCAACAGTGCGTGACAGGGAATTTGGAACTCATATCGTTTCCTCGCGGCCCAGTAACACATGCTTTGTGGCCTGGCACCGGTCCGTGCCCCAGTAGTTGGGGACTGCTGGTCTAGACTACAAGAGCAAGGATGTGATGCTGAGGCTTTATAAGGTATTGGTGAGGCCTCACCTTGAGTATTGTGAACAGTTTTTATCATATCTCATCTTAGAAAAGATGTGCTAGATTTGGAGAGGGTCCAGAGGATGTTCACAAGGATGATTCCAGGAATGAAAGGGTTATCATATGAGGAATGTTTGATGACTCTGGGTCTGTACTCACTAGAATACAGAAGGATGAGGGTGGGATCTCATTGAAATCTTTCGAATGTTGAAAGGCCTAGACATAGTAGATGTGGAAGGGATGTTTCCCATCGTGGAAGAGTCGAGGACAAAAGGACACAGTCTCAGGATAGAGGAGCACCCTTCCAAAACAGAGATGCAGAGAAATTTCTTTAGCCAAAGGGTGGTGAATTTGTGGAATTTGTTGCCACATGCAGCTGTGGAGGCCAGGTCATTGGGTACATTTAAGACCATAAGACAAAGGAGCAGAAGTCGGCCATTTGGTCCATCGAGTCTGCTCCGCCATTTTATTATGAGCTGATCCATTCTCCCATTTAGGCCCACTCCCCCGCCTTCTCACCATAAACTTTGATGCCCTGGCTACTCAGATACCTATCAATTTCTGCCTTAAATACACCCAATGACTTGGCTTCCACTGCCGCCCGAGGCAACAAATTCCACAGATTCACCACCCTCTGGCTAAAAAAATTTCTTCGCATCTCTGTTCTGAATGGGCGTCCTTCCATCCTTAAGTCATGCTCTCTCGTACTAGACTCCCCCACCATGGGAAACAATTTTGCCAAATCCACTCTGTCCATACCTTTCAACATTCGAAATGTTTCCATGAGGTCCCCCCTCATTCTTCTAAACTCCAAGGAGTACAGTCCAAGAGCGGACAAACGTTCCTCATTTGTTAACCCTCTCATTCCCGGAATCATTCTAGTGAATCTTCTCTGAACCCTCTCGAACATCAGCACATCCTTTCTTAAATAAGGAGTCCAAAGCTGCTCACAGTACTCCAAGTGTGGTTTTACAAGTGCCTTATAGAGCCTCAACATCACATCCCTGCTCCTACACTCTATTCCTCTAGAATTGAATGCCAACATTGCATTCGCCTTCTTCACCACCGACTCAATCTGGAGGTTAACCTTAAGGGTATCTTGCACGAGGACTCCCAAGTCCCGTTGCACCTCAGAACTTTGAATTCTCTCCCCATTTAAATAATAGTCTGCCCATTTATTTCTTCTGCCAAAGTGCATAACCATACACTTTCCAACATTGTATTTCATTTGCCACTTCTTTGCCCATTCTCCCAGTCTATCGAAGTCTCTCTGCAGACTCTCTGTTTCTGCACGACCGGCCCCTCCACCTATCTTTGTATCATCAGCAAAATTAGCCACAAAGCCATCTATTCCATAATCCAAATCATTGATGTACAATGTAAAAAGAAGCAGCCCCAAAATGGACCCCTGTGGAAACCACTGGTAACCAGCAGCCAACCAGAAGAGGATCCCTTTATTCCCACTCTCTGTTTCCTGCCAATCAGCCAATGCTCTATCCATGTATGTAACTTCCCCATAATTCCATGGGCTCTTATATTGTTTAGCAGCCTCGTGTATGGCACCTAGTCAAAGGCCTTCTTTGGAAAATCCAAATATACAACATCCACTGCATCTCCCTTGTTTAGCCTACTTGTAATTTCCTCAACAAATTGCAATAGGTTTGTCAGGCAGGATTTTCCTTTAAGGAAACCATGCTGAGTTCTGCCTATCTCGTCATATGCCTCCAGGTACTCCGTAACCTCATCCTTGACAATTGACTCCAACAACTTCCCAACCACCGATGTCAAGCTAACAGGTCTATAATTTCCTTTTTGCTTCCTTGCCCCCTTCTTAAATAGTGGAGTGACATTTGCAATCTTCCAGTCCTTCAGAACCATACCAGAACCTATTGACTTTTGAAAGATCATTGCTAATGCCTCCGCAATCTCCACAGCTACTTCTTCAGAACACAAGGGTGCATTCCATCTGGTCCGGGAGATTTATCTACCCTTAGACTATTCAGCTTCCTGAGTACTTTCTCTGTCGTAATTATGACTGCGCACACTTCTCTTCCCTGACACCCTTGAGTGTCCGGTATACTGCTGATGTCTTCCTCAGTGAAGATTGATGCAAAGTACTCGTTCAGTTCCTCCGCCATCTCCTTATCTCCCATTACAATTTCTCCAGCATCATTTTCTATTGGTCTTATATCTATTCTCACCTGTTTTTTACTCTTTATATACTTGAAAAAGCTTTTAGTATCCTCTTTGATATTATTTGCTAGCTTCCTTTCATAGTTCATCTTTTCCTTATTAAAGACATTCTTAGTTTCCTTTTGTAAGCTTTTAAAAACTTCCTAATCCTCTGTCTTCCCACTAATTTTTGCTTCCTTGTATGCCCTCTCCTTTGCTTTAACTTTGGCTTTGACTTCTTTTGTCAGCCACGGTTGCATCCTTCTTCCATTCGAAAACGTCTTCTTTTTTGAAATATATCTGTTTTGCACCTTCCTCACTTCTCGCATAAACTCCAGCCACTGCTGCTCAGCCATCCTTCCTGCTGGTGTCCCTTTCCAGTCAACTTTGGCCAGTTCCTCTCTCATGGCACTGTAATTTCCTTTACTCCACTGAAATACCAACACATCAGATTTCGGCTTCTCTTTTCCTAATTTCACAGTGAACTCAATCATGTTATGATCACTGCCTCCTCAGGGTTCCTTCACCTCAATCTCTCTAATCACCTCGGTTCATTACACAATACCCAATCCAGTACAACCGATCCCCTAGTGGGCTTAACAACAAGCTGTTCTAAAAAGCCATCTCACAGACATCTTACAAATTCTCTCTCTTGAGCTCCAGTGCCGACTTGATTTTCCCAATCCACTCGCATGTTAAAATCCCCCACAATTATCATAACACTGCCCTTCTGACAAGCCTTTTCTATTTCCTGTTGTAATTTGTAGTCCACATCACTGCAGCTGTTAGGAGGCCTATATATAACTGCCAACAGGGTCCTTTTACCCTTGTGATTTCTCAGCTCAACCCATAACGATTCTGCAACTTCCAGTCCTATGTCACCTCTTTCCAATGATTTAATATCATTTCTTACCAATAAAGCCACGCCTCCCCCTCTGCCTATCTGCCTATCCTTCCGATACACCATGTCTCCTTGGATGTTCAGCTCCCAGAGACATGCATCCTTTAGCCATGTCTCAGTGATGGCCACAATATCATACCTGCCAATCTGTAGCTGTACGACAAAATCATCCACCTTAGTCCTTATGCTGCGTGCATTTAAGTATAACACCTTAAGACCAGTATTTGGTACTTTTTGCTTTGATTGCACTGCAACTCATCTCAATGGCTACAAATTTGCCCCATCACCTGAATGTCCTTCCTGACATCTTTACTGCTCAATACCTGATATTTATTTCTGTTTTTCCCCACCTCCGCTCTATCATTCCGGTTCCCATCCCCCTGCCAAATTAGCTTAAGGCAGAGATTGATAGGTTCTTGATTGGACATGGCATCAACGATTACAGGAAGGCTGGGAACTGGAGTTGAGGAGGAGAAGAAAAAAGGATCAGACATGATTGAGTGACGGAGCAGACTTGATCGGCCAGATGGCCTATTTCTGTTCGTAAGTCTTATGGTTTTAAGAGCAGGGTATGCTGCCTCAATTACTATTGCCCAGTGGCACTCACATTTACTAATATAAAGTGCTTTGAAAGGTTAGTCATTGCTAGAATTAATCCCTGCCTATAGAACCATCTGGATTACTGCAATTTGCCTATCGTACAATAGTTCTACAGAGGATGTAACCTCAGTGGCTCTCACTTAACCTTGGATCACCTGGACAATATTAATACCTACGTCAGGCTGCAGTTTATTGACCACAGCTCTGTGTTGAACACAATCATATTCTCAGTTCTAATCAACAAGCTCCAAAACCTGGGCCTCTGTACCTCACTCTGCAACTGGATCCTTGACTTCTTCACCAGGAGACCACAGTTTGTTTGAATCAGAAAAAACAACCCCTCCTTGCTGACAATGAACACTGGCATACTTCAAGGATGCATGCCTGGCCCTCTGCTCTACTCTCTCTCCACCCAGGACTCTGTGGCTAGGCACAGCTCAAATGCCATGGATAAATTTGCCAATGACACAACTATTGTTGGCAGAATTTCAGATGGTGACAAGGAGTGAAGTTGATCAGCTGGTTGAGTGGCATTGCAGCATCAATCTTGCACTCAATGTCAGTAAGACCAAGGAATGGATTGTGGATTTCGCAATCAAAGTTGAGGTAATACACATCGGTCCTCATTGAAGGATCAGAAGTGGAAAGAGTGATCAGTTTTAAGTTGCTGGGTGTCAACATCTCTGAGGATCTATCCTGGGCCCAATATAATGTCCAATTGCAAAGAAGGCACGACATTGGCTGTATTTCATTAGGAGCTTGACGAGAATTGGTATGCCATCAAAGACACTTGCAATTGTACAGGGTCTTTCTTTTGTTACATTTAAAATGGCGACTTTGTTATGTTAATCTGGGGAATGCGGCTTTGTTGTGCTTTAACGCTGAAAAGAGTTTGCGCTAGCAGTTTGTTTACTTTAAAATGAGATAACAGGGTTCTATTAGCCAATGGGTGGCTATGTATCGTTTTGTTTTCGGATACCATGCTGTATGATATGACTGTGGACTGAGTTTTGGCGGGGAGTCGGAGGAGAGACGAGAAAGACCACGCACGTGTGGAGAGGCTCTGGTCGATCACTCCGGGTGGTCCCGAGCCGTGAATTCGAATTGAGCTCCAAGGTAGCGCGCAAAGAACTTGGACTTTGATAAGTGTTGGCACCTTTTTTTTCATTACTTTCCTCTCTGTATCAAATGTATATTAATGTCATAGAATTAGTAATATCTATAAAGTGTATTTGTTAAAATTTACTGGGTGTGCTGGCTGGTGATTGATGTTTGTGATTCATTTGGGCAGCAACCGACCCTGTGGGGAGTGTTGAGGCGGATGCTGGGCTGGATTTCCCCTAGACATACACGAGCCAATATAACTGAACGTTACACAAATTTCTAAAGCTATACCGTGGAAAACATCCTAACTGGTTGCATTACTGTCTGGTATGGAGGGACTACTGCATAGGACCAGAAAATCCTGCATAAAGTTGTAAATTCATCTAGCTCCATCATGAGCACTAAGGACTTCTTCAAAGGACGATGCCTCAAAAAGGCAGCATTCATCATTAAGGAAACACCCTTCACCCAGGAAATGTCTTTTTTCATTTTTTCCATCAAGGAGGTGGTACAGGAGCCTGAAGACACACACTCAACATTTCAGGTTCTTCTCCTCTGCCATCAGATTTCTGAATGGACAATGAACCCATGAACACTGCTTCAGTACGTTTTTTCCCTCGTGTTGTGCACTACTCATTAATTTCTTTAAATATATATTTGTCACAAGCATGGCTCTGCTGCAGTACCTGCATGCCCTCACAAGCAGGCCGTGGAATGTGTTCCATAATTACACTCTTCAGTATGGATGTTCCAGCCAATTAGTGTTTCATTGTGGTGATATTTAACTCCCTTCCTCTCATTCCAGTTTTGTTGAAACTTGATCAATTGCACACAATGTCTACTCTATGTTCCTTGTTTACCTTCATCCTTGTCCGGGTTGATGCTGTAAAGGAGCGGGATTCATTTATTAATCAGTTACTTCTTCCTAGCCACAGTGAGGGCAATAGCTTTCAGCCTGTGAGTTTTAGTTAATGGTCCTGTTGGCCTAGTATTTATTGTTTTTCCTTTACTTTGCACAGTTCTTATTAAAAATCAGTTAACTGTTCATCTGCTTCATCATCTCTCCCTCTGCACTTGGGCCATAACTGCATATGTGTCAGCAAGTCTTGACCACGAAAATGGACCCAGCAGAAAGAAAACAGCTGATCTCAACTGAAATTCATTGGACAGGTAGGAGAGAAGCTAAAGTCAGTAGACAACAGGAATTCTGCCAATGCTGGAAATTCAAGCAACACACATAAAAGTTGCTGGCGAACGCAGCAGGCCAGGCAGCATCTCTAGGAAGAGGTGCTGCCTGGCCTGCTGCGTTCACCAGCAACTTTGATGTGTGTTGCTTAAAGTCAGTATAGGCTGGTTTGGTTGATGTGGTTCATACAGTGTGACAACTATTACTAGAGTGTCATGCCCCATAAAAACCAAAGTTCGTTAGTAAGGTGGAGGAGAAGTTAAAGTCAATGGAGTCCAGTTTGGCTGAAATGACTAGAACAACGCAGCAATTAAATTCAAAGTGGCAAGCCCAGTCCAGGCAAGTTCCAGCCTCTACTGTGGTGACACAGGACACTTCCAGGCATCGTGTCCAAAGTTCCCAGTAAAAGAGGGTACCCGTCAGCCAGAAGTAGAATTCTGATGGCTGATTCTCCCTGTAAGCATCATCTCCTAATCAGGTAATGTTCTTAGCTTCCTTGTTGTGGGTGTCCCAGACCCATGAGCTTCAAGCATCTATTAAATCAGAGTCAGCCAGGAACCTCGTGGATTTCTCTCTGGCTCAGAGATGGAGAGTTCCAACTCAGCAATTGAGATTGAATATCAATATCAAGACTTTGGATAGTTGACCTCTAGGCACCAACAAAATTCACCTTTCCACAGAACACCTCCAACTTGTGTTAGAAGACAACCACAGGGAACAGCTCTCCTTCTAGCTGGTTGATATGTCTGAATTGCTGCTGAAGTTTAGTCTTCCTTGGCTATCTCAACACAACCCATGGATCAATTGGTCCTTAAAGACATTCCAAGAATGGGGACTGGCATGGCTGTCTATCTGTCTGAGTCCATCTCAAACCCCTGTCAGTGTAACCCCTCCTGTGCCAACTGTTAGTGTGGACCCGTCTGATGTTCTGTCTGAATATGCTGACCTTCTTGAAGTCTTCAGTAGAAGGCCACTTCCTTGCCTCCACACCGGCCATACAGTGCACCAATGACCTCTTATCCAGTATCAGTCCTCCCTGGGACCAGCTCTTTTCTCCCTCTAGTCCAGAAATGGGTGGCTATGGAAGAATGCATCAAGGAGGCCATCAACCTCGCCAGCAGGGGTGGGCTTCTGTTTTTGTGAACAAGAAAGAATGCAAGCTCTGTCTAGATTATCAGCCCCTCAATAACTGCTACCCTCTTTCCCTGCTTGCCTTTGCATTTAAACACATTCAAGGAGCAACCATTTTCTCCAAGGAAGATCTGTTTAATCCTTACAACCTGGTTTGTATCTGAGAAGGGAACAATTGGAACACAGGATTCAACACCTTTGCTGCTCATTATGAGGACCTCAAGGTGCCACTTCTAGCCAACATCCCAGCTATTTTTCAGGTCTTGGTCAAGGATGTGCTTGGTTCATGTTGAATCACTTTGTTTTCATTTATTTGGATGACATTCTGATCTATTCTCGCTTTCTCCCAGAACATGTTCAGCAAGTCCAGAGGCATTCTCAGAAGCCTCCTTGAGAATAACGGTAGCCAGGTGGAACAGAGAATTGTACCTGTGGTTTCCAGCAGGAGGAAAAATAGCATGAGGCCTTCCTCCCCAGGTGGCCTTAATATCATGCCCCCACACGTGCTTAGCCCATTGTCCACTCCATAAGGGGAGGTAAGTGGCAATATTGCTGATCCTCTTGGTCGATTTACTTTAGTGACCATGCGTACCAGTGTGAGGTGTGTTACTTAATGCAGCTCCTTTTGTACAGCACAGGACGGTGTAGGTCTTTGTGTGAGTCACTGCTTTGGCCTTTTTCACGCTTTTTGCTTAACTTTTGTGATATTTGTATGGATTGTCTTAAATTTCCAAGTGAATCTGAGGAATTGAAGCACTTTGTTATATTGATATAGTAATTTTATTGAACTCATTTTAGTGAACTTTATTCGGTCTAATGATTAACTCAGAAGCTGTGTCTTATGTGAAATCTGATTAGCCTCTCTATGTACAACGTTTTTAACAAAACTGCTGTTCATTATTAAAGTTTGTTATAACTTTTAACTACCTTGTCAGACTCCCTCACTTAAAGAGGTACAGAATCTGCCTCTAATCCTGGCTCAGAGGTTACATAACCTTTACACCAAGCCAGAGAAGTGAGTTCCATAAGAGCAGGTATTGTTTTTCGGTTATATACTCATCTCTTCTAGTGTTCAAATGGACCTGTGTAAAATTCAGACAGTCAAAGCGGGGCCCAAACCATATACGATCAAACAGGTGTAGCACTTCATAGGGTTTGCAAACCTTTCGCTGCTTCATCAGGCACTTGATTTCCATTGCGGTCACCACAAATCCATTCACCAAGAAGACCTCTGCAGGATTCCACTGGACAAGTGAAGCAGACCAAGCATTCTTGAAACTGAAGCGACACATCATCATTACCCCAGTGCTGCAACACCCAGGCCCATCGTGTCCATTCATCGTTGATGTGGATGCATCAGATATCAGCATTAGAGCTGTACTCTCCCAGCACTCTTCTGTGCCTTTCTTTCCCAATGCTCACCTCTGGCCGAGTGTAACTACAATATCAGGAATGGAGAACTTCTGGCTGTCAAGGAGGCCCTGGAAGCCTGGTGACACTGACTGGAGGGGGAACAGCACACTTTATTGATACGGACAGATCACAAGAACCTCTCCTACATTTTTGATGCTAAGAGACTCACCTCCCATTAAGTCCATTGGGCCTTCCTTTTCACCCAGTTTAATTTCAACCTCACCTACCATCCAGGCAGCAGCAATACCTCGGCATCTATCCAGAGCCCATCTTTCCTTGCTCATGCATTGCTGCTCTGGTGATTTGGAGAGTAGTCGGAGGAGAGGGACACCCAAAAGTTGGATCCAGGCCCAGGTGGATTCCACATGTCCCTTCTACCTGCTTCCCGAAGCATTAGAATGGGGTCACTCCTCCCATTTGTTTGGCCTCCAAGGAATTTAATAGACCCTGGAATTTATCAAGGGATGATTTTGGTGGTTGTCCATGTTCCAGGATGGCCACGACTTTGTCTCTGCCTGTCCCACTTGTTTCCAGAACAAGTTGCCCCACACCCTGCACTTCCACTATCTATGCTGCCCATGTCTTACTGCCCCTGATTCCATCTCTTGGTGGATTTCACCACTGGTCTGAAACACTTCCATTCTGGTGGTTGTGGAGTGATTCTGCAAGGCTGCCCGCTTCAGCATGTATTTAGGTTGCATGGCTCCCTCATGACCTAGTGTCTGATCAAGAACCACGGTTCATGTCCCAGTTCTAGAAGGCCTTGTGGGAACCACAGCCAGCCTATCATCTGGTTTCCACCCCCAAACTAATGGCAAGAGTGAAAGAGTGAGCTGGAGACAACCCTGTCTCATCCAACCACTGCCCCCCCCCCCCCGTCCTGGAGCTTTCAATTGGTTTGGGCAGAGATTGCCACCAATAACAGTTTGTCGTCCTTCACTGGAATGACCCCCTTTAAATGCCAGAAGAGATTCCAGCCACTGCTCCTCCCTGACCAGGAGATTGATGTGGGAGCTTCTGCTGCAGAACAGTTGGTCCAACATTACAAGCGCACATGGGGACGGGTCAGCATTTCTCTGCTCCGCACTCAGAAACAACATGCCAGCAAACTGATCAGCGATGCTTACAGGAGAGGCCTCTCAAGCCAGGAGAAAGTCTGGCTGGAATCCAGGGATCTTCTCTTGAAAGCTGAGAGCCACATGTTGGCCCCACACTAAGTGGGACCATTCATAGTGAAGAGTGCTACTAGCATGGTTTCTTATAGATTGTGCCTACCATCAACAATGAAGATTCACCTAATGTTCCATGTTTCGCAGCTAAAGGTGCTGATTACCTCCCTCCTGAATCTAGTCAATCCTCCCACTTCCTCCTCCCTGCTTGGTGGATGGGTCCCCAGTCTATTCTGAGATTCCAAGGCATCTCATTAGGTGTGAGGCCAGGTCGAGTATCTTGTGGGTTGGGAGTGGTATGGCCTTGAGAAACATTTGTGGGTTCCGACCCATGACACCCTGAATAAGTCTCTCATTCAGGACTTCTGGCAGGCACTCTGTGGCGCCTCACGAGCTGTGCCTAGGGAGGGGAGGCCCTGCACATACGAAGATTCTGCTGTGGCTTCTGCATGCCGTGGAATGGTTTCAGCAATCATGCTTGTGAGTACGCATGTTCCAGTCAATTAGTATTTGATTGTGGTGGTATTTAACTCCCTTCCTCTAGTTCCAGTCTTGTTGAGACTTGGCCAAAAGCATAGTCTCCCTGCTTACCTTTGCCCTTGTTTCAGGAAAGAAGACTACTGTTTTGATTGACACTGTAAAGGAGCGGTACTTATTTTGTAATATGTTACTGCTTCCTAGCCACAGTGTTGCAGTTAGTTTTCATTTTGAGAGTTTTAGTTAATGGCCCTGTTGACTTGGCATTTATTATTTTTCCCTTATCCTTCACAGTTCTTATTAAATGTAGTGAACTGTTCATCTGCTTCAGTGTCTCTCCCTCTGCACTTGGGCCATAAACCCACACTTGAGTCAATATTCTTATTGTAATTTATAGTTTTTATTATTATGTATTGCAAAGTCCTACTGCTGCAAAACAAATTTCACGACATATGAGGAGTGATTGATAAGTTTGTGGCCTGAGGTAGAAGGAGTCAATTTTAGAAAACCTAGCACATTCATTTCTCTACATAGTTCCCTCCTACATTTACACGCTTAGTCCAGCAGTTGTGGAGCATATGGATCTTGGACCTCCAGAAAGTGTCCACAGCAGGGGTGATTGATAAGTTCGTGGCATAAGGTAGAAGGAGGTAACAGCTCTCGTTACATGCACGTGCGGTTCAACTCTTCGAGTGATTATGCAGAAAGTTTGAAGTTAATAACTCATCTCCTTCTACCTTAGGCCACAAGCTTATCAATCACCCCTGATGAGTTATTAACTGATGAGTTAAATATTAAACCTGATTCTGCCAACAGTGTCCCTGTCAGAATCAGAAAAGTTTAGTTAGCTCCAAACCAAGCTGTGGTGCAACCTGTCAGCATGCTCTCCACCATACGTCTATAGAAATTTGCTCGTGTCTTTGATGATGTACCATATGTCCTCAAACTGAATGAAGTAGAGTCACTGGTATGCCACCTTTGTGACTGCATCAATATCTTGAGTCTAGGATAGTTCCTGAGATGTTGCCACCCAGGAAATTGAAACTACTCGCACATTCCAACACTGATTCATCAATGCAGACAGGAATTTGTTCTTCCATCTTACTCATCTGAAATCCACGGATAGTTTTTTGGTCTTGTAAGTATGAGGTTGTTGTTGCAATGCCGCTCAACCAGTAAAACTAACTCATCCTTTAAGTCTCCTTGTCACCATCTGAGATTCCACCAAAGCGATAGTGTCATCAACAAATTTATAGATAGTGTTTCAATTGTACTTATCCACACAATTATGGGTGTAGATCGAGAAAAGCAGTGGGCTTAGCATGCATTCTCGAGGTGCACCTGTATTGATAATGAGGAGGACCTGTTATTACCAATCTGCACTGTCTGTGATCTTCAGTTACAGAGGGTGGTACAAAGGCCTAGGTTTTGAAGCTTGGTCGTTGGTACTCAGAGAATGACCATGTTGAACTATGAGCTGTAATTAATTAACAGTAGCCTGACAATATCTTATTTAGAGATACTGGCCCTTTGAGATGCGCTGCCCAGCAACCCTGACTTAACCCTAATCTAATCACAGGACAATTTACCATGACCAATTAACGTACCTGGTACATCTTTGGACTGGGAGGAAACTGGAGCAACCGGAGAAAATGCACACATTCCACGGGGAGGACAAAGCCAGGATTGAATTCCAAACTCCAACGCCCTGAGCTGTAATTGCATCGAGCTAACCACTATCATCTTGGTGCCCCAAAGCAGAGTGGATAACCTCATCAATTTAGGGTTGTTGAGTTACAGATAGGTAAAGAATATAGATGAAATGAAAGAAAAGATTGAAATGAATTCTTAGTTTTTTCAAACAGGCATTGCTGGAGATGGCAATAAAATAATAATCATCATTTTGGAGAAACTATTTGTTTAAAGTTACACATATGAATGTGTCCCTTGTACATGATCTACATACAAAAAGTATTTTACACATTTTATGTCTCACTAATGCTCATGAGCAAGTTACGTAACACCCATAAGGAAGATGGTCAAGCACTTCCAAGAGTCATCCTATTGTATCATATCATGTACAGATCCAATGACATTGCCAAGTGGGCGACATCCAATTTTGTGTTAATAGACAGAAACTATTAATTGAAGTTGTAAACTATTGCCAACTAGTGGAGTGGTGTCGCAGCAACAACCTGGCACTCAATGTTAGTAAGGTGAAAGAGCTGATTATGGACTTCAGGAAAGGTAAGACGAAGGAACACATACAAATCTTCATAAAAGGATCAGAAGTGGAGAGAGTGAGCAGTTTCAAGTTCTTAGGTGTCAAGATCTCTGAGGATCTAACCTGGTCCCAACATATCGATGCAGTTATAAAGAAGACAAGACAGTGGCTATACTTCATTAGGAGTTTGAAGAGATTTAGTATGTTAACAAGTACACTCAAAAACTTCTATAGATATACCGAGGAGAGCATTCTGACAGGCTGCATTACAGTCTGGTATGGCGGGGGGCGGTGGAGAATCGAAAGAAGCTGCAGAGGGTTGTAAATTTAGTCAGCTCCATCTTGGGTACGAGCCTACAAAGTACGCAGGACGTCTTCAAGGAGCAGTGTCTCTGAAAGGCAACGTCCATTATTAAGAGTCCCTAGCACCCAGGGCATGCCCTTTTCTCACTGTTACCATCGGGTAGGAGGTACAGAAGCCTGAAGGCACACACACAACGATTCAGGAACAGCTTCTTCCCCTCTGCCATCCAATTCTTAAATGGACATTGAAGCCTTGGACACTACCTCACTTTTTTAATATATATTATTTCTGTTTTTTGCACAATTTTTTAATCTATTCAGTATATAGAAACATAGAAAATAGGTGCAGGAGTAGGCCATTCGGCCCTTCGAGCCTGCACCGCCATTTATTATGATCATGGCTGATCCTCCAACTCAGAACCCCGCCCCAGCCTTCCCTCCATACCCCCTGACCCCCGTAGCCACAAGGGCCATATCTAACTCCCTCTTAAATATAGCCAGTGAACTGGCCTCAACTGTTTCCTGTGGCAGAGAATTCCACAGATTCACCACTCTCTGTGTGAAGAAGTTTTTCCTAATCTCGGTCCTAAAAGGCTTCCCCTTTATCCTCAAACTGTGGCCCCTCGTTCTGGACTTCCCCAACATCGGGAACAATCTTCCTGCATCTAGCCTGTCCAATCCCTTTAGGATCTTATACGTTTCAATCAGATCCCCCCTCAATCTTCTAAATTCCAACGAGTACAAGCCCAGTTCATCCAGTCTTTCTTCATATGAAAGTCCTGCCATCCCAGGAATCAATCTGGTGAACCTTCTTTGTACTCCCTCTATGACAAGGATGTCTTTCCTCAGATTAGGGGACCAAAACTGCACACAATACTCCAGGTGTGGTCTCACCAAGGCTTTGTACAACTGCAGTAGTACCTCCCTGCTCCTGTACTCAAATCCTCTCGCTATAAATGCCAGCATACCATTCGCCTTTTTCACCACCTGCTGTACCTGCATGCCCACTTTTAATGACTGGTGTATAATGACACCCAGGTCTCGTTGCACCTCCCCTTTTCCTAATCGGCCACCATTCAGATAATAATCTGTTTTCCTATTTTTGCCACCAAAGTGGATAACTTCACATTTATCCACATTAAATTGCATCTGCCATGAATTTGCCCACTCACCCAACCTATCCAAGTCACCCTGCATCCTCTTAGCATCCTCCTCACAGCTAACACTGCCACCCAGCTTCGTGTCATCCGCAAACTTGGAGATGCTGCATTTAATTCCCTCATCCAAGTCATTAATATATATTGTAAACAACTGGGGTCCCAGCACTGAGCCTTGCGGTACCCCACTAGTCACCGCCTGCCATTCTGAAAAGGTCCCATTTATTCCCACTCTTTGCTTCCTGTCTGCTAACCAATTCTCCACCCACACCAATACCTTACCCCCAATACCGTGTGCTTTAAGTTTGCACACTAATCTCCTGTGTGGGACCTTGTCAAAAGCCTTTTGAAAATCCAAATATACCACATCCACTGGTTCTCCCCTATCCACTCTACTAGTTACATCCTCAAAAAATTCTATGAGATTCGTCAGACATGATTTTCCTTTCACAAATCCATGCTGACTTTGTCCAATCATTTCACCGCTTTCCAAATGTGCTGTTATCACATCCTTGATAACTGACTCCAGCAGTTTCCCCACCACCGACGTTAGGCTAACCGGTCTATAATTCCCCGGTTTCTCTCTCCCTCCTTTTTTAAAAAGTGGAGTTACATTAGCCACCCTCCAATCCTCAGGAACTAGTCCAGAATCTAACGAGTTTTGAAAAATTATCACTAATGCATCCACTATTTCTTGGGCTACTTCCTTAAGCACTCTAGGATGCAGACCATCTGGCCCTGGGGATTTATCTGCCTTCAATCCCTTCAATTTACCTAACACCACTTCCCTACTAACATGTATTTCGCTCAGTTCCTCCATCTCACTGGACCCTCTGTCCCCTACTATTTCTGGAAGATTATTTATGTCCTCCTTAGTGAAGACAGAACCAAAGTAATTATTCAATTGGTCTGCCATGTCCTTGCTCCCCATAATCAATTCACCTGTTTCTGTCTGCAGGGGACCTACATTTGTCTTTACCAGTCTTTTCCTTTTTACATACCTATAAAAGCTTTTACAGTCCGTTTTTATGTTCCCTGCCAGTTTTCTCTCATAATCTTTTTCCCCTTCCTAATTAAGCCCTTTGTCCTCCTCTGCTGAACTCTGAATTTCTCCCAGTCCTTAGGTGAGCCACTTTCTCTGGCTAATTTGTATGCTTCTTCTTTGGAATTGATACTATCCCTAATTTCTCTCGTCAGCCACGGGTGCACTACCTTCCTTGATTTATTCTTTTGCCAAACTGGGATGAACAATTGTTGTAGTTCATCCATGCAACCTTTAAATGCTTGCCATTTATATGTATACTATAATTGATTTACTTGTATTTTCTTCTATATTATGTATTGCATTGAACTGCTGCTGCTAAGTTAACAAATTTCACGACACATGCCGGTGATAATAAACCTGATTCTGATTCTGCAAACATATATGCCAATAATTAGATAACTATAGAGAAAGGGTCAATAAATACTTCAGTTTGAAGCCACTTCTAAATTTAAGGGGGTGAGACAGGATTTCAGGCTGCCTCAGATTAAAGAAGCAGCATCACAAAAACATCCTTGTATTATAATTTGTATTGTTTGATGAGATGCCTTCTATCTCTGATGAGTAAACTTGCCACCCTAGCAGCAAGTTAAAGTGGCAGCCTACATGTTTTCTGACAAATCAGGATTTTCACCATTTTAACTGGTTATTTGATGGATTGTTTTGATCTTCAGGGGAAATCACTGATCAAAACAAAGAAACTGCAGCTTTGTTTGCAAAGTGCTAATTCAGAAGACAATAAGAATCAAATCGAGAACTCTTGAGATCTCTTGGAATACAGGAAGAATGTTCTTTTGCTTGATACTTGTGTACAATTGAAGAAGATTCAATTAAGTTTATTATTGTATCTCTACATTCAACTACTGAATTTATCCACAACCTATTATTCTCAGTACTTTGTACAGTGCACAGCCTCCATACTGCTTTGCTCTCTCAAATGCATTCTATTTCCCATTACACTCAAACAGATGATCCATGGCTATGACTGCTTCACTCACTGCCAAATGCTCTGCTCAAGCCTAGCCTGCCCTATTCCTTTCTATACATTCCATCTCACTGGAGTGCTATGCTGGTTTATTTGAAATGTACAATATACTGTACCTTTCCAAGTCATGTTAATAATACCTTATTCATTGAATGTCAAAGGGGTATTTTAGAGAGCTTACAACACTATCATTTCCTAAACCTTGGTTGAGTTTTGCAACATCAGGCTTGTATTCCAATAATTTAGGTCATTCCTCTTTCACTTACTTCTCCTCACCTGCCAGTATAGCTTGACGTGTTTGCTGATGTTCTGTTCCTTTGCTCCATGTAGCCAATAAATGTAATCAGCAATCATAGCACTTCTAATGGTAAAACAGAATACACAAAGTAATACTATACGTGGTACTCAAAGTTAATACTACAGAGTCTCTACTGTTGTTTTCAGGACATGTAGCTTGTGAAGAATTTTTAACCCTAAGCTGTCCTCTATACATTCAAGCATGTATTTATAACAGATACCAGAAGAAAGATTAGCAATTTTCTGTGAGTACAGGATAAACAATTTATGAGCATACCACAAATGTAATTTTCAGATAATAAAGGAATATTGTCAATAAAATTTCAAAGGCAGCAAATTTGAATACAGTGAATTCCAGCTAATTGGACCATCAGTTAATCAGGACAGCCACTTATTTGGGACTCTTAAAGAACAAAAACTAATCGAGAGAATAGCCACTATTCCCTTTGTTTATTTGGGACACTATGCCGCTTAATTGGGAGACTGTTGCCAAAGTCAACAGTCCATGAGGCCATTAGACACTGCACTGTGCTTACAGTGAACAATTTTTAAATAGCATCAGCTGTGTATGTTTGTGTTCAAAAAGCAGTGACTTTTGTCACTGGTAGTTGGCAAGAAATAAGCAGAAAGACAAATCCGAATTGTTTTGCTCTCTGCGATTCAAGCATTCAGGCTTGGGGATGCCAGAATGGCTGGGAGTGAAAGTGAAACTATTTCACTACTTCAAGTTAGGAACTATGAAAAATTTCAAGCTATCAATAACAATCTTGAATGTGTTACAATGAAAATGAAGATTTGGAAGATGCAATCATTGAAAGTATTGTATGAAAACAGTCCACTATCTGCACTAGATGCACTGATTTTGTTCATTTACAGTCAATCAAAAGAACATGACAGTGTACTCTCAATGAATTCCTCCATCAATACTACTAGGAACTAATACATTTTTATATAACAGCAGGTCCTGAAGGGTTTTGGCCTGAAACGTTGACAATACTCTTTTCCACTGATGTTGCCTGGCCTGCTGAGTTCCTCCAGCATTTTGTGTAGTAGTATTAGTAGTGTTCTACTTTGTTCTGTATTTTATTTAAATACACAATTTGTCTTTTTTATACCTTTTTTTAATATTTTCATCAAGTTTGGCTAATTAGAGCAGCCGATTACAGATTAGATAACAAAAAGAGAATAGAGAAGGAGTAAAAGCATTATTACTGGTGTTGATCAACAGTGACAAGTGGGGTGCTATAGTGATTGTTCCTGAGCCCCAAGTTGCTTCACAATCTACATCAGTAATTTTGATGAATGGTTCAAGTGTCATATTTCCAAATCCTCTTCTGATATAAAGCTAGGTGGTAGTGTGAGCTAAGAGGAAATGCAGAGAGACTTCTGGGCTATACGGACAGGTGAGATGAATAGTTAAGGCATAGCAGATGGAAGAAAATGTAAATAATAACATGAGGTCATCCACTTTGGTCAATAAGACCAAGGAACTGATTGTAGACTTCAGGAGAGGGAAACTAGAGTTCCATGAGCCAGTAATCATCGGAGGATCAGTAACTTTAAATTCCTTAATGTCAATTATGGATCATATAAAAAAATGAAATTGAAGCAATAGTGATAAGCGTGGACGCTGAAAAGGCATTTGATTCGGTTAATTGGAATTTTCTTTACAAAGTTTTATATAGATTTGGTCTATATAACACAATTATTAAAACTATACAGGCACTATACGACAATCCAACTGCTAGGATTAAAATCAATGGATATTTATCTAATAGTTTTTACCCTAGGAAGGGGCACGAGACAGGGTTGTGCATGGTCACCACTACTCTTTGCATTATATCTGGAAGCATTAGCTCAATACATCAGACAAAATGAAGATATCAGGGGAATTACTATTAAAGGGACAGAGCATAAATTGGCCTGTTACGCGGATGACATTTTGATCTATCTAGGGCAACCAACATACTCTTTATACCTAAATTGATGCAATCCTTTGAACAATATGGCCAATTATCAGGATACAAGATCAACATAGATAAAACCCAACTACTTCCATGTAACTACAGCCCACCAAGAGAAATTGAAAGTAGATATCCTTGGGCATGGCAAACAAGAGTCTGTCAAATATTTGGGCATCATCATGCCAAAAGAATTGGCAAAATTATCAGAATGCAATTATCAGCCTCTATATAAAAAAATTTAAGGAAGATATAACAAGATGGAACCTAATTCCTTTTCTTGGTCTCACTTCAAGGACTGAATCTATTAAAATGAATATACTGCCCAGACTACTATATCTCTTTCAGACCCTACCAATAGAGATTAACCAAAATCAATTCAATGAATGGAACAAGATGCTATCAAGATATATATGGCAAGGTAAAAGGCCTAGAGTTCATCTCAAAACTTTGCAATTAGCCAAGGAAAAGGGGGGATGGGGCCTATCTTCTCTTAGAGATTACTATTTTGCAGCACAATTGAGAGCTGTGATATGCTGGTGCAATCCATCATATGATGCTCAATGGAAAAACATTGAGGAAAGGATACTTTCCATCCCCATACAGGCAATTTTGGCTGATAACAACCTGCAAAGTTACATAAATACTATTGATAACCCATGGGTGAAATGGACTCTTAAAAAACTATTATAAAAGAATACAAACAAGAGAGTAACATTGCAATTCTTAAATGGTGTGCATATGATTTGGATTTTACACCAAACAAACTGGATGCTAAATTTAAGGACTGGATAGCAAAAGGAATAACAGCTATTTGCAGTATAATGAAAGAAGGAACACTGTTCAGTTTTGAAATACTCGAAGAGCAACACTTAATAGAAAAACAAAATTTTTATCGATATTTACAGATACGGAAGTATGTTAATAGGATGGTTAAAAATGTAACCAAGGCAAGTACGTGTTTGATAGAGCTACTTAGAAAAGCATATAATTCAGACAATGGTAATAGAATAATTTTAAGCGCGTATAAGGGCTTGTCAAATCTTAAAACACATTCGACTTCATACATTAAAACAAAGTGGGAGAAGGAAGGAGGGATAATAATATCTGAGGAAGAATGGACAATAATATGGAAGTATCAATGGAAGTGTACCAGTTCACAGAAACGGAGGGAGTTCAGGTGGAAAAACTTGATAAGATATTTTATTACACCCTCTCAGAAATCCCATTATGATAGTAACTTCCCTGTTCGCTGGAGAAATTGTGGAAATCAAAATGCAAACCATTTTGCATTTTCTGGGAATGCCCCATTATCAAAGACTATTGGAGTGGGATACACAATGCCCTACAAGGTGTCTTTAAATGTGAAATACCCTTAGAAAGTAAGACCATATATTTTGGGTATATACCTCAAGAATGGTTGAAAAGAGATAAATATTTAATGAATATACTGCTGGTGGCTGGTAAAAAGACCCTTACCAGGAAATGGTGTTCACAGGAGAGCCCAACTTTAAATGTATGGATAGAAATTACAATGGACATTTACAAAATGGAGAAGATAACAGCATCTGTTAATCATAAGTTGGAACAATTTGATTCATACTGGAAAAAATGGTTTAACTACATAACACCTCATAGGCCTGATTTTATTCTCACAAGTCAATGAATATATTGTAAAAAAAAAATCACTCCCTACTTTGTACATAGTTTTCTTCTTTTGATTGTTCTTCCTTTCCTCTCCTTTCTATAAGTGTATACCTCAGATAAATATTATGTGGAGATTTGTGACAAATATGACTATATGATATAAGTGTACAGTATCTGAAATACATCTTATGGAAAATTTTGTTTGATGATGAACTTCAATAAAAAATAAATTACAAAAAAAAAATTCCTGAATGTCATTATCTCAGAGGACCTGTCCTGGACCATTATGTAAATGTAATTGTGGAAGAAGCACAACAATGCCTCTACTTCCTCAGGAGTCTGTGGAGATTTGGCATATCATCAAAAACCTTGGCAAACTTCTACAGATGTGTGGTGGAAGTGTGCTGACTGGCTGTATTACAGCCTGGTATGGGAACACCAATGCCTTTGGAGTGGAAAATCCTACAAAAGGTAGTAGTCTTGGCCCAGTACATTATGGGTAAAACCCTCCCAAATGGTGTTGTAGAAAACCAGCATCCATAATCAAAAATCCTCACCACCCAGGCCATGCTCTTTTCTTGCTGCTGCTATCAGGTAGAAGGTACAGGTGCGGCAGGACTCTCACCAGCAGGTTCAAGAACAATTTCTACCCCTCAACCATCATGCTCTTGAACAAAAGGGATAACTACACTCACTTAAGGACCCTATATCTTGTTACTTAATGCTCGTTATTTATTGCTGTTTATTTCTTATCTGCACTTGCGGGTTTTGTTTGCAGTTTACAGTTTCTGATATTTACAGATCCTGTTTACAGTTACCGTTCTATAGATTTGCTAAGTATGCCCACAGAAACAGAATCTCACGATTGTATGCAGTGCCGTGTGCATATACTGATGATATATTTCATTTTGAACTTTGGTAGTCTACATAGAAAGCTGGCATAACCTTTTTCAATTTCTCACTATTTAAAGAAATTGTCATTCAGAGAGACTTGGGTGGCCTTGTATACACATCACTGGAAGTTAACATCCACATACAGCAATGTTGTGTGTAGGAAGGCAAAGACCATGTTACCTTTTGACCATTAAAATGTTTGACTACAAAAGTAGAGACAGCTTGTTCCAATCCATGAAACCATAATGACTCCACAATTGTAGCATCATGCACAGGTTGTAAAAACTATAGAAAAGTAAGAAAATTAAAGAGGGTATATTGTATTTGTCATAGAGGAAGATTCACCTGACTGATTTTGAGATGGCAAAATTATTATACGAGAAACAATCAGGCAGACTAGGCCTCTGTTTTCAAGTTTAGAATTGTAGCATACAATATTCTTTATGGTACTTGATGGGGCAGCTGCAGAATTTAAATTTTCCCCAGGTCGTAGCCCACTAGTCTCTGAAAAACATTTTTTTTGTTAAGAATGATCAGTCACTGAGTATATTTATGACAGAAATCAACAGGGTTTTGCATATAATGGGGAAACAAAGGACATGACATTAGTGCAGCTTTAGAGATCAGAGGTAAAAGATGCATCATTATCTGCTTGAATTATGGAGCCAATGACCTAATTCTGCTTCAGTTTATGTTCTTATGCACTGTGTATTCTTAACATAATCTCTTCCCTACCTGAAGAAACCAAGGTAGATTGTATAACCAGTTGCAAAATATTTCAATTCAGTCTGCAAAAGTGACTCTTCTTCCATTGTTTGTTGCTTTAACTCTCCATCTCACACTCAATCTGACTGCTTTATCTCTCTATGCTATTCCAACAAAGCCCCGTTAAGATTTAAAACCCACAGATTAACAAGGCTTTGCTGTTACTTAATGGACTTCCATTCTGATGTAATCAATCTGCAGCATAATTAGCAGTGGATATGGAATGAAAAGCAAAATAACTGCAGGTGCAGGATTCTAGCAAATACCAGAATATTAGCATAGCAGGCAGCATCTGTGGATTTAGGAAGAGGTAAATTTCAGGCCAATGCCTACAGGTATGAGAATGACATGGCATAGCCTTCAAATTAACATATTAGTAATCTAGAGGCTAAAAATCCTGAGTTTAAACTCCACTCTAGTAGCAGTGGAGTTTGAATTCAGTTAAAAAGCTTCAGTTTAAAATAAACCAATCAGTGTTAACAACAATTGTAATGCTACCTTATTATTTAAAAAACCCATCCATCTTTCAAAGGAGATCTGTGCAATCTGGCCTAATAATTAACTCTTAAATGGCTTAACATGCCACACTGTTTTGATGGGCAATAAAGGCTAGATATTGCCATTGAAATGCTGATTGTAACAAATGAGTGAGTATTTCATGCAACCTATGTTTTTATTTCGGGATTCTGGAATCTGCTGGGTTTTATTTTGCAATTTGCAGCCCCAGCAAAGTTTGTTTTCATTTTGTTTTCACTCTCCACAGATAGACCATCTGTGATTAAAAATGTCATTACTACAAGCAATACAACCTCACATTTCTCCTGATTGTCTTCCAACTGTAGACATTGTTCTCTCCATTCCCCCCCATTTTTGCAATCTGAAAAATTTTACAGAGTTCACTTATGATCTGGAATGTAAATTCTTTCTCACCAATGATGCTTCCAGACTTGTGGAGCATTTCTAACATTTTGTCTTTTCTTTTCCAGTACTTCTGATTTGGTTCTGCATTTTTGAGTGTATTGCTCTAGATTTCCAGCACTTGCATAATTTCTTGTGATTTTTAAACAAACTGGTAAATATACTGTATAACTGTATACAGTATATAACTTGACAGTGTGCAATCATCTGGCTAAAGTGATATGAAATCAATAAATCCAAATAAAATATTTCTGCTCAACTACTGAAAGAGCCCGATGAACTATTTTTGCTGACTCAGACTGTGGGCTCCAGAACTGCAGCAGCAGCCACATCTTAAAGGAAAGACATTGGATTGTTGTAAAGGTCTATTTTCACTATTTCAAGTGAAAAGTACGGGTATTTTTCAAATGCCCTAGTTAATATTGAAAGGTGTTTTATAAATGCATGCCTTTCCTTTAAGTTGTGGCTGCTGCTGCAGTTTTGGAGCCCAGCTTTCAAAGACTCCTAAACACTTTATAGCCAACAAAATAATTTTAGTGTTATCACTGTTGCAATATGGAATATACAGTATTTCAACCACATTTCACACAGTAAAATCCCATGCTATAAGATATATTTTTAATTATGATTTGATTGAGATATAAATATTAACTAGGGCATTTGAAAAATACACATGCTTTTCACTTGAAATAGTGGAAATGGACCTTTACAACAATCCAAAGTGACAGATAGCAGGTTGAATTCGGATCTTGTTCCAAAGGCAGGATCTTTGACAGCACAGCGTGCTCTTGATCAACTCAGATTTTTGTGGTCAAGCCTTTAGCATATGCCTTGAACCCACACTCATCTGACACAAGCAAACTGTGCTACCAATTGTCTTATGGTTTACAATTTTTTCATAAGAAGTACAATCATGACACTTCGGATCTGTTAGACGTATCAGTAGATCTGAGATAGTGGGTATCAGCAGGTGGTGGTAAACCAATGCATGATACTGTATCCTTTTCTCTCCTCATAATAGAAATATTAGAAGGCATGTAGAAGTACAGGAAAAGGAAGTAGTTCAATAAGTGATCGATTCTAACAAATGCCTTATTTCTACCCCTCTCATTACATCACACCCCCACATCAACCCAGAAAACTTCAGAAAAGAAAATAGCCTCAGAAATCACAACTCTATCAAAATGTCCATATCCAGATGTTCCATTTTTTTTTACTTCCAGTAACAATGATAAAACGTCTGTTTTAATTAGCGGAAATTTGCTCTGGCAGTAAGGGAGGCAAAGAGAAGGACTGCATATTTTACATTGGTATTGAATGGCATTTATCTGAGAACCTGGATTGGAACAGGAATAAATACCATTGTTAAATAGTTCAACAACTTGGAATGAGCCTGACTGGAGCACAAAACAAAGAGGAATCACAGTGAAAGGCTAACAAAATTCAGACAGATAGGAGTCCAAAAGAGCCATGAGATTGATGAATAACATGGTAGTACTGTCTGTCTATAATTCAGAGCATTTGATTTGGGGGAACAAAAGGCAAATGTATCAAAAATGATTAAGGATGCACAGCAATCTTTATTTTTTAGTTCTAGTTTTTACAAGAACTCCTCCAGAACGAGAATTCAAATGCACAGGTCAATACAATGGATTTACTACAGAGATGTATTTCTTGAGCCAGCAACAGGTCTGTCAAGAATAAAATCCCTGCATCTGAATTTACCCTAGTAAATATGTGCAAGTCATGTTAAGTATTGCAGTGATCAAACTAGTTTCAAAATGAAAAGAATGTTCGTGATTGGTAATATTTTAACACACTCAAATACAGTAGTACAGTACAATTAAAATTTGATTGTTAGAAAGGTTCATTCAAAACCCCAAGCAGATGAGCCCTTAAATTCCTAGGTGCTACCATATCAATGTTTAGCATGTTAAACTTGCATTCACCTTAGATGTAAGCCAGTTAAAAACTGGAACACTATTAAAAGAATTCACTAGTAAAAGCAACACTGACAAGTTTAACCTTGTTATTGTTGTTTCCAACTAGCATTAAAATAAATGCTTATAATAAAGAACCCTTTTGAAATGTTAACTTTCAAAACCGATCTCTATATTACATTTGCAGAATTTCACTGACCTTGCAGCTTCAGTATATCGTTCCAAACAACGGAAGACTGTAGCTTGACGAAGGTGATTACGGAAGTTAATTGGATTCAGTAAAATGCTCCTTAGAAATGTCAGAAGACTGTAAATTAGCTTGACCAACAAACTATTTATAAATTTTACTAAGTTAGTCAATTTTATTGCAAAAGTGAAATATTTAAATATCAATGTGTCCAAAGCCTCCGTATATGAATATGTCTTAACATTCACATGCCCAAGGTAGGTTCATACAGTTGATTGAGCCGATTGTAATATTATCCCTCTTCTTTGTTGAAATAGAATATTAGTATTGATTTGAACATCATTACTTTCCCCAAAAAATTATGTTTAAGGTTAGTTGTGATATGTTTAAGGAGCATGATGCAATTGTCTGTCTTGTCAAAGATTTTCAACATCATAGTACTAAAAGCAACCTAACAGGACCTTTTCCATTTTAGTTTTGCTTACAATCACAATTAGTTTTACTGAATAATGGTAAATTTAGAGGAAACATCAAATGGTACACTGTTCACTACAATGGACTGTTATATTTATACACTCAGTGGTTACTTTATTAGGTCTTTGCAGTTAATGCAAATATCTTATCAGCCAATGATATGGGAGCAACTCAATGCATAAAAGCATGTAGACAAGGTCGAGAGGTTCAATTGTTGTTTAGACCAAATGTCGGAATGGGAAAGACACATGGCTTAAAGTGATTTTGACTACAGATTGTTCCTGTGAGTATCACAGAAACTTGCTGATCTCCTGGGGTTTTCATGCACAACAGTCTCCAGAGTTTAAAAGGAATGGTGCAAGAAATGACGAAAGGTCCAGTGAGTTGCAGTTCTGTGGTTGAAATTGCCTTGTTAATGACAGAGGTCAGAGGAGAATAGCCAAACTGATTCAGGCTGACAGGAAGGTGACAGTATTTCATATAACCGTGAGTTACAACAGTGGTGTGCAAAAGAGCATCTCTGAATGCACAAAATGTCAAACTTTGAAATGGATGGCCTGGAGCAGCATAAAACTACAAATATAAACTCAGTGACTACTTTATTAGGTACAAGAGGTACATTAGGTACATTATTGTTGAACTTTGGTAGTTATGTAGTATTAGCTATAGAGTGTTGGATGGCAAAACACTCTTGATAGCCCTTTCCCACTTTAATAGGGAATTTTTTTCTCAAAAATGGTGATATATGGAGTATTAGCCAGAATATCACTATTCTGAACTAAATTTGGTGAATACTAGAAAATTTTTTGAAATCAGGAAAAAACTTGTCTCCCCATAGAAGCTGCCTGACCCATTGAGGAGTTCTCGTATTTTTTTTTGTATTTCAAATTTCCAGCACCTGCAATTTCCACAGCTAGCCATTTTACACAGAGTAGACAGAAGAGCAGATTATCTGGCTATAGTATTTTAATGAAAAGATAGAGATAACAAAGACTCACAAGAGTTTTATTTTTTCATTCATTAATTTAAATAGACTGAAAATCATGATTCTAGCTTTTTAAAATTTTTAAAATGTGGTTTACACAGAATGATGCTTTAAATTGCTAAGTATGCCCCAGAAAGAGAATCTCTGGGTTGTATGTGGTGACATGTATGAACTCTGATAATAAATTTTACTTTGAACTTTAAATCCATGTGAAAGTAACTTAAATCCTGTTCTAACATACTTTACACTGAGAAAAGCTCTCATTGGACAAACATAGTTATGATTCAAGTGGAGACAAATTCAAATACTTTACTTTTAAATCCATAAAAGCACTTCTCAATTGACTTAAAATTTAATCACTCCACTTCTCAACTATAGTCAATCATCTTAAAAATATAAACATAAATAAAATTACAAATACTTTTGTAATATTTCAATATATCTGAGAAACAGCTTTTTTAAAAGACAAAAAAGCATTATTTTATTACATCTGATAAAAATCAAGCAGAAAATATTAAAACTACCTTTCTGTTAGTTATTAAATCAGTTATTTGAATGGTATATCTCCAGCAATATACAACCATTCATTTTATGGTTAAAACTGTGAGTTATGCAGCCGAAAGGCTGAATTGTACTCTCAATGAGCAGGAGTTGCAATGCTACATTTGAAATACTGTTTAATTCTGATGTAATCAATCCGCACAATAATTAGCAGTGGATATGGAATGAAAAGCAAAATAACTGCAGATGTAGGATTCCGGCAAATATCAGAATGTTAGCATATTAGGCAGCATCTGTGGATTTACAAAGAATCCTGTGGATTAAATAACCCTGTGTTACAGAACATTCAAGCATTTTTTAGTTTTAGATAAGATTGATTGGAATTGTGCTCAAATTTTTACCATTACTAGGTTGACTCTTTGGGTACAATTATATGAAGTGCTCCTTCATATATTTGGAAAATTTGGAAAATTCTTGAAATTTGACAAATGTATTAGTCAAACAGCATAGGTCTTCAGCATTAAACAGGATGGCAATAATTATATCAATTGATAATGATTACCTGTGAGCATGATTAAGAGCTAGGTCTGGTCTCCTCATACGCAGATAACAAGTTACAAGTTTGGTTTCGATGAAACTGGCAATGCTCGAAATCTTTTCATAGGATGCATAGAACGGGTTTCCCAGAACAGCACCTTTGCTACAAAGCTAAATAAAGCAAAATAATGTTCAGAGATTATGCTAATAACAATAAAATAGGAAAATAGTAATTATTCTAAACCAGAATCTACTCAAAACCTTTAATTTGTTTTCCATTGAACATCATAGCCTGCAGATCATCATCAAGGAAAATTATGAAGTGACACAGACTATACAATGATTAGACAAGACATTCCTCAAGTATTCTGTTCCAAGAGATAAAATCCGTAACATCAATAATCTTTTACTTAGCACCTTTACTGTACTTAAACCCAAGATTCTTCACAAGAATGAACATTTGTCAAAATATTGTATAACACTAGATTAGGGCAGCTGATCAATCCCTTAGCCAAAGTACATTCTGAAAGCTTAGATCTGAGCAGCAGAAGAAAGCATTTTCAATTAACAATGAAGATCTATATCTTGGCAAGAATGAGAGGAAAATAATGAGCAGATCACAGTAGCTAACTCATTCAAAATGTTGGAGTGAGAGTTAGAAGGAGGTGGTGGGGAGGGGAGAAGGGGGAGAACTCCTCATCCTTTTTCTCTAGTCCTCCTGAAGGGTCTCGGCCCAAAACATCAGCTAATTCTTTTCCATAGATGCCACCTCGCCTGCTGAGCCCCTTCAGCATTTTGTGTGTGTTGCTTGGATTTCCAGCATTTGTAGATTTTCTCTTGTTTGTGAGCTAACTCATCCCATCATTTCAAAATTATAAGATAGAGTTTCTTGTATCCACTTGGGATCTACATTCAGACATCCATGACACTCACTTGATATTAAAATCATCTGTAAATTTCAATTTTTGAGTTCAAAGCCACAGAGTATAATTTGAATCTGCAACTTTCTGATTCAAAGGCAATAGGGCTATCAACTGCAAATGCTCTTGGGCTATAGCTCTTTCTCCAATACTTCCCTCCACCTTTTTATACTGGCTATCTCCCCATTGTCTTTCAATTCAGGTGAACGGCCATGACTTGAAATGTGGATTGTCAATTTCCTTCCATAGGTGCTGCCTGACCTGCTGAGTATTGCAACTGAAAATACTGATCCTGATTCTGCCACTTCAGCATAAGCATCATCAGCATTGCTTCTCATTCCTGGCACCCAACTCATCATCAACCCTTTCCTGGGAAGAGCCCAAAATATACTTGTAACAGTGCATGATGATGAAAATGGAATTAATGTTCTCTTATGTTAGAACATATTGCTGGGCCTGATGGTAGAAGCAAATACATTTGGGACATTTAAGAGACTCTTAGATAGGCACCTGGATAAAAAACATCAAGGGCTATGTGGGAGGCAGGATTAGATTGCTCTTAGAATAGGTTAAAAGATTAGCACAGTAACATGGGCTGAAGGGATTGTACTGTGCTGTCATGTTCAATGTTCTATATGCAATCTCATTTTACAAACTCAGTGCTCAGTTCTTTGCAATGTGTCAACATTTCTTGCATACATAACATATAAACGCTACTTAAAGCTATGTTTTTGGATTTGAATTTTGAAGGCAACCAATATGATCATTTGTAATTCTGCACAAAATTTTTGCTTCTAAGAATCACGCATCTCAGGATTATGGAAAAATGTCTTTCATTCCAATATCCATAACAACCAGGTGGCCTAACTTAGGTAGCCCCATTTGCCTGTCATTGACCCTTATTCTTCTACCTTTCCTATCTAAGCAAATGTCCAAAATCCTTTTAAATGATGTAAAATGTAATAGTGTCGTGATTACCACTTCTTCTGATAGCACATACCTTAGCCTCCGTGTGAAAAAGATGATGTCATCCATTTTAATTCCTTCCCCTCACTTTAAGCCTATGTTCTCCACTTTCAGAATTCTCTTCCTTGGAGAAAAAGACTGTCTATTCAGTTTATTTATATGCTTCATGATCTTATAAACCTCCAAGGTCACCCTCAGCCACCTATACTCCAGGGGAATAAATATACTAGTCTATTCAGCATCTCATTATAACGCAAGCCCTCCTGTTCCGGTAACATCCTTGTTAATCTTTTTGCCCCCTCCAGTTTAATGACATCCTTCCTATAGAGATGTGACCAGAACTGTATGCAGCACCTCAAATATAGCCTCATATACTGCTGTAGCATGATGTTCCAAATGCCTTCTTCATCAGCCTATTTATTTGTGTCACCACTTCCAAGGAACTTTATACCTGCACCTTTAGGTGTAAGAGTCCTGCAATACTCCCCAGTGCTGTACCATTTACTGTGCGACTCCTCCCCTGGTTTATCTTACCAAATGCAACACTTCATACTTATTTGAATTAAACTCCATTTGTCATTCCTCAGACCACCAGCTCAGCCCAGTTGATCAAGAATCTGTTGTAATCTTAAGTAACATTCTTAACTGTGCACTATATCAACAATTTTTAGAGTTATTTGCAAACTTACTAACCTGGCCACCTAGATTTTCATCCATAACATAAGTATAAAAGACAAGCAAAAGTAGAACTAGCATCAATCCCTGAGACTCACTACTGGGCACAGACCTTTGCTCTGAGAAACAACCATTCACTGCAGTCCTCTGTCTCCTACTATCGTCAGTTTTGTATCTAATTGACTAGCTTGCCCTGGATCCCACACAATCTAACTCTCTAAACTAGCCTACTATGCCATATTATGTCAGAGGCCATGCTAAAATACATGTAGACAATGTCTACTGTACTTTCCTCATCTATATTCCTGACCACATCTTCAAAATCTCAACCAAATTTGTGACACTATTTTCCACACAGAAAAGCACACTGAATGTCCGTAATCAATCTATGTGTTTCCAAATGAATGTAAATGCTACCGCTCAGAATCCCCAACCCATAACAAACTCACCACTGATATTAGTATTGTTCTCGTGATTTTCCTTGTAGTCTTACTTTAAAGACATAACATTAGCTCTTCCAGTCTTCCAGCACCTCACCTATGGTTGTCTATGATACAAATGTCTTTGCAAAAGCTGCACAATTTCTTCCCTGACATCACACAATGTCCTAGGGATACACTTGATTTAGTGACCATTCTGTGTTTTAAGATTTCCAGCACCTCCTCTTCTGTAATATGGACTCTCTTCAAGACATCACTATTAACTTCCCTGAGAACCAGAACATCCAAGTCTTTCTCCAGGGTAAATATACTGCAGATATTAAGGCTCTTAACCATCTTTTGAAGCTCCACACCTGGATAACATTGTTAATTTTTAAGGGGCATGTTTCTCTTCCTAGTTAAACATTTTCCTTTTAGTATACTAGTAGAATCTCTTTGCATTCTCCTTTATCTTTTCTGCCAAGACTACCTCATATACCCTTTTTGTCACTGAATTTTACTCCCCTATATTCCTGAAGAGATTAATCCTTGCTCTTGCTGCCTTACTCTTTAAAAGTCTCCCACTTGCAAGGTGTCCCTTTACCTGCAAACAACTTCACGGATCAACTTTTGAAAGTTTCTGTCTATAATGCCATCTAAATTGGCCTTGCCCAGTTTAGGATTTTAACTTGTGGACATCCACAGAAGCTGATATTCTTGTATAGCAGAAGATATTTTACCAATTTTTGACGTGCATTAAAATATGCATCATGAGGAATTCATTCCAAAATGAGAATATATGTTACATAAAATATTCAATATCCATTGATTTCAAACATAGTTGATTGAATGTAATTGAGCCTTGTTACACTAAATCCACATGGAGTGAATAACAGATTATCCTTTGCCAAACTTGAAAAGCATATTTTACAGAAAGATCAAACTTGAAATATATAACTCTCTTAAATATCCGTACAAAGAAAACAATTTGTCTATTTCATTTATTTAAAACTCATTTAAATTATATTTCGGACAATGTTAGAGACACCCAGAATAGAGCACAAAAACAACTTTTGATGTGGAAATTAGTATTTGTATCCAAGCACTTATTTTATGTGTTTGAGACTATGCAAAAGTCTCTAGATGGTTGCTATACACGAATGCTCCGGATTGCTCTTGACATGTGTTGGCAACAGCACATGACAAACGTCGAGCTCTATAACCACCTACCGATGCTCACCACTAAAATCGAGGCGAGAAGACTGCAACTAGCAGGGCACAGTCTACGCCACCTCAAGCTACCTGCCAGCCTAGTCATCATATGGGAGCCCAAGCACGGGAGGATGAACCCTGGGCGCCCTCCCAAGACTATGGTCAACACGCTCCTAGAAGACAGTGGCACGGCTGATGTAGATGAACTGAATACACTGATGAGGGAGAGGGAGAAGTGGAGAGTCCGTCATCATACCCGATGCCGGCCCCTCCTAGGCCTGAGTCGAAGTAGTAGTAGTAGTAGTAGTAGTAGAGTTTTATGTTGGCAATCATAAACAGCCATTGTTTAGGATATCCATTCACGTAATGAAGCACTTAAAATGTCAGTGGAATTAGTCATCTCTTTAACTTAAAGTTCTCAAGTGAGTTAATCATAATAAAAATTTGTTTGCAGTTGCGAAGGAGTAACTTAAGAATGAGATAAGAAAGAATTTCTTCTCTCAGAGGGTTGGAAGTTTTTAAGAATTACTTGACACTGAAAAATGTGGGGATAGAGTCCTTGGGCATATTTAAGGCTGAGATAAACATATTTCTAATCAAGGAGGAAATCAAAGTTTATAAGGAAAGGTCAGGGAAGTGGACTTCAGAAATGTTAAGTAATTTTTAAGGGTTCCAAAGAGATTAACAAAAATGTTGTAAGGCAGAATAATATTTTTAAGAGATTGGTCAGGCTGAGACTGGTTTATCTGGAATTTTAGAGGCTGAGTAGAGATTTAACGAAGGTGAAGATTTAGAAAACTGGATAGTCTGGCAAACTGGAACTTCTTCATTCAGGAGAGAGGTTGACAAGGGATAAAAATTTAAAGCAATTGGTGGAAGAATATAAAGTGAGTGGAAAAAAAAATTTCACTTGAAGGATGACCTTGTTGTTTGAAGGCATATTTAAACATGAAAGCTCAAACCTACAGGCCTATATTAATAAGTAGCAATGTCCTAAAGAGTTTTTTTGTTAGCATGAAATTGGAACTTTTGATCATTTTTAATGAACATCCAGTTGCTGATTACTTTAACTCTCCAACCCATTACTCTCCTCCCCATATTCACCTTTGAGATGCATTGGAACGGTGTAAAAGGCCAATGTTATCTTGAGGTACAGCAGCTCATTTTACAACTGGGCATAAATAAACCTTCATGATTCATCACTGAATTTGACCATTTCAGATAATCTTGTGTCCAGCATTCAGCCCCCTCTCCTTTTTTGCTGTTTTAGATTTAGTTCATCTTGTGCTTTTTGTGCCACTCCAAACATGACCTTTGATGCTCACCTGCTTTCAGCTGCTGCTATTGCAATCTGCATAATTCAAATTCCCCATCGCACCACAGACTTCCCATTCAATTTCTACCCCCTTTCTCAAAAGAATTCATTTTATTTCTACTTTTCCCAGTTTCGATGAAAGGTCATTCATTCAAAATGTTAACTTTGTTACTCTCTCTCCAATCAGTTCAGTTAGACAACCTTTCTTCCTCCACTCTCACCCTGAACACCAGTGTGCCTCAGGGCTGTGTGCTGAGCCCTCTTCTGTACTCCCTTTTCACCTATGACTGCATTCCTGTACATGGATCTATCTCCATGATCAAGTTTGCAGATGACACCACAGTGGTTAGCCTGATCGGAGGGGATGACGAGACGGCCTACAGGGACGAGGTCCAGCACCTGGCCGCGTGGTGTGCTGACAACAACCTGGCCCTTAACACCCAGAAGACCAAGGAGATCATTGTGGACTTCATGCATGCTAGGAACCACGCTCACGTCCCTATCTACATCAACGGAGCTGTAGTGGAGCGCGTATCAAGCTTCAAATTCCTTGGTGTCCACATTTCCAAGGATCTCACCTGGTCTCTGAACTTCACCATCCTGATCAAAAAGGCACAACAGTGCCTTTATTTCCTGCGGAGCATCAAGAAAGCTCACCTCTGTCCCAGGATGCTGACGGACTTTTACCGCTGTACCACTGAGAGCATACTGTCCAACTGCATCTCAGTGTGGTATGGCAATTGTCCCGTATCGGACCGCAACGCACTCCAGCATGTGGTGAAAACTGCCCAGTGGATTATCGGCACCCAATTGCCCACCATTGAGAACATCTACCATAAACGCTGCCTGGGCAGGGCGAAAAGCATTATCAAGGATGCATCTCACCCTAACCATGGACTTTTTACTCACCTCCCATCCAGTAGGCACTACAGGAGCCTCCGCTCCCGCACCAGCAGGCACAGGAAGAGCTTCTTTCCTGAAGTTGTGACCCTGCTGAACCTCACATCACAGCGCTAAGCAGTATTGCACCCATATTGTACTGTCTCAATACTTTTATATTTGTGCGCTGTAGCACTTACTTTTTGTTCACAGTTATTTTGTAAGTAACACTATTCTTTGTATTTCTGGTTAGATGCTAACTGCATTTCATTGGCTTTGTATCTGTACTCAGCACAATGACAATAAAGTTGAATCTAATCTAATCTAATCTAAAATGTTGCCTAACCTTCTGTGTATTCTTGCATTTTCCATTCCTACACATGTTGTTAGCTTCTTAGCAGTGTTCATTTTACATACTTGAAATAAAACTTAAACGAACCTGTTGACAATTCGTACCAGTGGCTGCAGAGCTACTTGCACACTCCTGAATGAGGTTACTTAAATATTGATCTAAATAATTACAAGCAAACACTTCATTTTCAAAGGACTTAATTAGCAGTAGTGCATAGAAACTGCAATGCAAGTTTTGAAGAAAAGATCATTTTAGCCAATCTACCAACATGCACCAAGTACTTGACTTATTCACTTACTTCACAGATATCGATGCTAGCTCTGCTGAATCTTCAACTGAACCTTTCTTGATTGATATCAAGAAAACCTTACCAAGCTGACAAAATAATAGGCCATAGCACCAAGTTTATAGAGTCATACATTCTTTACAGTGGAACAGCCACCAATTGTGCCAGTGAAAGTCTTTGAAGTATGAGGGGAAAAAAATACCTCACTATTTTAAGATATTCTGAAAGAAATTTAAGCCAGCAAACTGCTGGATACACATGCCAGCAAATCATGAGACATAATAGTCACGCCATCTAGAGGCGGAATTGTCACTCCAGTCATCCAGCAGTCATTCATACTGATGTTGAAAGATAGAAGGCACTGTAGCGGTGTGCTACACACAGCGCTAGAATAACCACACGGATTCGGTGAGTTAGAGTTGCGATAAAAGAGATTTATTCAAACTTTGCGGCCTGCTTTAAAGCCTTCCCGTTCCCGCCCTCCCTGGGCGGGATTGCTGTGGGGAATGAATATTCCCAGACCCTTTCTGCGCGCGGGATTTTCCCCCGGCTGGTGAAGATGGCCTGGCACCCTTTTTGGGGCCGGCCCTCTGCCTGCGCGCGCTGTTGTGAGCCGGTTCGTGTGTGCCAGAAAGTGGGTCGCCACATAACCCCTCCCCCAGAACCGGCAATACCTCCCTCAATGTCCACAGTCTGGATCGGCCTCTGTTTGGGAGGTCTGCCCCTGCGCCGCGGTGCCTGAGCCAGGACCGGCTGCGCCAAGTCCACATGGGCCGGTTTGAGTCGGTCCACCATGAATACCTACTCTCTCCCCCCAATGTCCAGCACGAACGTGGACCCGTTGTTCCTGATCACCTTAAACGGTCCCTCGTAGGGCCGCTGTAGCGGTGCCCGGTGTCCGCCCTGTCGTACAAAAAGAAACTTACAGTTCTGCAGGTCTTTGGGTACGCAGGTCGGGCTCTGTCCGTGCTGTGAAGTGGGTATGGGGGCTAGGTTACCGAGCCTCTCCTGTAGTCTGTCCAGGACTGCTGTGGGTTCTTCCTCTTGCCCCCTTGGGGCTGGTATGAACTCTCCTGGGACGACCAGGGGCGCGCCGTACACCAACTCGGCCGACGAGGTGTGTAGATCCTCCTTGGGCACCGTGCGGATTCCGAGCAGGACCCAGGGAAGTTCGTCCACCCAGTTAGGCCCCTCCAGGTGGGCCATGAGAGCCGATTTCAGGTGACGGTGGAAGTGCTTCACTAGTCCGTTCGACTGTGGGTGGTAGGCAGTTGTGTGGTGTAGCTGTGTTCCTAAAAGGCTGGCCATAGCCGACCACAGGCTGGAGGTGAACTGGGCGCCCCTGTCGGAGGTAATGTGGGCCGGTACCCCAAAGCGTGCTACCCAGGTTGCGATCAGTGCTCGGGCACAGGATACGGAGGTGGTGTCGGTGAGCAGGACTGCCTCTGGCCATCTGGTGAAGCGGTCTATCATCGTTAGGAGGTACCGCGCTCCTCGCGGCACTGGCAGGGGCCCCACGATATCCACATGGATGTGGTCGAACCTCCGGCGGGTGGGTTCGAACCGCTGCGGCAGAGCCTTAGTGTGCCGCTGCACCTTGGCCGTTTGGCACTGCATGCACGTTTTGGCCCATTCACTGACCTGTTTACGAAGTCTATGCCACACGAACCTGTTGGAGACCAGCCGGACAGTTGTCCTGATGGAGGGGTGCGCTAAGTTGTGAATGGATTCGAACACCCGCCGGCGCCAGGCTGCTGGGACGACGGGGCGGGGTTGGCCAGTAGCTACGTCACATAGTAGGGTCCTCTCGCCTGGGCCTACGGGGAGGTCTTGGAGCTGCAAACCGGGGATTGCAGTCCTGTAACTGGGGATCTCAGCATCTGCCTGCTGTGCCTCTGCCAGCGCTGCATAGTCCACCCTCTGGGACAGGGCCTGTATGGTAGGTCTGGAAAGTGCGTCTGCCATGACGTTGTCCTTTCCCGAGACATGCCGGATGTCCATCGTGTACTCGGAGATGTAGGACAGATGTCGCTGCTGGCGGGACGACCAGGGGTCGGACACCTTAGTGAACGCAAAGGTAAGCGGTTTGTGGTCTGTGAACGCGGTGAAGGGCCTACCTTCTAAGAAGTACCTGAAATGCCGGATTGCCAGGTATAGTGCCAATAGCTCCCGGTCGAAAGCACTGTATTTGAGTTCGGGTGGTCGTAGGTGTTTGCTGAAGAACGCCAGGGGTTGCCAGCAACACTCGATGAGTTGTTCCAGCACTCCACCGAATGCTATGTTGGATGCGTCCACCGTGAGGGCAGTAGGAACGTCTGTTCTGGGGTGCACTAGCATCGCGGCGTTTGCTAAGGCTTCTTTGGTTTTAACGAAAGCGGTTGCGGCCTCTTCGTCCCAGGTAATGTCCTTGCCCTTACCCGACATCAGGGTGAACAGGGGGCACATGGTTCGGGCTGCTGAGGGGAGGAAACGGTGGTAAAAATTCACCATACCCACGAATTCCTGCAAGCCTTTGACTGTGTTGGGTCGGGGGAAGTGGCGGACCGCGTCTACCTTGGCGGGCAGCGGGTTTGCCCGTCTTTAGTAATCCTGTGGCCCAGGAAGTCGATGGTGTCGAGTCCGAACTGGCATTTGGCTGGATTGATTGTAAGGCCGAATTCGCTCAGGCGGGAGTAGAGCTGGCGGAGGTGGGACAGATGCTCCTGCCGACTACTGCTGGCTATGAGGATGTCGTCCAAATAGATGAATGCAAAGTCCAGGTCACGTCCCACCGCGTCCATTAGCCGCTGGAAAGTCTGTGCGGCATTCTTTAGACCAAACGGCATTCAGAGGAATTCGAAAAGTCCGAACGGGGTGATAAGTGCTGTTTTGGGGATGTCGTCCGGATGTACAGGGATTTGATGGTATCCCCGGACGAGGTCTACCTTGGAAAAGATCCTTGCACCATGTAGGTTTGCTGCAAAGTCTTGACTGTGCGGCACAGGGTAGCGGTCTGGCGTTGTAGCCTCGTTCAGTCTGCGGTAGTCACCGCATGGTCGCCAGCCCCCCGTTGCCTTGGGCACCATGTGAAGGGGGGAGGCCCATGGGCTGTCGGACCGTCGTATGATCCCTAATTCCTCCATCTTCTTGAACTCCTCCTTCGCCAGTCGGAGCTTGTCCAGGGGAAGCCTTTGAGCACGGGCGTGGAGGGGTGGTCCCTGGGTCGGGATGTGGTGCTGTACTCCGTGTCTGGGTATGGCTGCCGTGAACTGCGGTGTCAGTACTGATGGGAAATCCGCCAGGACCCTGGTGAATTCATCGTCGGACAGCGTGATGGAGTCCAGGTGTGGGGCTGGCAACTGTGCTTCACCCAGGGAGAACGTTTGAAAAGTCTTGGCGAGGACTAATCGCTTCCCTTGCAGGTCGACCAGCAGGCTGTGGGCTCGTAGAAAATCTGCCCCCAGCAGTGGTTGGGCCACGGCGGCCAGTGTGAAGTCCCACGTGAACCGGCTGGAGCTGAACTGTAGCCACACCGTGCGGGTGCCGTAGGTTCGTATTGTGCTGCCATTAGCGGCCCTCAGGGTGGGTCCCGGTTCTCTGTTGCGGGTGTCGTAACTTGTTGGAGGTAAGACGCTGATCTCCGCTCCGGTGTCGACCAAAAAGCGGCGTCCCGACTGCTTGTCCCAGACGTACAGGAGGCTGTCCTGATGGCCAGCCGCCGTAGCCATCAGCGGCGGCTGGCCCCGGCGTTTCCCGGGTATTTGCAGGGTGGTCTGCAGCGGCGGACCTCTGTGCCCCACCGCTGGTGGTAGAAACACCATTGTTCGTTGGGCTCGCGGCTTGGTGATCTGTGCGACGGATGCCCCTTTCTCTTTCCTGGCATTCCACAGCACATCTGCTCGGGCCGCCACCTCCTGGGGGTTGCTGAAATCTGCGTCAGACAGCAGCAGGCATATGTCCTCGGGCAGTTGCTCTAGGAACGCCTGCTCAAACATGAGGCAGGGTTTGTGTCCTTCAGCCAGGGCCAGCACCTCGTTCATTAATGCTGATGGCGGCCTGTCTCCCAAACCATCCAGGTGCATTAAGCGGCGTGCTCGTTCGCGCCGTGAGAGTCCGAAAGTCCTTATGAGCAGGGCTTTGAATGCTGTGTATTTGCCGTCCTCCGGGAGCGACTGTATAAACTCCTCAACTTGTGCAGCTGTCTCCTGGTCGAGTGAGCTCAGCACGTAGTAGTAACGAGTGGACTCCGAGGTTATCTGCCGAATGTGGAATTGTGCTTCTGCTTGTTCGAACCATAATTGGGGTTGCAGCGTCCAGAAGCTTGGCAGTTTTAACGAAACTTTAACATTTGGGCCGTCGGGGTCACCAATTGTAGCGGTGTGCTACACTCAGCGCTAGAATAACCACACGGAGTCGGTGAGTTAGAGTTGCAATGAAAGAGATTTATTCAAACTTCGCGGCCCGCTTTAAAGCCTTCCCGTTCCCGCCCTCCCTGGGGCGGGATTGCTGTGGGGAACGCATACTCCCAGACCCTTTCTGCGCGCGGGATTTTCCCCCTGCTGGTGAAGATGGCCTGGCGCCCTTTTTGGGGCCGGCCCTCTGCCTGCGCGCGCTGTTGTGAGCCGGTTCGTGTGTGCCAGAAAGTGGGTCGCCACAGCACCACCTTCAAATATATCTATAAACTCCTGATTCACCAAAATTTGACGGAAATCCCATCTAACATGCAACAAGAAAGCAGAAACCTTTGTTGAGGAGGCAGAACAGTGGTGCAGTTGTCGGTGTTGTTGCCTCACAGTTTCAGAGACCTGGGTGTAATCCTAACCTTGGATGGAGTTTCTATAATGGTTTATCTCTGAGTGCTGTTGTAGGGTAATGTAATTGGGAGAAATGCAAATAATTCACAACCGCCAACATTGTTTTGAGATTTCACCTTAACAGGCTGGTCTGACGTGATGACATGGTTAGGTAAAGAATTTTAGCAACTTTTGTGTAAAGGTTCTGGAGTTCAATAAAAATGTTGCAGGTTTCATTAAACATAAAAAACCTCACTTTGTTTTATTTGCGAAAACCAACATGATAGGATGATTCCAGAGTTATTGCATATGTCAGCCAATGCAGTAGCTTTGAAACTGTCAGAGTTTTGAGATCAAAGTGTTGAGGCTGGGTTTGTACGAGCTGAGGCCTAGTTCGCTCTGTGAGAAATCTCTGCGGCTGACACCAAACTCTACTATGTGGTAATTCTACGGTGGTGAGAGTGGTGAGTCTGCTTGAACACCCATCTGAACATGATAAATACTGATTGCTGAAAACTCACCTTTTTCAGACTTTTGGACTATTGGTGTCTCAGTTGCTCTCCTTGCCCAGCCTCGGTGGTGCTAAGCCTTTCGAGCTAATAGACCACATGCTGTCCCTCCTGGAAAATCACCATCCTTGTTTTATTTTTAAAGAACTCTTCATGCAGCAAATTTCTGATCAAGTTTGCATAGCCCTTGCTAATGCACTGTGATGGACCATAGGGAGCTTGCTTAAAATAGCTGATAGTCTACACATAGCTAGGCAGTGGAGCATCATTCCCCTTCCTTTCTCTACTTCAATAAGCCGGGTCAGCAAGGCCTCCAACACATGCACGCTCGTGGCTGCGAAACAGACAACGTCGGGCCTGTGCTTTCACCATTCTTGCTTTGGTAGGAACACTAGGAAATGCCAACTATGTTGCAGTTTCGAAAGCGCCAGGGCATTGGAACATCAGGTATCTGTGAACTCCGTGGGTTCCAGCTGCCAGAGTCATCTACTGTTCATTACAGACATCCTTTCAAGGTGACATTTCCTGCGTGACACAGGTGTTCAAGTGAGTGTGCTGCCAGCATCGCCTATTGATCAGAAGGTGGAGAGCAACAAAACTTCACTGGAGGCTGCTAATGGCAGCGTGACACTCTGTTTCATTGTGTGACATTACACAATGGACTTTGTCCTGGCTAAAATGGCTAGATCTCTGCCCGATGCAGATTTCCTGTGTGCCCAAGGACTGTTAGTTGATCTTAAGAACTGCTGGCTTGTGGATGTCAAGGACCCTTGGGTCGTTACCCTGCTCCCCAGTAAGTTCACCACAACGATTCTGTCAAGTGCATGCACCACTGCATGTGAGCTTACTTGACTGCTGGATAATTTCCAAAACCTCACCAAGCCCACATTCTCCACTACAGTCGTAAAACATGGGGTCAAGCACCACATTTCCACTGGACCCAGGAAAGCTGACAAACGGGAGGGCTAAGTTTGCCAACATAGAAAGACTCGGAATTGTATGCCAGTTGAACAGCCCCTGGGCTTCACCCCTACATATAGTCCCTAAATCCGATGGTGGTCACTGGCCAAGTGGTGATTACCGATGCCTTAATGAGGCCATCACCCCTGCTCATTACCCAGTCCCACACATTCAAGACTTTCCAGCACACTTAGCCGGAAAGTTAATTTTTTTCCAATGTCAATCTAATTAGGAACTACCAGCTGTGCACGAACAGTTGGTCGGAGGTGTGTGTCAGCTGCTTCACCTCTTCAGCCGGCAGCTCCATCCCCCTGAAAGGAAGTATAGCACATTTCACCATGAGCTTCATGGCCTCTATCTGGCTGTCTGCCATTTTCATTTTTTTCTAGAGGGTCACCATTTCACAGCATTTGTTTACCACAAACTGTTCATGCACACGATGGACAAAATGTCAGACCCTTGGTCTGCTTGGCAGCAATGCCAACTGGCCTACATATTTGAGTTCACAACTGATATACAATATACCAAGGGGAAAAATAACGCTGCGGTTAATTGTCTCTCATAGTCAGCTGCTGAGGCCGTACACGGAGGTTGACTATGCTGGCATGGTAGCCAACCAAGTTACTGACCCAGAGGTCAGGCTTACCGAGCAGCAGTCACAGGCCTGTAGTTGCCTGACATTAAGTTTGGGGAAGCTGGGGTTTCTCTCCTGTGCAATGTCTCAACTGATCACCCTCACCCCATCGTTCCCGCAAACTGAAGACGGACTGTTTTCGACTGCGTACATGGCCTCTTGCATCCGGACTGAAAGGCCTCACAGAAACTGGTTGCACTACTTCTCCTTAACTTCTGCCATCTCCAAAAGGATCCCAACCAAGCATATCTTTCCCTCCCCCTCCCACTTTCTGCTTTCTGCAGGGATCGCTCCCTACACAATTCCCTTGTCCATTTCTTCCTCCGCACTGATCTCCTTCCTGGCACTTATTCTTGCAAGTGCAACAAGTGCTACACGTGCCCATACACCTCCTCCCTCACTACCATTCAGAGCCCTTCCAGGTGAGGTGATACTTCACCTGTAAATCTGTTGGGGTCATATACTGTGTCTGGTGCTCCCAGTGTGGCCTCCTGTATATTGGTGAGACCCAATGTAGATTGGGAGACCGCTTCGCCAAGTAACTATGCCCCATCTGCCAGAAGAAGCAGGATCTGCCAACAGCAGTCCATTTTAATTCCACTTCTCATTCCCATTCCAATATGTCAATCCATGGCCTACCTCTACTGTCGCAATGAGGCCATACTCAGGTTGGAGGAACAATACCTTATGATCCTTCTGGGTAGCCTCTCGAACTTTCAGTAATGCCCCCCACCCTTTCTCCTTTATCATTCCCCATCCCCTTTTCCCTCTCTCACCTTATCTCCTTGCCTGCTCATCACCTCCCTCTGATGCTCCTCCCCCGTTTTCATTCTTCCATGGCCTTCTGACCTCTCCTACTAGATTCCCTCTTTTCCAGCCCAGTATCTCTTTCACCAATCAACCTCCCAGCTCTTTACTTCACTTCTCCCCCTCCTGGTTTCACCTATTAGCATGTGTTTCTCCCTCCCCACCACCTTTTAACTCTACTTTGTGCTTTCGTGCTTAACTCCACTGTCAGAGTACACCCTATGAAACAATGGCAATGCAGTTTGAGAAGTACATATTTATATAAAACGAACTAAAATCCTGGCGGTGCTGTGTAAAAGACAGGGTAATGTCAATTGTAATGCTAGGAAATACTGGCATTTTCATCCTACAGTGGGACATTATTTTCCAGCTCCCACAAGCACTGAAAACAAAAGATAAAAATAATGAAATGTTAGTATTAAATAAACAGCAACAAATACCTCTAGTGCTGTTTTGAATCGTCCTGCTGCTACTGAATACTTCTTCTGGTGATAGTAAAAGCTTGCATCCTTTAAAGCTTTGGCAAGCCATTTATCCATCTGAGGTGCCAAATTTAAAGCACAGGAATTTATAGATTCTCCTGATTTGGTGACTTCACATGCTGACTGAGCACTTCTGCATTCTAGGGATTCTACAAATTCATACATTATTTGTTGTTCATCAACATAAACCAATTTCATTTCGACATCCATTACACTTTTTAAGGGTACACGACTAAGTGAGTGAATGATTGGTGGATTCTGATGTTCAACTATTTTTGGTTCTTTTTTGTTGATGGATTTTTCCTCATTTTCCAATTTTCTTTTGATCCCTAAACTGTCCAAGGTACTCTTTCTCTTTAGCTTGACTTTTCTTGTATGTGTCATCCTCTGATTCAAATAGGATTCTGGTTTATTGTTACAAGCTTTGTCATTCCCAGTAGAAGGTATTGGAAGATCCTCTTCATCATCCAAAGTATTATTCTGAGATAAATTAATAGCACCTGATTCTTCTGCAGTTTTAGTATTGAGAGTGTTCTGATTTCCATCTGAAAATTTCAGAATTGTAGAAGCCATATCCAACCATTGATACCTAAATAAAGTGTGCAAATTTTTAACAATTAGCATTTACGTAGAAATGCACACAATTTTCAATCACATAATTGCATCAGAATCTAATTAAAAATCTTTGGAGGCTACAATAACAACTTATACTAAAATATACTAAAGATGAAGAGAAATCATAAATTTAGATTGACATTTGAAAAATGGACAATGAAGGGCAAAGATGTCTGTCAATTAAGTCTTTAAACAAAACAAAAATGTGGACCTTGCCAAAATTCCTACAAAGAAAACATTAAGGAGTTTAAGCATGAAGGAGTCCAGCTCCAAATTAGCACAGGATTATGCATAACATGGAGCTCATTCATGGAAGCAGTGGCCAAACCAGTTAACACATATACAAGCCAGCCAGGATGCACTGAGTGCTGTGTAGTTCTGCAAATTCCATTATAGCATGAGTACCCACAGCTGCAACTGCAATTCAGATGGCTGAAAGCATAGCTTTGATTACTGCATAAGATAAAGGACACTTATGTCAATAGACAAATTACCACACACAGGATTTTCTTCTTCTTCTTCCTTGACTTTTTACGGCAGTTGGCATCCACATTGTTGCATTACCGCCATCTTCAGGATTTATTGTCCCTCAATGCCCATTCACTTTAAAGTCATCTTTCCAGTCCCGTCGCCCTTAAAAAACTAAACAGCCATTTCCTCCCCTGATCACTCTCCCCACATTCCAATAAACCTGTAACAGTGTCCTCTACCAGTCCTATTTTGTGTAATTGTTGTAACATTTGTTCTTTCCCGTGCAAATTTCCTGCATGAAATAAGGATATTGTTTACTGTTTCAGTCTCCTGACATAGATCGCAAAAACCTGTTGGATGATTATTTATGATGGCCAAAGTACCATTAGGGTTGCTGTGCCCAATTCTCAGTCTACTTATAATTACTTGTTCCTTCCGCTTTACTCCCCTACTTCTTCCCATATCTACTCTGTTCTGAATTGAATGTAAATGTCTTCCTTTTCTTGCTCTATCCCAATGCTGCTGCCACTGTTGATTTATCCTTCTCCACACTATGCTCTTCCCCTCTGATTTTGATAGTTTAATATTGACCTCTATAGATCCTTTTTTGACTGCTGCTTTTGCCAGCTTCTCTGCTGTCTCATTTCCCATAATAACCGAATATGCTGGAACCCACATGAATGTGATATTTTTGCCTTGTCTAGCCAGTCTTGAATTTGCAAACAGGATTTCATAAAGCAAATCCTGGTGACCACTAGCTGTACCCGCCTTAATGCTTGCAAGGGCCGATACAGAATCGCTACATATCACAATATTATTACAATCAACCTGCTCACTCCATTCTGGTGCTAACAATATGGCAAACATTTCAACTGCATATACACTCAAGCAATCAGGTGTTCTCTTGCTAATTTCCACTTGATAACTTGGCACAACAATTGCAGACCATGTTGCCCACACATGATTTTAGAAATTATAGGTGCTTAAGGCTTATGGTGTCATCTACTAATCTCAAGTATTCATCTAATAAGAAGGTAGCTGTCAATGATCAGATGGTAGACCTAATGGAAGAACAGTACTACTCAATGGCGCAACAATTAACACACAGAGGACTACCTAGGCAGGAACTGGTGAGCAATAGGCAGACTGAGGTGAGGGAGGGTGAGTGGGCAGATGGAGTCTGGTGAAGCAGGGAGTGGGGGGAGATAATGTCAGAGGATGAGAGGTGATGGTGGAGACAAAAGCAGCAGATTAAAGAATCTGATAAGAAAGGGAGGTAGAGAATGAAACCAGATACAGGAGGGTTTCAAGGCAAAAGGAGAGTAGTGGGGGGAAGGAAGGGGAAAGGAGACCAAATGGATAGAATATGTGGATAATTGGAAGATCAGGTGCTGAAGGGAAAAGCAACTGTGAAACTCTGGGGAGGGTGGGCAGGTGGGAGGTGGTGTGAAAAGAAGAGGATGTGCAAAAATGATCTGGGTAGATCAGGACGTGAGAGAAAGTAACAGAGTGCAAGTTACTCGAAGTTGTGTTGTATACTACCCAAGTGAAATATGAGGTGCTGTTCCTCTAGCTTGTATTTGGCCTCACCCTGACAGTGCAGGAGACTGAGGGCAGACAGTTGACTTGGGAATGAGGAGGGGAATTGTAATGCATTGCAACTAAGACCTCAGGATGGCTATTCAAAACAGAGTGGAGAACAAAAAAAGAACAAAGCAATTGCCCAGTCTGTACTTGACCTCACCAGTGTAGAGAGGGCTACATGGAGAACACCAAATGCAAGAGGCAAGGTTAGCAGAGGTGCACGTGAATTTATGCTTCACCTCAAAGTGCTGTTGAGATACCTGTATGGTGGAAAGAGATAAAGTATAGGGACAGTTGTTGCTCCTCCTACAGTTACAGGGAAAAGTGCCTTGGGATAGAAAAGAATGGATGAATCAGTGAGTCCTAGAGTAGCCCCTGCAGGGAGCAGAGAAGCCTGAGGAGGGAAAACATTACTGGTGCTGGGATCACACCATAGTTGGCATAAATGATCAAGAATTTTGCACTGGACACAGGGACTAGCAGGGAGCAAGGTAAGGTCCAAAGGAACTCTACCATTCTTCTAACAGGGGAGGTGGGGTGAGAGCAGGAGTGCAAGAAAAAAAGATGTCAGCGAGGGCTCCATCAACATCAAATGAGGACATTTTAGATGTTCAGCAATGCAAAGTTGCATCCTGAAAATGGGTGCAGCAGAGACAGAAAGGGATGACATTCTCAAAAGAAAAAGGGTGGGGGTGTTTGTGTCTAAGTAGTTATGCGAATCAGTCGGTAGTTTGTCTCCTAAGATGAAGACAGGAAGATCCAGAATGGGGAGTGATATGTCATAAATAAACCGTGAATCTGAGAGCGGGGTGAAGTTAATAGCAAAGTTGATAAAATTGATGAGTTCCACACTAGTAGTGGCAGCCCCAATGCAGTCATCAGTGTATTGGAGAAAGAGTTGGGGAAAGATTGCCCAGTAGGTTTGGAACAAAGACTGTTCTACATAGCCAATAAAAAGACACCCTCCTGGGGTTAATATGAGTGCCCATGGCTACACCTTTGATTTTTAGAAAGTGAGAGGAATCATAAGATAAATTGTTCAAGGTGAGAACATGTTTAGCCAGGAGGAATAGGGATACTGACTGAATCTACCTTCTAGAAAGAACTGGAGAGTCAGCCCTAAGGTCTTCGTGATGGGGAATGGTGGATTATAGTCTGAACATCCATGGTGAAGATGAGGTGGTGGGAGTCAGGGAATGGCAAGTTGGATGTCCGTTGTTCAGAAAGGAACTGGATTAGGAAGAGGGAAGTTGCAGTATAAGGAAATAAGTTCAGAGGGGCAAGTGCAGGGAGAAGGCAATCCATTTTGTGAATCTTGGGGAAGAGAAACCTTTTGATGCAATGAGATCTGTGATGATATAGAATATAGTTGATGGGGTTCCTGGTCCAGGGGTCCCTTCCCACTTACATCCAGGACACCTCACATGCTCTCTATCATTTTAACAACTTCCAATTCCCTAGCTCCCAATGCCTCATCTTTACTCAAAATGTCCAGTTGCTATACACCTCTGTTGCCCATCAGGAAAGCTTTTAGAGCCCTTTGTTTCTTTCTAGAACATGGACCCCGTCTACTAGCACCCTCCTCTACCTGGCTGAACTTGCTCTCACATTGAACAACTTCCCTATTGATTCCCCCTCACTTTCTAAAAATCAAAGACGTAGCCATAGGCACTTACATAAGCTGATCTAAATCTGCCTTTCTGTTGGCAGCATGAAGGAGTCTTTGTTTCAAACCTACTCTGCAATTTTTCCCAAGTTCTTCCTCTTGTATATCACGAATTGCATTGGTGTTGCCTCCACCAGTACAGAGCATGCCAATTTTAATCAACTTTCATATTAACTTACAGCTGGCCCTCAAATTCACTTGGATTGTTTTGTCTTTACAGACAGATTTTCCACTTACATTTACTGTTAACCCACCAACTTCCATAACTAACAAGACAACACTGCCTCCCACCTTGTCTTTAATGAGGACTTCATTCCTTTCTCTTAGTTGCTCTAACTCTGTTGCAATTGTTCTCTCAAGATGAGAATTTCCATTTCGAGATATGTGAAATATTCCATTTTTCAGGATACGTAGCCTTCCCTCCACGGTGGCTGGTAGAGCCCTCACCTACAACTCTCCCATTTCTTACACTTATTCTTTCACCATATGTTGCCACAAACAGAGAAGATATCAATCCTTGATTATTATCTGCTCCCTAACAGCCTCTGAATCAAGCACATTATTGTGAGTCATTTCCACCAGCTGCAACTCAGTCCCACCACCAGTCATATCTTCCCCTGCCATCATAAGACCACAAGACATAGAAGAAGAATTAGACCATTCAGCTCATTGCATCTGCTTCATCATTCCAAATTGGCTGATTTATTGTCCTCTCAATTCTCTCCAATACCTTTTGATACCCTTACTAATCAAGAACGTATCAACTTCTGCTTTAAATATACCCAATCACCCGCCCTCCAAGCTGACTGTGGCAAAATGGTTCACTTTATTTTCTGCAAACTCCTAAGGAGGCACTGCTGTGCTTTCTTTGTAATTGGACTTACATGCTGGACCAAGGACAGGTCCTCTGAAATAAAAACACCAAGGAATTTAAAGTTGCTGACCCTCTCTACCTTTGATCCTTCAATGAGGACTAGCACATGAACCTCTGTATTTTTTGCTCTGAAGTCAATATTCAGCTCCTTGGTCTTATGGACATTATGTAAGAGGTTGTTGTTTTGGGACCACTCAACCAGATTGTCAATCACGCTCCAATATGCTGATTTGTAACCATCTTTGATTTAGCCTTCAACAGTGAGGATGTCAGCAAATTTGAATATAACTTTGGAGCTGCACTTAGCCACACTGTCATAAGTGTAAAGCAAGTAGTGCAGGGGCTAAGCACATGGCTGATGGAGATCAGGAGAAGATGTTGTTGCCAATCCAAAATGACTGTGGTCTGCAATTGAGGAAATCGGGGATCCAATTGCACAAGGAGGTATTGAGGCCAAGGTCTAGGAGCTTATTGATTAGTTTTGAGGGGATGATGGTATTGAATACTATGCTGCAATTGATGAAGTGTATCCAGATGTCTGCACCTTTGAAGTCTGTATGTTCCAGGGTTGAGTGAAGAGCCAATCAGATGGCATCTGCTGTGGACCTGTTACTGTAGTAGGCAAATCGGGGTGGATCTAAGTCACTTCTCAGGCAGGAGTGGATGTGTTTCATCACCAGCCTCTTAAAATATTTATTCACTATGGATGAGAGAGTTTCTCCCTCTCAAACTGCAGGGTGAATTTATCATATTAAAATTACTATTTCCTCAGGGTTCCTTTACTTTAAGCTCCCTTATCATATCTGGTTCATTACACAACACCCAAATCTAGAATTGTCTTTTCCCTTGTGGACTCAACAACACACTGCTCTTAAAGGTATCTAATAGGCGTTCTTCAAATACCTTCCGTTGGGATCCAGCATCAACCCTATTTTCCCAATCTACTTGCACATTGAAATCTCATCAGATCATTACCCTTTTTACATGCCTTTTTTATATCCTTTTGTAATTTGTACCCATCATCCTGGCTACTGTTCAGAGGCCTATATATAACTCCATCACAGTCTTCTTACCTTTGCAGTTTCTAACTCTACCCACATGGATTCTACATCTTCTGATCCGATGGCACTGTAATGATTTTATTTTTTTTACCAACAAATCCATCCAATCCAGCCAATTTCTAACTGTGCTACAGGACCATCCCTTTCTACTTTCTGCAGGGTGCACTCTCTTCATTCATCCTTCCTTGTACCCTGTAAGTATGCTATGAGGAGAGAGTATTAATTGTGAGAAGAAAGACACATTGCCTATGTTCTGTTACAGACCAGATATTAGCAATGAAGAAAGCTGCTAAAGTCTGGGTATACAGAGATATCTAAAGGTATACACTTCTTGAAAAATTGAACATTCCTGCAATATTTTAGTTCTGAACAGACTTGAATGTGAATACTCTGCAATTTTAAAAAGGTACATAAATGCTTGAGTTCCATTTTGAGTAACATGAGGAAGAGAGCGAGTGAATAGGAACTGAGAACTGGCTAGGTATCTTTTTCACCTACAGTGGAAAAGACTAAACAGAACAAGTGTAATTAAAGGTTATCTAGATTAAGTCAAATTGCACCTGAGTTCTTGAAAAAATATTTACTATTTGTGTCCAGTTCTAAGTCACTTCACTGTTTAGTGTTGAAAGCTGTTAACCCTCTGTAACCTCAGAGGAGATTTTCTCGTTCATAATGACTTGTTCTGTGTGAGTGCTGATTTATTCTTGAGAATAATCAAAATGATAAACACTGATAGTTTGTTTTGGACTTAATTCAAAAAGTATGAATGTTAAATGGACTCACAACCTCAGAATGTTTCTTAAAAGTTTACAATTTTTTTGCATTCCCAACCATTATATAGATTTGAATCAATTTAACACAAAAGAGTGTTTTGGTTTGAATTTGGTTACAATTAATAAACTGCTTTTGTGCCATGTAATCTAAATTAAAATTCATGGCATAGGCAATGAGCTTAGAGCATGGATCAGCATGTGAAATTATGACATTGTATGCATTACTGAGAGCTTCAGGAGGGGCAGGACTGGCAGCTTAATGTTCCTGGGTTCCATTGTTTTAGACATGATAGAGAGGGAGGGATTAAAGGGGAAGGAGTAGCATTACTAGTCCGAGAAAATGTCGCAGCAATGCTCAGATAGGACAGATTAGATAGCTTGTGTACTGAGGCTATATGAGTGGAACTGAGGAATGAGAAAGAGATTACAGTAATGTGGTTATATAACAGACCACTTAATAGTCAGTGAGACTTAGAAAAGCAAATTTATAGATGGTGTTTGAGGTGTGCCTTGCAACAGTCATGGGTGTAGAAAGAGTAGAGCAGTAGGCGAAGCATACATCTTTGAGATGCACCAGTGTTGATTGTCAGTGAGGAGATGTTACTTCCGATCTGCAAAGACTGTGGTCCCCTGGTGAAGAAGTCAAGGATCCAGTTGCAGAGGGAGGTACAGAAGCCCAGATATTGGAGCTTGTTGATTAGAACTGAGGGTATGATTGTGTTGAACACAGAACTGTAGTCAATAAACAGGAGCCTGGTGTAAGCATTACTATTGTCCATGTGATCTAAATCCGACTGGATAGCCAGTAAGGTTGCACCCACTGTAGACCTATTGGGGCAATTGGCAAATTGCAGCAGGTCCAGGTCCTTGCTTAGGCAGGAGTTGATTCTAGCAATGACCAACCCCACAAAACACTTCATCACAGTAAACATGACTGTCACTGGATGATAGTCGTTGAGGCAGCTTCTTGGGCACTGTTATGATTGTTGCCCTTTTGAAGCAGGTGGGAACCTCTAACTGCAGCATTGAGAGATTGAAGATGTCCTTCAACACTCCCAGCAGTTGATTGGTACAGGTACACCATCAGGGCCTGATGCCTTGTGAGGGTTCACCCTCTTGAAAGGTGTTCTGACGTCAGCTTCCAAGACAAAGATCACAGGGTCAGCAGATGCTGCAGGAATTCACACAGGTGTAGTTTTGTTCTCCCTTTCAAAGCGTGCATACAAGGCATTAAGCATCACAGCCATTCAGGATGTTAAGTTTTGCTTTGTAGGAAATAATGTCCTGTACACCCTGTCAAAGCTGATGTGTATCCAATTCCATTTCTAAAATCAATCAGAATTGTTTCTTCACCCTTAAAATAGTCATCTGTAGATCGTAAGTGGATTTCTTGTATAGTTCTGGATTACCAGTCTTGAATGCAATAGATCTAACCCTCAGCAGATTACAAATCTCCTGGTTCAGACATGGTTTTTGGCTTGGGTATGTCCAGTATGTTCTTAAAGGCACACGCTCATCCTCACATGTCTTGATGAAGTCGGTGACAAATGTGCTATATTCATACAGACTCAAAGATGAATCCCTGAATATATCCAGTTCACTGAGTCAAAGCTGTCCTGTAAGTGCTCCTCTGCCTCCCTGGACCATACTTTCTTGGTCCACACCACTGGTGCTGCAGTCTTTAGTGTCTGCCTAAATAGTACACTGGAAGTAGAAGTACAGCCAGATGATCGAACTTTCCAAAGTTCAGGCGTGGGGTGGTACGGTAAACATTCCTGATGGTAGTATAACAGTGGTCAAGTGTGTTGGGTCCTCTGGTTCCACAGGTGATATATTGGTGATAGTTGTTCAGAGACGTCTTCCAGAAGGCCTTGTTGAAATCCCCTGCAATGATAGGAAAGGCATCAGGGTACACAGTTTTGTGCCTGCAGATTTTGTTGCTCAGCTCCTCCAGAGACTACCTGATGTTGGCTTGAGGTGGAATGTACACTGCTATCAGGATGATGAGAAAACTCCTTTGGCAGATGAGATGGGTGACATTTGATCGCTAGATGTTCCAGGTTGGTTGAGCAGGACTGAGATAGAACCACCACGTTTGTGCACCGTGATGAGTTAATCATAAAGCATACTCTACTTCCACTGCCTTTAAAGACTAAGCTGTCTTGTCTTTGTGGAGAACTGTGAAGCCATCAAGCTGCAGCACTGTGTCTGAAATGGTGGTTGATAGCCATGTTTTCATGAAGCAAAGTAGACAGCAGTCCCTGATGTCCCTCTGGTAGAGCAATCTTGCTCTGAGGTCTTCAATTTTATTTTCCAGAGACTGTATATTCACCAGCAGATAGTTGCGAATGGGGGTCCAAGACCTCTGTGTTTCCATCATATCTGTAGACTGGTGTGATGTCCCCGCTTCTGTCTTCTTAAAGGGAAACTGCACTCACGACCCAAGTCTGCCATCTGAAGTTTGTCGATTTTGAGTATCAATATAATTTTTAAACATCTTAAAGGTGGTGCTGCTTACTGTAGTGCCCATGCCTACGACTGTGGATTTCAGCTATAGTAGTGCAAAACAGGTACATTTGATGATTCCCATCGGAGTTGCATACTAAGCATTGCCACTTATTGGCATTATCTTGGTATATGCTCTCATCTTGCCTAGGCAACAGACTTTGATGAAGGAAAGGCAGTGGATGTTGTCTACATGGTCTTTAGCAAAGCTTTTGACAAGACCCCACATGGGAGGATGGTCAAGAAAGTTCAGTTACTTGGCATTCATGATGAGATATAAATTTGATTAGACATTGGCTTCACGGGAGAAGCCAGAGAGTGGTAGTAGACAGTTGCCTCTCTGACTGAAGGCCTGTGATTAGTGGTGTGCTACTGGGATTTGTGCTATGTCTGTTGTTGTTTGTCATCTATATCAATGATTTGGGTGGTAAATTGGATCAGCAAATTTGCAATTGACATCAAGGTTGGGTGTAGTGGACAGTGAGGAAGGCAATCAAAGCTTGCAGTGAGATCTGGACCAGCTGGAAAGATGGGCTGAAAAATGGCAGATGAAATTTAATGCAAACAAGTGTGAGCTGTTGTATTTTGGAAGGACAAAGCAGGGTAGGACTTACACAGTGAGCAGTAGGGCACTGAGGAATGTGGTAGAACAGAGAGATCAGGGAATATAGGTCCATATTTCCTTGAAAGAAGTGTTACTGGTAGGTAGCGATGTTAAGAGAGCTTGCGGCACATTGGTCTTCATGGGTCAAAGTATTGAGTACAGGAGTTGGAATGTTATGCTGAAACTGTATAACAACGTTGGTGAGGTCTACTTTGGAATATTGTGTCACCTACCTACAGGAAGGATATCAATAAGATTGAAAGAGTGCGGAGAAATTTTACAAGGACGCTGCTAGGACTTGATGACCCGAGTTATAGGGAAAGGTTGAATAAGTTAGGATTTTATTCCCTAGAGTGTAGGAGAATGAGGGGGGATTTGATGGAGGTATACAAAATTAAGAGGGGCATAGATAATGTAAATACATGCTGGCTTTTTCCACTGAGGTTGGATGAGACAACAACTACAGGTCATGAATTAGGGGTGAAAGGTGAAATGGTTAAGGGGAGTATGCGGAGGAACTTCTTCACGCAGAGGGTGGTGAAAGTGTGGGACAAGCTGGATGCAGTTGGATTTCAAAACTTAAGAGAAATTTGGATAGGTACGTGGATGAGAGAGCTATGGAGGTCAATGTTCCAGGTGCAGTTCAATGGGACGAGGCAGAATAATAGTCAGGCAAATACTAGATGAGCTGAAGGGCCTGTTTCTATACTGTAATTTTCTATGACTCTTTGGTGAGCTCATCCATCCAGTCTCCCAAATGCTTATCTGTAAGGAGGGGCTGTGCATATATCAGGCATTTGTAAACTGCGAAGGATCTATATTCACTGTCTCTGCTGCAGCAATCATATTTAGTCTATCGCCAGAGTGGCAAGTCCTAACTAGTCTGCTGTCACAGGCAATGGTTATATTCTACCTGCTGGCACCAAGAAGGGGAATATGAATTAATATTTCACAATATGCCTTGGGTATTTGATTGTCATTGTTTAATAACTATCAGTGCGTGGAAGTTATAAGATTTAAGTAGAGGCTTGGAGTAGTGGTGGACCACATGAATGTTTGGTGGACTCTTCATTAATGGAGATCACAGGTAAGGCAAGTGTCTGGGGTATAAAATCAGTGATGCATTTAGTGGAGTTGGAACTTTGAGGTTTTCCACTTACTTTAATCATATGTGCATTTATTAAAGTTTTTTTTGCACTTATTCACATCCTTACAATCTAATTCCTTACATTGTCCTCACTTGACTTCCTCCCATCATCATTTGTTTGTCACGATTTCTGGTCCCGTATTGGCAAAGAATTCACCCCTTTTATATGCACACATATTAGGTCAAGCAGGTGCATATTACTTGCAATGAAAGCAAACATTTTTTCTCCAAAATCCATACTAAGTCCCTGAATATTACCAATAAATACATAAATATAGAAATATACTTTTTGCAACTGGAGGTTTGGTAACCCGAAAGATGGCTAGTAACTTCCTTTATGAAGCAGCATTTGTAACAGATTTTGGCACAGTTTCTGATAAAAATACAATTGTGACCTGTGCATTTTGTACCCAAGCAAAGGTCACAATTATCAAATCTGAATGGGAGCACAAACTTTGCTAAAGAAAAAAAATCCTCAAAAGTACTTTTTCCATGCAATGGGAATACAGATAGAAGAAAACCAAAGCATTAGGTTTAAAAAACACTGACTAAATATTGGCCTGCTGCGTTCACCAGCAACTTTGATGTATGTTGCTTGAATTTCCAGCATCTGCAGAATTCCTGTTGTTTGGACTAAATATTGGTCATGTCTTCCTTCAGTACTAATCTGTTACCAAATAGGCAGGACACAAAAAGATAATGGGCCTTGGTTTCTTGAAATTCTGCTGAGACGTTGAATGAGAGGAGACATAATAGAAGTGTTCAAAATCATTAAGGGTATAAGTAAGGTGGATGCCAGCTGCTACTTCAAAATTAATCCATCATCAAGGACACAGGACCAAAGGTTAAAGGGCAATTTCAGACTAACATCAGAAAACATTTCTTTATACAGTGAGTTGTGGATACATGGAACCAAATACCCAGTTGTGTACTTGAGAATAGTACCTTAGAGACTTTCAAATCTAATCTTGATAGTTATTTCAACACATCATGTGAATAGGAATTTGGTAAGCTTTGTTGGGCCAAATGGCCTGTTCTTTTCAAAAACTTTCTCATGTTCTATTGGTGAGCATTTCTTTCTAGTTAAGATGCAATTTTATAGTTTATAACTGTGAAATTTGAACAAAAAAGCTTGAGATAAAAGTCGATACAGATACATGATATTTCGCTACTTAAAAAATTGGTCATTATGTCTAAACTGCAAGTTCAAATGCCAGCACTTACTGTAGATCTATACAAATGTCAATACAATTTTCAAGTTAAACGGTGAGAACTCAGGTGAACACCAAACATATTAAATCCTGTACAAAAGACTGCAGTTGCTGAAAATTTGGAGCAAACCACACAAACCGAACCACAAAAAAAATCTCCTTCTTAAACCCACCCTCCACCACCTCCAGTTTAAATTCCATGCGGAATATTTTGGAGAATCAAGAACCAACAACCAAGAACCACAAAATGCTGGAAGGTCTCAGCAGGGCAGACGGCACTTTTGGAGGGAAATGAACGATTCACCTTTCGGGTCAAGACCACTAATCAGGACGAGAAATAAAGAGGGGAGAAGCTGGTACATTGAGTTAAATAATTCAATAAAAATGGAGACTATACTTTTCTACATTATAACACAACCATGTATCACAACAGACAAATCCTTCAGTTAATTTAACATTAACTATATGTCATTTCTGTATAGTAATTTCAATTCATAAAATTGAAGCGCAGTTTTGGAGCCTACTAAACAGGGTAATGATTGTCCAGAGAGCCGACACAACAGAACAGTTCTTGAAATGACAAATGAGTTCTTAGCATTGCCTTTGTAAGTGTTGGGCATACTCACTTGTAATACTAAGAACCACGAGCCTCTCTTAAACGCACTAGTTACTGCAGCCAGATATTTGACGATGGACCCCGGCGCGTACTCCACTTCCTGCCGTGTTTGAATACAAACAGTTTGTGACGCGGAGGCCCGCGCGCTTCCCTCCAAGTCGCCGTCATGACTTCGGGCCTCAGCTAAATTGTCTGCTTTTTGCATTTGACGGACTGTCTGCACCCCACTTCCGCAGACATATTACCGATCGCTCTGACCCCCCCCCCGTGTTGACATACGACAGGAAAATGCGAGCATTAGGAATGATCCAACATATCCTGACTCAAGAAACTCCAGCTGAAGGGTCATCGACTGTCCATTTTGCTTCACAGGTACTGCCCAATCCGCAGAATACCTCCAGCAGTTTGCTTTTGATCCAAGTTATCCAGTAGGGCTGTTACTACCTGACTGGCATGAACTGCTATTTATTATGCGAACTACTGGAGAGAGGAGTTCGAATTGTCATCGTGGATTGTGAAGACGATTACATTGCCTCTCATTAGGTTGCATGCATACCCCTACCTCAGCAGAATACATTCATGATTAAATGAGTTATTGTAACTGTCAAACTTGCAACTTCCACAGATATCAAAACAAATCTGCCTGCCTGTACAACAAAATACAACCGCGCGTCACAATTCGGATCCTAGCAGAAATGTTTCTCCGGCGAGGATAATGCAGCTAATTCTGAGGAACTCCGTAACCTATATTTGAGGTATGTATGGTAGTTCTACTATTTCTCTGCGAATCTTCCTCTGCAATTCCATTTTGGTGAAAAATTGCCAAAGAACTGTATTACCTCAAATGGGTATTAAACTCCCCAAATCATACACTTAAAAGTTACCCAGAAACAAAAATACAAGTAGAACGAAGTAAAGGACTACCAAGTTACCTGTGGGCTTTATGCCAGCCATTCAGAATTACCTGAGGGCTTTATGCCTGCAGCCCAAAATTTTATGGAATTTTATGGTTGGGGAGGGAAATGGTTTCTAATTCTTATTTTTCAGATATAAGATAATGATCATACCCAATACCATGATCCCAACATACCTGAAATTGAAAACTGAATTATCAGCTTTCAGCAAACTGAAATTCAGCTACTTTACAGGACCAGAGGCAACATCTATTTCTACAACACACCCACTTTCAAGATTACAAAGATGCAGCTTTTCTCTAAAAAGTGAGCCGCTTTTCACTAAATGTCAGTTTCAAAATTAAAAGTGTGACATTTTGAAACCTGCCAGTTATGATGTTTTTTAAATCCCAGTCGTGTTTCTATAAGGGACATATCAGAATGGGAATGGGACGTGGGATAACATATCAGAATGGGAATGGGACGTGGAATACATATCAGAATAGGAATGGGACAGCCTCCTCTACTGTAAAGATGAAGCCACACTCAGGTTGGAGGAACAACAGCTTATATTCCGTCTGGGTAGCCTCCAACCTGATGGCATGAACATTGACTTCTCAAACTTCGCTAATGCCCCACCTCCCCCTCGTACCCCATCTGTTATTTATTTATTTATATACACACGTTCTTTTTCTCTCTCTCCTTTTTCTCCCTCTGTCCCTCTCACTATACCTCTTGCCCATCCTCTGGGCTTCCCCCTCCCCCTTTTCTTTCTCCCTAGGCCTCCTGTCCCATGATCCTCTCATATCCCTTTTGCCAATCAACTGTCCAGCTCTTGGCTCCATCCCTCCCCCTCCTGTCTTCTCCTATCATTTTGGATCTCCCCCTCGCCTCCCACTTTCAAATCTCTTACTAGCTCTTCTTTCAGTTAGTCCTGATGAAAGGTCTCGGCCTGAAACGTCGACTGTACCTCTTCCTAGAGATGCTGCCTGGCCTGCTGCGCTGACCAGCAACTTTGTGTGTTGCTTGAAATTCCAGCATCTGCAGATTTCCTTGTGTTTGAGAATGTGAATATTGGTTCTTTCATTCTGGTGAGAGTCATATTTCTGTGACTGGAATGTTGAATATTTCACTCTGCTCTTGGTTGTATGCAGCTGCAGTCAGTGCACCACGGCAGCGTAATGGTTAGCATGGTGCTATTACAGTTCACAGCATTGGAGACCAGAGTTCAGTTCTGGCGCTGTGTGTAAGGAGTTTGTATGTTCTCCCTATGACTATGTGGGTTTCTTCAGGCTGCTCTGGTTTCCTCCCACAGTCCAAAGATGCTTGTAGGTTAACTGGTCATTGTAAAATGCCCTGTGATTAGGCTAGGTGAGTTGCTGGGCAGCATGGTTCATTTGGGGAGATGGGCCTGTTTCACACTGGCTCTCTAAATAAATAAATAGGTAAAGGAATTTGCAAGTCATCTACAAAACATATCTTGAACTAACAGAAGCCAATCTTAATAAAAAGTATGATTTTTTTAAATGACTTATCAACTACTTCTACAATTTGGAAATATCTGGCAATCACTAGGCAGAATGATATTTTCTTTTATAAATATTAGCCATCTTGTTCCCCACAAACTCTGTTCCTTGCTCACCAAAAGATGCTCTTCATTGATCGATATTTCATGTTGAATTCAGGAGATTTGCAAAACTTCCAGCATTTCTGTCATCTCTTTGAAGACCAAAAGAACCCTGTAGAAAGTCTATCACAGAATGTTTGAAACAATGTAAAGTTGCTAATTATAGCAAAGGTGATAACAGAGTTCTTCTTTTTTCTATAAAAAGTGCATGGAAGTTTTCAAAATCCTTCCCTATTTCCCAATACACTGATCTGCAACTACATGCCATCTCTGGAAGTGTGGAAGGGACACTTCCCAAGTACACTTGGATTAATGATGAGAAAATCAATTTGAGTTTGACCTGTCTACTCAAATGGATGGCTAGGCATCAATAATAAAAATAGTGGGTTTTACTTCAATATTTTGTGATCAGTTAGTTCTTGTGATTCACCAGTTTTAAGTATTGAGAAGATGGTTGCATCAAAGAAACATAATTGTAATCTGATATCCAGAATAACCTGGTGAGGAAAACATCCAACTGCCAAAGACTATTAAAATGGAAATATTTATTATGGTTTACACAGATGAAGATAATTTCAATGCATTGGATTACCTCCAGATAAATGGCTATATATAAGCAAAACAAATAGGATCATCTGACTTGTAGAAAAAGCCCCATGATAACATATTTTTCTTTCTTTCTTTTTAAATCTTTTTATTAATTTTCCAAAATTATAAACAGAATAACAATATTGATACAGAGAAATTGGAATAATCTTATTGTTGATAAACATGTCAAAAAAGACTTCAAATAATACAGATGTAAAAGATTTCCAAACTCTTCATATAGTTAATCATAGAGAAAAAAGAAATAAAAAGAAAAAAAATAATGCAAAGAACCCCCCCAAAAAAACGAAATACTAAACCCAAAAAGAAAGCAAGTGGAACAAAACAAGGCTAGACCAGTATCTTAAATCGAATACATTCAATAATGTCGTCAACTCCGCTCCTCTTTTCATATATTTTAAGTTAATAAGAAGGATTCGGAAAAGGTCAAATTTCATCATATGAAAATGTAGAATAAATAGTTTCCAAGTCTCTAAATTTAACCGAAGGATCAAAAATGTCACTTCTAATTTTTTCTAAATTTAAACATGATATAGTTTGGGAAAACCATTGAAATGTGGTAGCAAGGTTGGTCTCCTTTCAGTTTAATAAAATGGATCTTCTGGCCACTAAAGTAACAAATGCAATCATCCGACAGGCTGAAGAGGATAAAAATCTATGTTCTGTCATTGACAAACTAAAAATTGCTGTAATAGGATGGGGTTATAAGTCAAAATGCAAAACTGTTGAAATAATATCAAAAATATCTTTCTGATAACGTATTTTTGAGGACTTTATATAATACAGGATTTAACATCTTCTCCGTGCAGATAACTGTTGCTGACCACTAATTGTGACAAGACTGTCAAATATCCAGAGTTACTCAAGTACCAAAGACATCTATCACTGCAGTCCTCTGATAGATTTTCTCAGCATGTCCATAAGTCTGTAAACAAATATTGTAAATTCTTGATTAAGTTGTGATAAGTTAGTATATCTAAATATCTCAGTCTATACATATAATAGGTACTTTAGAAGAGTGGTTATTGGTAATACACATGATTAATGCAAAAGATTAATATTACATTTATGAAATTAATTGGTCATTAGTAAATTGGGTAAAAATAGCTTTATTAGCAAGCAGATGGTGGTGATACATAGAAATAGATTTTTATTTTAAAATCATGATAATGGAACTTATTGAATTTCCTGTCTGCCTCTACTCTAGCCTCGTTGAAATTCAACCTTTTAATATATAAAATATATCCAAGGCATATGCAGTATCTTATCTGTAATTACCTGATAAATCAATGTTTATTTTGTGAAATAATTATCACACAAAGTGTGTTGATAAATGGCTTGTAGTCACTGATGTCACCAAAATGATTCAATTTAATTTTTTATAATGAGTGAATTCCAAATGTTAACATTCTTTTGTTTCTCATGAAACTGACTACCCTTCTAAAACACTAAATTGTTACTAAGCTGTTTAGGGATTCTTGATGTAAAATAGATTAAATAAATACAACAATTCCTTTTAGTTTATTGCATCACATAATGCAAGATGATGAATTTCTTCTTGCTTTCACCTTGAGTCTCTTTCATCTTTTTAATATCCATAATGCAGACACTTTCCCCCAATATACAGTGTCCATCTATAATAACTTATATCTACTATGTTTATCCAGATATCAATGTGCAATCTGAAAATCATATTACTTGTTTTTCAATAATTCACCTTTAATGTTTTTTTCTCAGTAAAGCTAACCATGCACAATTATTTTGAAAATGTGCTGACTTTTTTCTTGATTATTACAAGTTATTAAAATTTGCTTAATTTATTCTATCATTTTCAAGATTATTATTGTTTGCTCTTGAAATTCAATAACTCATATGTTATAATTTTACCTGCTTCAACCAAAGTTTTTGTCCTTTTCAACTTTTAAGTCTTTCATTAATTTTTCCCATTTTCCACAAATCCCCTCTACATTCTGCCTTGACTGTATAAAATAATGCAATATTGTTTTTGTTACAATTGGACATAGCCTCTTAAAATAACGTGGGGTCAAATTTTTCATCTTTTTCTATTGCCTGAAAATGTTCTTTATATAGATTTGAACCCAGTCTCTGAATTCCATGCAGCAACTTTCTATATCTACTTTTCTAAGATTTACTGGCATTGGTTTACTTGGGTAAGCAGCATTTCTGGTACTTGTTTGAGAAATGCCTTCGTGTATCACTATTTGATAATAAGGCATTGGGTTCCAAGTGTTTCACACGTTTATGTAAATAAAATCTCTACATATAAAAACCTTCCTACTGAGAACTGGTTTCTCAGTTTTGTCGATATACAAACCGGTTTTCCAACACCAGTTTTCTTTACGGTTATTTACCACTCTCTCTGGGAATCGCACCTTCACTTATTCCCTTTATCCATTTTAATTAAATGATCGCGTTACCGTGCGAAACTGGCAGACACTTCTAAACCATTCCACCTTGTTCTGAAGAAACGTACCACCACGAACGAGACGTTATTTCTATTATACCAAATGCTCGCCAGGTATTGATGTGATTAACAAAGAAATATTACATATTTTAAGAGAGACACAGTCCAACAACCAAAAATGTTACTTGTCTAAAACCGTGAAAAATGCTGCAATTATCAGTAAACTTTTTGTGACGTTGCTAATGTTGACGTCACCACTGACGTTGACGAAGTACCTTAATGTTCCCTATGTTCATTCTGCTACTCAAGGGGGAATTGACATATAGCCAACTCAGTTAAGTGAATTTGAACTAACGCTGGACTTGAATTAATGCAACTCAGGCGGAAAGGGTATCTTTAAGGAACATGGTTCGATTCGGCATTCTTCTTGAAATCCCATGTATGGGCTTTTAAGATTTTCTTTCTACAGCTGCAAACGTTTTAATTGAATTTGAGCATGGAGGCAGAATCAGAGAAGGAAAGATTGTATGGGCATCACAGAAAACACAGGGCGCAATTCAGAATTGAATAGCTCCAGACCGCCATTGGATTTCTTACGGCTTTCCGATGTCGATTGATGAGGGATTAATGTAAAAAGACAAGCGAAGAATACAGGGACATTAAAAACATTTATTTTAACGATAGGATATTATTTCTGGATTCTGTGGTAGCAGTGGCGATGTTTTCGAAATATGTTTGAATATTTTGAAAGGGAGGGAACATGATTACGGCTGGGGCAGAGAAGTGCCAAGCGTCGGTGGGGAAAAAATGAAAGGTGTGTGTTTCGGTTCCTGGACGTGAAACCACATTCCAGATAAAGGTCTGGACCCGAAAGGTCGAGTGCCCATTTCCCTCCACAGATACTACTTGACCCGCTGACATCCTCCACCGCTTTGTTTTTTTTTGCACCGTATTCAAAATAGTCCTCGAGGAAATCATGAAAACTTTATTTGTGGTAAGTTCCAGTGATTACAATCTTGGTTGTTTGCGACTGCCGGTTTTAACTTTACAATTTGATTCTCAGATTTAACGCTACCAGGTTTCTGAGGAAAAAGATGCAACTTTCATTTCCTAAGGCAGAAACTGGTAACCACAAATTCCAAGTGATTATTCCTAACCCATGGTTATATATACACTCACAAAAGAATGTAACACTTTCAAAATATCATGGTATTACACTGGAATATAATAGTGTACATTGCAAATATATAACATTCTGGAGGTTTCGCACCAGTGAATTATGAAAGGTTGGAATGGGTCGAATTGGAATAGGTTATTTATGAATACAGTATTCAAGAATATCTTGGCAATGCTATCTCCTGTGTGTAGAAACAGATAGTAACAATATTTCATATTTCTTAATGAACTTCTGTCTTTACCTTATTTGTATTCATTTTTTATTATCCTTTTTCGCCAATTGTAACTTCACTCTGAGAACCGCTGCTGGATCCAATGTGCGTATTTTAACCAGGAAAGATCGCTTAGGGTGGAATGAAAAGCGGGGAGTTATAGCTCAAAAAAAAAAGTGATAGCTTTGCAAAAAAAAATGACCAAAGTAATTTTTCTAGGGCTGGTTTAATAATGCGTGGGTTGCCTCGTCTTGTCCTGAAAGTGAATGCATAGATCACCATTATATAGCCATTCGGCGGTAATTGGTTTTGTATTATGAGTCCTGAACTTACTGACATTTTAAATATTACATTTATAGCATGTGGACGACAACTTAGCTGGGTTAAACTATTTGTTCCTAAAATTTGTCCGTGATTTTCTAATTACTTTTAAAACAAAAACACGTGTACAATGCAGCCAGGTTTTCGAAACATACTCATAATTGAGAGGGTTGCTGGAACGTATTGGACACCCAATTTTAAAATACTGAACGTTGTTTCCTTCAGGCGAAAATTACGAATGGTTGCCTGGCGGATTTAGGACCAGCGATAACGGGTGATTATAATAAAATCATGACTCTCAGTTATTTTCATAATCTGAACTCTAATATCGCAGAATATTAAAGAAATCTATGCTATTTCAAGGCGTGACCATCAGCGTAACGAAGAAAGTACAAGATAATCCCTGAGCCAGTAGGGTTGGTCGGTACCATCGGAGGGGAATAATGCTCATAGTGATTTTTGGCAAGGTAGACATCTCTAGAGTTAGAAAATGTGTGACAGCATTGCACCAGTGGTAGCTTTATTACCTTTTGTATGTATTCCATATTAACATCAGTACAGCAGAAAATGTTACCCCACCCCCAAAAGGTAAAAAAAAATCTCATTTGGAGAGATTTCTGGAGTTTTATCAATGTATTTTCCATATTGTATCAAATCAAAACAATCTTCAGCTTTTGTCATAGCATATAGAATTACAGTACAATAATTCAAATGTGGGGTTCCACACGGCCATAACCTGGGCCCCATTTGGTTGTAAAATGAATATATTTAATCAAAGACTGGTTTCCATACTTTGTTTTCCATACTTTCAGAACCTATTAATAATCATAATAATTTTCCAAGTCTTCTACATCTTCCACATCTTCATCTGAATTTTCCACACTCTCTGAGGTGGATGCCTGGTTCTCACAGTCTGCCAGTCTACACATGTCAGTACACCTGAGGCCATTTGCAACACACACATCTTGGGAGTGAACATTTTTTTGGACAGTTACAGGCTAGTGGATCCAGGATGGTGTCGGGTGCTGGCTGGCCTTCCATCCAGTGCGCCACCAACTGTTCAGCTTCTCCTTCTCTCTCCACCTTCCATCCTCTGCCAACAGGGCTTGGCACTTGTGGTTCCTTCTCCAAACATCTTCTCCATATACCAGCCTGGTAGTTGGCTCGCTATGCATGTTTTGTTAAGCAGTTCTTGCATGGTGGGAGTTGATGACTTTCAATTTCATCTTTTTTGACACAGAAAAGGTGATACCTGAGCTCATTGACCTTGGTGGTTGATGCTTTTGGGGCATACAGGAGACAGATAAATGCCTCCAGTTTGCCCATCAGTTCTGGGGAGAGGTCCCATTCCTGACCCAACTCTAAGGATGTGTCCTGAGTTTCCCTGTTGCTGGTCAGATGTTTTAGGGCACTTGTCTTCCCTTTGCTTGCAAAAGTGCTTACAGTGTCACATCCTGTATATGTGTGCAACCGGATGAGAGCCCTACAAACCTCTATGCCAACAGTGGCAGCAACCTTCCTGATGACTACATGCCTTGTACAGGTTCTAGTGCCACACTTCTGGAACAATGGGGCCTCAATCTTGTCACAAAATGCTAAAGACATGATAAAGACATCTGTGGCTTCTGAGTAGATCACTACAGATTGGTATCCCTCTCTTGTGGCATAGGCAGCATGGAGAAGTAGGCGGCCATCTGCTTCTTGTTGACACTGAAGAGCTGACACCTCCTCACTGTCTTGAGATGTGATTCTGTAATATTTGTCATTCACAATTGCAAACAGAATCTTCTCCTGTAGCTTTGCTCTGTACTCCGCCTTCCTCCATTCATGGACAATGAAGCTAATGAGACTATTTTTGTTACTGACTTTGGTCAGGAAGCTCCTCCACTGCCTCACCATTTGTGTGCCTGTGATACCTTGCAACTCACGACGTCTCTTCACCTTGCAGAGATCTTTCACTACTCTTGATAGAGTTCTCCTTGTTTGTGTTGAACACAACATCTATTCTGCTACTCTGACTGCCTTCCCTCAGAGCCATACCCAGAATTGTGGCAACATCTCTGAAAGTAACTTGATCACCTTTCACTCTTTGGACCAAGTTCATTCCATCAACCACTGTAGCAGAGTTTCCTGGGAGCTGCTCTTCTACTGCTACATTTTTCTGCAAGGTTGTGGCTAAAGTAGCTTTATTTGACTTTCTCAGCAATCCTTCTGGTGTGGATAGGGCCCAGGGCAATTGTCCAAGGGGATGAGAAAGGATATCCTCCATACGTAGACTTTGCCCTTGTGCAATCACTATGATGCGTTCAAACTGTCTGTTTTCAAGATGATTGACCTTTCATTTGATTTCACTTCTCTCTTCTTACACATATCACTGAATGTTTTCAGCTTGTTGGTTTTCATTGGGTCATGGAATTTCTTTGCTGGTGGGTCTTCCTCTAGTCTCTCATCCTTGAAGGTTGCATAGCATTGCTCACCAATCTCATATGCCTTCATCATGTTGGAGGCAATGTCCTTGGGGGCTGCCTGTGCCATGAAGATGCTAATGAGGTCCTGCTTCTCTGCAAATGGGTTGACCCATTCATGTACGAGGCTAACCACTGCTGAAACTGCTTCCTCATCTTTCTGGATTCTTGGCTGCTGTAGCTCCGCATGACAAAGCTCTGATTTGTTGCCTTGCACCATCTCCCTTAACCATCCCAGGAATGCACTGCTGTGCTCAGCTGTTATGTAGTAATGCTTGATAGCTCCAGCATTCAGGCTGAACCGTAATGTGCCTCCAGGAGTCTGTGCGTCTTTGTTCACTGTGGCTTCAATAGTCTGGTCCACAGGGATCTGCCCAAAGGGTTTGCTACTTGACAGCTGCACTGAGAATTGGCCTGTCTTGAAGGCCTCATACACAGAAGGATTCTTTGCTGGGAGGTTCATCATCTGAGCAAAGTAAGGGGACAGGTACCTGGCATAATTCATCTTATAGGCAAAGCACTATGGGATTATGGTTCTTATAGCATGGAGGTTACCATGCAAGCTACCACTGCTGCAATACTATCACATATTTTCTAGCACTAGGGGTGTATACCTTGCCAAAAATCACTATAAGAATTATTCCCCCCAAATGGTACCGGTGGCCCAAATTTGGGGTCCTGGCTGATAGACTAAGAAGGGACATAGCCTTTTTAATTTATTGCATTGCATAAGTAGTGTGGATGATAATCTGAATTAACACCATAAATTATTTGAGTCAAACCTTTGCCACTGAAATTTAAATGAAACAAGGCAATACAGTAACTATACCTTACAAACGATTTAGAACAGTCTGTAGATGGCAGTGTAGGTTGTAATAACTCAGTTTGGACTTCAATTCAACACACACAAACTGCGTGAGGAACTGGCAGGTTAGGCAGCATCTAGGGAGGGAAAGAAATAGATGGCCTTTCTGGCCAAGGCCGTTCATCAGGATGAAGAGACCTGGCCCAAAACTTAGACCACTTTTTTCTTACTGTGGATAATGCGTAACCTGCTGAATTCCTCCAGCATTTTGCATGTGTTGCTCAAGGTTTCCAGCATTTGCTGAACCTCTTGTGTCCCTGACATCATTTGGACATCATTTCTGTTTGGTTTAGACACACTTATGACAGGTCTGCACGAAGAATCCCCTACCCCTGACCTTACAGTCTGGTTATAAATACCTCTGCTAAGGGGAAAAGGTTTCTCAGTATTTACCCTTCTATACTCCTCATAATTTTGAGTATCAACAAATTGCCCCCAGACTTTCTTCACTGCAAGGAAAACACCCATAACCTGTACAATCTCTTCTCGTAGATGAAATGCCCCATCCCACATGACATCCAAGTATCCTCTGTGCCCGCTCTGATTGTATTATCATCCTTCCTATTGAATGAGGTTCACAATGGCACATATTTCTCCATCTGTGGCCTAACTAATATTTTATAAAGTTGTACCATAATTTCTTTGCTATTGTTCTTTTGCTTCTGCTAGTAATTGTGAGTATCCTGCACACCTTTGAAGAACACAAGTTGTAGAATCCTTGAAAGTAAATTCATAAGTTATGGAATCTGTTCAGTGTTGGGGTCAGTGAAATTAAACCCCCCTGGTTCAAGAGCCTGATAATCAATAGGTATTAACTGCTCCTGAATCTGCTAGTTTGGGACTTGAGGTTTCTGTACCTCCTTCCTGATGGCAGCACCAAGAAGAGAGCATGCTGTATGGTGGGGGCCTTTGATGATAGATACTACCTTCCTGCAACAGTGCTCCTTGTAAATATGCTCAATGGTGAGGAGTATCATTGACGGACTGGCCTATATCCAGTACCTTTTGTAGTTTTCTTTCTGTTCAAGGCATTGGCATTCCCATACTAGGCTGTGATGCAACCAGTCAGTATTCTCTCCACTATGCATCTATGGAAGTTTGTCAAAATTTTAGAAGACATGCCAAATGCACTGTGAAACCACACAGAAGAAGCTTCTGTGTGAAAGAGACCTTACATTGGAGAAAGCACTAAACATTGCAATATCAACGGAAACAGCGGCACGGGGTGCTTCCGAGATACAACAAAAATCTCTATAATATGCCACAAATAAAATGTCACTGAACGGAAATGAAGGAAAGAAATGTTAACATTGTGGGAACAGGTCACATGACCCGATGACTGTTGGTTTCAAGACAAAGAATGCAGAAACTGTGGCAAACGGTGCCACATCGGCAGAGTATGCAAAGCTAGTCAACAGCAGAAAAAGGGAAAAATACAGAGAAACAAGAAAACCCAGAAAGGAAAATACAACAAGGTACACAAAATGAAAGAAGGCAGTTCTAATGAAAACGACTCCGACGAAAGTGAATTGTCTTGTCGGCAACTTCACAGCGTGAAAGAGGCAGATGATTGAAGAGTAATATGGATCACTCCACAAGTGGCGGGCGTGAGACTGAAAATGGAGTTGGACACAGGCTCAGCTTTAACAGTGATCTCTGTACATGACTACAAACAACTGTTTTCCAACATATCTCTGAAATGAACTGAACTACTGCTAAAGACTTACACAGGACAGAAAGTGCGTCCCAAAGGCAAAATTAAAGTGACAGTGACCTACGGAGTCAAAGCACAGTAGCTGAACCTCTATGTACTGAAAAATGGAGGACCACCATTACTGGGACGTGAATGGCTCAGGAAAATCCAGTTGGATTGGCACGCCATCAAGGCACTAGATGTGTCAACAAAGGAGGGTAGCTTGGCAGGGAAGATGTCCACAGCTCTCCTCTCAACCATTGTCGACTATTACAGCGACGAGGAGGAGCTAGACAGTGTTGACGATGAGGATGAACGCAGTATCTGTGTCCGCGACTCGGATGAAGATACAGAGGATGCAAGGGAGACAGATATTACCAATAAGCAGGATGATGAAGACTACCTGGAAGTAAAAGAGCAGAGGTACCAGGAGAAATTGACCTCTCTCAAAAGACAGCTACAGCAGTTACAGGAAGGCACTTTGCAGGAGTATCAGAAAAGTATGAAGAAACTAGATCAACAATACAAGGAAAGAATACGAAATGCAGAGCTTTTTCTGCAACTGGAGACAGAACAACTGGAAAGGAATTATATTAAAGAGAAGAAAGCAGCAGTGAAGGAACCTGAAGATAAAAAGATTGAGTTAGAAGAAAAGAAAAAGATGATTGAGAAAGAGAGTCTAACCGTGGAACTCACAGGAGATTCTAAGCAAGTAAAGCCAATAATGACTAGGAAACTAAGGAGGAGACCTAATGACCCTGTTCCAATTACAGACAAAAAGACAAAAACCTGCACCTGCGCAGTTAAATTACTTGTTAACAGATGAACAGATAATGGAAGATCTGCGAACTCTCAATAAGCTTAAATCTCCAAAAAGACCAGCATCTCTGTCTTCTTCTGAGCATTTTCTCAGCAGTCCTGCTGAATCACCAGCACAAAGATATGAAGCACGAATAGAAGACGGAAAGTTATATTACGATAAGAGATGGTATCATAAAGGTCAAGCTATCTATTTGGAATCGAAGGAGAATGTGAAGATTGACTGTGTAATTAGCTCAGTTGGAACAAATGAGATATGGGTAAGGAAGACAAGTGATAGCACAAAGATGCGTATATATCTAGGACAGCTGCATAGAAGAGTCTTCATTATACAGAGGCGATCTGCTGCCTAGAACTCTTAGCAAGTTGGAGGCGCATATCTTCTTAACTCCCTATGCTCAGGGGTCAACTTTTCATGACTTTTATATAGAAATCTGTATTAAAACAAACAGGTTTATTGACAGACGTTACCTGGAGAGGCAGAGAAGCCCCCCCGCCCCCGAAACTTGAGTTATAAATGGGTCTTAGACCAAAAATTTTTAAAAAGGCTTGTTATAATTTGATATTATTATGTTACTTTGTTATAATTTGATATTATTAAGTTACTAAGTAAACAAATGATAGGCGTTTGTATGTTAAGGGTAAATATATTTGTTTAGCAAAGTGCCCCAGTAAAAAAAAAGTTGATACACTATTAAAACAAAAGGGGAGGAGTGTACCGTACAACCTACAGTATAATAGGGACTACTTTATGTTTTAGTAACACGTTGTTGAATGAGCTATTAGGCGTGTATCGATCTGTACATGTGTGCTGAGTTCTGATTATGCCAGTAAAAAACCATGAAACTTAGCTCCCATCTCCAGCGTTTTTATTAATAGCATTGTTGTGTAACCAGGCCACTTACACAACAGTCATCACCTTTGATTTGGCCCACAACTGAAGCGTTGTCAGCAAACTTATATATGGCATTGGTGTGGGGGAGAGTTGGGAAGGAGACCTAACGGCCCAGCCACATAAATACGATGGCTATAAGAGCAGGCTAGAGGTTAGGTATCTTGTGGTAGGTCATGAATGTGATGGAATACTTCCTACTTGCCTTGGCAAATGCAGCTCCAGTATTACTTGAAGTACAACCCCACCCAAAAGAAAGCTGCCTGCTTGATTGATATCAAATACATCACCCTAAATCATCTATAAAGTTCACTGAAATAATTTAACCTGGATTATTCAGATAGCACTTCTCAAACTCTCAATCTTTTCCGCTAAATAGGACCAACGCTTTAAGTGCATATGAACACTATCATTGGAATGCTGTACGTCATTTTAACTTAGAAATATGTTGTTGTTTTTCTTTGTGGAAAGTGAAGTCAAATGAGTTTATTCCTTGGTGCTGAATCATTAATTGCTGCAGACCTGGTCTTCAGGATTGCCCCATCAATCATTGTTGATACTATTGAGCCCATCAAGATAATGAACTTTAAAAACACTCTAGAATGCATTCTGTGCTCTGGTTGCCTTGTGCTTCTTCTGCATTTTGTTCTGCTGAAGTCATTTAAATGGTAATCAGATTTCGTTACCCATACTTGAGCTAATACATAGCAACTACATTGGGGCTGTCTTCTCCATAGTTGCTCCCTGACTTACATTTTGTATATGTTACTCAAGGAAGTAGAGGATATGCCCAGGTTACTCTGCCAGGCATAGAACATAGAACATTACAGTACATGCCCTTTGGTCTATGATGGTGTGCCATACTCTTAATCTATTTTAAGAATCTAAACCTTCCCTCCCACATAGCCCTCCATTTTTCTTTCATCCATGTGCCTATATAAAGAGTGGTATCCTGATAAATCTCCTGTGCACCCTCTCTATAGCTTCTACATCCTTCCTATAATGACGGGGGGGGGGGCAGTGGGGGGCAGAACTCAACACAATACTCTAAATGTGGCCCTACCAGAGCTTCATAGAGCTGCAATTTTACCTTGCGGCTCTTGAACACAATCCCCCAAATAATGAAAGCAACACCATATGCTTTCTTTCCCACCCTATCACATGCGCAGTAATTTTGAGGGATCCATACACATGGACCCCAAGATCCCTCTGTTTCTCCACATTGCTAAAAATTCTACCATTAACCTTATACTCTGCCTTCAAATTTGACCTTCTAAAGTATATCACTTCACACTTTCCCTGACTGAACTCCATCTGCTTCTTTTCAGCCTAGCCCTGTATCTTATGAATGTTCTGTTTTAACTACAACAATCTTCTACGCTATCCACAACACCACCAGCCTTTGTGTCATCTGCAAACCTATTAACCCACTCTTTCACCTCTTCATCCAAGTCATTTATGGATCCTTGTGAAACACCACTGGTTACCAACCTCCAGGCAGAAAACGCTCCATCTACTACCTCACTGCCCCCTGTGGACAAGCCAGTTCTGAATCAATACAGCCACGTTTCCCTGGATCACATGCCTCATGACTTTCTGAATGAGCTTAACAGGGGGAACCTTGTTAAGTGCCTTATTAAAATCCACATGCACTACATCCACTGCTCCACCTTCATCAATTTATTTTGACTCTTCCTCAAAGAATTTAATCAGTCTCATGAAACATAACCTGCCCCTCACAAAGTGACTATCCCTCATCTGCCTATTCTTGTTCAAATGCTCATAAATTCTTTCTATGTATCCTCTCCAACTGTACGCCCTCTACTGATGTAATACTCACAAATCTATAATTCCCGGGATTATCCCTAGTACTGTTCCTGAACAAAGGAATAACATTTACCACGCTCCTCTCTCTGGTACTTCTCCTGTGCCCAGTGAAGATGCAAATATCATTGTCAAAGATGCACCACTATCTTCCCTTGCCTCCGATAGTAATCTGGATTATATCCTGTTTTGCCCCAGGCACTTATCTATCCTAATGCTTTTTGAAAGTACCAGCAATCCTCTTTCTTAACATCAATATATTCCAGCGCATCAGTCTCTTTAATGATGTCCACACAGTTGTCAAGGTCCCTCTCACTGGTGAATACTGAAACAAAGTATTCATTAATGACCTCTCTTACCTCCTTCTGTTTCCTCTTTTATCCATGATTGGTTCAACTCTTACTCTGATCATCTTCTTTCATGTACATGTAGAATGTCTTTGGATTTTCCTTAATTCTACTTGCTTAGGTCTTCTCATGTCCCCTTCTAGCTTTCCTAAATCCATTCTTAAGCTCTTTCCTGGCTACCTTGTAACTCTCCAGAGCTGTGACTGATCCTTGGTTCCTAAATCTAAGTATGCATCTTTCTTCCTGTTGACTCTATGTTCTGCATCCCTTGTCAAACTTAAGTACTTCAGCCTATCATCTTGTTCCTGTCTTAATAGGACCAACCTAATCAGAACCCCATACAAGTGCTGCCTGAACAACATCCACATTTCCCTGCATTACATCTGTTCCCATTTTATGCTGCCATGTTCCTGCCTGATAGCAGTGTAACCCTCAGGCTCGCCCAGCTCGCGTTCGTCTAGGGGAATCGGCCTTCGGCCCTGCCAAACTGGGTAATCACCTTTGTGTGGATGCTGTGTAATGTACCCCCAGTTACAAACCCACAACGCAAAATATCAGACAGTACACCATATGCAATTAAATGATAGAACTTTATGAACCTTAATCTGAATATAGGGCTAGTAATGAAAATAAACAAAAAAAGGCCTAAAGTCAAGTCAAAGTCATATTGGAACTCACTGAGTAGTCATTCTTCCACCATCGGTCTCCTCCGAACATCGCCGACCTTCGGACCCTCAGATCATAGTCCACTCCATCTGGTGGTCTACCAGCTCTCTCCACACGCGTCTTCCCTCTTCATCTCTCCTTGACAAAAGACCATGAAAAAACATCTTTCCAGACTCATAAGACACAGCAGCAATCTCTTATTGGCTAACATGCATCCTGTTATCTCCAGCCATAACCCAAACTTTGCTGCTACAGAGAAACCATTACCTCAGCAGTGAACATTACAAAGAAGCCATTACATTAGGAGTGAAACCTTACAGTACAGTGCGTTACACTCTTCCCCCCACCAAATTTAGTCATGCCCTCATGACGTTGATATAATTTGCCAATCCTTCCTGCAAAACACAAAGCCCAATCCAGGTGCAAAAGGAGGGATATAGCTCCCCAAAACAGTAGAGATCACACCCTGTTCCCCAGGTGCTACATAGGCCAACCTATCTGGTGGTCTCCTAATTCTCTGAGACATCCGTACCTCCTCATCTAACTCTTCAGGCTCAGTTGCTACTAGGGATACTTCGGGTCTACCTGGCGAGTCCTCCCTCGATCTATCATTCATGCCCCCCCTGCAACTCGGAGCCCTCTGTCCTGTGTCCAGGCCCCGCTTCTGCTCCTTCAGGGTCCTGCTGTAACCCAGGCTGCCCAAAGAGAGCATCCACCCCCACTTCACCTGACACAGTGGAAGAAGGGCCAGGAGTCTCTTCCTCAATAAATGGGGAGTTAGCGAAAGGCAGCATGTACCACACGTCCAGATCATCATCCTCCGAATCAGTATCCCTCTCATGGGTGGGGCCCGGCCCAGCCTCTCCCACTGTGAGCCCTGCAGTCGCCCGGCATTTCCCACGGGTCCTCTTACTAGGTGTAGGCCAAGTCGGGCTCTGGGTCTACCTGCACCTCTTGTCCCAGGGGCAACAGATGGTTCCGATGGAGAATCTTGACAAGCCCATTCCCCTCCTCTGGTTTCACCTGGAAAACTGGTAGGCTTGTCTTCTGACTCTCCACCACATAGGGTAGGGGTCGCCAACCCATTGATCGCGATCGACCGGTCGATCTTTGAGACTTTCCCAGTCGATCCCAAAAAAAAAGAAAAATAAATACACAAATACTGTTGTAATGTGAGCATTATAAAAATAAGTAATACTAATTAGGATAATGGTAATATAGCAATATTTTCGCTATTGAAAACTATTTGTAAAGAGAGATTGTTTCCGGGTTGCGGGGTTTTAGTTCCGTTCTTTCTGCCCAGTGCGCATGTGTGTATAGCTCCCCCGCCATGCACCGCATTTTCAGCGTAGCTTGTGCTGCATCAAAGTGACCAATTAGATTAGATGAGGGTACAGACTGTCACAAACATCAATATACAGCACTTGCTCATGATATCCTGCAAGTTTGCTAGCTAGCACGGCGGAGACTCCACGAAAGAAGGCAAAAACGTACAACTTCCATCCAGAATGGGAAGAGGAATTTCTATTTACCTTGGTGAAAGACAAGTGTGTATGTATGTTGTGCCACCAAACACAAACACTGTCTAAAAGAGGGAATCTGGAGCGGCACCACAACACCAACCACCAGAAATTTAAAGACACCTACCCCCCAAAGAGCGCAATTTGTGCCAGGAAAGTTGAGGAGCTGAAATTGGGGTTGAAGGCCCAGCAATCCTTTTTCACAAAACATGCTGCTCAAAATAAGGCTGCTATTGAAGCATCATTTCGTGTAAGCCACCTTTTGGATAAACACAAGAAGCCTTTTACAGATGGTGATTTATTCAAGGAAGCAATGGCCATTACCGCAGAGACTGTTTTTAATGACTTAAAAAACAAAAGCGACATCACAACCGCATTACATAATATACCACTTGGCCCTGCAACAGTGACAAGGAGGGGAGAGTCATTGTCAGAGGATGTGGATCGACAAGTGTTAAAGAACTTGTCACTCTGTGAATATTTTTCACTGCAGTTCGATGAATCCCTGGGTGTAATGCAAACAGCTCAGCTTGTTGTATTTGTCAGAATGGCTTTCCAGGATTTTACAACAAAGGAGGACTTCCTCACTCTTTTGCAATTAAAGGAGAGAACGAGAGGTGAGGATATTTACAATGAGTTTAAAAATATATCCGTGAAAATGGCATCCCCATTCATAAACTGGTGGCAATTACTACTGATGGGGCCCCAGCAAAGCGTGGTGTGCGCGTTGGTTTTATAGCACTGTACCGTAATGACCCTAATTTTCCCAGCTTCCTACATTATCACTGTGTGATTCATCAGCAGGCCTTGGCTGGGAAGGTCGTGGACTTCTCTCATGTAACGACACTGGTGGTCAAACTGATAAACTTGATTCGAGCAAAAACGCTTCAGCACCACTTATTCAAGGTGTTATTGGATGAGCTCGATGCTGCTTACGGAGACATAATTCTTCATGCTGATGTTCAGTGGTTGAGTCGCGGTAAAGTTCTGCAACGATTTCTTGACTTGCTGCCTGAGATAAAGACTTTCCTGTCAACCAGAAACGAGGAGCACGAGGAGCTGTCAGATGATGCATGGCTACTGGATTTAGCATTTCTGACAGACATAATGGCTAAATTAAACCCACTTAATAATGAGCTCATGGGAAAAGACCAACACCTAACCCACATGATAAGCACAGTAAATGCGTTTAAGGCCAAGCTCGGTGTTTGGATTTCAAATTTAAAGAAAGGGAGGCTGACACACTTTCCCAACTTGGAAAAAATGTTACCGGTCATCACGGAAAAAAATGCTTTTCGCCCTGAGCAGTACTGTGCTCACTTAGACAAACTGGCAATAGAGTTCGATCGGCGTTTTGGGGAGATAAACGTCATGAAAGATATTGTTGCATTTATTTCAAACTCATTTCTGCCAATCGATATAGAACAGATAGCAGCCAAACTCCAGCAAGTATTTGGTGTGCCAAGTGATTCCGAAATGGAAATAATTGATTTGCAAAATGACATCAAGCTTAAAGCAAGATCAGGGGACGGTGACTTTTGGGGGCTTGTCAGCAGGGAGAAGTTTCCTCATCTCACCGCATGTGCGATAAAAGTCAGTGCCTACTTCGGGTCAACTTATCTGTGTGAAATTGCATTTTCACAGATAAAAATTATTAAGTCTAAGTACAGGAGCTCTCTTACTGACAGACACCTCACAGACTGTCTCAGACTGGCTGTCTGTAGTTATGAGCCAAATTTCGGGGAACTAGCAGAAAGTATTCAGTCCCAGTCATCACACTGAGTGCAACAGTCAATTTTTTTCCATTTATTTTTGGTGTTGAAATAAAACTAAATAATGAAACTTAGAATTAAAGGTGTGACGTATTGTAATATTCTTAAAGAAAGACAGCTATGGCCTGTTTGATATGCCAGTTAGTGTTTTCTTGTTTGAACTAATTTGAAAGTTTGACAAAAGTATTTTGTGTAATTCAAATACATTTAGCACAAATAAAAGGCCTCAAATTGGAAGTACAATCTGAGCTGTGTTTTCTCTAAACGATTTAGTAGGTAGATCTTGTCTTTCACTTCGGTCGAGGTAGAGGATCTTGGGATTAAAAAGATTGGTGACCACTAACATAGGGTGTGGCCGCCCGGCCGTCAGCCAATTTGTGTCATAAGGTGGTGGCTGGGAACAAACCCAAGTGAAAGACACAGACACTGAAGTACTAGGGACAGGACTAGGATACAGGGTGAGGGCAAGGACATGGACACGAAAACCGGGAATCCGGAACAGGACTGGACAAGAGAGATAGGAGCCTGGGCTTGGACTCCGAGCCAGAGACTGGACAAGGACCCAGTACCTGGGTCTTGCCTCTGGCTCGGACCCCAGAACTAGGCAAGGATGAGGCTTGGCTGGCAGTCAGGACGGGGCTGGAGTCTTCAGGCTTGAGGCTAGAGGCTAGAGACTTGCGGCGAGGCTTGGCAGGAGGCAAAAGGCTAGAGACTTCAGGCATGAGGCTTGAGACTAGAGCCTAGAGGCTTGGCAGGAGGCTGGAGTCTTCAGGCTTGAGGCTAGAGACTAGAGGCGAGGCTTGGCAGACGGCAGGAGGCTGGAGTCTTCAGGCTTGAGGCTAGAGACTAGAGGCGAGGCTTGGCAGGAGGCTGGAGTCTTCAGGCTTGATGCTAGAGACTAGAGGCGAGGCTTGGCAGGAGGCAGGAGGCTGGAGTCTTCAGGATTGAGGCTAGAGACTAGAGGCGAAGCTTGGCAGGAGGCAGGAGGCTGGAGTCTTCTTCTGGGCAGGGCGTGGATCACCACCTGATGGAGGCAAGGGACAGGAAGAGACAGAACCAACTGCAGGTAACGGCAAGACAGCCTGGCTTACCCGACGGAGGCAAGGGACAGGAAAGGACAGAACCAACCGCAGGTAACGGCAATACAGCCTGGCTTACCCGATGGAGGCAAGGGACAGGAAGGGACAGAACCAACCTCAGGTAACGGCAAGATGGCCTGGCTTACCCAACGGAGGCAAGGGACAGGAAGGGACAGAACCAACAGCAGGGTAATGGCAAGACGGCCAGACTTACCTGGCGGAGGTAAGGGACAGGAAAGGAGCTAGGTACGGGGTGGCTCCAGGACAAGACTGCAGGCGAGACGAGGCGAGAGTTACCAGCAAGACCAGGCAAGGCTTCAGGCAATGCAAGGCGAAACGAGAACTTCAGGTGAGGCAAGAGTTACCAGCAAAACAAGGCAAGGCTTCAGGCAATGCAAGGCGAAATGAGAACTTCAGGCGAGGCGAGAGTTACCAGCAAGGCTTCAGGTGAGGAAACAGAAGGCAGAGGAAGGGATACAAGGAGTAAGGACAAGAACAATCCAGCAGCCACGCCCTGGTCTCTGAAGGTATTTATGCAGCCAGCCCCAATGAGCATCAGCTGCCTCAATTAGTGCTCAACAAGAACAGAAACAGGGTAGACAGGAAAACCTGGAGCAAAGATTGATGGACCGGACCGTGAACCGAAATATGGACTTCACGGACCGGACAATGACAGTACCACCCCCGCCCCCCACCCACGGGAGCCTCCTGGCGACCAAACAGGGTATCCAGACTATGGACGACCCGGCCGGGTGGGAGGGTATTTAACAGAAAGGAACCCTGGGTGGCAAGAGGAAAACGACAGTGTCTGTGTCGCTGGGTCCATGGTTGGCTGGATCGTTCTGTCATAAGGAGGTGGCTGGGAATGACCCAAGTGCAAGACACAGACACTGAAGTACTAGGGACAGGACTAGGATACAGGGTGAGGGCAAGGACATGGACACAAAAACCGGGAACCTGGAACAGGATTGGACAAGAGAGCTAGGAGCCTGGGCTTGGACTCAGAGCCAGAGACTGGAAAAGGACCCAGTACCTGGGTCTTTCCTCTGGCTTGGGCCCCAGAACTAGGCAAGGATGAGGCTTGGCTGGCAGGTAGGATGAGGCTGGAGTCTTCAGGCTTGAGGCTAGAGACTAGAGGCGAGGCTTGGCAGGAGGCAGGAGGCTGGAGTCTTCAGGCTTGAGGCTAGAGGCGAGGCTTGGCAGGAGGCTGGGGTCTTCAGGCTTGAGGCTAGAGGCTTGAGGCTAGAGACTTGTGGCGAGGCTTGGCAGGAGGCTGGAGTCTTCTCCTGGGCAGGGCGCGGTACTCCTGGGCAGAAAGGGACAGAACCAACCGCAGGTAATGGCAAGATGGCCTGGCTTACCTGTCAGAGGCAAGGGACAGGAAGGGACAGAACCAACCGCAGGTAACGGCAATATGGCCTGGCTTACCTGACGGAGGCAAGGGACAGGAAGGGACAGAATCAACCGCAGGGTTATGGCAAGACGGCCAGACTTACCTGGCGGAGGCAAGGGACAGGAAGGGAGCTAGGCACGGGGTGGCTCCAGGACAAGACTGCAGGCGAGACGAGGCGAGAGTTACCAGCAAGACCAGGCAAGGCTTCAGGCAATGCAAGGCGAAACGAGAACTTCAGGTGAGGCAAGAGTTACCAGCAAAACAAGGCAAGGCTTCAGGCAATGCAAGGCGAAATGAGAACTTCAGGCGAGGCGAGAGTTACCGGCAAGGCTTCAGGCTAGGAAACAGAAGGCAGAGGAAGGGATACAAGGAGTAAGGACAAGAACAATCCAGCAGCCATACCCTGGTCTCTGAAGGTATTTATGCAGCCAGCCCCAATGAGCATCAGCTGCCTCAACTAGAGCTCAAGAAGAACAAAAACAGGGTAGACAGGAAAACCTGGAGCAAGGGTTGATGGACCAGACCGTGAACCGGAATACGGACTTCACGGACCGGACCATGACAACTTGTGCTTTCCAGGTAGCTCCAAATTCCTTATGAGGACTCAGTTTCCCGGCAGGAGCTGGGAGAACCTCATCTTTTGATCATACCTCCCCTTATTTCCTCGATTCTGCTGGGCGGCCGCGACCCCAGCCAATTCATAAGCCCTTTTCAGCTCTCTCCTCATATCAGGCACAGACTTCAGATAAGGCTTCAGTGGTGAGTCACCCTCGTCAGTCCCAAAACAAAGGTCAATGGGCAACCTCGTCTCGCACCCAAACATCAGATAATATGGCGAGTACCCAGTAGCTTCATTTCATGTACAGTTGTAACAGTGAACCAGGTGCCCAATATGTTGACTCCACCTGCTCTTCTTGCTGATCTCCAGAGTCCCGAGCATGTCTAGCAAGGTCCGATTAAACCTCTCAGGTTGGGGATCGCGCTGCGGGTGATAGGGCGTGGTCCTTGACTTCGCGACTCCAAGCATGCCCAGCAACTCACAGATGAGTCTGCTCTCGAAGTCCCATCCCTGGTCACTATGTATCCACCTGGGAAGGCCATAATAAATGAAGTACTTCTCCCATAGCACTTTTGCCACCGTAGTTGCCCTCTGGTCCTTGGTAGGAAAAGCTTAAGCATATCTGGTGTAGTGGTCCGTGATGACTAAGACATTCCCCGTGTTGCTGGCCTCGGATTCTATGGACTGGAAATCCATACACACCAGGTCCAGGGCCCTGCACTCTGCAAGTGGGACAAAGGAGCTGCCCACGTAGGTGGTGTCTTCCGCCATATGCAGCGAATGCAGCACGATTTGCAGTATTCTTCAACCTCCGACTTCATTTGGGGCCAGTAAAAGTCTCTGAGCAATCCATAGGTCTTTTCCACCCCAAATGTCCAGAATCATCATGAAGTGACTTCAGTGCAGTCCTCTGATACTTCTCGGGCAGAACCAGCTGGCAACGCCGAGGTCGGTCCGGGGTGACGTGACCTGGTATAAGATCTTGTTCTTCAACTCCAACCGAGGCCATTCTTTCAGTAATGGAGGCACCGAAGTGTGTTTCGTCTTCTCTGTCTGAGCCATGTCCCCCTTTTCAACCACATACCAAATAGTGCCAATGCCCAGATCATCTCACTGAGCAGCTGCCACTTCCCCAGAACTCAATTCCGGCAGCTGTTTTGTCTTTAGAACAGTCAGGTTACAGTAAACTAGGGGGATGGTGTCATCCCGAGCCCCCAATTGATCCACTGCTCGATCCTGTCCCTCCTTTTCCTCTGCCTTCACGGTGATGGCAAAACCCCAGGGGCAGGAACGCTCTCCCACTCCTCGTCCCTGTCCAGTCCCTCGTACACCCGTCAGGACAAAGCATCCGCATCAGTGGTCCGGCTCCCCAGCCGGTATTTCAGACTGAAATCACAGGCAGACAATGCTGCCAACCATCTATGGCCTGTGGCATCCAGTTTCGCTGAGGTCAGGATGTAAGTTAGGGGGTTGTTGTCCATCCTCACCTCGAACTTGGCTCCGATAGTCACTCAGCTTATCCACCACCGCCCATTTCAATGCCAGGAATTCCAACTTGTGCGTGGGGTAGTTTCTCTTGGAGGCCGACAAACTCCAGCTGACAAACATCACAGGCCTCAACCCAGTGCCCTGATCCTGATACAGCACACCCTGCAAGCCCCCTTGGCTGGCATCTGGGTGCAGTACATAAGGCAATTGGGGGTCCACAAAAGCCAGCACTGGCGCCTGGGTCAGCAGCTCCTTCAGCGACTGAAAAGCCTCCTCACATTTTACTTCCCACCTCTGTCCAAAGGGCTCCGGGTTTAGATACTCTCCACCCTCCTGTCCTTTTCTCCTCCAAGGGAGGGTAACCACATAGAAGCTGATTCAAGGGGTGACTCACTGTGGTATAACCCTTCACAAATCTCTGATAATAACCACAGAACCCAGGAACAAGTGCAGTACGCTCACAGTCTGGAGCCTTGGCCAAGTGGTCACCGCTTCTATCTTAGCCGGGTCTGTAGCTACTCCATTTCATGAGATTGTATGTCCGACATAGCTAACAGATGTTTTGCAGAACTGGCACTTGTCCAGGGAAAGTTTTAACCCTTCAGCTTTTAGGCAGCCGAGCACCTTCAGTAGCCTCGCTTCATGTTCTTCCAAGGTGGATCCAAATACTATGAGGTCATCCAAATACACCAACACCTGAAGCAAGTTAATATCCCCCATTGTCTTCTCCATGACCTGCTGGAAGGTTGCAGGGGCTCCTGATATGCCCTGGGGCATCCTTTCGAACTGGAAGAATCCCAGGGGACATAAAAATGCCGTCTTCTCTTTGTCGGCCTCACTCGTTGGGATCTGGTAATATCCACTCCTCAAATCCAGCACACTGAACCACTTTGCACCACTCAGACAGCCCAGCGCATCTTCGACCCTCGGGACTGTATACTGATAAGGGACGGTGCGCCTGTGCAGAGTCCTATAGTCCACGCTTATCTGCACCTTCCCATTCATCTTTTGGGACACTACTATTGGGGACGCATAGGGGCTTCGGGATTCAGTGATGATCCCAGCTTCCTTCAACTTACACAAATGCTGCTGCACGTCTTCCGCTGCTGCATGTCTTCCTTGTCTGCAGGGGCCAATCTCTGCGACCTCTCTCTAAACGGGGTGTCCTCGGTCACCCGGATACTGTGACGAGTGCTCTTGGAACAACCCACATCAAACTCGCCAATGGAAAAAACACCTTCCAGCTTCAACATCTTCTCTACCAGCCTCCTTTTCCAACCTGCTGGTACCAGGGAGTTCCCGAAGTTGAATGACTCAGCAGTTAACTTTCCCCACTTTTCCAATAGTTTCTCCCTGGCGTGCCTCACGGGGGCACTAGCCATTACCATCACCGGGAACAAATGCGCCAGGGGCATCCCCTGCTTGAAGGTGACCTCCCTCTTCTTAGTGTTCCTGATGATTACTACCATCCTGCTCGCCCGTACAACCAAGGGCTTCTGCAGTTTGGGCCTCACCAGTACCCCAGCAGGAAATCCCAACTTCCCCTCGAGGTCTTCCAAAGCGTCCACTAAGAGGGCTTCGCCCTCAGGCACTCTGGGAAATTTGGGTGTCCCCATCACTCTCACTACTTCCCTGGGCCGTACCATCCTTGGCTTCGACTGGGTGAACTACACAGTCCCTCATTGAAATTCAATATTCGGCCCAATGCTGCCACGCACTTCCTCAAAAGCAGTTCGAAACACTGGGTGCATGGAGAATGTCCCCAAAAAGATCTCACCCGCCTTCTCCTTGCAGACCCCCATGAGCCTCCTCACAGGAGTGGTGTTGGTCCCCACCTGAATAGAAATGCCGCCCGTCTCAACAGGGTCCGGACAAGCCAGCACCAATGTATCAAGAGCCTCAGACACTCCCACATCGGCCTCCGAGAACTCCAGTTTCACTGAGAAATAACCATCGTATGCATAATCACCAGCACTGATACCCCAAATCTCCAGTACACTGAATGGTGTCAAGGGTAAGTGCTTCAGATACTGGTTGTAAAATGAATGGTACAGTAACGTGACCTGCGACCCGGTTTTGAGTGTGGCTTTAGCGTATATTCCCTCTATCTGTGGCGACACACTGGAGCATGGTCCCACTAAGCCTTTAGGAATAGGGTCTTTTGCTTTCAGGACTTCCTTGGTACATTGCTGGGAACGTGTTCCCCCAGAGACACCAAGCTGTTGCCTCACTGGGTCTCCTCTAAGTTTCCTGACACCTCTCCCCGCTTAGGTACCCGGTGGCTCGCTCTCCAAGGGGCTTCCTACCACTCACATTCCCGCTGGAAGTGTCCCTCTCCCCCACAGTTATAGCACACGCTACCGACTGACCCTCTTCTCGCATAACCCCGGCCACCTTCAGCCCTCTGCATAGTCCATCCCTTTGGGGGGGGGCCTTTCTACCAGTCCTATCATACGGAAGGTCCACACCCACTGTTAACACCTAACATTTGAGTTCTCAGCTCTGCCACCATCTCCTTTACCATTCCCCGGGTTGGGCTGGCCCCAGTCACTTCACCACAAGGGGCTACTACCGAGGACTGTACCCTGCTGACAGAGTCCTCTTGTGACCCCAATGCGTTCTGCTCATCCCGCACCTCTCTGATCAGCTGAACAAATGAGGGAAGGAAGCACGTTTTACGGGACTACCAGAGACTCCAAGCAATCATGTCCTGGGGCTGGGTGCCCTTGGCTAACTGGTCCATCCTTAACTTATGCACCTCAACTGGCTGAATGACCCCCCGGCGCCGCAACCAATTTAGTTGTCTCTCTAGTCGAAAAAGATACGCAGAAAGCTTCTCTCCCTTCTTCTGACGCATGTTTTGAAACCCCTCCCAGGAGCTCTAGTGGGCTCCCTGTCGTACCAAAAGCACACTCTAATGCGTCTAGATACTCAGCAAGGGGAGCAGAGGGTTGGTTAACTGTCACGCCTCTTACTATATCAGCCGCCAACCCCTTCAAACTTTCAACCAATCTCTGTCACTTTTCGTCATCAGAGCACTGCCACTCACCTAACAACTGAGAGGTCTTCTCCACCCACGTCTCATACTCCTCTTCCCCCTCAGGGGTGGGCGTTATTCCAGAGAACATTCTTAGCTCCCCGCTGCCTGTGCACTGGGCCACTTACTCACCAGGATGGTGAGGGCTGATGCCAACTCAGAATCCTCACTCTTCACTGGGGGACAGGGACTAATTTCCAAATCCGAGCACTCTTTCCCCTCATTCCTCTGAAACGATAGAACCCTGTCTCTGAGATCTCTGCTAGCAACTGCGGGCAACTCAGCTTGTGACCCAGCCTGCTGGGCTCCCTTCTCCTCCTCCCTGACAGTATGGACAGGCTTTGGGCCCACCTCACCTGGGGCACCAATAGACGCTGGCAGTCCCACCGCCATTACGTCAGCACTAGTCTGAACTAAAGCAAGGTCTGAGCCCGCCATTTTATCAAACTTTCACACTACAATTTCAACTTTGCCAACAGCTTTAACCTTACTCAAAAATCGAATTAACAATTCATCCGGGTTACAAATATCCATCCCACTCAACACATACGCATTAATTACCGGCAACCCGAAGGAGGTACACAGCAGCATCCATACCAGCACAGATTTAAACAGGGCAATCACACAGCATCCAACTGAATCAATCCAGGACGAGCCCCCACAATTATAACCCTCAGGCTCGCCCAGCTCGCGTTCGTCTAGGGCAGTGGTCTCCAACCTCCAGGCCGCGGACCGATACATTGCCGTGAAGCATGCAGGGGTGCAGCAGTAGTCGGGACGCACCCAGCACACCTTTAAGAAAAAAGCCGAAATAAACAAGTTAATTAATTAGGTCCCACCCAATTAATTTGCAATTGCCTCTGATCTGGGCCAACATTCACGTGCTGGGCGGCACTCCATTAATTAGCTTGTTTATTTCAGCTTTTTTCTTAAAAATGTGCTGGGTGCATTCTGGCCACCGCTGCACTGCTGAATTCTTCACAGCAATGTTTCGGTCCGCGGCCCGGAGGTTGGGAACCACTGGTCTAGGGGAATCAGCCTTCGGCCCCGCCAAACTGGGTAATCACGTTTGGTGTGGATGCTGTGTAATGTACTCCTAGTTGCAAACCCACAACACAAAGTATCAGACAGTACACTGTATGCAACTAAATGATAGAACTTTATGAAACTTAATCTGAATATAGGGTTAGTAATGAAAATAAACAAAAAAAGGGGCCAAGTCAAGTCAAAGTCATGTTGGAGCTTTCTCAGTAATCATTCTTCCACCATCGGTCTCCTCCGAATGTCGCCAACCTTTGGACCCTCAGATCCCAGTCCAATCCATCCGCTGGTCTACCAGCTCTCCCCAAATGCATCTTCCCTCTTCCTGTCTCCTCGACAAAACACTGCGATAAAATATCTTTCCAGACTCTCAAGACACAGCAACAATCTCTTATTGGCTAACATGCATCCTGTTATCTCCAGCCATAACCCAGACATTGCTGCTACAGAGAAACTGTTACCTCAGCAGTGATCATTACAAAGAAGCTATTACATTAGCAGTGAAACCTCACAGCGCATTATAGCCGTATAATTTGCCCTTCCCCAATTAAATACTTTCCCATACTGTTTGCTGCATTCCCTGACCAAGGCTATGGTAAAAGTCAAAGAGTTGCAGTCGCTGTCTCTGAAATGCTCACCCTGCTCTGCATTTCAATACTCCTGCATTTTTGTCAGTGCTCTTTTTTCTATACTTGCACTCTCTAATTGCTTCCAATCATACATTGATCAGATAAACTTATTTACAGTTTATCCCTGTGGTCGCCCTATTTAGAGACAGTCCTCCTTCTCTCTTCCTCTCTGAAGATTAACAAATTTCTTTTCTTGCCTTCCCAGTTCTGATGGGTTTTTAAGCAACACACATCAAAGTTGCTGGTGAACACAGCAGGCCAGGCAGCATCTCTAGGAAGAGGTACAGTCGACGTTTCAGGCCGAGACCCTTCGTCAGGACTAACTGAAGGAAGAGTTAGTAAGAGATTTGAAAGTGGGAGGGGGAGGGGGAGATCCAAAATGATAGGAGAAGACAGGAGGGGGAGGGATGGAGCCAAGAGCTGAACAGGTGATTGGCAAAGGGGATACGAGAGGATCATGGGACAGGAGGTCTGGGGAGAAAGACAAGGGGGGGGGAACCCAGAGGATGGGCAAGGGGTATAGTCAGAGGGACAGAGGGAGAAAAAGGAGAGTGAGAGAAAGAATGTGTGTATAAAAATAAATAACAGATGGGGTACGAGGGGGAGGTGGGGCATTAGCAGAAGTTAGAAAAGTCGATGTTCATGCCATCAGGTTGGAGGCTACCCAGACGGAATATAAGGTGTTGTTCCTCACCCAGACGGAATATAAGGTGTTGTTCCTCGCCCAGACGGAATATAAGGTGTTGTTCCTCACCCAATCGGAATATAAGGTGTTGTTCCTCTACCCAGACGGAATATAAGGTGTTGTTCAGCTCTTGACTCCATCTCTCCCCCTCCTGTCTTCTTCTATCATTTTGCATTTCCCCCTCCCCCTCCCACTTTCAAATCTTTTACTAACTCTTCCTTCAGTCAGTCCTGACGAAGGGTCTCAGCCTGAAACGTCGACTGTACCTCTTCCTAAAGATGCTGCCTGGCCTGCTGCATTCACCAGCAACTTTGATGTGTGTTGCTTGAATTTCCAGCATCTGCAGAATTCCTGTTGTTTCTGATGGGTTTTTATTGTTTTTCTTCTCATAAATACAGCGTGAGCGAGTTTTCATTGCATATCTCAAATATTTTGGCGGTGATTTGTGGATTCTGTAAGGGCAAAATTCCATTACTAAAATTGCTGTAAGATACCTTCAAGCACATTTACTATACCTATATCAGGTCTCTACTCATCCTCCTCTGCACCAAAGAAAAGTAAGCTCAGTCTAATCAGCTTTTTCTCAAAACTGAAACATTTTATCCCAGACAATGTACTGCACTCTCTTCAGTGATTACACTTAAAAGATATCTCAAAATGTTAATCACTTCTAGTTAGCTAAGCATACGCTACGTGCTATGTTAAAGCTTGCACTTGTTGTCTTAATTTAGGTAATGTCATAATTAAATGACCTATTTAGTCTTACTTATGTCTATTGGTTTCATTAACTTAAAGATGTACCATTTCATAAATCTAGCTACTTTTCACTTCTTATATGTATATAATGTCTTTTCAGGTGCTTAAAGGTATCTTGTGGCCTTAAATTATTGAAGACACTCTTCTTTGAATCCTTTCTGATGTATATTTTTTGAGGAGAAGTGTCCAAAATCTGATCATTTCCCTGAAAAGACTCCATTATTCAACTGTACACGAGACCCTTCGGGCTGAGACCCTTCATCAGGACTAACTGAAAAAAGAGATAGTAAGAGATTTGAAAGTGGGGGGGGAGGGGGAGGGGGATATCCAAAATGATAGGAGAATGCAGTAGAGGGAGAGATGGAGCTAAGAGCTGGAAAGTTGATTGGTAAAAGGGATACGAGGCCAGAGAAGGTAGAGGATCATGGGACAGGAGGCCTAGGGCGAAAGAAAGGTGGGTGTGGGGAGAAGCCCAGAGGATGGGCAAGGAATATTTCCATTTCTGACACCTCCCTCCCCTTTCTTGATCTTTCTGTTTCTATCTCTGGAGACAGCTTATCTACTGATGCCTACTCCATTTCCGACACCTCCCTCCCCTTTCTTGATCTTTCTGTCTCTATCTTTGGAGACAGCTTATCTACTGATGTCTACTATAAGCTTATGGACTTTCACAGCTACCTGGACTATTCCTCTTCCTACCCTATCTCTTGCAAAAATGCCATCCCCTTCTCGCAATTCCTCCATCTCCACCACATCTGCTCTCAGGATGAGGCTTTTCATTCCAGGAGGAAGGAGATGTCCTCCTTTTTTAAAGAATGGGGCTTCCCTTCCTCCATCGTCAACTCTACTCTCAAACGCATCTCTCCCATTTCATGCACATCTGCTCTCACCCTATCCTCCCCTGCCACCCCACGGGGAATAGGGTTCCCCTTGTCCTCACCTAGCACCCCACTCCGTAACTTCTGCCACCTCCAATGGGATCCCACCACTAAGCACATCATTCCCTCCCCCCCCCCTTCTGCTTTCTGCAGGGACCGCACCCTACGCGACTCCCTTGTCCATTCGTCCCCGCCCACATCCCTTCCCACCAATCTCCCTCCTGGCACTTATCCTTGTAAGCGGAACAAGAGCTACATATGCCCTTACACTTCCTCCCTCACCACCATTCAGGGCCCCAGACAGTCCTTCCAGGTGAGGCGACACTTCACCTGTGAGTCGGCTGGGGTGATATACTGCGTCCGGTGCTCCCGATGCGGCCTTCTATATATTGGCAAGACCCGATGCAGACTGGGAGGCCGTTTTGCTGACCGCCTATGCTATGTCTGCCAGAGAAAGCAGGATCTCCCAGTGGCCACACATTTTAATTCCACGACCTATTCCCATTCTGATATGTCTATCCATGGCCTCCTCTACTGTAAAGATGAAGCCACACTCAGGTCGGAGGAACAACACCTTATATTCCGTCTGGGTAGCCTCCAACCTGATGGCATGAACATTGACTTCTCTAACTTCCATTAATGCCCCACCTCCCCCTCGTACCCCATCCCTCATTTATTTATTGATTATTAATTTTTTTTCTTTTCCCTTTTTTCCCTCTTTTTCCTCCCTCTGTCCCTCTCACTATAACTCCTTGCCCATCCTCTGGGCTTTCCCCTCCCTCCCCCTTTCTTTCTCCCTAGGCCTCCCGTCCCATGATCCTCTCCCTTCTCCAGCCTCGTATTCCTTCTGCCAATCAACTTTCCAGCTCTTAGATCCATCCCTCCCCCTCCTGTTTTCTCCTATCATTTCGGATATCCCCCTCCCCCTCCCACTTTCAAATCTCTTACTATCTCTTCTTTCAGTTAGCCCTGACGAAGGGTCTCGGCCTGAAATGTCGACTGTACCTCTTCCTATAGATGCTGCCTGGCCTGCTGCATTCAGCAGCATTTATTTTGTGTGTGTTGCTTGAATTTCCAGCATCTGCAGATCTCCTCGTGTTTGCGTCCTTTAATGTTATGTGTTTAGTATTTATCCATGTGCTACAGTGACTGGGCCTCTGGCACTGAGTCTGGTGCTGTGGCTCAGATGAGCAGAAAGGTGAAGAGAACTGCAATGTTGCTAGGAGATTCCACAGTCAGAGGAACAGAGATGAGGTTCTGTTATTCAGAGATGGAGACATCTGGATGGTATGTTGCCTCCCTGGTGCCAGGATCATGGATGGCTCGAATCAGGTCCATGGCATTCTCAAGGGTGAGGGTGAGCAGCCAGAAGTCTTGGTTGCACATATTGGCACAAATGACATAGGTAGGTAAGGTAAAGAGGTCCTGAAGAAAAATTTATGTAGCTAGGTAGAAAGCTGAAAAACAGAACCTCTAGGGTAGTAATCTCTGGATTGCTGCCTGTGCCACATGCCAGTGAAGATAAGAATGCAATGATTTTGCAGGTGAATGCGTGACTGAGAGACTGGTGTAGGGTTCGGGGGTTCAGATTTATGGATCATTGGAATTTCTTCTGAGGAAGGTATGACCTGTACAAAAGGGGTGGGTTACACCCGGTCCCAAGAAGGTCCAATATCCTTGTGAGCGAGTTGGCTAGAGTTATTCAGGTGGGTTTAAACTAATTTGGCAGGGGATGGGAAAGTGATAGTGCTGAAGATGAGGTAGTTGGTTTACAAACAGGGGCAATGTGTAGAGAGATTCCTAGCAAGGAGAGACCGACAGGGCAAATTTGCAGTCAACAGGATGAGTTGCAACATAAAAGGTGGGCAAAATCAAAAAGGACTGAAGGTGTTATATTTGATTGCACGCATATTCAGAATAAGGTAGCTGAACTTGTAGCACAGTTACAGAATGGCATGTATCATGTTTTAGGCATCACTAAATCATGGCTGAAAGAAGTTTATAGCTGTGAACTTGATGTCCAAGGGTACACATTGTATTGAAAAGGCAGGTAGGAAGGCAGAGAGGGTGTCATTGCTCTGTTGGTAAAACATGAAATCAAATCATTAGGAAAAGGTGACAAAGGGTCAGAAGTGTTGAATCATTGTAGGTAGAGCTAGGAACTACAAGGGTAAAAAGACCCTAATGGGAATTATTTACAGACCCCAAAGAGTAGTTAGAATGTGGTCTACAAATTACAATGGGAGAAAGAAAATGCATGCCAAAAAAGCAATGTTGCAATAGTCATGGGGGATTTCAATATGTAGACTGGGAAAATCATGTTGGTGCTGGATACCAAGAGGGGGAATTTCTAGAATGCCTGTGAGATGGCTTTTTAGAGCAGCTCATGGTTGAGCCCAATAGGGGATCAGCTATTCTGGATTGGGTGTTGTACAATGAACTGGAATTGATGAGAGAACCATTAAGGGAAGTGATCATTACATGATTAAATTCACCCGAAATTTGAGAAGGAGAAGCTAAAGTCAGATGTATCAGTATTACAGTGGAGTAAAGGAAATTTCAGAGGCATGAGAGAAGAAATGGCCAGAATTGATAGGAAAAGACTGCCAGCGATGACAGCAGAGCAGCAATGGCTGGAATTTCTGGAGGCAATTCGGAAGGCACAGGATATATACATACCAAAAAGGAAGAGATATTCTAAAGGAAACACTGTAGCTAACAAGAGAAGTCAAAGCCAGCATAAAAACCAAAGAGAGGGCATATAATAGAGAAAAATTAGTAGGAGGTTAAAGGATTGGGAAGCTTTCAAATACCAACAGAAGGCAACAAAAAAGGTAAAGATGGAATACAAAAGTAAGCTAGCCAGTAATATTAAAGAGGACACCAAAAGTTTCTTCAGATACATAAGGTGTAAAACAGAGGCAAGAGTGGATATCAGACCATTGGAAAACTATGCTGGAGAGTTAGTAATGGAGGATCAAGAAATGGCAGATAAACTGAATAAGTATTGTGCATCAGTCTTCATGATGTAAGTCACTAGCAGTATGATGGAAGTTCCAGGTGTCAGGGGTCATGAAGTGGGTAAAGTGCCATTACTAGGGAGAAGGTTGTTGGGAAACTGGAAGTTTTGGAGGTAGATAAGTCACTTGGACCAGCTGGTGTACACCCCAGGATCCTTAAAAGGTGGCTGAAGAGATGTGCAGACCTTAGAATGATCTTTCAAAAATCACTAGATTCTGGAATGGTTCCTTCCAGAAGACTGAAAAATTGCAGATTTTACTCTATTCTTCAAGAAGGGAGAGAGGCAGAAGAAAGGAAATTATAGGCCAGTTAGTCTGATCTCAGTGGTTGGGAAGATGATGGAGTCGATTGTTAATGATGTGGTTTTGGGGTACTTGGAGGCCCATGATAAAGTAGGCTGTAGTCCGTCTGGTTTCCTCAAGGGAAAATCTTGCAGACAAATTTGTTGGAATTCTTTGAAAGAATAACAAGCAAGATAGACACAGGAGAATCGGTTGATATTGTGTATTTGAATTTTCAGAAGGCCTTTGACAAGGTGCCACACATGAGGATGCTCAACAAGCTACGAGTCCATGGTATTACAGGGAAGTTTCTTGCATGGATAGTGCAGTGGCTAACTGGCAGGAGGCAAAGAGTGGGAATAAAGGGAGCCCATTCTGATTCGGTGTTTCTGGCTAGTGGTGTTCTACAGGGGTCTGTGTTGGGACATATTCTTTTTACGTTATATGTCAATGGTTTGGATGAGGGAATTGATGGTTTTGTTGCAAAGTTTGCAGACGATGCAAAAATAGTTGGGAGGGGCAATTAGTTTTGAGAAAGTAGAGAGGCTACAGAAGGACTTAGATTAGGAGCATGGGCAAAGAAGTGGCAGATGGAATACAGTGTTGGGAAGTGTATGGTCGGGAAGTCCTGCCAGAGGGTCTTGGCCCAAAATGGGGTGGGGGGGAGAATTACTGGAAGTTCGAGAAATCGATGTTCATGCTACCAATATAAGGTATTGTTCCTCCAGCCTGAGTGTGGCCTCATTGCAACAGTAGACGAGGCTGTGGATGGACATTTCGGAATGGGAATGGGAAGTGGAATTAAAATGGGTGGCCATTGGGAGATCCCACTTGTTCTGGCAGACACAGTGTAGGTACTCGGCAAATTTCTCTGCTGCTTTGTGATCAGCAAACCCTTCATCCTTAAAATCTTTAAAAATTTAATGCTGTGCCTTTTCTTAACTTTCTGCAACTAGCCTTCTGAATCATTACAATTATCTTCAATTTTCAATTCATTGTGATAGATCTTTACTTGTTCATGATCAGCATACCTTTATGTGGCATATGTTCACTCCAATGCTGACAAATCCATTGCTTCAATACATGATCAAGATCTTTATTTTCGCTTTGTGTTTTTAAATTTTTTTCATTAACTTCTGTTCATTACATATGTGCGGTCACTTCTCAGAACTGTCTGTGATGCACAAAGACCTGTGCATCGTCTGGGAACCTTCCCAGCTCCTTGTAGAATTTTCCATTTGTGATATCATGGCAGCGTTCAAAAAAATTTTGGATTTTGGAGCTTTTCAGATTTTGGAATTTCAGATAACGGGTACTCAACCTGTATTATGTTTCTGGTAATATAAATCTTAGAACATGATTTTCCATGTAGCGTATTCTCCATTTTATTCATCATAGATTCTTCAGAAATATTCTTAAAATGCTTTAGTCTTAAACGATGAAGTATGTCAAGTATTGTATGAAAATCCAAATAAAGCTTTTAACTAGATTAGATAAAATTTAAGCTCTGGTGGCATTTAAGACAGACTTAAAAAGATCAAGTCACTATTGCTTTGGGGATTTAGTTCATTTTTACTTCACTCTCTGATGTTATTACGTCCTTAGTCTGTGACTTACTGACTCTAACAAATGTTCCCATTTACCTCTGAGCACAGAGGAAATTCCTGTGAGTTGGTTTTCTACAATCTCGATTTTTGGAAGGGCTTTAGATTCTCACTGGAATGAGATGTCTGGCCTTTCCCTTTGACTATTGATTACCAATTACCAATACTACTCCAGGATTACATCATTTGGGGTCTTCATTGCATTCTTGTCACCAAAGGGTATGAACGTGATAAACATCTCCAACTCTTTCTCCAATGTTTATCAGATAATGATTTTATCATATTTTTTGTTTGATAAATGAATCAGCAGGGAGATTCTCACCAGAGTGAGTAGGTCATGATTTAAGTAAACACTGGAGGTGTGAGATGTACAGTGAGAATATCGTACTGTCAAAAGTATCATCATTAAAATATTGAAGGTTTGTGTTCTCCACAAGCTTGTACACCTAGATGAACAAAATGCAAAGGCTGTCATATTGGCACAAACCAATGTGGTTAACTGGTAAGAGGGTATCCAAAGATATACTGAGATGCCCCCAAAGGTTTTGACAATCTGTAAATCACCACACTTAGCTTCGAACCCTGTCAAATGTAAGAGAAATCCTTTATAGTTTTAAGTATCTCTGATATTTACAGATATTCAACAACAAAATCTAATGATATAAAGAAATAAAAATTGAACCAATTAATTAAGCAAAGAAGAAGTTGGCTTTCACTTTTGCATTGTTTCCCACTGAAATCAATAGTGTCCTGTACTCTGTGCCAGATTTTTTTTGTGTGCCATACTCTGCCAGAGCCTCAGCGACCACTTTTATTTCAAGTGGTTGTCTTGGAGGAAACATTCTGTGAGTGGTCCCCCACGTCCTTCTCACAGCGCAGTTTCTTTTTTTTTTTACGAGGCCGAGTCGTGAGCTCGACATTCAACCCAGCACGGATGGAAAGCGTGCCTGGGAGCGGCCCAACTGGATTCGAACTTGGGAACCTTCGCTCCAGAGTCCAGCGCTGATGTCACTGCGCCACCAGCCAGACTCTGTGCCAGATTAGGCCTTGCAAAAAAATTAATGGTGATATCCACCCAGCTTCTGGACTCCAGTGGTACAGTGAACCGAGAGATTTAGAATTCCCATGGGTAATACTTGAATAAGGTTAGAGAGCTTCAGTGGAATTCTGTCTAACTTTTATTCTTCAACCAGAATCTTTAAAGAAGACTCACTGAACATTTATTGCTGTTTTGTAATATGTGGCTGTATGTATGTAACTAGCTAGCATGTCTCTCTCCGATGACAATGACTACTTCTCTTGTACTGAAATGTTCGTGAAATGCCGGGACATGAGCACAAGATGATAATGGCAATTCCTGCGGGCTGGAATCGGCAGTTCTGATTATTCATTTGCAACTGAACATGGAAATCTGAGTGGCAGATGGTACTGCATCTGGCACTATAAGCTACTGTTAGATTCCACATACTTTAGGCTATGGAATCATATCTCTAATAATGGCTGATATAGAGTTGTGAATCCCATTGATATAAATGGGTGTTGCAAGCTTACCAACTAGAAAATGAAAGGGAAGGTGGGTGCATTTTAGAATATATTTTAGACCATAAGACCATAAGACATAGGAACAGAATTAGGCCTTTTCACCCATTGAGTCTGCTCCACCATTTCGTCATGGCTGATTCATTTTTCCTCTCAGCCCCAATCACCTGCCTTCCCCCAGTTTCCCCTCATGCCCTGACAAATCAAGAATCTATCTACCACTTCCTTAAATATGTATTTTAGTTGCCTGTGGCAACTAATTCCACAGATTCACCACTCTAGCTAAGAAATTCCTCCTTATCTCCATTCTAAAAGGATAACCCTCTATTTTGAGGCTGTGTCCCTGGTCTTAGACTCTCCCACAAGAGGAAACATCCTCTCCACATCCACTCTATCAGGGCCTTTCACCATTTGGTGAGTTTCAATGAGGTCACCCCTCTTTCTTCTGAATCCCAGTAAATACAGGTCCGAAGTGATCAAATGCTCTTCATATGATAAACTGTTCAAACCTGGAATCATTTTCATGAACGTCCTTTGAACCCTTTCCAGTTTCAGTATATTTTTTCCAAGATAAGGGGCCTGCTCACAATACTCGAAGTGAGGCCTCACCAGTACATTATAAATTTGCAACATTACATCCTTGCTTTTACATTCTAATCCCCTTGAAATGAATGCTAACATTGCATTTACCTTCCTCACCACAAACTCAACCTATAAATTAACCTTCAGGGAATCCTTCACAAGGACTTTGCACTTCAGATTTTGGTATTTTGTCTTCATTTAGAAAATAGTCAACCCTTTCACTTCTTCTACCAAAGTGCATGGCCATACACTTCCTGACACTGTATTTCATCTGCCACTTCTTTGCTCATTCTCCTAATCTATCTAAATCCTTCTTCAGCCTCTCCACTTCCTCAAACTACCTGTATCTTTTGCAAACTTTACAACATAGCCATCAATTCCATTGTCCAAATCATTGACATACAATGTAAAGCTCTAATTTACTCCAATTTTGTTTCATAATTGTTCTAAGTGTTATTAATTATTGTAATTTTAAGTCATTATTTACTTTAATATTTTTTAAATGTCATTGTTTAAAAGCTTAATATTTATTGATTACTTTGACAGGAGACAAGTCTTTACCTGTAGCATTGCCTTCTGTCAAAGTCTGTGAACAATATTTGAGGGTTAGGCTGCAATCTATTTGCTATATTTCTTGTTATCTGTTTGCTATCTGGATGATGTAAAATAACTCAAGGATACAGCATACAAGCAAAATCAGTTCCCCACATATGGACCATGTGATGGCGAGTGTAGGTGGTAATTTGGGCAATATACCAGATCAATCAAGATTCTCTCGAAGTTCTGCCTGTGTATTTCGCAATGTGGAGCTATAGCTTGCTCTGAATGGTCATCATTTATGTTTTTGTTTATTTTAATCATCAGGTTAGGAGAGGTAATGTGATTTATTATGATTCTGGTGCCAAAAATAATTCGGCCTAAAGAGTAATTGTTCAGCAAAAAGTAAAACTTGTATTTATACAAATGTTCTCAGTAAAGAAGCAAAACTCTGCTTTTTTATACAGGAAAAATGAAAACAAATATGGGTGTAAACAATGCGTAAATTGCTGGAAATATTCAGTAAATAAAGAAGCAATTAAGGAGAGTGAAACAAAGAAAGTTTGAAGTTGCAAACACGAGGAAATCTGCAGATGCTGGAATTTCAAGCAACACACATAAAAGTTGCCCGTGAACGCAGCAGGCCAGGCAGCATCGCTAGGAAGAGGTACAGTTGACTTTTCCGGCCGAGACCCTTTGTCAGGACTAACTGAAAGAAGAGCTAGTAAGAGATTTGAAAGTGGGAGGGGGAGGGGGAGATCCGAAATGATAGGAAAAGACAGGAGGGGGAGGGATGGAGCCAAGAGCTGGACAGTTGATTGGCAAAAGGGATATGAGGGGATCATGGGACAGGAGGCCTAGGGAGAAAGAAAAGGCAGGGGGGAACCCAGAGGATGGGCAAGGGGTATAGTGAGAGGGACAGAGGGAGAAAAAGGAGAGAGAGAAAAAGAATGTGAGTATATAAATAAATAACGGATGGGGTACGAGGGGGAGGTGGGGCATTAGCGGAAGTTAGAGAAGTCAATGTCATGCCATCAGGTTGGAGGCTACCCAGACGGAATATAAGGTGTTGTTCCTCCAACCTGAGTGTGGCTTCATCTTTACAGTAGAGGAGGCTGTGGATAGAAATATCAGAATGGGAATGGGATGTGGCATTAAAATGCATGGCCACTGGAAGATCCTGCTTTCTCTGGCGGACAGAGCGTAGGTGTTCAGCGAAACGATCTCTCAGTCAGTTTGAAGTTGATCACCTTCAAGTGGAATTGGAAAATATTGGCAATTCAACTGGATTTTAAGCAACTACAGGGTGATAAAAGGATGAAATAAGAAAGGTAAGGTCTCTTCAGTCAGAAGGCAGGAAAAACAAGAAAACAAAGAAATTAATGCTACAAAGGAGGTGCTGTAGAGAGTGGTTTTGATGAAATACAGTTGTACATCTTGTAGATGGAATGCATGCAGATATGATCTGTCGATAGTGGAGGAAGCAAGTGTTTTGGTGGAAGTTTGTTTTGAAGTATCTTGAGAGCAGTCTGCAGAGCGTTTTTTTTCAGCACTTTGTCCCAGGTCCTTTGCTTTTATTATGATTGTATAGTTGATATTTTAGACTTATGAAGTTTGAAGATCAAGTTAAAGAAGTAAGCTACAAATTGCAGGAAGACATCATTGAAAGTAAAAAGAGTCTATAGTTGCTGTAAATTTGAAATAAAACAAAATGTTAGAAACACTCAGCAGGTCAGGCACCATCTGTGGAAAGAGAAACAGAATTAACGATTCAGGCCTGAGACATACTGGCTGATGGATTTAACTTAATTTTTAACTTAATATTTAACTTAATTTCTCTAATTAGATTAGATTAGATTCAACTTTATTGTCATTGTGCCGAGTACAAATACAAAGCCAATGAAATGCATTTAGGATCTGGCCAGAAATACAAAGAATAGTGTTGTTTACAAAATAATTGCGAATAAAAAAAGCGCTACCGCACACAAATATAAAAATACTGAGACAGTACAATACGGATGCAATACTGCTGAGTGCCATGATGAGAGGTTCAGCAGTGTCACAGCCTCATGGAAGAAGCTCTTCCTGTGCCTGCTGGTGTGGGAGCGGAGGTTCCTGTAGCGCCTACTGGATGGGAGGTGAATAAAAAGTCCATGGTTAGGGTTTGATGCTTCCCTGCTAATGCCTTTCGCCCTGCGCAGGCAGCGTTTATGGTACATGTTCTCAATGGTGGGCAATTGGGTGCCGATAATCTGCTGGGCAGTTTTCACCACCTGCTGGAGTGCTTTGCGGTCCAATATGGGACAATTGCCATACCACACTGAGATGCAGTTGGTGAGTATGCTCTCAATGGTACAGCAGTAAAAGTCCATCAGTGTCCTGGGACAGAGGTGAGCTTTCTTCATGCTCCACAGGAAATAAAGGAGCTGTTGCGCCTTTTTGATCAGGATGGAGGAGTTCAGGGACCAGGTGAGATCCTCAGAAATGTGGATGCCAAGGAATTTGAAGCTTGATACACTACATACGCTCTACTACAGTTCCGTTGATGTAGATGGGGACGTGAGTGTGACTCCTACCATGGGTGGTGAATAGCTCAATCGATACAAATCTCAATGTTCTCTGAAAGTTTATGGAGAAACTGAAGGAATAAATGTCTACAAACCCTGAAAGCATATGATAAATATTTAAATGCAGGAAACGGTGAAAGCCCTGAGCAGGTCAGACAGCAATCAGAACATGATTAAGAAGTAGCTAAGACATACAAAGTAAGTGAAATAGGTTTTTCCCAGACTCTGTATAAGTTAGTATAAAACTAAAGTACTCTATGAAGTTCCACCATGACATTACAGAATTGAAGCATTCGATAGGAGTACCAAGACTGTCTATGATGTACCTCAAGGTACAGATATTTTGCATTGCTGGGATTATATTTTTTGTACAGAGTTATCGGGTGGATTCCATTGGATTTCCCACAGGAGGATTATAGGAGGTCTAGCTAGAGTGGTTCCTTAAGGTTGTCATGGTCAGGGAAGTAGTGAAGATAAGCTACCACTACCTATAAAATGTTACCAATGGCGTGCATCTCAAATAGCCTTTGACAACCAGGTTCAGCTCTTGGACTTAATGTGCGGCTTAGCTACTAAACCCAGTGGAACCATTTCTACTGACAGCAGAAGGGACAAAGGTGGGTTACTGGCAGCTTAAAACCAGTGACTTCGGGGAGATGGGGCTCATCAGCCCTGGTTGGCAGCTCAACTAGGAGAAGGAAAACTCTGATTTCAAATCTCCCACTGCCTTGTGGCTATAGCCATCTCAGAAGGGTTTACTTCAGGAGTAAACCCGAGTCAAGAATCAGAGCTGAAATCCCAAAGGTAGTCTAACATTGAGTTCAATGCTGATTGGCAACTCCTGCGACTCTGCTGGTGCCAAACTGTATAGGCTCTGCTGTTCCTTTAGATTCATCAGCTGCATGGAGAGGGGGAGCCTGCTGCATGGGTAACAGCTTGCTCTCTATATTGTACTGCCTTGGCTTGCGTACCATGTAGATAGCTAGGATGCAATATCCATGGCTGACCATGACAAATGGAGGGCCTCACTTAGAGTGAATGGCAATAATCAAGAATCTTAGACTTCAATGATGACGGGAGAGTGAGGCAGTAGATGAGGAAGAACACTCTCACTTGTAGAGCTGGATTTTGGAATGATTTGCTTGAAATAGCAGAAGACATAGAAAGAAATTGGATAATTACCTGGCAAAGAACTGGAAAAATCATATTGGGAGAGTCAGCCCGTCTTTGGTACGCAAATAATAGGCTAAATTCTTTTCCTCTGTTGTTTCTTGGATCATACTTGTGCAACTAGAATGCAAATAATTAATATTAAGCATTACTGAAACTGTGTAGGAAACAGAAGAATGCAAGATTGGAGTGGAATTATAACGGTGACTGGGAATTCATTTTTGCTCTTGAGAATTGAACAAAGGAGTTCCGCAAAGCAACCAGACAATCTGCAGTTGGATCTCAGTTGAACATCAGAGATTTTGTCATAAGCAATGAATATCCTGAGAGGTGAGGAGGAATTTCTTTAGCCAGAGGGTGGTGAATCTATGGAATTTATTGCCACAGATGGCTGTGGAGACCAAGTCATTGGGTATATTTAAAGTGGAAGTTGATAGATTCTTGCTTAGTAAATGTGTCAAAGGTTACAAGAAGAAGGCAGGAGAGTGGTGTTCAGGGTTATAATAAATCAGCCATGATAGAATGGCGAAGCTGACTCGTTAGGCTGAATGGCCTAATTCTGCTCCTATGTCTTATGATAATATAGTGAAAGGAATACAAGTAACTTGGAAGAGATATTTGGTTTCCTGGTTGTTGGAAGGGGAAAAATTAAAATACAGGCACTACATCTTCAGCAATTAGAAAGCAAAGGACGATGGAAAAGAAACTGTGAGGGTATTGATGCTGATTGGTACTGATTTAATGAACCAAGAGATCCATAATTGGTGCTGTTTAGGTCTAGTGACCCAGGAAAGTACAAGAGATCCAGGTTTGACCTCCAGAAAGCTATCTCGCATGTGAAGTGGCAATTCCGAATCACAGAAGGGTGCTCAATGGCTGTGGCATTGCTTGAATGCTATTGTTTACAACAAAGCAAAAGCAAGCAATGTATTTGAAGCAAAGTTTCAATCTCAGATGAGCTCAATTCTTTCACGCTTGCTTTGACCGACAAAACATGGGGGCAACTTCAGGAACTTCCACAGCCCCCAACGACCCTGTGATTTCAGTCCCTGAGGCTGACGTGAGAGCATCCTTCCGGAGGCTGAGCCCATGGAAAGCACCTGGCCCAGATAGTGGACTTAGATTAGTACTGAAGACCCGTGCTAATCAAGTGGCTGGAGTGTTTACTAACATCTTTAACCTCTTACTTTGGTAGTCTGAGATACCCACCTGCTTTAAGCAGGCTTCAATCACACCAGAAGCCAAGAAGAGTGTGGTAACCAGTCCCAATGATTATTATCCAGAAACACTTACATCTGCTGTGATGAATTGCTTCAAAAGGTTGGTCATGAAGCGTATCAACTCCTGCCTGAGCGGTGACTTGGATCTGCTCCAATTTGCCTACTGTCATAACCATTCAACAGCAGACACCTTTACATTGGTTTTCCCCTTAGCTCTGGAACATCTGGACAGTGAAGATGCACACACCAAGATGTTCTTCATTGACTGCAGCTCAGCATTCAACCCCAATAAGCTCAAAGACCTCGGCCTCAACACCTACTTGTGCAGCCAAATCCCCGATTTCCTCACTTGCAGACCCTAGTCATTTTGGATTAGTGACAACATCTCCTGCACGGTCACCATCAGCACAAGTGCAATACAAAGGTGTGTGCTTGGCTCCCTGCTCCATTCACTTTATGCTTATGACTATGAGGCTAAGTACAGCTCCAGTACTATATTTAAGTTTGTTGATGACACCACTGTTGGTCAAATCAAAGGTGGTGACAAATCAGCATATAGAAGGAGATTGAAAGTGTGGCTGAATAGCACCATAACAACAGTCTCTCACTCAATATCAGCAAAACCAAAGAGCTAATTATTCACTACAGGTGGAAGAAACCAGAGGTCCATGAGCCAGTCCTCATCAGGGATCAGAAGTGGAGAAGGTTAGTAACTTTAAATTCCTTGGTGTTATCTTCTTGGAGAATCTTTCCTGGGTCTAGCATGTAACTGCCATGACAAGAAGGCACAGCAGTGTCTTTACTCTCTTAGATGTTTGTGAAGATTTTACATGTCATATAAAACTTTGACAAACTTTTATATAGTGGAGAGTATACTGACTTGGATGCATCACTCCCTGGTATGGAAACGTAAAGGCCTACAAAAACCAGTCAATCACAGGTAAAGGGCTCCCTACCATTGAGCACATCTACAAGGAGCACTGTTACAGGAAAGAATCACCATGGGCACTCACCATCCAGCCATGCTCACTTCTTGCTGCTGCCATCAGGAAGAATGTGCAAGAGCCTCAGGTCCCACACCACCATGTTTAGGAACAGTTACTTCCCTCAGCCATCAGCCTCTTGAACCAGAGGTGATTACTTTACTCTACTTCACTCACCCAACCATTAATGCCTGCAAGAAAATGAATCCTAGGGTAGTATTGGGAGTTCATGAACCTGTGCTCACTGATGGATTGAATGTGGAGAGGGTCAGTGACTTTAAATTCCTGGATGTTATTATATCAGAGGATCTGTCCTGAGACCAGCACACCAGCATATCGTGGCCTGGTATGCAAATGCCAGTGTTCAAGAATGGAAAAGCCTACATATCTGCTGGATACAGTTCAATTCATCACAGGAAAAGCACTCCCCTCCATTGAACACATCTACAACAAGCACGTCGATCATCAAGGACCCCAACTATGTAGTCCATGCTCTCTTCTAGATACTACCATCGTGGAAGTACGTACAGGAGCCTTAGGTCCCACGCCACCAGGTTCAGGAATAGTTGTTACCCTTCAACCATCAGGCTCCTGAACCAGTGTGAACTATTTCAATTATCACAACACTGAACTGATCACTGAACACATCCTATGGACTCTCTTTCAAGGACTTTACAACTAATGTTCTGAGTGCTATTTATCTATCTATCTATCTATCTATTTATTGTGCACCCATTATTTATTTATTTATGCCCACTATTTATCTATTTAATTCATTCTATTTATTTCTTTGTTTATTTTCACCATTTGTCATTTTTACAAATTGGTTGCTTATCCATCTTTGTTTGTGTGTAGTATTTATTTCATTAATTTCCTTTGGGATCAATAAAGTGTCTATCTATCTATCAGATTCCTTCTTCTCCAGACCTTTACCTTTCCCATCCATTTAAGGGTTAACCTATCACCCTCTAGCTAGTCCTCCTTCCCCTCCCCCTACCTTTTTATTCTGGCATCTTCCCCTTTCACTTCCAGTCCTGAAGAAGGGTCTTGGCCTGAAACATTGCATCTTTATTCATTTCCATAGATGCTGCCTGACGTGCTGAGTTCTTCCAGTATTTAGTGTGTGTTGTACTTGCGGTTGTTTAATTTTTCTGCTATTTCCCTATTTTCTGTAATAAATTCTCCCATCTGTCCGTGAGGGACCCACATTTGCCTCCACTATTCTTTTCTTTTCCATAACTATAGAAACTCTTAAAATCTTTTTTATACTGTTATGTTTCTCACCAATCTATCTCATTTTGTTTAGGCTTTTTTAAAAACAATATTTTGGATCAATTTTATTTTGAGAAAAGGGGGTGAATACTATTCTGCTCTTCAGGTGCTCTGTAATTCAACATGACCCTGTAACTTAACACAAAATTCCCATTCTCTTCTCATGCTCTTCGATGCCTTTTACAACCTTGCATTTGTTATGTACATATATCAGTGACTTGGCCTCCAGAGAATTCTGTTGTAGGGAATTCTGTAGGCTTACCAGGTTTTGAGTGAAGAAATTATTCCTCTTAATTGTCTTATCCTATATCTCAAGGCTGTGACCACTTTGTCTAAAATACTACACAGGAGATATATAGTCCATGTATCCAACTTGTCAAGCCTTGCCAGAATTTCATATATTATTAAGAAAATTCCACTAATTCTTTTAATACTCAGAGAATATATACTAATTTCTCTACCAATGACTATTCTGCTATCATTCAACAGTCCTCCATCCCAAAAATCATTTGGGTGAATCTTATTTGCACTCCCTCAAGGAGACCTAAATTGCTTGTAAAATGCTGTGTGGTACCACCTAAACCTCTTCAATGTGTAGTAAGACATCCTTACTCTTATATCCAAAATCTCTTGCTGTAAAGGCCAACCTATAATCTGCCTTGTTAACTGTTTGCCCCAGCAATGATTGGTGTCCATAAACCTACCTCTCTTTCCACAGTCTCTAGCTCATGAAAATATTAAAATACAACTCATACTCTTGCTGGTTTACTCCTTTCCTGGCTTGCCATCTGGTCTACGACAACTAGCATGAAAAAGTTGTTGCTGCTGGATTTACATTGGATTATCAACATTGAATATATAGCTTAAATAGGGAATACAGATCAATGTAGGAATGCAATTGTATTTTATTAATAAGATCTTGTATGTTAGTATGTTGCCATTTAGAGAAATGCCCAATGAGTGAAGTTGATAACAATGAGAACCCTGTTGGCATGGCAAAAGATTAGGCATGTATCCCCTATGTTAGTAGAATTTTGAGATCTACTTGTGTATTAAAACCAACTCTTATCTGTCACAATGCCAAGATACTAATCCAAGCAAGTCATAGAGGCAAAGAACTCCACAGCACAGAAACAGGTGATTTGTCCAATTAGTCCATGCTGAACTATTAATCTGCCTAGTCCCATCAACCTGCACCCAGTCCATAGCCCTCCATTTTCCTCCCTCCATGTATCTATCCAAATTTCTCTTAAACATTGAAATTGAACCTGTGTCCACCACTTTAGCTGGCAGCTTGTTCCACACTCTCACCACCTGAATGAAGATGTTCCCCTTAAACATTTCACCTTTCACCCTTAGTCCATGACCTCTAGTTCTAGTCTCACCCAACCTCAGTGGAAAAAGTCTGCTGATATTTACAACATCTATAGCCCTTATAATTCTGTATGCCTCCATCAAATCTCATGTCATTCTTCTATGCTCTAGGGAATAAAGTTGCAACCTATTTAAACTTTCCCTATAACTCAGGTCCTCAAATCCTGGCAACATTTTTGTAAATTTTCTTTGTATTCTTTCAGTCTTGTTGATATTTTTCATGTAGTTGGGTGACCAAAACTGCACAAAAAGCTCAAAATTAGGCTTCACCAATGTCTTGTACAACTTCAACATAACATCTCAATTTCTTTACTTGATACTTTGATTTATGAAGGCCAATATTCAAAAATATTTTCTTATAATCCTATCTACTTGTGACAACACTTCCAAGGAATTACGGATCTGTGTTCTCAGATCCCTTTTTTCTACTGTACTCCTCAGTACCCTACTACTCACCATGTAAGTCCTACCCTGGTTTGTCTTTCCAAAGAGCAACACCTCGCACCTGTTTCCATTAAATTCCATCTGCCATCCTCCAGCCCATTTTTCCATCTGGTCCAGATGCTGCTGCAAGCTTTGAAATTCTTCCTCACTGACTACTACACACCCAGTCTTGGGGTCATTGGCAAATTTGCTGATCCAGATTGTTGATTTAGATGACAAACAGCAATAGACCCAGTACTGATCCTCATGGCATACCACTAGTCACAGGCCTCCAGTCAGAGAGGCAACCATCTAATACCACTTTGTGGCTTCTCCTGTGAAGCCAATGTCCAATCCAGTTTACTAATTCATCTTGATTGCCAACGGATTTAACCTTCTTGACCAACCTTCCATGCAGGACCTTGTAAAATGCCTTGCTAAAGTCTGTGTAGGCAACATCCACTGACTTGCCTTCATCAACTTTCTTGATAACTTTTTTGAAAAACTCTTTAAGCGTCATTAGAAACAACCTTCCACACACAAAGCCATGTTGATATACCTAATCAGTCCCTGTCTATCCAAATACTTAAATATCCAGTCTCTTAGAATACCTTCCAATAACATGTCCCCTACTGATATCAGACTTACTGTCCTATAATTTCCCAGCTTATTCTTACAACCTTTCCTAAACAGTGGAACGCTAGCTCTCCTCCAGTCCTCTGGCACCTCACCCGAGGCTAAGGACATTTTAAACATCTCTGTTCGGGCTTCTGCAATTTCTGTGCTAGCCTCCCACAGGGTCCGAGGGAACACCTTGTAAGGCCTTTGGAATTTATCCACCTTAATTTGTCTCAAGCCAACAAACGCCTCCTCCTCTGTAATCTGCATATGCTCTAAGAACTCACTGCTGCTTTGTCTCACTTCTATAGACTCTATGTCCGTCTCCTGAGTAAGTATAAATGCAAAAAAATCCATTTAAGATCTTTCGGCTCCATGCATAGATGATCACTCTGATCTTCCAGAAGACCAGTTTTGTCCCTTGCTATTCAGTCTTCCCTTGTCTGAACACTGTTGTGACATTTTCCTTGAATAGTAATATCACCCTTCCCTCTTTAATTCCCCCCTCCCCACTCTATCATGTCTAAAGCAACGGAACCCTGGAATATCCAGTTCCCAGTCCTGCTTCTCCAGCAACCAAGTGTCACTAATGGCTACAATGTCAAAATTCCATGTGATGATCCACATCCTAAGCTCATCTGCCTATTCCTACAATGCTCCTTGCATTGAAATATACATAACTCAGGACATTAGTCCCACCGTGCTCAGTCTTTCAATTCCAGACTTTGCATTTAGGCTTAACAACATCTTTCCCCATAACCACTCCACTATCTGCTCTGTGCTCTGGTTCCCATTCCCCTGGAAATCCAAATTAAACCCATGCCTGTCTCTTGCAGCACTAGCAAGCCTTCCCACAAGGGTATTAGTCCTTCTCCAGGTTCAGTTACAAGCTGACCCTTCTGCATAGGTACCACCTTTCCTGAAAGAGAGTCCAGTGATCCAAAAATCGGAAGCTCTCTCTCTTTAGCCATGTGTTAAACTGAACAATCTTCCTATTTTTGGCCTCACTAGCATGAGGCATAGGCAGCAATCCTGAGATCACAATCCTGGAGATCTTGTCCTTTAATTTAGCTTCTACCTCCTGAACTCACTTTGTAGGACCTCATCAGCCTTCCTATGCATGTCATTGGTACTGACGTGGACTGCAGCCTCTGGCTGTCCCACTTAAGAAATCTGTGGACTCAATCGTGATGTCCCAGACTCTGGCATCTAGGAGGCAACATACCATCCGGAAATCTCGTTCCAAAACATCCAAAGCAGTATGCCTGTTCTTGAGGAACAGCCACCAAGGTACTCTGTTCTGGCTGCCTAGCCCATTTCCCTTTCCTGATGGTCACCTAGTTACTGGTGTTCTGCATCTTGGGTGTAACTACCACCCTATATATCTTGACTTATCAACTCCTCAGCCTCCCAAGTGATTCAGAGTTCATCCAGTTCCAGCTCAAATTCCTTATCATGGTCTGTAAGAAGCTACAGCTGGATACACTTCTTGCAAATCTGGTCATTAGGGACATTAGAAGTCTCCCTGCCTTCCCACATCCTGCCTGGCATCCCCACTGTTCTAATTCTACAATAAGAAAGAAGGAAAGAAAAATTAAACAAAAAAAATCTACCAATAGCCTTCGCTTTTGTTCGCTGAATGAAGCCTCTATGAGCCAAAGCTTGAACTCACCGTTTGAACACTGACCCACTCACTTTATGGCTGCTCCCAAAATGATTTATTATTGTAACATGTACTAAGATACAGTGAAAATCTTCTGTTTCACATGTCTTCTTGAAAGATTATGCCATGAATGATTACATCAAAAATAATAAAATATGTAGTATAGTTTTGCAGTTACAGAGAAAGTGCAGTGCAGGTAAACAATTAAAATGTAAAGACCACAATGAAGTAGATTGAGAGATTAAGAATTATTCTTTTAAGGTATAAGAGGGCCACTCAATAGTCTGTTAACAGTGGGATAGAAGTTGCCCTTGACTCTGGTAATTTCTAAACTTTTGTATATTTTGCCCAATGGGAGAGAGGAAAAGAAATAAATGATGGGAGGGGTGAGGGAATCCTTCATTATATCAGTAGCTTTCCCGAGGCAGTTGGAAATGTAAATGGAGGGGGTGTTGGTTTGCATGATGGACAGCACTGCATTTGCAACTCTGCAATTTCTTGCAGTCTTGGGCTGTCACAAATGCAGAGCACGGGTGGACCCAAATGCAGGACACAAACACATTTTGTAGCATTAACAAAAATAGAGTTTATTAATAGTTACTAGGAAATCAGGGAAGCAAGGATTGTACAGAAAGACATCAAGGAGTGAATGAAGTGGAAGCGGGAATATGCGTGGCTGGAGTTGGGCTCGGACCCTGAACTTAGACTGGCACTCAGGGCCTGGGAACTTGGGACTTGGGCTTGGCCTGGAAACTGGGGACCCGGACTTGGACTTGGATTGGAACTTAGAACTCGGAACCTCGGAGCCTGGACTTGGAACTCGGAACATTGGAACACAGAGCCGGGATTCTTCCTTGGATACAGGATACAGGACACAGAACACAGAACAGAAAGAGACAGTTCCCTACTCAGGGTAGTGGCAAACAGTTGGACCTACTCAGCAGAGGTGAAGACACGAAGAGACAAAACCACACAACAATAGACAGTTCTTTATCTTGGCACGAAGTGGCTCCAAGTAGCGGCAACCTCTCGACTCAGACCCGGAACTACAGACAGTGGCTCTTGACTCACTCCGGCAGGTTAACTTGACAGACCCGCTCTGGCGATGTAGCATAGCAGGCTCGCTCAGGCACAGTAACTTAACAGACTATCTCCAGCGATGAGAGGCGACTTACTGGCACTTGCTTCGGGGAGAAAACTTGACTTGCTCCGTCAAGGTGACTTGCTCACACTTGCTTCAATGACGTAAGGTGACATTCGGTGAATGTCTAGCGCCGAGAGGCTGTAAGCCAGACACTATACACTGCTGGTTCAGCTGAGAATCAAGTGCCTTTAATTACTGAGCCCAAGAAACATGGGGAAACAAGGAGTCAATGGTCATGATGGTGACACAAAGGAAATTTAAAAGGATCCAGGGAATAACCAATCAGGAACATGACATGGGCAGAGCAATTGCCATACTAAGCCATAATGCATCTGAGGGATGCTTTCTATCTTGCATCTATGAAAGTTGGTAAGAATCATCAGGAACATGCTGAGGAAGTAGAAGTGTTGGTGTGCTTTTTGGCCATAGCATCTATGTGGCTGGACCGAATCAATTTCTTGGTGACGTTCAGACTAAGAAATTTGAAGCTCTCTACTATTTCCACCTCAGCACCATTGATAGCGACAGGGGCATGTATTATACCTCACATCTTGAAGTCCATGACCAGCTCTTCCGCTGAGAGAAGGATTGTTGTCTTGACACCATGTCTCTAGACTTCCATTCCTGTATTCCACCTCATTGATGTTTGAGATTCAGTCCACCACAGTGGAATTGGAATTGCTTTGAGTGGGATTGGCCTACAAGTCGTGGGTGTATGGTGAGTAGAGTAAGTGGCTAAGGATGCAGCCTTGCGGGGCAATTGTGTTGAGGGTAAAGACAGCTTTTACCTGCCTTTACTGATTGTAGTCTGTTGATCAGAACATTGCAGAGGGGGATGTGGAATCTTGTGTCTGACAGTTTGGAAATGAGTTTGAGATCTATTTTACTTGTTTGGACGTGAGCAAATGTAGTAAAATAATTGGATGCAGATTTTGTTTGAAGACCGAAGTAGATATATTTGGATTCAAGAGTAAGATAATGGGTGAGGAAGTTGAGAAGTGGAGTTGATATCTCGTTGGTCATAGCCTCCCATTTGAGGAAGGCTCTTCTACATTTCTTATGACTTTCTTGGGAAGCGAGGATTTATGTGTTGTATCTTTGGAAAGTAAAAAATGTGACCCTAATTACCATAGTAATTCCTGAGATTATCAAACCTTGTATCTGATTTTATCTTTAAAGTTACTTCAACCCTGTGACTTTAAGTGTCATTGGTAGCGATGTTTTTGCAGAAAGGTAGCTAGTTATTTATTACAATTATAGCCTTGACTATAGAACATAGAACTTAGAAATCTACATTACATTACAGGCCCTTTGGCCCACAATGTTGTGCCGAACATGTAAACTATTCTAGAAACTGCCTAGAATTTCCCCACCGTATAGCCCTCTATTTTTCTAGGCTGTATGTTCCTATCTAAGAGTCTTTTAAATGACCCTATTGTAGCCACCTCTACCACCATCACTGGCTGTGCATTCCATGCACCCATCACTCTCTGTGTGAAAAACTTACTTCTGACATCCCCCCATACCTACTTCCAAGCACTTTAAAATTGTGCCCCTTGTGTTAGCCATTTCAGCCCTGGGGAAAAAAGCCTCTGGCTATCCACATGATCAATGCCTCTCGTCATCTTATACACCTCTATCAGGACACCTCTCGTCCTCCATTGCTCCAAGGAAAAAAGGCCAAGTTCACTCAACCTTTTCTCATAAGGTACGCTCTCCAATCCAGGCAACATCCTTGTAAATCTCCTCTGCACTCTCTCTATAGTATCCACATCCTTCCAGTAGTGACGTGACCAGAACTGAACACAGTACTCCAACTGGGATCTAATCAAGGTCTTGTGTAGCTGTAGCATTACCTCATGGTTCTTGAACTCAATTCCATGGCTGATGAAGGCTAACACACCATACGCCTTCTTAATAATACTGTCAACCTGCGCAGCAGCTTTGAGTGTCCTAAGAATGCAGACACCAAGATCTCAATGATCCTCCACACTGCCAAGAGTCTTACCATTAATATTATATTCTGTTTTCCAATTTGACCTACCAAAATGAACCACTTCACACTTGTCTGGGTTGAACTCCATCTGCCACTTCTCAGACCAATTCGACATCCTATTAATGTCCCGCTGTAACCTCTGACAACCCTCCAGACCAGGGGTCCCCAACCTTTTTTGCACTGCGGACCAGTTTATTATTGACAATATTCTTGCAGACTGGCCGACCCGGGGGGCGGTGGGGGGGGTGTAGGGTTGCCAACGGACAAGAGTAGCAGTCAAATACGTTGTGTTTACCCCGAGAAAGGCTACAATGACCGTGAAGCCTTGCGCGGGCACCAGTGTGTATGCGTGTACCTGCCGATTATTTTTCCTGCAAATCGTTTTTGGCGATTCTGTTCGGGGGTGTTAATCACGACCGGAATATAGGTGATAAGTGGCTAATACTGTACACTCAATTTCATCTCTAAAAGGGTTTATCTAACGAACTTAATATTAAATACACAGCGCATATTTTCCTCGCATGAATATAGTGATAAGTCAATTATCAGGGGAGCTTGAAGTAAATGTTGAACGAACTTCCAGTAGAAATGGTAGAGGCAGGTTCATTTAAAGAAAAGTTGGATAAGTATATGGACAGGAAAAGAATGGAGGGTTGTGGGCTGAGTGCAGGTTGGTGGGACTAGGTGAGAGTAGCGTTCGGCACAGATTAGAAGGGCAGAGATGGCCTGTTTCTGTGCTGTAATTGTTATACGGTTATATGGTTATATGAGTCACATAAGTCAATAGCATTATAACATTTTAAGTAACGTTTGGATATTAAACACATAGCACATATTTTCCCCCCATATGAACATATAAAATCATTGTAACACACCAATATCGCTGAATCAGTGGGAGCCCTGGGCTTGTTTCCCTGCAACAAGATGGTCCCATCAAAGGGTAATGGGAGACATAAGGGGGTTCCTTATGTCCAGTCTATTCCGCAATTTAGTTTTCGTTGCATTCATTGCAGAGGTACGATGGAAATGGAAGCAACGTTTTCAGTGCTTTCGTGACTATCTCAGGATATTCAGCCTTGACTTTGATCCAGAATGCCAGCAGAGATGTTATGTCAAACATACTTTTCAGCCCGTCGTCATTTGCAAGCTCGAGGAGTTGATCTCCTTCCCGCGCTGACATGGATGACGCGTGCGTAATGACCTCGCATGCGTAATAGTCTCACGTGCGTTCAAGCTCAACAATGCGTGACAGGGAATGAGGAAAGGTTTTCTCGCAGCCTGGTAGCACATGCTTTGCGGCCCGGTACCGGTCCACGGCCCGGTGGTTGGGGACCGCTGCTATCCACACTATCCAGACTATCCACAACACCCCCAAATTTTGTGTCATCAGCAAACTTACTAATCCGCCCTTCTACTTCCTCATCCAGGTCATTTATAAAAATCACAAAGAGGAGGAGTCCCAGAACAGATCCCTGTGGAACACCACTGGTCACCATCCTCCATGCAGAATATGAACCATCTCCATCCACACTTTGCCTTGTGTAGTCAAGCCAATTCTGGATCCACAAAGGAAGGTCTCCTTGTAACCCATGCCTCCTTACTTTCTGAATGAGCCTGGCATGGAGAACCTTATCAAATGCCTTACTGAAATCCATATACAGAACACTACATCCAATGCTCTACCTTCATCAATGTGTTTTGTTGCATCCTCAAAGAATTCAGTCAGGCTCATAAAGTGCAACCTGCCCTTGACAAAGCCATGCTGACTGTTCCTAATCAGATTATATCTCTCCAAATGCTCATAAATCGTGCCTCTCAGGACCTTCTCCAACAACTGCCCACTACTGAAGTAAGACTCACTGGTCTACAATTTCCTGGGTTATCTCTTCTCCCTTTCTTGAATAAGGGAAAACATATTTGCAACCCTCCAATCCTCTGGTAATTACCCCATCCCTATTGATGATGCAAAGATCATCACCAGAGCCTCAGCAATCTCTTCCCTCACTTCCCACAGTAGCCTGGGGTATATCTCATTCAGATCCGGTGAGTTATCTAAATTAATGCTTTTCAAAAGCTCCAGCACATCCTCTTTCTTAACATCTATATGCTCAAGCATTTCAGTCTGCTGTAAGTCATCCTCACAACTACAAAGGTCCTTTTCCCTGGTGAATATGTAAATTAACCTTGAACTTCTTCATCTGTCTCAATGCTGGGTTGCCAGATGTTCTGAAAGAATGTGTCAACAGATTTTTTTCTTCCTCTATTTTAAAATATATTTTATCCTCTCTTCAAAATTTCTGTCATCCTCTGGTTTAAACAATCCAGATATCTCCCCCCGTCCCCAGATATGATTGTCAACATCATGACCAAAATTAGGCACTTTCATGCAAGTTGAAGATGAAAGTACATAACCATTTGTTTTCCCTTTAGGCTTATCAAATCCACACGTACAGCTTGACAAAGAGGATGAATGTTATTATTAATTATGCTGATATTCTCAAACTCTGCTTTATAGTGCATCTTCAATCTTGTTTTAGTCTCCAAGAAATGAGCACTTTTTCTGGTTATAAAACAGATATATGTCTGTTCCTTTAATGATATAGAAACCTTGAAAAAGAAAATCATGAAAATGAAACAAATACTGGCCTCAACAACATTATTGAACATCATGGAAGCTCACTGGAACACTTTAGAAGGAGTAAATACATAATTATTCTATGCTGATAAACAATATAATCAACAATTTAATCTACTATGCTAGAATATGCTTGAAAGCCTTATTGTTCTGTGAATACTACTGTATTGACACTTACTATTTTAATTAAATCATCCAATATATGAATTCAGTAGGTTTTCTTTTGAGAGGCGAATGTCTTGGATGAAGAGGTAGCTTATTTTGAGACAACTTACTATGAATTTAAACGTAACGCATCATAATGAATTTCTCTATAACTCATCTTTGGGATTTGTATTCTGACATTAGTTCCCTTTAATGGGATTTTTTCAATTTGCTTGTTGTAATATTCATTTTTTAGGATTTCTTTATTGTATTCAATGCAATGTGTATAGGCTGAGTAAACTGGAATATTTTGGATAGTAGGTCTGCTGAATGTCTAATGTTAATATGAAATGCATTCTGTTTGTATTACTCAATATTATCCATATATTCCATAAATAATCACAAATTTGTGATAATTTACAAATAAGAAATGAAAAGATTTTCTAGCCAAAAGACCATATACCAGGTTGTTGGAGACTCCTTCCAAATTTGTTTAACCTCTAGAGGGAGATGAATAACCACAAATGAATCATTAAATTTTGCCTGTATCCCTGAAAAGGTAGTTGCTCAAAACTTAATTTAATATTGAATTTACATCCTGTCCTCTTCTTTTGACATTGACATTATGGATTTTTAGTAGAAATGTAGCTTTTTTTTGCTTTTTAAGGAAGTGCTAGATAAAAAAGAAACATTGCATGTGGGAATTTATCTCACTGATAGATTGTATCTAATAATTTCACAGATTCACTTTTTTTTTGCTTGATAGCTTGCCGCAGAAGACAATTTCTTGTTATCAGCCTGACAATGACCGCAAATTAAAAATATTGCTGTTCTGGAGAAAGTTCATCAACCTGAAATATTAATTCTATTTCTCTTCCCACAGATGCAGCCTGACTTGCTGAGTACCTACTGCACTTCCTGTTTTAATGATAATGACTGCATATTGTTATGAACAAAACTGAATCAGATCAAGCAACAGCCATTTCTTTTTAGTGACCATGAATTCTAGTGTATAATATGCTCCAGTTAAATTATTCTGTTTTTCATCTTCTTTTCATCAGACAGTTGAATATGTAACATATCTTACTCACTTGGTCATCTTTTCCATTCTACTTTTGAGTAATTTTCACATATTTCTTGGGAGATAAAACAGCTGCATTTCAGCCTTTGAAACTTAAGTAGGTCACTTCTAAGTATGTGCTGCCATATACAGATTCTCAACATGTATTGAGTGACAGATAGTACCATGCTTGCTGTCTTATTCCATCTAGATGTAAACTTGACTTGTTTTAGCCTTTATAGTTGCATTTAATTGTACAAATTGTAAATAATGGCTGCTTGAGTTATTGCCACATGTTAGAAACCTGGCATGATCAACACCATACACATGTGCAAAAAGAATAGTATTCTTCAAAGGGAATTGCATCAACATACTATTACAATAAGATAAAAATATTACATGAGCCTTGCTGGATTCTCCAGAAAAAGTGCAAGATGGGAGACCCCACTGGTGTAGGTAGGGTTTCCAAGCCTGTAGAATTTTTAGGCTAAGGGAACTTAATAATCATTTAAATATTTTTAATCCATTCTTGAGTAATTGAGTTTTTATTTTATTATTTTACTTATTTTAAATCATGTTCTTCAGTTTAATAGTAGGTAAAGGTCTTTGTCAGATAAGAAAACTGCTAAAAATCCTTGTCCCATTGACAGATGCAAAATTCTGCAGCCAGTTTTCTCTTCTATGAAAGCTTTTCTGAGGCATGGCTGTCCATTTTGCTTGTCCGTTTGACTCACACGCTAAATGCATTTGATTTAGTGACTATATTGTGATACCACATCACCTTGTATTTTTAGACAAAATAAATGTGCTGTATGTGAATTAATATGTGCACAAGGAATTGTATATCATCGAATATGAATGACAACATAGAAGGAGGTAAATCAATGTAGAGGCAGTTCAGACAAGTTTTTATCCAGTTCCAATGGTAATCCAATTTCACAGGACTTGTGCATTTTTATACAATTCTCTTTCAAATAATTATTTAATACAGATTTAAATGATGTTCTAATCGAGTTTATTACTGAATGGAATTATGTAAGTGCAGAAATATAAACAGAAAATTCTAGCTGCTGTACAAATTTTCATTAGCATGTTTAAGGGGAAAAGACATGGTATTTCAAGATGTGCGCCTTATATTTTCAGTTTCTTTTCAGATTTCCATTTGTATTCCCATTTTATTATCTGATTTTATAAGCTCTTAATTCATTCTTAGTGCATCTTGTTCCAGCTTGCCATACCCTTTCTTTCTTTCGTGATATTCTTTCTGTAATGTTGTTTCTAGAACTCCAGATATCATTGCTGGTATGCCAATGTTTGCTATATATAAGGAACTAAGGTAGTCTCAATACCAATGTATATCCAAACATTTCAAATGCCTTTCAATTGCTGTGATAATTTATCACATACCGTCTGAAACTTTAGTTATACAGCATCCACCAAATTCCTTTTAATTTCATCAAAAGAAAAAGCAAAATTATGAAATCTTTCAAAATAAATTGCCGGCTGCCTTTGAATAGCCTGAGGCTTTCTGATTGTTTATTAATTATACCCTATGTTTTGTTTGAAAGTGGGAATTACTTTACAAGATTTTATCTGCTAATGGAGTGCCTCTTGGATACATATTTATAGTCAGCATTGGTCTATTTACCTTGTATGTATGACTGAGTTCTGTGTATGCTAAGGCTCAATAACACATGGCTGAAGTGGGAAATGGGAAGATTAGTTGATGATAGTATTTCCTTGAAGTTCTCATTTGATTAGTTAGCTGCAACAGTATCTCTTCCACATGTTTCTTGGATACCCGTGCAGCGTTACTCAAGGTATTTCCCAATGAATCACCAAGTATCTCCACCATAACTTTAGTATAAAGTACATCTCCCTTTGTCCCAAAGTTGCTGCATACTTCCTTGTTTTGTTATTAATCGTAATCCTGCTCCCATATGATATAAAATTTGTAGAGAAGAGGTAAACCTATCCTGGAAGCTGATGAAATTGGATCAGCTATGAATTTCATAAACTGTTTGATTTTACTTTCCATTGATTTCACTTGGATATAAAGGCTGATGTAAAACATGAGGTTAATCCACTTGGGTCAACATCTGGTAGGTGATGATGAGATTATTAAACCCCATTGTCCTTTTTTAGTTTCAAATTTAGATTCTCACTGAAAAGTCCGTTAATATTCTGGAGAAAATTATTAGTTTGGTTATGGCAATTTCTGACCCAAGTGTAAATTATTTAATTGACCCAACATTGCTTTGCATCAAGCTTTACTTTGATGTATCTGATCTGCTTTGTTCCTAACTTGCCAATAGTAGGCTGCCAGGAATAATATAGGGATTTTAATTTTTTAAATAAACTCACATTTTATTTGAATTGCAGTATTTTTTCAAAAATGTATAACCTATAGTGTTAAGGATGTCATAGTGGTTTTCAGAGGAGTATATATATTTTAAATTTATTGTGGGATCTTATTTTGAGCAACTCTTTTAATGTTTAAAGTTAAAAGGATCAAAATACTGTAAAGCTAAGTCTTGCAATATTGAAGGCATAGGCAATTCTTTCTCTGGAAAATGGCAGAACGAAGAACTGTTAAGCATCAGGTCGCCGCTAGGTGTGACTGTGCGCCGTTTTGAAAAGAACCGAATGGTAAAACCTGTGTCAAAAAGCTCATCACCGAAAACAGATTTCGGAGGCTGTTCGAGAAATGCATCCGATCTGTGAAAGGTTTATAGCGTAAAGACCTTAAATTCCTTCGGATCGCCTGAGCTGAGGATGGAAGCCACTGAAGAAGGCTGCAAAAATTAGGCTTTCCGGTATCTAAGTTAAAACACCACTGAAATCCTTGTGGTTAGGATTACCCCGATGGATAGAGTTGTACGATCGTTGGGTTTTAATGGAGCTGAATGGAGAGAAACTATTACAATTTCGACAAATTTTGTTATATAGCTTCTGAAGGGCTGTGAGCTGAATTGTGAATCCCAGCTGAAGGTGCCGAGTGCATCGTTGTCGTCGAACAGAGTGAAAAGGCAAAAAAGCAAGGAAGATTCTTCAAGTCGCGTGTTTTTTCACATCATGTACACGAATAGCTAATAAATATCAACCGATTGGCAAGCTCACAGATATTAAGAGCTCTGGCGCTGGTAAATAATTTTGTGTTTCTTTTTATTCTAAGTATACGTGACATATACATATAATGTCCACTGGATATAGTACCATGAAAAATATACTTGTTAGTATATAAGTCAGTTGCCGATCTACGAGATATGTCATCAACAGCGATTCAGTTTGTGGAAACTGGTAAGAATGTAGCCATAACGTCGCATTTTCAAACTGAAAAAATAAAGTATTTTTATCGTATGCGTGCATCCTGTAGGTTGCATCTGGCTCATCGATATTGGGTATTGCCTGGCCAAATTGTTATTATTTTCCCATATAAATTGCACAACACCTTTTGTCGGCTGTATCATTGGCAGAACGAAATCAATTTCCAGCAGCTTTAATTAAAATGAACCGTACAAATTACATGATATTAATTGACTTATAATTAAGAGGAGTTGAGGTTTCATTACATATCGAAGTAGGGCATGATGTCACAAATTTGCAAAAAAATACATATGGCCTCAGAATAATTGTACAAGATCATATTGCTGAAGCAGTGCAGTCTTTAGTCTGTTCTATTTTAAACTATATGGAAATGTTTTATTGAATTATTTCTTGGTCTGCTATGACAAATGTTTATGTATCTTTACAAATATTATAATAAATGCACCCAATGTTCTAGTTGACGCGGGTTACAGCATTTTTGCAGGAAAATTGCTTTCGTTATCAAACTGAACGTGGCTCTCAATTTAAATTGAAATACGACATACCTAGATTTTCTTATATTAAAAGGTGTTAACTATTAACAAAGCGAAACGTTAATTTTACTGCATATCAATCTCTACTGCCACAGAAGGATTATAACGGTGGCGTTTTAGCCAGTTGCCCGACGTTTTCAAAGAAATTAAGTTGATTATTCATGAATTAATTAGAGTGCTTCGCGGTTCTTTATGGAAAACCGAAAGTGTTAAGTATTTTTCCTCAAGCATAATTAAGAGTCATTTTTGTTAAGAACCTTAGAAATAGCTGCATTGTTTGATTTGAAGATTAAGAACAACCTTATAGTTAGATAATAAAACGATGTTCATATTCAAAGGCTTTATTGAATCCACCCGTATGTTTGTTAGAGTACGTAGAAGCATTGGAGCTCCGTGACAGCTACCTATTGAACAATATTATATAATTGCAGATATCAAAAATGTGATTTAAGTACAACAGTCTCGTTGGCAGTGGTATGTTCATAGACTATCTTTTTAAAACAACCTGACCACCTACGTCAATTAAAGTATTAAGAATATTTTTATTTTGCACCTAGATCTGCAGTCTAAGGAAGGAAGTAGAACAGGTTTAATAATCACAAAACAATTTCTATTAGTGGGTAAGATATCTTTGTGTTAGGAGCATGGAGTACTGTATGCTGTATACATTGCTTATAGTGATCAGCTATGATCTCCATTGGGCTGCTGTATGTGTACCAGAGCTTCATTTATGTTTTGAGTGAACAAAGTGGACACGGAATGTCAAAGGATAGCTTTCCGACCTGTGAGACTGAGGTTAGACTGTTCTTCTGGTACTGTTTGGATCATGGTGCTTTCATCTGGCAACATATGGCTTCCTGAAGGAGTTGCTCTGATGTAATGGTATCTCCTTTACTTTTGTCTTTCACTTAGTAGGGTCGTTATATTTGTATCTGGCAGTCTTTGCAGATGTTGCTCTTTGACTCTTCTGCTTTTACTGTGGTTCTCATGCCTCTTATTTCTCTTTCACTTGTCCCTTTATTTTCTTTCCTGATTCTGTACTGCAGCTATCTCAATTAATTGGATTTTAGTGGTCATGTGATCTACAAGTGCTTCCATTTCCTCCAGTAATGTCTTGCACAGGGAATGAAAAGCGCAAAGCAAGAACTTGCAAGGTGAAAAGAGGAAGTTCAAAAAAATTGACCTAACCTTAAGTTTGGTGTGCTGCATTTGGATATATGTGCTGTAGGATATGAAACTGGATGGATCGCAGTGTAAAGAGTTGAGGCATATGTAATACACTTCACTAATAGAGCATGGTATACCTGCAACTGAACTTGTTGATTTTATTTTTACATGGAACTTTGGATGAGAGTACCTGCTTGTAAGAAGAGGATTTATGTTTTTTTTATATATTGTATCATCAGAGGTTTTAGGAATAAAATAAAATGCTGGAAACATTTGACAGGTGAGATTTTTTTTCCCATTGGGGTAAATAGTTCATGGGTCATGAATGACAAAGAAAGTAAATGGAAAATAAAGAACTAGGAGGAGAAAAGTTCAGATGTGATTAAAGAAGAAATAATACATGAAATAGGAGCAGGAATATGTTCTTTTGAAGTCTGCTTCATCATTCATAAAGGTCATGGCTGATCTTCTACCTCAATGCATTGTGCTGCACCATTCTCATATCTCTTCATTTCTTTAATATCCAGAAGTCTATAGACAACAGTAACTAAACTTCCGTATAACTGCGGGGATATAGAATTTCTGAGTAGCAATGTGTGAAGAACTTCTTTGTCTTCAAATGGACTATTCCTGCTCTAGATTCAGCCAGGAAAAATATACAGATTGAAAGTTAACAGATTTCATAGAACATAGAACAGCACAGGCACAGGTGCAGGCCCTTTGGCCCACATTAAATTAATTAAACTAGTAATTAAATGCCTAAATGATTGCTTCTGCCTACATAAGGTCCATGTCCCTCCATTCTCTGCACAGTCATGTGTCTAGCTAAGAGACTTTTAAATTACCTTTACCACCCCAGCAGTGCATTCCAGGGAGCCACCACTCGTGTAAAACAAAATTCTGCCCTTCTCATCTCCTCTGAACTTGCACCCTTACACCTTAAATGCATACATTCTAGTATTAGACAATTTGATCCTGGGAGAAAGATACCATTTATGCCTCTCATAATCTAAACCTTTATCAGGTGCCCCCTCTGCCTCCAGAGAAGAAGAAGAAGAAGAAGAAAACCCTTAATTCCAAGTGGAGTCATCGGGACATTGTCACTACGGCGTTTTTTTTTAGCAGGCTTTATTTTTACGAGGTCGAGTTGCTAGCTTGACACTCAACCCAGCACGGATGGAAAACGTGCAAGGGAGCCAGCTGGTTTCGAACTCGGGAGCCTTCGCTCCGAAGTCCGGCGCTGAGGCCACTACACCACCAGCTGGCTCTCTGCCTCCAGTGCTCCAAAGAAAATAACCCATATTTGTCCAGTCTCTCCTCATTGTACATGCCCTCTAATCTAGGCAGCGTTCTGGTAAATGTCTTCTCCAAAGTTTCCACAACCTTTCTATAATGAAGTGACTAGAATAGAATGTAATTTTCCAGAAGTGGTTCGAGTTTTATAAACCTGCAATATGACTTCCCAACTTTTGAATTCAGTGCCTCAACTACTAAAGGAAATCATGCCATATGCCTTCTTTATCATCTCATCAATCTGTATAGCTACTTTCAGGAAAGTATGAACTTGGATCCCAAGATCTCACTGTACATCAACATTGTTAAGGATCCTGCCATTAACATTGTACTGTTCTTCCAAAATGCAACACCTCACATTTGCCCTGTATCTGCCATTTCTTCACCCATATCTGCAAATGATCTATATTCCATTGTGTCCTTTAGAATCTGCTACACTATCCATAACACCAATAATCTTTGTATAGTCTGTGAACTTATTAACCCACCCATATACTTTTACACCCGGGTCATTTATGTGTTTCACAAACAGCAATGATCCAAGTATGGATCCCTGTGGAACACCACTAGGCACGGACTTCAAACCAGAATAAATCCCCTTGACCACATCCCTCTGTCTTCTATGGGCAAGCCAATTCTGAAACCAGATGGCCAAGTCCCCATGGATCCCATGCATCTTTATCTTCTCAATGAGCCTACCACATGAGACCTGTCAAATGCCTTACTAAAATCCATGTAGACAACATCCACAGCACTCTCTTCATTAATCACATTTTGTTATCTGTTTGAAAAACTCAATCAAGTTAGTAAGTCATGATTTGCCCCACACAAAGCCAGTATGACGATCCCTAATTAGGTCATGGTCTTCCAAATGCTCATACATCCTATCCCTAAGATCCTCTCCAATAGCTTCCCTACCTCTAATGTGAAACTTACTGATCTATAGTTTCCAGAATTATTCTGTCGTCTTGAGTTATAGAATACTATTAGCTATTCACTGGTCCTTCGGGACCTTGTTTATAGCTAAGGGGGACACAAAGACCTTGATCAAAACCCCAATAATCTCATCTCTAATCTCTTGCATTAAACCTGGGGTATATCCTGTTCTGTAATCTGTGCAGTTGGTCTTTAAACATCCTCCACATATTAAATGAGGACTTGCCCCAAAACAGCTGTACCCAATTGACACTCTTAATTTCCTGCCTTGCAGTTTGCCCCATTCCAATTTCGTACTCTGTGGCACTTTCAAACTTACCTACAACTATTTTAAAACTTAAGGAATTTTAGCCACTATTTCCTAAACATTCTCCCACTGAAAGATCAGTGACCTTCCCAACATCAGGTCTAATATGGTCCCTTATCTTGTTAGATTATGTACACACTGATTTAAGAAACCCTCCTGGATGCATCTAACAAATTCTGACCCATCTGAATCTGTTGCACTAAGGAGGTCCCAGTCTATATTGGGAAAGTTGAAGTCACCAAACATGACAACCCTCTTGTTTTTACACATTTTCCTAATCTGCCTACATATCTGGTCTCAATATTCTGGTGACTGTTGGGAGTCTATAGTATAATTCCATCTGAGTGATTGCACCTTTCTTATTTTTGAATTCTACCCAGCTGGTAGATGAGCCCTCTGTTATGTCTCTTTTAAGTGCTGTGATATTGTCCCAGATTAATTCGTGTAACTCCACTCCCCCCACCCACACAACATATCTTCCTCTCAATCTTTTTTAAAAGGTCAAACCCCTGGAACATTAAGCATTCAGCGTTGTTCCCCTCTGAACCAAATCTTTGTAGTAGAAACATAGAAACATAGAAAATAGGTGCAGGAGTAGGCCATTCAGCCCTTTGAGCCTGCACCGCCATTCAGTATGATCATGGCTGATCATCCAACTCAGAACCGTGTACCAGCCTTCCCTCCATACGCCCTGATCCCTATAGCCACAAGGGCCATATCTAACTCCCTCTTAAATATAGCCAATGAACTGGCCTCAACTGTTTCCTGTGGCAGAGAATTCCACAGATTCACCACTCTCTGTGTGAAGAAGTTTTTCCTAATCTCGGTCCTAAAAGGCTTCCCCTTTATCCTCAAACTGTGACCCCTCGTTCTGGACCAAAACTGTGACCCCTCGTTCTGGATGTAATGGCTACAACATCACAATTCCATGTACTGATCCATGCTCAAAGTTCATTACTCTTATGCATAATACTTCTAACATTAGAAGAAACACACTTGAACCGGCTCATCCCAATGTATCTATTCCCTTGCTCCTGTCTGTTCTTCCTTTCAGACTTACTGGTCATGACACCTATCATCTTCTCAATTCCTTCACATTCTGACCTGGTGCGTGGTTTCCCATCCTCCTATCTAACTAGTTTAAACTGGATTGGATATTATTTAGACAATTTCAAAAATCTAGATGTAACAAGAATACGTGCATAAAATGTTAAATTATGATTATGATAAATGCTTGCATTATTGATGGAGTAAATTTTCCTTACAAAAGCAAAATCTTACAGTTGCTGGAAATATGAAATAAAAAAATTCTGGAATACTCAGCATGTCAGGAATCATTTGTTATGAAGAAGCAGAGAAAAGATTTCAAGCGGTTAATTTTATCAGAGTTTGGGAAGAAAGTTAAAGAGCTTTTAAAATGGAGTGAGGAAGAGTGAGACAAAAGGGAATGACTACATACTAGGAAGAAAAGTGATAAAAGAGCAATTGCAATTCTTTTAATGGCACAATAGGGTGCCATGGATAGGATTTGGAGATTGGTGAAAATGGAAGACTGAACCAGATCATTTTAGGGGGAAAGTGTTTGTTGGAGGAATCATGTTGAAAATCTCAGAAATTCAATGAACGTGGAGGTTCATGAGACAGAAGTTAAAGATATGGGGAACTCTGTGCATATGTAGAATGGCAAATGCAGATGTGAGGGTGATGGAACAATCTGGTCAAATACTCTGTCAAGGAGAAGCATCTACAGTCAAGGGAAAAAGTCAGAGTTTTTAATTAAAAGCTTGTTTTTTTGTCAGTTCTGTGCAATATTCGGAGTGTGTTACCATGGGAATACCGGAAGAATTAGGAATAGATAATAATTCCCAGTCTTGCCAATGACACCCACATCCCATGAATAAATACAAAAAAAGCCTATAGTAGCTCAATAATCAAGCATTTAATTAAAATTAAACTGGTTTAGCTAATTGGCACTTGGATATTTTGTTTGGTACTGTAAATATGCGGTTCACTGAAAAATATTTTTTAATATACCTGAAGTAGTTACTTAGTTACAAAGGGAGGAATGAATGCAGAATATGTTCGAATAGCAATTTTCCCAATACGTACATCAAGAAAATGAGCAGATAGTGTCAATGTAAGGAAGGAAGAACATAAGCCGGGAAGATGTGGAATCGATATGGGTAGAGCTGCGTAACACTAAGGGGCAGAAGACGCTGGTGGGAGTTGTGTACAGGCCACCTAACAGTAGTAGTGAGGTCGGAGATGGTATTAAACAGGAAATTAGAAATGTGTGCAATAAAGGAACAGCAGTTATAATGGGTGACTTCAATCTACATGTAGACTGGGTGAACCAAATTGGTAAAGGTGCTGAGGAAGAGGATTTCTTGGAATGTATGCGGGATGGTTTTTTGAACCAACATGTCGAGGAACCAACTAGAGAGCAGGCTATTCTGGACTGGGTTTTGAGCAATGAGGAAGGGTTAATTAGTGATCTTGTCGTGAGAGGCCCCTTGGGTAAGAGTGACCATAATATGGTGGAATTCTTCATTAACATGGAGAGTGACATAGTTAATTCAGAAACAAGGGTTCTGAACTTAAAGAGGGGTAACTTTGAAGGTATGAGACGTGAATTAGCTAAGATAGACTGGCAAATGACACTTAAAGGATTGACGGTGGATATGCAATGGCAAGCATTTAAAGGTTGCATGGATGAACTACAACAATTGTTCATCCCAGTTTGGCAAAAGAATAAATCAAGGAAGGTAGTGCACCCGTGGCTGACGAGAAATTAGGGATAGTATCAATTCCAAAGAAGTAGCATACAAATTAGCCAGAGAAAGTGGCTCACCTGAGGACTGGGAGAAATTCAGAGTTCAGCAGAGGAGGACAAAGGGCTTAATTAGGAAGGGGAAAAAAGATTATGAGAGAAAACTGGCAGAGAACATAAAAACGGACTATAAAAGCTTTTATAGATATGTAAAAAGGAAAAGACTGATAAAGACAAATGTAGGTCCCCTGCAGACAGAAACAGGTGAATTGATTATGGGGAGCAAGGTCATGGCAGACCAATTGAATAATTACTTCGGTTCTGTCTTCACTAAGGAGGACATAAATAATCTTCCAGAAATAGTAAGGGACAGAGGGTCCAGTGAGATGGAGGAACTGAGTGAAATACATGTTAGTAGGGAAGTGGTGTTAGGTAAATTGAAGGGATTGAAGGCAGATAAATCCCCAGGGCCAGATGGTCTGCATCCCAGAGTGCTTAAGGAAGTAGCCCAAGAAATAGTGGATGCATTAGTGATAATTTTTCAAAACTCGTTAGATTCTGGACTAGTTCCTGAGGATTGGAGGGTGGCTAATGTAACCCCACTTTTTAAAAAAGGAGGGAGAGAGAAACTGGGGAATTATAGACCGGTTAGCCTAACGTCGGTGGTGGGGAAACTGCTGGAGTCAGTTATCAAGGATGTGATAACAGCACATTTGGAAAGCGGTGAAATGATCGGACAAAGTCAGCATGGATTTGTGAAAGGAAAATCATGTCTGACGAATCTCATAGAATTTTTTGAGGATGTAACTAGTAGAGTGGATAGGGGAGAACCAGTGGATGTGGTATATTTGGATTTTCAAAAGGCTTTTGACAAGGTCCCACACAGGAGATTAGTGTGCAAACTTAAAGCACACGGTATTGGGGGTAAGGTATTGGTGTGGGTGGAGAATTGGTTAGCAGACAGGAAGCAAAGAGTGGGAATAAACGGGACCTTTTCAGAATGGCAGGTGGTGACTAGTGGGGTACCGCAAGGCTCAGTGCTGGGACCCCAGTTGTTTACAATATATATTAATGACTTGGATGAGGGAATTAAATGCAGCATCTCCAAGTTTGCGGATGACACGAAGCTGGGTGGCAGTGTTAGCAGTGAGGAGGATGCTAAGAGGATGCAGGGTGACTTGGATAGGTTGGGTGAGTGGGCAAACTCATGGCAGATGCAATTTAATGTGGATAAATGTGAAGTTATCCACTTTGGTGGCAAAAATAGGAAAACAGATTATTATCTGAATGGTGGCCGATTAGGAAAAGGGGAGGTGCAACGAGACCTGGGTGTCATTATACACCAGTCATTGAAAGTGGGCATGCAGGTACAGCAGGCGGTGAAAAAGGCGAACTGTATGCTGGCATTTATAGCGAGAGGATTCGAGTACAGGAGCAGGGAGGTACTACTGCAGTTGTACAAGGCCTTGGTGAGACCACACCTGGAGTATTGTGTGCAGTTTTGGTCCCCTAATCTGAGGAAAGACATCTTTGCCATAGAGTTCACCAGATTGATTCCTGGGATGGCAGGTCTTTCATATGAAGAAAGACTGGATGAACTGGGCTTGTACTCGTTGGAATTTAGAAGATTGAGGGGGGATCTGATTGAAACGTATAAGATCCTAAAGGGATTGGACAGGCTAGATGCGGGAAGATTATTCCCGATGTTGGGGAGGTCCAGAACGAGGGGTCACAGTTTGAGGATAGAGGGGAAGCCTTTTAGGACTGAGATTAGGAAAAACTTCTTCACACAGAGAGTGGTGAATCTGTGGAATTCTCTGCCACAGGAAACTGTTGAGGCCAGTTCATTGGCTATGTTTAAGAGGGAGTTAGATATGGCCCTTGTGGCTACAGGGGTCAGGGGGTATGGAGGGAAGGCTGGGTTCTGAGTTGGATGATCAGCCATGATCATAATAAATGGCGGTGCAGGCTCGAAGGGCCGGATGGCCTACTCCTGCACCTATTTTCTATGTTTCTATGTTTCTATGTTTCTATGTAATTCATTTTCTCCAAATCAAAATAATTTGGAATTTTAGGTTCAACGTTTTATGTTCAAATTTTGGAGAAGCAATCTTGTTTTACCATTACTGTTGTCCCACAGCTTGTAAACTCTTGATTTTTTTTGTCTAGATTTTGTGCTGCAAACTGATGTGGATAGTTTTTTAGGAATATTTGTTGTAAAAGGAAATAGCTATATGAGGAAATTATGTAGTTTCTATATAATACTCTTGGTATTGGTTTGACTAACAGTCAAATCACAGTAAGTGAAGAAATACACTCAGTGGCCACTTTATTAGGTACCTCCTTTACCTAATAAAGAGGCACTGAGTGTATGCTCATGGTCTTCTGCTGTTGTAGCCCATCCACTTCATGAGCCACTGAGTGTAAATTAAAGGAAAGTTGATGCATGCGTACAGAATTGTTGAGTGATACTGCACAAAAGAAAAAAGCTATTTGGCCTGTTATATTCATGATGGCTCTTTGAAAGAGGTATTCAATGAGTTCCACAGTTCTGCTGTTTTCTCCATAGTCTAACATTTTTTTTCGCTTTCCAAGTATTTAGCCAATTCCTTTTGAAAATTATGATCAAATTCATGCATTGCAGATGTAATACTGATCATATATATCTAGCTAGTTAACTTATTCTTCCTTGATTTGCCTCTGGTTAATTTTACCGTAACAATGCCTTAAATCAATGTCACTTTGTTTCTGCCCCTCTGTTACTGGAATAGATTTTTCCTGATTCTACCTATTATAAACCTCAAGATTTTGAACATCTCGATGAAATTCTCCTTCAGCTTCTCTGCCCAGAGGGAAAAAAGATCATAGTTTTTCAGGTCTGTGTACAGTAGGTTGTCAATGTCTTTAATCTTTGTCACCATTCTTGTCAATCTATTTAAGGACTTGAAATCCAGATGTATGATGCTTAGAAGAAGTCATAATACTTAATTGGAGTATGTTTATTTACTTGCCTCAGTGTACCGTCTTTAAATTCATGGATCCCTTCTGGACACTGAGAATATTAAGATTACTAATAATTCTCTAAGAGTAGGACATTCAGAATCTCCCACCTGCTCTGCCATTTAATAAGATCATTGCAGATTTATTATCTCAGGGAAGTGTTTATTCACTAACCTCATATCCTTTGAATTGGTTAAGAAAGCTGCAGATGCTGTAAATCTGAAACAAAAATAGAAAATGATAGAACACTCAGCAGGTTAGGCAGCATCTGAGGGAAGAGAAACACCGAACACTTTGGCTCTGGGACCTGTCATTAGAATTAGTAACACACACACAATGCTGGTAGAACGCAGCAGGCCAGGCAGCATCTATAGGAAAAGGTACAGTCGACGTTTCGGGCGGAGACTCTTCGTCAGGACTAACTGAAAGAAGAGATAGTAAGAGATTTGAAAGTGGGAGGGGGAGGGAGAGATCCGAAATGATAGTAGAAGACAGGAGGGGGAGGGATGAAGCTAACAGCTGGAATGTTGATTGGCAAAAGGGATACAAGGCTGGAGAAGGGAGAGGATCATGGGATGGGAGGCTTAGGGAGAAAGAAAGGGGAGGGGAGCCCAGAGGAAAATGGAGAGCAGGCAAGGAGTTATAGTGTAAGGGACAGAGGGAGAAAAAAGAGAGAAAAAAGGGGGGGGGGAGAAAGAGAGATAAATAAATAAATAAGGGATGGGGTAAGAAAGGGAGGAGGGGCATTAATGGAAGTTAGAGAAGTCAATGTTCATGCCATCAGGTTGGAGGCTACCCAGATGGAATATAAGGTGTTGTTCCTCCAACCTGAGTGTGGCTTTATCTTGACAGTAGAGGAGGCCGTGGATAGACATATCAGATGTGGAATTAAAATGTGTGGCCACTGGAAGATCCTGCTTTCTCTTTCGGACAGAGTGTAGGTGTTCAGTGAAACCGTCTCCCAGCCTGCGTTGGGTCTCGCCAATATATAGAAGGCTACACCGGCAGCACCAGACGCAGTATATCACACTAGCCGACTCAAGGGCGAAGTGTCGCCTCACCTGGAAGGACTGTCTGGGGCCCTGATTTAGAATTGGTAAGATAGAAAGCAGGTTAATTATAGCTAGTGGAAAAGGTGGGGGAGAGGAATAAGGAAATGAGACTGTCTCTGATTGTGGGAATACCAAATGTCTTAATGTGGCAGTTGAGGAGCAGTTAAGATCATATTAAGCTGATTTGTGGCTGATGTGTTGCTGCTGGTAAGTCTGAGAGACATGTGCAGCAGACTAGACTATACAAAAAAAAAGAAAAACAGAAACAAGAAACCAAAATAATGATGATCAAAAATGGGGCGTTCTGATACAGACAGAATGAAAGAGAGAAATTGTAAGGGGAAAATGCCTAACACAGACCAGGTGATCACTTTACGGAGCACCAGTACTCAGCCACAGGAGTGACCTTGAGCTTCTGCTTGCCTGCAATATCTCACTCCTACTTTGACCTTTCTGTTCATGGCATCCTGTGGTGTTGCAATGAGGTTGAATGAAGCTTAACACCTCATCTTCTGTCTGGGCATGTTGCAGCCTACAGCAGTTACCCAGTTTTAGGTAATTCTTTATTTCTTTCTGTCTGTATCAGAACTAGCCATTTTGCCTCTCAACATTTTGTCTCAGTTTTACTTTTTTTTTTAGCCTAGGTTGCTGTATATATGACTATACAGAGCGGGATGCATAATCTATTTTTTGCCACTCCTTAAATGCCACATTAGTTCATTTGGTCTCATCCAGTTACAAGTATTCATTTTGTTATGCCCATCTCCCCCTCCAGGTCTGTTACCTATTATTAATTTATTTTCCCTCTTTTCCATTTCTAATGAAGGGCTTGATCCTATTAACTGTTTCTTTTTCAACAGATGGTAAGTGGTCTGCTAAGTGTCTACAGCACCTTGCTTATCCACACTGTCAAACTTGCTCAGAATTTTGAGTTTCATTAAGATCATGACCTATTCTTCCACACCATGAGTCTAAAGACCTACTCTGCTTAATTATTCCTCATACAATACGTCTTCCACTGCAGGAATCAATCCGGGGAATTCAGAGTGCAACCCCTCTATCAACAACGTATTCCACCTATCACAAATATATCCTTTGCTAGGTAAGGAGGCCAGATCGTTACACAATATTTCCAAGGTTGCCTTACCTGGGACCTAAGTAATTGGAACAAGACTGCTCTACTCTTGAACTCAAACATACTTACAATAAAGGCCACCACACAATTTGCCTTTCTAATTGCTTGTGTACCAGCTTTCTTACTTTCAGTAATCAATGTATAAGAACACAGAGATCATTCTGAACACAATGCCTTTCAATATGCCACCATTTCTAAATACTTTGCTTCCCAAGGATTCTCTGTTCCAGCACCTATTTCTAAAATTGTTGCCAATAATCATTCTTCTGACATAAATGATCATTTCACACTTTACTGCATTACATTTTCTGTGCCATGTGCTCACCCATTTCACCATCTGTCCTTCCAAGGAATTATATCACCCTCATACAATTTTCAGCTTTTTGATACTTGAAAACTTTGAAGTTATGCTTTTATGATAGAAATCACATTTGTTGGCATTCAATACTATATTGTTTTCTGTCCTCAATGCAGCTTAATACTCATGCTGCTTTTCTAACATCACAGGCTTTAATTTTACTTGCAGGCCTATCGTGTGACATCTTATAAAATGCTTTTTGGAAGTATGAATTCTGAACATCATATGCAGTAAACTCACTTATCTTTTATGCAAATTCGTATTAGCCAGATAAATCCTGTCAGCCATAAAAGCACCATTTTTTAAAATTAACTAATTTTACATGCAGTAATGCTGATGTTGCTTTGATTATATTATTACCAGTTTTGTCCATTTCCCTATTTTTTTGTTAATGTTTACAGTCCACCATTTGTCTGGCATATTTCATGTCTGCAATAAAGATTGGAGGATTGTGACAAGACCCTCTGTAATTCCATTGTTACATTTCTCAGCAACTTAGAATGGTTCCATTCAGACCAACTGACTTTTCTGTTTTGAATTTTGATGACCTTTGTTGTACTTTATTTTTATTTTTATCCTATGAAAACAAAAGAAGATAGCAAAATATGAAAAAGAAGCTCATTTTGCATTTATTTAGATCATGAATGATCATCCAGCTCCATGTCATTTTTCAATACTATTTCCACATTCCTTGATTCTAATATGCCCAGAAATCTGTTTATCTCTGTTTTGAATAAACAAGGCAACTGAATCTCAAAGCCTTTCATGGTACTGAACTCCAAAAGTTTACCACCTCTGTGAAGAACTTTCTTCTAATCTAAGTTCTAAAAGGCCTCTTCCTGAGTCTGAAACTGTAGTTTATTTCATTAACGCTTTAGCCAAGGGAAATATTTTCCTGTCTCTAGCCTGCTTAGCCTTTCAAGAAATCTCCTCTTCTGCATCTTAAATAGTGGAGAATAGAATCCCAGTCTTGTAAGTCATGGGCACACCCTCTGTAACAGGTATATTCTTCCTTAGGTAAGAAAGCCAAAACAGAATGCATTACTTCAGGACTGGTGCAACCAGAATGCCCTATACAGTTTGAATATGACCACCTTATTCCATTTTTTCAAATCTCTTAGAATAAAGGCCCTCTTAATTGCTTGTTGCTCATGTTTTGTGTTTCAGCCTTAAATGACGTGTATACAAGTATACCCAGATTCTTTTAAATAGTTTCATTGCTCAATCTCTCACATTTTCCATGTTATATTGCATCTGCCATTTCACAACCACTCACTCAGTCTGTTTATATCTCTTTATAAGTCCTTTACATCTGATGCCATATTCAAAATGCCATCTACTTTAGTTTTATCAGTAAATTTGGAATATGTGTTATCTCCTTAGCCAAGTTGTTCATATAGAGCAAAAATCCCTGACACCTTCCATCCTGAAGTATCCACTTATTGTTGGTTTTCTGTCTTTATTATCAATTTTCTATCCATATATCTGTATTAAATCCAGTTTTTTGTGCCCCTCACTTGTTGCTCAAACTTCTCTGTTGGATTTTTATCAATTCAAAAATCAAAGTGCTGTGAACTCACGTTAATTAGGACACATTGGGACTAGTACGATTTGGCCCAATTAAGCTGCTGCCTCAAATAGCTGAATTTTCATGGAAATAGTAAAAAAGACAAGCCACCGTTTAACTGAGTAACAAACTATATATTGAAATGAAATTCAGAATAAATTGGAACACAATCAAAACTACTGCAGTACTTTAAAACTGTCTATTAGTTACTTTTAGTCATCAACAGAGGAATTTCCAGCATATGCTGCCATGTTCTTTTGATTGACTGTAAGTGAACAATTGACTGTAAAATCAGTGCAGCTACCTAGTGCTGCCTTCATACAACACTTTCAATTAATGCATCCTCCAAATCATTATTTCCATTGTAACATTCAAGATGATTGTTGATTTCTTCAAATTCTTAGTATGTTTCTTGGTGAAGTAGTGAAATCATTTCATTTTCACTCGTATCCATTTCTGGCATCCCCAAGCCTGAATGCTTGAAACTGCAGTGAGCAAAACAGCTCTGAATTGTCTTACTGCCTATTTCTCACCAACTATCAGTGACAAACATATTTAAATTATTTACAGTCATATTACCATCATTATCAACAATGCACACAGGTACCTCAGTTATGTCATTAACTTCGTTTAGAATATCTTTTTGGCCCATTGAAGCTGTACTGTTACTTTTTATAGGCATCCATTAGTCTCATGAGACCATCGATTTGCGCCTTGGAAGGTTTCCAGTGTGCAGGTCTGGGCAAGGTTGTCTGGAAGACCAGCAGTTGCCCATGCTGCAAGTCTCCCCTCTCCATGCCACCGATGTTGTCCAAGGGAAGGGCATTAGGACCCATACAGCTTGGCACCGGTGTCGTTGCAGAGCAATGTGTGGTTAAATGCCTTGCTCAAGGATACACATGCTGTCTCAGCCAGGGCTTGAACTAGTGACCTTCAAATCACTAGATGAACGCCTTAACCACTTGTTACTTTATTAAACTTATATTTATACAAAGCTTTTGTATAAATGAATTTGTTGTGAAAATGATTAAGGAGACCACAAAGAGATATAAGTTTAGTGAGTTAGCAAAAATATGGCAGGAAAATGTGAAAATGTCCAGTTTGATTAGAGCTGTGATACAGAATGATCTGGGTGTCCTGGTGGATGATTATCAAAAGACTAGAATGCAAGTACAGCAAGTAATTAGGAGAACTAATAGAATGTATTTGTTTATTGCAAGGGGAATTGAATAAAAACCAGGGAGGTTATACTACAGTAATATAGTGCATTGGTTTGATTGCATCAGAAAATCTGTATACTACATTAGTATCCTCATTTAAGGATGGAGGTTAATGCATTTCAAACAATTCAAAGAAGGTTAACTACTCTGATACTTGGAGTAGGTGGGCTGTGTTATGAGGAAAATTTACATACACGAGACTTTTATATCCATGGTAGCACAAAAAAGTGAGAGGATAGTTGATTGAAGAATATAGGATCCTAAGGGGTTTTAAAAGAGTCAATGTTGAGAGGCTGTTTCCCTGTTGAGAGACAATCTAGAGCCAAGGGTCACTATTTAGAAATGAAATGTCACTTACTTAAGACAGAGTTGAGTCAAATATATTTTCTCAGCGGTTATGAGCTCTTATTTGTGTTCTCCTGCACGATTTTGGATCCAATTTCTGATCCTTTTTCCATGTTCACCCTCATATTTGGCTGACTTACTAAAGCATGTTTTGCACGGTTACTTTCTCTATTATAACCTTCATGTCCTTCATCATTCAAGATTGATGACTGTTTAATGTCATTTCCAGTACACAGGTGTAAAGGAGAACAAAATAATTGTTAATCTGCATCTGAAAGCACATGAAGATAAATAACACAAAATAATAATAATAATAAAAATGAATAAAAATAATATAAATATGGCTTATACAGCAAATATAGATAGGTTGATTATATGTCCATAAAGTGTTTCTGGGCACAAGATTTTCAAGTATATAAGGTGACTGACAGGAAATGATAAAGTACTGTTGGTTGAGGTGTGGAGGGGTTGGTTAGTGAATGGAGGTGTTAATCAACCTTGCTGCTTGGGGAAAGTAGCTATTTTTGGGTCTGGTGGTCCAGGCATGGATGCTACATAGCCTTCTCCCTGATGGGAGTGGGACAAGCTGTCCATGAGCAGAGTGGGTGGTATCTTTCATGATGTTAATGGCCCCTTTCTGGCACCTTTTTGATGCACTGTAAAGCCTCCCTGTTTGCCGCATTGAAGTGTCTGTAAAACGCAGTGATGCTTCTTGGTAGGATACTTTCTACTACACCACCGTAGAATGACGTGAGTATAGAAATGCATAGTTCAGCCCTATTCTGGCTCCTTAGAAAGCAGAGGCATTGATGAGATTTCCTGACTGTGTATGTTGTGTTCTGGAACCACGAGAGGTTGTGTGAGATGTGCCCTCCCAGCAGTTTGAAACTGCTCGCAGTTTCCACTGCTGTGCTGCCGATGTAAAGAGGGGTGCGAGTGGTGTGAGTTCCCCTGAAGTCGATAAACATCTCCTTTGCCTTGTTGAGGAAGGGGTTCTTTGCATGACACCAGACCTCAAGCTCTTCCACCTCCTCTCTGTAGGTCGTTGGTGATGAGCCCCACCACTCTCGTGTCATTGGTGACTTTGGCAATGTGATCACTCAGATGTTTTACTGTGCAGCTAAGTGTGAGAAGAGTGTACAGCAGTGGGCTCAGCAAACAGTTGAGGATGGTGAGTAGGGAGGAGCAGTTGTGCATCCTGACTATCTGAGGTCTATTGGTTAGGAAGTCCAACATCCAGTTGCACAGCGGTGTATTTAAACCAAGGAGTAGGAGTTTGTTCACCAATGTCTCTGAGACAATAGTGTTGAATGCTGAAATGAAATTCAGAAACAACTTTCTGACATAAGTGTCTCTAGTCCTTATCTCCCCATTACTGGGCTCCACATTCAGGAGATCATCTTCACCAATTTCTGCAAACTTCAACAAGATTTCACCGCTAGACAAATTCATTCCCCTTTCCTCCCCTTTAAGTATTTCAAAGAGGTTCTCCCTTCATGGCTCCCTAGTTTATTCCTTTGTCCCCACACTCTCCTCTCCATCATATGCCAATTGCTAAGTTTCTCCAACCTACACTTCTTCCAGTTTGGAATCCATATGTCATTAGATGTTCACATGTTGCCAATGCACTGGGGATCGGGTGATTACTTTGCAGAGCATCTGCACTCATTCTGCAGGAGTGATCCTGAACTTTTGGTTACCTGTCACTTTTGTTCTGCATCATAACTAATTTCTTTCACTTTTACAGTGAGGTCTAATGGAACCCTGAGAAACATTTGTTGCCACCTTTTCTGTTGTTTTCTTTCATTTATATAGTCTAGACTGCTGAGTACGTCACTTAGACCAGACTATATAATCATACACTGTATACACTATACACTGACATTACAAAATTACACAGAAAACGGAGCTTAACTGTCCCTTAACCATTGTTTACACTATGTGGCATGAGTGTGCAGCCATACAGTAACTGAAATGCTCTCATGCACATAACCTTTGTTGCTGTGCAGCTGGAATTTTCTTTTATATAATGTTAATATAATTTTCACATTATGCTAATATAATTTTGAAATTTATATTAATATAATTGTGAAATATCCTGTAGTTAATTATGTGTTAATGAATATAATCGATAAATATTCTAAATAATTAATGTATTACATTCTTTACTTTGAAACATTTTGGAGCTTCAACATCTTTACATTGTCAGTGTTTCAAGTTGCAAAACCGCTACAAATTGTAACAATGAACACAGAATGGAAGTTGCTAGCTCATTGTTAATAAATTACCAGCCTGGTGAATGCTGATGCTAAGTTTAAAAGTTTACAAAATGTGAAAGATTTTTTTGTTGTACTGTATTTCCTGGAACCCTTCAAATAACAAATAAAATCAGAGGTATGCAATTTTTAAATTCTCATTCTAAATATTGTATGGATGTTACAAAAAATAAATATTTAAAGTTTTGTGCAGTTTTCAGGCCATGTAAAAGCTTCCTGCTCAGAGCAATGGTTGGTCCGTGTAGCTGTAAAAATAAAAGAGGGAAACTTGCCTTTAACTGTTATATATTTTACTCTATCACAGAAATTCCCTTTATTGCATTTAATTCTCTCTTCCACCCTTTCTACTAACTAGATTAAGTTGTTCCTTCCTTTCTCAGTCCTGTTGAATCGCCCCAGAAACAGGATTCCCTAGATGTTAACTTGCAGGTTGAGTCAGATGTAATGGCAAATGTGATGTTAGCATTCATTTCAAGATGATTAGAATATAAAAGTAAGGATGTATTGCTGACAATTTGTAAGTCATTGGAGTATTGTGAACAATTTTGAGACCTTATCTAAGAAAGGATATGCAGACATTGGTGAGAGTACAGAGGAGGTTCATGAGAATGATCAAGGGAATGACAGAATTAATATATGTGAAGCATTTATTGGCTCTGAGCCTGCACTTACTGTAGTTTCAAAGAATGTGGGTGATATTAATGAAACCTATCCTATTCCCTCAGAATAGAACGACATACAGTAGGGCCTACTCCATGCTGTATCGCTAAATAAAATAAATAAATAATAAATCAGCCATGAGTGAACAGTGGAGCAGACTGGATGTACTGAGTGGTCTAATTCTGCTCCTGCGTCTTAACATTAATTGCAGGTCTTTCCTCAGATGCGGCCTGACTGAGATTTTTCAGCATTTTCTGTTTTTATTCTTATTAAAGATCTTACATTGCTGATTCAATTTTTAAAATTGAGAGCCTTTGATTCTTTTTGACCTTTTATAATATAATCACAACTTCTTGAAATAAGCCTTTCTTTGATTATGTCATGTTGATATTTTATTTACCCCTTTATTATTTCCATACCCAAGTATTTGACAAGTGGCTTCCCTCTGAAAAGTATTCTATTTTTTGCTCTGCATTCCTCAGAACTGGCTGGCTTTGGCAATTTTGCTTCCAGGAGTTCTCCCTGGCCACACTACCCGCCAAGGTTTTCTTTTTCTTTGCTCTGTTATTTTCCCTATCTGCATTTGGATAAGTGAAGCCTCTTCCCCTCCCACATCCCATTTCCCTCCTCCCCCACCTACAATTACTTTCCATTTTTCTGTGGGTTGCTTGCACATTTACTGCTCTGTTTCCTTCCCACATTTTGGTGATCAATCAAAAGGGCATGAAATTTTCTTGGTAATAAAACAGAAGTGCTAATATTGGAAAGCTGAAATAAAAACACAAGATTTTGGAAGCACTCAGGTGGTCTGGCAGCATCTATGGAAATAGAAACAGTTAACATTTCAGATCAGCGATTCCTCATCTCAATGGAATTTTTCAGTTTTACCTAATATTCATTTTGAGGATGTCTTGTGATACTGGGTTTTAATAAAATCAAGTATTTTTGAAGGTAGAAAATCTTCCATTAGGAACTACTTTTGGTCTTCATAAAGTTAAACTAATTTCATATTGTTAGTAGTACGAACATATGGACACTTAAAATCTCATTAGCATTAAGATTTACATTGTCTTCTAGGTTAAAGGTTTTATCCCACTAACCATTTTTGACAAAGTCAGTAGTCAGTATGCATACTTTGAAAGTAATACCTAGCATTTTAAAAACAAAATGGATGAAAAAGTGAATTTTTGCATTGTTGACATTTATTCTCAGCATCGATTTTTATTGGCACCAGTTTTCTTGACAGAACACGTTTAAATAGTTTTTTTTGGTTTTAGTTTCATTTTTTATTGGCTACTTAACTTTAATTACATAAATTCTGTCTTTGAACTTTCAATTATATAGTGAGGGATGTTTGACTTGGTTTGTGGTCAGCAATCATCAATCTGAATATAAATATAAATATATCCCAAATTGCACTTGTACAAATTTTGTACAATTACATGAAATTTATCCCTTAAATTCCACTCAGATAAATTTGTATATCAGCAGTGTTAAAATTTCCTATGTACCAACATAATGAGCCTAGAATTCAGAAAGTTATTTAATTTTTTTGAAGAATTTTCCATGGTACATTTTGAGGTGATACTTTTGTCCATTATAATAAATGAAAATGATTTGTAAGATAAATTTATCTTTTTTAATCATTACCACCTATGAGTAATCCTATCTTAGATGTTTGAGAATAGCTTGCAAATGGGTAGAATGGTTTCACCCGAAACTCTTCAAAAATTACTGATGAGATAATTGGATCAGTGGAATAGGTAGTTTTGTGGATGGAGCCTGTTTTAATCCAAAACACAGAAGATCCAAGAAGCTTGGTTTATCTTGAATGTAATTCAATTCGTTCTGCTACCTCTCCTTTACCAATTCCTTATTTTTCCTGATTGTGTTACAGCTAGAAATATGCTTTGAAATTCCCCCCTTATTTAAGCATTTTTAAAATCTTTTTTCTCATGATATCATAATTCCACATGCCTATTTTCTATCTAAAAATTACCAGCAATACCTCTCCAGAAATTCACAAATAGTATTAACCATTTCAGATTGCTTTGCGTTTTTTTCACTTTTGGATAATAATGACAATGTTATCAGATGCTTTATTAGAACATAATGGGGATCATGAAATTTCTGGATTGATTTAAAAGCTCATCTGGTTCACAGCCATTTCAGCAGTCGTGGCTTTGTTACTGAGCTTGATCAGCATGAGATTCCAGACCAAGTACAGTGTAATTGTTGTCTAAAATAGTGCCTCTCAGTTCAGAGGCAACAAGGAATGAACAATAAATGTTGGCTTTACTTGTGACATTAACATTTTGTGACCTAATGATAAAAAAAATCCCTTCTCTTTGAAATCACAACAAAATATTTCATGTTCTCATAATACAATCATTATTTCATGTTAATGCAAAACACATGTGTTAATTGTTCAGCAAATGATGAAAGCTGAAAAGATTAGAAGAGAAAAAAGGTTACTCAGGAGGAGAAATACATGAAAAAGGTGTTGGAATTATGTTAGATGAAGAACAATGCAAAATCAATAAAAGGCTATTGGACAATATCAGATTGAATGTTATTTGTGAAACTACATGCAAAACCTTTTGACATTAACATCGTTCAAGTTTATGCCCCAACAGCAGACAGCAGTGAAGAAAGCATTGGATCAATTTTATGACGAACTAGAAACAGCATTAAGACAATGTAAAAGCTCAGAAAATACCATTATTCAAGGTGACTTCAATATGAAGCTAGGCAAGACCAGGGACGAGGATAATATTGGGCATTACGGCATAGGTGAGAGAAAAGAGAGAGGTGAATGACTAGCTACATGGGTCACAGAAAAAGATTATATAATTGGTAATACTGTCTTCAAACAACACCCGAGAAAACTATGGACATGGAGGAGCCCAGGGAATAGTACTAGAAACCAGACTGATTACGTGCTTATAAGGAGAAGGTATAGAAATGCTCTGAAATCATGTAAAACATATCCGGGTGCAGACTGCTACAGTGATCACGTACCAATAATCAGCATGATGTACCTGAGACTCAGAAAGCTTAAAAGACCAAGAGTAGAGCCAAAGCTGAATTTAGGACTTTTGGGAAAAAACAGTGACATCAAACATGAATTCCAAATAACAGTGAAGAACAAATTCGAGGCTCTACAAAACATCACTATGATAGAACAGCAATGGGAATACCTCAGAGACAGCATAACACAAGCCGCACAAGAGGTAATTCCCAAACAACAGAAAAAAGCTAAAAAGAAATTGTTGACAGAAGGAATTCTGAATCTTATGGAACAAAGAAGAAAATGTAAGGAAAACAAAAAAGCCCACGTATCCTTGCATGCACAGATAACAACCAAGTGCAAGGAAGCAAGAGAAAAGTGGCTTAAGGACAAATGTGAGTTAATAGAACAATTGTAGAGGACCAGCAACAGCAAACGTGTGCACGATGAGATCAAAGAGGTCACAAATCGGAAGAAAAGTGGGACAATAACAGGATGTATAAAAGCAAAAGACGGCTCTACAATTATGGAAAAAGGGAAAGTAATGCAAAGATGGTCAGAATACATCAAAAACCTATATGACGACAAAGACCGAGAGGACAGACCGTGGATTGACACGTGGAATTATGACGTTATAGCAATTAGTGAAACTTGGCTACAGAAGGGCAGGACTGGCAGCTTAATATTCCAGGGTTCCGATGTTTCAGATGTGATCGAGGCAGAGGAATGAAAGGTGGCGGGGTAGCATTGCTTGTCAGGGAAAATGTTACAGCAGTGCTCAGGCAGGACAGATTAGGGGGCTTGTCTACTGAGTCCCTATGGGTGGAGCTGAGAAACAGGAAAGGTATGGCCACAGTAGTGGGGTTGTATTATAGACCACCCGATAGTCAGCGAGAATTGGAGGAGCAAATCTGCAGAGAGCTAACAGGCAACTGCAGGAAACATAAAGTTGTGGTGGTAGGGGATTTTAATTTTCCACATATTGATTGGGACTCCCATACTGTTAGGAGTCTAGATGGTTTAGAGTTTGTAAAATGTGTTCAGGAAAGTTTTCTAAATCAATATATAGAGGTACCAACTAGAGGGGATGCAATATTGGACCTTTTGTTAGGAAACGAGTTAGGACAAGTGACGGAAGTCTGTGTAGGGGAGCACTTTGGTTCCAGTGATCATAACACCATTAGTTTCAACTTGATCATGGGCAAGGATAGATCTGGTCCTAGGGTTGAGGTTCTGAACTGGAAGAAGGCCAAATTTGAAGAAATGAGAAAGGATCTAAAAAGCGTGGATTGGGACAGGTTGTTCTCTGGCAAGGATGTGATTGGTAGGTGGGAAGCCTCGAAAGGAGAAATTTTGAGAGTGCAGAGCTTGTATGTTCCTGTCAGGATTAAAGGCAAAGTGGATAGGCATAAGGAACCTTGGTTCTCAAGGGATATTGCAACTCTGATAAAGAAGAAGAGAGAGTTGTATGAGATCCTGTCTGTTTTGGCGGAATCTCCCAGTAGCCACCCACTTCAACTCTGCTTCCCACTCCCATTCAGATATGTCCATACATGGCCTCCTCTACTGCCATGATGAGGTTAAACTCAGGCTGGAGGAGCAACACCTCATATACCGCCTAGGTAGACTCCAGCCCCTTGGTATGAACATAGAATTCTCCAACTTCTGGTAATTCCCTCCCGCTCCCTTCCCCTATCCCTATGTCACTCTGCCCCCTCCCCCAGCTGCCTACCACCTCCCTCTTAGTTCCGCCTCCTACTACCCATTGTGTTTTCCCCTATTCTTTCTTCACCTTTCCTGCCTATCCCGTCCCTGCCTCCCTTCCCCCACCCCTTTATCTTTCCCCTTACTGGTTCTTCACCTGGAACCTACCAGCCCTCTTCTTCCCACCCTCCCCCAGCCTTCTGTATGGGGCCTCTGCCCCTTCCCCCTATAGTCCTGACGAAGGGTTCCGGCCCGAAACGTTGATCAATCTTTTCCACAGATGCTGCCCGACCTGCTGAGTTCCTCCAGCGTGTTGTGAGTGTTGGTAATGTGGTAAATTGGATCAGCAAATTTGCTGATGATACAAAGATTGGAGGTGTAGTGGACAGTGAGGAAGGTTTTCAAAGCTTGCAGAGGGACTTGGACCAGCTGGAAAAATGGGCTGAAAAATGGCAGATGGAGTTTAATACAGACAAATGTGAGATATTGCACTTTGGAAGGACAAACCAAGGTAGAACATACAGGGTAAATGGTAAGGCACTGAGGAGTGCAGTAGAACAGAGGGATCTGGGAATACAGATACAAAATTCCCTAAAAGTGGCGTCACAGGTAGATAGAGTCGTAAAGAGAGCTTTTGGTACATTGGCCTTTATTAATCAAAGGATTGAGTATAAGAGCTGGAATGTTATGGTGATGTTGTATAGGGCATTGGTGAGGCCGAATCTCGAGTATTGTGTTCAGTTTTGGTCACCAAATTACAGGAAGGATATTAATAAGCTTGAAAGAGTGCAGAGAAAGTTCGCGAGAATGTTGCCGGGACTTGAGGAACTCAGTTACAGAGGAAGGTTAAATAGGTTAGGACTTTATTACCTGGAGCGTAGAAGAATGAGGGGAGATTTGATAGAGGTATATAAAATTATGATGGGTATAGACAGAGTGAATGCAAGCAGGCTTTTTCCACTGAGGCAAGGGGAGAAAAAAACCAGAGGACATAGGTTAAGGGTGAGGGGGGAAAAGTTTAAAGGGAACATTAGGGGGGCTTCTTCACACAGAGAGTGGTGGGAATGTGGAATGAGCTGCCAGACGAGGTGGTAAATGCGGGTTCTTTTTTAACGTTTAAGAATAAATTGGACAGATACATGGATGGGAGGTGTATGGAGGGATATGATCTGTGTGCAGGTCAGTGGGACTAGGCAGAAAATGGTTCGGCGCAGCCAAGAAGGGCCAAAAGGCCTGTTTCTGTGCTGTAGGTTTTTCTATGTAACGAAACCAAATTTCCCTCGGGATTAATAAAGTATATCTATCTATCTATCTATCTATCTATGGTTTCTAGGACAGCTTTGATATTGGCAACAACAATGAGGGCCCAGCAATACTGAAAGAAGAAGTGGAACATGCTATGAAGAAAATGCGAAAGGGGAAATCATCAGGACCAGATAACATTCTGGTTGAACTGTATGAAGCGCTAGAAGATTTTGGTGTAGAGAAATTAACAGTCTTATTGAATAGAATATACAACAGTGGCAAAGTACCAGAAGATCTTTTAAAGACAGTATTCATTGCACTGCTAAAGAAACCAGGTGCAACAGAGTGTGGACAACACAGAACAATTAGTTTAATGAGCCGCCTCAGAAAAATTCTCCTTAGAATCATCATGCTCAGAATAAGAAACAAAATTAAACCAGAGATCAGTGAAGAACAGTGTGGCTTTGTCGAAGGCAAGGGAACATCAGACGCCACTTATATTCTCAGGAATATTATCGAAAGGTCAATAGAAGTACAACAAGACCTATACTTCTGTTTCATTGACTACACAAAAGCCTTTCACACAGTGATACACCAGGTCATCATGAAAGTGCCTAAAGATATTAAAGTCAACAGAAAAGATCTAAGAATAATCAGGAATCTCTACTGGCAACAAAGTGCAGCCATACGGATAGACAACGAGATTGGTGAATATCAGCCAATAAAGCGAGGAGTCAGACAGGGTTGTGTTCTATCACCAGACCTGTTCTCCCTGTACAGTGAAAACATCATGAGAACCATACAAGACCTACCTGGAATAAGTATGGGAGGATACAATATCAACAACCTCCGCTATGAGGATGATACAGTACTGATAGCAAACAGTGAAGTAAATTTACAGAAACTAGTATTGACCATCAACACAGAGAGCGAAAGACTTGGCCTAACCTTAAACAAAAAGAAAACTGAAGTAGTGATTTTACTGTAACGAAGAAACCTGATATCCCAAACTGTAGGATGGTATTGGGAAATGAACTCCTGAAACAAGTTCACAACTTCAAGTCCCTTGGATCATGGATAACATCTGATGGCAAATGCGAAACAGACATAAAAGCAAGAATTGCAATGGCAAGAACAGCGTTTACAGAAATGAGAAACAGCATAACGAACAAGAAATTAGCAATTGACATCTGCCTTAGAATTTTCAGTTGCTACATTCTTCCTACATTGATGTATGGCTGCGAGTCATGGACCATCACAAATGCAATAGAAAAAGAATCAATGCAGCAGAGATGTGGTTCCTCAGAAGAATGCTATGCATAGCATATACGGACAGGATAACCAACGAAGTAGTTCTACAGAGAATGAAAACAAAAGGTACATTACTTAAAAAAAAATCAGAAAACAGCCATCAAAATTCTTTGGACACATCATGCGAGGAGAGACATTAGAGCAATTAGTTACAACTGGTGTGACGTCGGGCAGTGAAGCGCGGAAGGTTTAAAAGGTCAGAAATCCTGATTTGGGTTTAATTCGGAGAAGGAAGTCTGGGAATCGGAGCGGAAGTGCAGTGGGAGCCATTTTGATTATTTCTTCTTATCGGAGTTAAGAGAGGCGGGACTGCGCAAGCGTGTGACGTCGGGTAATGAAGCGTGGAAGATTTAAAAGGAACACAGCCTTATACAGCGGGCAGCATCATTTTGCAGGCAGCGGAGTGAGCCGGGAGCAGAGTGAAGGCTTAAGGGCTTTGGCTCAACGGGCTTAGGTGGAAACGAGCGAGGCAAAGTAGGCTTGGTTTTCAATTTTTCCTGTTATTTGAGGAGAGGGGCAGTATGAGTGTGAGGGCAGCTTGTTGTTCTCGGTGTCGGATATGGGAGGTCCTGGAGTCTCCTAGCCTCCCAAATGTCCACATCTGCGCCAGGTGCGCCGAGCTGCAGCTCCTAAGAGACCATGTTAGGGAACTGGAGCTGCAGCTCCATGACCTTCATCTGGTCAGGGAGAGTGAGGACTTGATAGAGAGGAGTTATAGGCAGGTAGTCACACTGGGGCCACGGGAGGCAGACAAGTGGGTCATGGTTAGGAGGGGGAAGGGGAAGTGTCAGGTACTAGAGAGTACCCCACTGGCTGTGCCCCTTGACAATAAGTATTCCTGTTTGAGTACTCTTGGCGGGGGGGAACAGCTTACCTGGGGGAAGCAACTGTGGCCGTGCTTCCGGCACGGAGTCTGGCCCTATAGCTCAGAAGGGTAGGGAAAGGAAGAGGAGGGCAGTAGTAATAGGGGACTCAATAGTTAGGGGGTCAGATAGGTGATTCTGTGGACGCAGTCAGGACACCCGGATGGTAGTTTGCCTTCCTGGTGCCAGGGTCCAGGATGTTTCTGATCGCGTCCAAGATATCCTGAAGTGGGAGGGTGAGGAGCCAGAGGTCGTGGTACATTTAGGTACCAATGACATAGGTAGGAAAAGGGAAGGGGTCCTGAAAGGAGAATATAGGGAGTTGAGAAGAAGGACCGCAGAAGTGGTAATCTCGGGATTACTGCCTGTGCCACGCGTTAGTGAGAGTAGAAATGGAATGAGGTGGAGGATAAATGCGTGGCTGAGGGATTGGAGCAGGGGGCAGGGATTCAAGTTTCTGGATCATTGGGACCTCTTTTGGCACAAGTGTGACCTGTACAAAAAGAATGGGTTGCACTTGAATCCTAGGGGGACCAATATCCTGGCGTGGAGGTTTGCAAAGGCTACTGGGGAGACTTTAAACTAGAATAGTGGGAATCAAATTGAGGAGACTAGGAGAGAGGAGGTTAGTTTACAAATAGAGAAAGCTAGTAGACAGTGTGTGGGGGAGGATAGGCCGGGGACAGAGAACGGGAGCACTCAGACCGAAGATGTAGGGGAGGAGGAAGAAAAAGATAACAAAGTTGCTTGCACCATTAGGAATAAACAGAGTAAGAGGTGGAGAGTTTCTTAAATGCATCTATTTTAATGCTAGGAGCATTGTAAGAAAGATGGATGAGCTTAGAGCATGGATTGATACCTGGAAATATGATGTTGTAGCTATTAGTGAAACATGGTTGCAGGAGGGGTGTGATTGGCAACTAAATATTCCTGGATTTCGTTGCTTCAGGTGTGATAGAATTGGAGGGGCAAGAGGGGGAGGTGTTGCATTGCTTGTCAGAGAAAATATTACAGCGTACTTTGGAAGGATAGATTAGAGGACTCGTCTAGGGAGGCTATTTGGGTGGAATTGAGGAATGGGAAAGGTGTAGTAACGCTAATAGGGGTGTATTATAGACCACCTAATGGGGAGCAAGAATTGGAGGAGCAAATTTGTAAGGAGATAGCAGATATTTGTAGTAAGCACAAGGTTGTGATTGTGGGAGATTGTAATTTTCCACACATAGACTGGGAAATCCATTCTGTAAAAGGGCTGGATGGATTAGAGTTTGTAAAATGTATGCAAGATAGTTTTTTTGCAGCAATACATAGAGGTACCAACGAGAGAAGGGGCAGTGTTGGATCTCCTGTTAGGGAATGAGATAGGCCAGGTGACAGAGGTATGTGTTGGGGAGCACTTCAGGTCCAGTGATTACAATGCCATTAGTTTCAATATAATTATAAAGAAGGATAGGACTGTACCCAGGGTTGAGATTTTTGATTGGAGAAAGGCTAACTTTGAGGAGATGCGAAAGGATTTAGAAGGAGTGGATTGGGACAAATTGTTTTATGGGAAGGATGTAATAGAGAAATGGAGGTCATTTAAAGGTGAAATTTTGGGGGTACAGAATCTTTATGTTCCTGTTAGGTTGAAAGGAAAGGTTAAAAGTTTGAGAGCGCTATGGTTTTCAAGGGATATTGGAAACTTGGTTTGGTAAAAGAGAGAGATCTACAATTAATATAGGCAGCTTGGAGTAAATAAGGTGCTCGTGGATTATAAAGAATGTAAAAAGAATCTTAAGAAAGAAATTAGAAAAGCTAAAAGAAGGTATGAGGTTGCTTTGGCAAGTAAGCTGAAAATAAATCCAAAGGGTTTCTACCATTAATAGCAAAAGGATAGTGAGGGATAAAATTGGTCCCTTAGAGAATCAAAGTGGACAGCTATGTGCAGAGTCAAAAGAGATGGGGGAGATATTGAACAATTTCTTTTCTTCAGTATTCACTGAGAAGAAGGATATTGACTTGTGTATGGTAAAGGAAATAAGTAGGGTAGTTATGGAAACTATGAATATTAAAGACCTGTGAGTTTGACATCAGTGGTGGGTAAATTGATGGAAAGTGTTCTTAGAGATGGTATATATAATTATCTGGATAGACGGGGTCTGATTAGGAACAGTCAACATGGATTTGTGCGTGGAAAGTCATGTTTGACAAATCTTATTGAATTTTTTGAAGAGGTTACTAGGAAAGTTGATGAGGGTAAAGCGGCGTATGTTGTCTATATGGACTTCAGTAAGGCCTTCCACAAGATTCCACATGGAAGGTTAGTTAGGAAGGTTCAATCATTAGGTATTAATATTGAAGTAGTAAAATGGATTCAGCAGTGGCTGGATGGGAGATGCCAGAGAGTAGTGGTGGATAACTGTTTGTCAGATTGGAGGCCGGTGACTAGTGGTGTGCCTCAGGGATCTGTACTGAGTCCAATGTTGTTTGTCATATATTTTAATGATCTGGATGATGGGGTGGTAAATTGGAATAGTAAGTATGCAGATGATACTAAGATAGGTGGAGTTGTGGATAATGAATTAGATTTTCAAAGCTTGCAGAGAGATTTAGGCCAGTTAGAAGAGTGGCTGAAGGATGGCAGATGGAGTTTAATGCTGATAAATGTGAGGTGCTACATTTTGGTAGGACTAATCAAAATAGGACATACATGGTAAATGGTAGGGCATTGAAGAATGCAGTAGAACAGCGAGATCTAGGAATAATGGTGCATAGTTCCCTGAAGGTGGAATCTCATGTGGATCGGGTGGTGAAGAAAGCTTTTGGTATGCTGGCCTTCATAAGTCAGAGCATTGAGTATAGGAGTTGGGATGTAATGTTGAAATTGTACAAGGCATTGGTAGGGCCAAATTTGGAGTATTGTGTGTAGTTCTGGTCACCGAATTATAGGAAAGATGTCAAGAAAATTGAGAGAGTACAGAGAAGATTTACTAGAATGTTGCCTGGGTTTCATCTCCTAAGTTACAGAGAAAGGTTGAACAAGTTAGGTCTTTATTCTTTGGAGCATAGAAGGTTGAGGGGGGACTTGATAGAGGTGTTTAAAATTATGAGGGGGATTGATAGGGTTGACGTGGATAGTCTTTTTCTATTGAGAGTGGGGGAGATTCAAACAAGAGGACATGAGTTGAAAGTTAAAGGGCAAAAGTTTAGGGGTAACATGAGGGGGAACTTCTTTACTCAGAGAGTGGTAGCTGTGTGGAACAAGCTTCCAGCAGAAGTGGTTGAGGCAGGTTCAATGTTGTCATTTAAAGTTAAATTGGATAGCTATATGGACAGGAAAGGAATGGAGGGTTATGGGCTGAGTGCAGGTCGGTGGGACTAGGTGAGAGTAAGAGTTCGGCACGGACTAGAAGGGCCAAGATGGCCTGTTTTTGTGCTGTAATTGTTACATGGTTATATTGTTATATGGAAAGCTGGAAGGAAAAAGAAGCAGAGGCAAACAGAGAATGAAAATGATATATGGAATAACATCATGGTTAGAAACAGGGGAGGCAACAACTACAATTTGGAGGGTCAGGGACCATGATGGATGGAGAGACATGATTGCCCACACCGAACGGCAAGGCACCTGATTGAATGAATGAGCTTCAAAACACTCAGAATGTTAGGAAGAAAGAAAAAAATTAAAGTAAGAAGGAATTAATTGTAGCTTTAACTTTATGATCAGATTTGAAGTCTTGATTCAAGAAAAAAACGTTTGCAAAAGAGGAAGACATAGAAGTCTAGTTCATGAGTGAAAAGGAAATCCAACTGGGATTGATTTTTGTCCTGGTCCCAATTTCCTGTGTTTGGTCTGTGTCCCTCTAGGCCATGCTCCCCCATGTACTTCTCCAAATGCTTCATAAATAATATGATTGTACCTGCTTCGACCACATCCACTGGCAACTCATTCCATATACTCACCACTCTGTGAGTGAAAAAGCTACCACTCAGGTCTTTTAAGTCTTTCCTCTCTCACCCGATGCCTATACTTGCTAGTTTTGGACCTCTACTGTTAACATCCACCTTAGCTATGCCTCTCATAATTTAAAAAATTTCTATATGGTCACCCCTTACTCTGCTACATTCCAAGAAGGGGCAGTTTTTTCTACTGTGTGTGGGGTGTGGGAAGTTGGGAAGACCTCCAGTCTTCCAGATAAACACATCTGCACTGTGTGCACTGAGCTGCAGCTTCTGAGAGAATGTATTAACGAAATGGAGCTGCAACTCAATGACCTTCAACTGATATGGGAGAATGAGGAGGTGACGGATAAGAGCTATAGGGAGGCACTCACCCCTAGGTTGCAGGAGACGGCTAACTGGGTGACTGTCAGGAGAAGGAAGAGAAACGCACAGTCAGTGCAGAGTAAACCTATGGCTGTTTTACTGAGTAATAAGTATACAACTTTAGATACTGATGAAACCTGTGGCTGCTCTTTAGATACTGATGAGTGGGAAGACCTACTGTGGGGGGGGGGAGGTGGAGAGAGCCACAGTGACTGGGGGCAATAGGTCTGGTGCTGTAGCTTGGAAGAGCAGAGAAGTGAAGAGAACTGCAGTATTGATAGGAGATTACATAGTCAGAGGAACAGAGGTGAGATACTGTGGGTGTGATTGTGATTGAGACATACAGATGGTATGGTGCCTCCCTGGTGCCAGGGTCAGGGTTGTTCCAGATCATGTCCATGGCATTCTCAAGGGCGAGGGTGAGCAGCCAGAAGTCTTGGTACATATTGGCACCAATGACATAGGTGAAAAGGTCTTGAAGAGAATTTAGGGAGTTAGGTAGAAAGCTGAACAACAGAACCACCAGGGCAATAATCTCTGGATTGTTGCCTGTGCCAGTGAGGATAAGAATAGGATGATTTGTCAGGTGAATGCGTGGCAGAGGAACTGGTGAGGGGACAGGGTTTCATATTTATGGATCATTGGGATCTCCGGGGAAGGTCTGACCTGTAGAAAAGGGACAAGTTACACCTGAACGTGAGGGGGTCCAATATCCTTACAGGCAGGTTGGCTAGAGTTGTTCAGGTGGGTTTAAACTAACTTGGCAGGGGATGGGAACTGGAGTGATAGTGCTGAGGATGGTGTAGTTGGTTTATAAACAAAGGCAATCCGTAGTGAGACTCCCAGTGAGGCAGATGATAGGGCAAAATTGTAGACAACAGGATGAGTTGCAACGTAAGAGGTGGACAAAATCGAAAAGGTGAATACAGGACTGAAGGTGTTTCATTTGATGTGCGTACTATACAGAATAAGGTAGATGAACTTGTAGCACAGTTATAGATTGGCATGTTTGATATTGTAGGCGTCACTGAATCATGGCTGAAAGAAGATTAGAGATGGGAGCTTAATGTCTAACTGCACACATTGTATCAAAAAGACAGGCAGGTAGGTAGAGGGGGTGGCATGGCTCTGTTGGTAAAAAATGAAATTAAATCATTGTAAAGAGGTGTTACGGGATTGAAAGGTGTTGAATCATTATGGGTAAAGCTAAGAAACCGGAAATGCAAAAGGACCCTGATAGGAGTTATATACAGATCCCCAAACAGTAATAAGATGTGGTCTACAAATTACAACGGAAGATAGAAAATGCATGCCAAAAGGGTAATATTTGTAATAGTCTCGGGGGAATTCAATAGGTAGATTGGGAAAATCAGGTTGGTGCTGGATTCCAAGAGGGGGGAATTTCTAGATTGCCTATGAGATGGCTTTTTAGACAAGTATTCTGGATTGGGTGTTGTGTAATGAACCGGAATTGATTTGAGGGCTTAAGGTGAAAGAATCTTTAGGAGAAAGTGATCATAATATCATCAAATACACCCTGAAATTTGAGAAGGAAAAGCTAAAGTCAGATGTATCAGAATTACAGTGGATTAAAGGGAAATACAGAGGCATGAGAGAGGAGCTAGCCAAAATTGAGTGGAAAAGGACACTGGCAGGGATGGCAGCAGAGCAGCAATGGCTGAAATTTCCAGAAGCAATTCAGAGGGCACAGGATATATACATCCCAAAAAGGAAGACATATTCTAAAGACAAGATGACACAAGCATGGCTAACAAATGTACTCAAAGCCAACCTAAAAGCCAAAGAGAGGGAATATATTAGAGCAAAAATTAGTGGGAAGTTAGAGAATTGGGAAGCTTTTAAAAACCAACAGAAGACAATAAAGTCATTTAGAAGGAAAAGATGGAATACAAAAGTAAGCTAGCCAATAATATTAAAGAGGATACCTAAAGTTAATTAAGATACGTAAAGTGTAAAAGAGAGACAAGAGAAGATATTGAACTGCTAGAAAATGTTGCTGGAGAGGTAGTAATGGGGGACAAGGAATTGGGGTGGATGAACTGAATCAGTATTTTACATTATTCCTCACTGTGGAAAACACTAGCAGTATGGTGGAAGCTCCAGAATGTCAGGGGTCAGAAGTGTGTGAAGTTGCCATTACAAGGGAGAAAGTTCTTGGGAAACTGAAAGGTATGTAGGTAGATAAATCATCTGGACCAGATGGTGTACACACCAGGGTTCTTAAAGAGGTGGTTGAAGAGGCATTAGTAATGATCTTTCAAAAATCACTAGATTCTGAAATGGTTCCAGAAGAATGGAAAATTACAAATGTCACTCCACTCTCCAAGAATGGAGAGAGGCGGAAGAAAGAAAATTATAGGCCAGTTAGTCTGACCTCCGTGGTTGGGAAGATGTTGGAATCGATTGTTAAGGATATGGTTTTGGGATATTTGGAGGCACATGATAAAATAGGCCATAGTCAACATGGTATCCTCAAGGGAAAATCTTGCTTGACAATTCTATTGGCATTCTTTGAGAAATAACAAGCAGGATAGACAAAGGAGAACGGGTTGATGTTGTGCACTTGGAATTTCAGAAGGCCTTTGGCAAGATGCCGTGCATGAGTCTACTTGATAAGTTAAGAGCCCATGGCATTATAGGAAAGATACTAGCATGAATGATGCAGTGGCTGATTGGCAGGAGGCAAAGAGTGGGAATAAGCGGAGCCTTTTCTGGTTGGGTGCTGGTGACTAGTGGTGTTCCGCAGGTGTCTGTGTTGGGACCACTTCTTTTTAAGTTATATGTCAATGATCTGGATGATGGAACTGATGGCTTTGTGCAAAGTTTGCGAATGATATGCAGATAGGTGGAGGAGCATGTAGTTTTAAGGAAGTAGAGAGGTCACAGAAGGATCTAGACAGATTAGGAAAATGGGCAAAGAAGTGGCAGAAGGAATACTTTGGTGGTAAGTGTATGGTCACACAGATTGGGAGATAAAATAAAAGGGTAGACTAATTTCTAAATGATGAGAAATTTGAAGTATCTGAGGTGCAAAGGGACATGGGGGTCCTTGTGCAGGCGGAGTGTGTGGTGAGGAAGGCAAAGGCGATGCTAGCATAAATTTCAAGAGGACTAGAATATAAAAGCAAAGGTGTAAGGTTGAGGCTTTATGAAGCACTGGTGAGGCCATACTTAATGTAGTATGAGCAGTTTTGGGTTCCTTATATTAGAAAAGATGTGTTGACATTGGAGAGGGTTCATAGGAGGTTCACAGAAATGATTCCAGGATTGAATGGCTTGTCATATGAAGAGTATTTGATGTCTCTGGGCTGTATTCACTAGAATTCAGAAGAATGAGGGTGACACAATTGAAACCTATCGAATGTTGAATGGTCTTTATAGAGTGGATATGGAGAGGATGTTTCCTATTGTGGGAGAGTGTAGGACCAGAGGACACAGCCTCAGAATAGACGGTGTCCTTTTAGAATGGAGATGAGGAGGTATCTCATTAGCCAGTGAGTGGCGAATCTGGAGAACTTGTTGCCACAGGCAGCTGTAGAGGCCAAGTCTTTATGAATATTTGAGGCAGAAGTTGATAGATTCTTGATTGGTCAAGGCATGAACTAATATGGGAGAAGGCAGGAGATTGGGGCTGGGAGGAAAAATGGGATCAGTTATGATGAAATGAGGGAGTGGCTCGATGGGCCTAATGGCCTAATTCTGCTCCTATATCTGATGGTTGAAGGAAAGTCCTAGCCTGTCTAACTTCTCCTGTTACTTAGGAGCATAATGCAAAAAAGCAGAATTAGGCCATTTGGTCCATCGAATCTGCTGCACCATTCCGTCATGTCTGATTTATTATCCCTCTCAACTCCATTCTCCTGTCCTCTTTCCATATCCTTTGACACCCTTACTAATCAAGAAGCTATCAAGCTCCACTTTAAATATACCCAATGACTTGGCCTCCACAGCCATTTGTGGTGGTGAATTTCGCAGATAAATTTTGTTTTATTATTTTTGCCTACATATGCTGTGGCTAGGTGACTAGAAGCTCACACAAATTCATCCTCGCTGACATCTTGTACAACTTCAAAATAGCATCTCACTCCGGTTCTCACTGCCCTGATTTATGAAGGCCTTGTCGCCTTGGCAACCTCCTTGTGAATCTTATCGAAATTGTTCCAGTTTAACCACATGTTTTCTGTAATAGGGTGATCAAAACTGTGCATAGTACCTCAAGTGCGACCTCACCAATGACTTGTATAACTGCTCCAGAATGTCCCAGCTTCTGTACTCATTGCTCAGACTGCTGAAGTCCAGCATGCTAAACACCTTGTTCACCCTGTCTACCTGTGATGCTGCTTTTAATGACCTTTGCACTGTACTCCTAGATTCGTCTGTTCCATTATACTCCTGGTTGCTCGACCATTCATTGTACAAGTCTATGCTGATTTGACTTTGCAAAATGCAATATCTCACACTTACCCGCATTAAAGTCCATTTGCCACTCCTTGGCCTACGTACTTACCTGGAATGTGCCACCAGAGGCAGATGTGGAACCATACACAAAATAAGCATTTGAGGTGCTTCCAGACAGGCACACAAACATCCAGAGAATGGAGGAACACTAACCTATGCAGAATAATAGTTTAATTAGTTCAGAAAAACACCATGGCCGTAGGGCCTGTTCCCCTGGTGTAGCCTTCTATGTTTTAACCTGCTTAAGTGAGTAACATTATGAGAGGCATAGACAGCGTAGATAATCAGTGTCACTATCTCACAGTGGAAATGGCAAATACTAGAGGGCATTAATTTTAGATGAGGTGGTCAGTAAAGTTTAATAGAGTGCAGTAGGTGTAAAGGATGTACTGCCAGGAGCAGAATCAACAGCAAATTCCTAAGTATTTAGTTTAGATAGACACATGGACCAGCAGAAAATAGAGGCATGGTCATGCGCAGGTGCGTGGAACCAGTCCAGATTGGCATAGTGGTAAAAGTAGACATAGAGGACTAAAGAGTTCATTCCTGTGCTTTACTGTTCTATACTCTATTCAGTATTCACTTTTATTTCAGATCTCCAGCAAAACACTTGAAAGTCTTACTGTTGTTTTTCTTCTCTCTCCTTTCTCATTATTCACCATTTCTCGGTCTCTGTTAATCACCTCCAAGCAGGTCTGCTATAATTAACAATATTTTTTACTCTCCTCAGCCAACACCTCTAGTATTTGGATCAGAGTTCCTTTGATCTCCACCTTAGTCTGGAGCCCATTCTGATGACAAGTTGCCAACCTGTAATTCTACCTCACCTTTTTTCTTCTCCACAAATTCTGCCTAATCTGCTTGGTTTTTCTAGTATTCAGATTTCCAGAATTTATTGTGACTATATCTGATAGTTCCAGCATTGTTCATTTTCTTCAAACTTTTATTTTACCTGTCCTGACAGATTACCTGCATTAACAAATCTCAGCTAAAACCAATCTGGTCCCAGCCCTTGCACAGATATTCCTTTGTTCCCTCCACCAATTCTTTCCCACAGCTTAAAACATGGTTTATTATAATATTTTTTCTAGTGTTGATGTTCCTTTCTCAGCAGATGCTGTCTAATCCAAGCACCTATAGAAATTCTTTTTTTGTTTATTTCAGATTTCCGGCGTTTTTTTCCCCCTATGTACTCTAGAATTGTTTAAAAAACAGCTGGAAATAGTCAGCCAAGGAGTATCAGTGAGCTGAGAAATAAACTTAATGATAAATTTTAGTGTTTCAGGCCAATGATGGTGAGAATTTAACAACTGTCAGAAATATATTAGATTTTGAATCAAGTGTGCAGGAAGAGAAAGAAGGAAGGTAGGAAAGAATGAAATGGAAGGCCAGCAGAAGGAATAGAAGCTAGAGAAGTTGTTATAGAAGCAATGAAGGTACAAACAAAAAAGAGATGGTGATGGACAAAGAAAGAAAATAAGGTTCTATAAGAGATGTAAGTGAGAACAGAATCATTACTGACAGTTGTTCTTAATACATTGGAAATATGTTGAATTCTGTATTCATTCCCAAATATTCTGGTGTCAAACCTAAAAGCTGATATATTAGTCTTTGAATTTTGTTGATCCTCATTAAGACATTGTAAAAGGCAGAGGACTGGGAGGTCACTGGTTGTAAGGAGATTTAATGTGACATGATTGGAAACTAAGGATCATACTTTCATATTTCAGAGGTATTGTGTTTGGTTGTCTGGTGAATGGGGAAAACAGTAAATATAGGTTACCAAAATTAAAGGAAGCACAAGTAAATCTCTTTTTGTACCTGAAGGAAGGAAAGGAAGGAAATAGAATAAAAGATGTTGTAGCTCTTCTGTTTGGCTGTAAACATTCTGTAGGAAGGGGAGGCAATGAGACAAGGGAACACATTCATGGTGCTGAAAAGAAAGGAAATAATAAACAGTTAAGGGCAGGGAATGGGAGAGAAATAGATGACAATTTTGACAACCATGACTGTGAGGAATCCTCACTTGAGAACCAAAGCAGATATATAGGAAGCAATGATACAGACGGAGCATTGTTACTAGAACAGACGCTACTGTATGTTGAAAATGAGGGAAAAAAAATAAAGTCCCAACACAGTTTGTTACAGAACATTTTAAACACTAGCCATATTTCATTTGATAGAGATACTGATGCATACAAGTTATGTCAAACACAGGAAACAAACTGCTGCATACAATACTATGAAAGTTTACAGATTTATAAATCAATTCACCACAACATAATGAACATTACAGTGTGAAATGTTTCATTTTATATACCTAGCAAACACGTCAGGTGATTATTTGTTATCCTCATTCAATGATGATGTCGACATGAATAACATTTTACTGGTACTTGTGTGTCAGAAAAGAATTGTGCTTGAAACATTATGCTAATTTTCTCGATACTTTGGTTATGTAACCTTAATTCATGAAACATTCTGAAAGGTTTCAATGACACGTGACAAGGTAATGATTAACTTCAGTTGATAAATTAGAGCAAAGTTCAGAAATGTGCTGTGTGTTTAGTTTTATCCAGTAAATTGCATTGAAGTAGAATTTTAAATAAGTTCTATGTCAGGGATGCAGTATTAGAATTCTTCTATCCTGAACAAAGATTTGGATTTGTGTTAGATTCCATTGATCTTTTATAGAATCAGATTCCATTGATCTCTTATAGAACCCTCCATACTGTAATTTCTCTCGTAGAATCATTGTTTAAGATGAAAATGGAATCTCCTTTGCCATCATTTTCCAATTCTGAGCTTTTCTTTCCTGCTGTGATATGCTAATCAACCACAAGGGTATCAAACAGATATGAATTCTGTTTTCCTTCTGCTCCAACCTCCTGTCATTTACATGGATTACATATCAAATTGTAAAATAACATAATATGGTTCCACAATTAATTTTTGGGATAAAGGTCACAAATTGTCATTTAAGTACTATTACAATGCTTATTGCTAAAGAGCAGAATATTCTACTTGAGTAATTATTATTGACAATGCAGTGATATATTTTCTCTAATGTTAAAATGCTACTTATCCCAAAAATAATGATCATGCCAAATTTACTAAAGTTGGAAATTTAAAATAAAGCAAAAAAAATTTATGAATCCTTGACAGATCTGGTAACACCTGAAGAGAGAAATTGAAACATCATTTCACAGTAATAACCTTTCCTTAGATCGGGAAATGTTAAAGGTAAAGCAGATTATAAATTGTGAACTGGAGGGAGGGGGATAGAAGGAACAAAAGGGATGTTCTATGATAGAGCCGGGGCAGGAGAGATCGAATGATAAAGTGTTGACTGCTGAGAGAAGGCGAAAGTATGTTTGGGTCAGATACAAATTGGAATAGATGCATACCATCTGAAATTGACAGAGAAAAAGAAAGAAAGTAAGCTGTGAATTCTGGAAATGTGAGATGCAAGACTGGCATATCTTATTAACTAAAACAGATAAGTTAAATATTGAACATAAAATGTTATAATGCTTGTAGCTGGGAATGATGTGGTGTTCCCTGAGTTTCATTGAAAGGACAATAATAGGGAGATGAGAGTGGAAATGGGATGAAGATGAATGCCTGGCATCCAGAAGCTCAGGGTCATGCTTGAGGACTGAATGGAGGTGTTCTGAACAGTAATTCCCTAATCTGTGTTTGGTTTCTCCATTCCAGAGGAGACCAAGCCATGAGTATGGAATTCAGTATATTAAATTGGACGAGGCACAAATAACCCCTACTTCATCTGGAAAAATATTTGGATCAAGTGGAAGATGACAATGGGAAAAATCTGATTTTTGTCTAAGTGAGAAGAAAAGGTTGTTAGTAAAAGTACGGGAAATAGAAGACTTGAAACTGTGATGGGAAGATATGCATTCCTGAGGAAAAAGGAAGACATTGGAAGGACTAATGTGGATGATATCAGCAAATTAGATGAAGCCAATACAGAGAACCTATGACATCACAGATTCCCACAGGTATAGTCCTTCCTTGACCACGCTACCTTCTCCATTCCATTCTAACTTAAAAAAAATCTTTATCTTAATCTGCTATGGAAAATGTACACTATGTTGAATCAGCATCCTGCCTTAATTTCATGCAGTTAGTGTTTTTTTAATAGAGAGTAGTGAGTTACTACATTTACCATTGGGGTCTTGGTTACTGATAGTGATGTTTGGTGGGACATGGTGGTGAGGGTGGAGCGGTGATGTGGTGGTTGGTAGATGAAGGAAGAGATCGGGATCAAAACTGATTGTGAATGCAAGAGTTGAATAAGCTCTTAGTATTGACTAGACTAATGTGAAAGCAAAGTAATTTGGATGAGCACCAAGTACTTGTAGAGTAGTAGCCCAGCTTGGATTTATTTCTCAAGTCATGCCAAGGATAGAAAACAAACAAAAACAACCTGTTCTGCAAAATGAACTTCCATGTTTATCATCTTAAGCAAATTCTTTTAAATTTTCTCAGCAGGATTAAAGTATCAGATTGTAAAGAAGTTTGTTAATTGACATAAAAAAAGCAAAAGGACTCATATAAGACAGTATAATTCTCTGTCTTCATCCTTATACAATTGTCCAATGTGAACACAAGGAATAACACCTCATGTTTAACTGGAATACATTACAGTCCTCCGTATAATTGTACAATATTGAATTGCACAATTTCAGCTAGCCTCCCCAAACCTTTTGCTCTCTCTCTCTCCACTAATATTCCAATCTGTTTTCAAAGTAGTAATTTCTTTAACAACTTTGACTTGCACCCAATCACAAACATTTCATTTATTTTCATCACAATTTCCCCTCTCTGCTATTTAAAACATACACAACTTTTCATTTGTTTCTATAACTGACAACCCTGTTTCTCTAACTACTGATGGTGACCTGCTGAGTTTTCTGTTGTGGTTTCAGATTTCTGACACAAGGCCATAACACCATAAGACATAGGAGCAGAATTAGGCCATTCAGCCCATCAAGTCCACTCCACATTTCATCACGGCTGATCCCATTCAACCCCATACACCTACTGTCTCAGCATGTCCCTTGATGACCCAACCAATCGGGAATCTATCATAATTCTACTTTGAATATGCCCATGGGCTTGGCCTCTACTACAGTCTGTGGCTGAGCATTCCACAAATTCACCACTTTTTGGCAAAAACAAATTTCTCCTCTGGATATCCCGAACAGAGGAAAAAGCATCCTCTCCATATCCACCTTATCTAGTCCTTTCAATGTTCGGTAGGTTTCAATGAAACCCCACACATTTTTCTAAATTCCAGTGATTATAGGCCCAAAGCTGTGAAACATTCCTAACCCTTTCATACCTGGAATCTTCCTTATGAGCCTCCTCTGGTCTTTGTCCAATGACAATGCATCTTTTCTGAGATAAGGGGCTCAAAATTGTTGATAATACTCCAAGTGCAGCCTGATTAGTGTCCTATAAAGCTTCAGCATTATTTCCTTGCTTTTATATTCTGGTGTCCTTGAAATAAATGCCATCATTGCATTTGCCTTCTTTACCACAGACTCAACCTGTGAATTGACCTTCAGGAAGTCTTGCACAAGGATTCCTAAATCCCTTTTCACCTCTGATGTTTGAATTTTCTCCCCATTTAGATAATAATCTGCACTATTATTCCTCTTACCAAAATATTTTTCATACATTTCCTAACACTGTATTCCATCTGCCACTTTTTTGCCCATTTTTCCAATTTGTCTAAATCCTGCTGCAATCACATTGCTTCCTCAGCACTACCTACCCTTTCACCTATCTTCATATAATCAGCAAACTTTACCCACAAAGCTATCAATTCCACTATCTAAATCATTAGCAAACAATGTGAAAAGTAGTGGCCCCAGTACTGACCCCTGAGGAAGACCACTAGACACTGGCAGCCAACCAGAAAAGGCCCCCTTTATTCCCACTCGCTACCTCCTGCCCATCAGCCATTCCTCTATCCATGCCAGTATCTTTCCTGTAACACCATGAGATTTTATCATGTTAAACAGCCTTAACAAGATAAGTGAGGCACCTTATCAAATGCCTTCAGAAAATCTAAGTAAATGACATCCACTGCCTCCCCTTCGTCAACCCTGCTTGTTACTTCCTTGAAGAATCCTAACAGATTTGTCAGGCAAGTTGTTCCTTCACAAAAACCGTTATGACTTTGACTTACTTTATCATTAGTCTCCAAGAATGCCGAAACTTCATCCTTAATAATGGACTCCAACACTTTTTCAACCACTGAGGTTAGGCTAACTGGCCTATAATTTCCTCTCTATTTTCTTCCTCCCTTCTTAAAGAGTGGAGTGACATTTGCAATTTTTCAGTCCTCTGGGGCTATGCCAGAATCAAGTGATTCTTGAAAGATCATAACCAATGCATCTGTTATCTCTTCAGCAATCTCTCTTAGGGCTGTGGGATGTAGTCCATCTGGTCCAGATGACTTTTCCACCATAAGACCTTTGTAATCGCGATGGCACTAACTCCTACTCTTTAACACTCATGGACCTCTGGCATACATCTAGTGTCTTCCATAGTAAAGATTGAAGCAAAGTAGTTATTAAGTTCATCTGCCATTTCTTTGTCCCCCCATTACTGCCTCATCAGCATAATTTTCTAGTTTGTCCACCATATTCTGAATGCTATGTGCATTTAAATACAATACCTTCACTCCTGCATTCTTTGCCCTTTTGAATTTTCCCTCTGTGGTACAACTTAACTCTTCACTCTGTCTGCAGTTGTACCCAGTCATTGGCTTGTCCTTTGGTACATTCATGTTGCATATTACATCATCTATTTGTAAACCTGCTGGCTCATCCTCAGCCCTATCATACTGGTTCCCATCCCCCTGCCATATTAGTTTAAACCACTCACAACAGCTCTAGTAACTCTGACATCTGCAGGGTTCTTTGCAGTGGTTTGGGAATTGTCTTTTTCAGGTTGATTTCTGTTGAAGATGGAGGAGGGAGCAACCTTCTACATTTAACCAATGTTGTCGTAGCTGAGATCCATAGAATAATATTAGTTTTATAAATGGCTACAGGCAACCCCTTCATCATCTGTATGTGCATCAGGAAATGTAAGCTGAACATAAAATATTGACACATAAATTCTCAGAACGAATTCTGTATTTCAGATTTTTGGGTAGTGATTTGTGAATCGACGAATTTCTATTCCCTGAGTGAACATCATACAAAGTCTCCTATATATTGTATGTGGTGTCATGAAGCAATTCAACATGCAAACAGAGCCCCACAGCGCACTATAATTGTACCAACTATCAGACTCCCCCTTACAGTAATCTTATACTAATGCCAGTTTATTATAGACAAAGACAAAAGACAATAGGTGCAGGAGTAGGCCATTCAGCCCTTCGAGCCAGTACCATCATTCACTGTGATCATGGCTGATCATCCACAATCAGTATCCTTTTCCTTCCTTCTCCCCATATCCCTTCACTCCGCTATCTTTAAGAGCTCTATCTAACTCTTTCTTGAAAGAATCCAGAGAATTGGCCTTCACTGCCTTTTGAGGCAGAGCATTCCATAGAACCACAACCCTCTGTATGAAAAAGTTTCGGGAACATGTTTCCTGCCTCTAGCGTGTCCAATCCCTTGATAATCTTATATGCTTCAATCAGATCCCCTCTCATCCTTCTAAATTCCAGTGTATACAACCCCACTTGCTCCAATCTTTCAACATATGACAGTTCCCGGGAATTAACCTTGTGAATCTACGCTGCACTCTCTCAATAGCTAGAATGTCCTTCCTCAAATTTGGAGACCAAAACTGCACACAGTACTCCAGGTGTGGTCTCACCAGGGCCCTGTACAACTGCAGAAGGACTTCTTTGCGCTTATACTCAACTCCTCTTGTTATGAAGGCCAACATGTCATTAGCTTTCTTCACTGCCTGCTTACTTTCATTGCCTGATGAACAAGGACGCCTAGATCTCATTGTACTTCCCCTTTTCCTAACTTGACACCATTCAGATAGTAATCTGCCTTCCTGTTCTTGCCAGCAAAGTGGATAACCTCACATTTATCCACATTAACCTGCATCTACCATGCATCTGCCCACTCACCCAACCTGTCCAAGCCACCCTGCATTCTCATAACATCCTCCTCACATTTCACACTGCCACCTAGCTTTGTGTCATCTGAAAATTTGCTAATGTTACTTTTAGTCCCTTCATCTAAATCATTAATGTATATTGTAAATAGCTGCGGTCCCAGCACCGAGTCTTGCGGTACCCCAGTAGTCACTGCCTGCCATTCTGAAAAGGACCCATTAATCCCTGCTCTTTGTTTCCTGTCTGCCAACCAATTTTCTATCCATTTCAGTACCCTACCCCCAGTACCATTTGCTCTAATTTTGCACATTAACCTCCTATGTGGGACCTTATCAAAGGCTTTCTGAAAGTCTAGGTACACTATATCCACTGACTTTCCCATATCTATTTTCATAGTTACATTCTCAAAAAATTCCAGAAGATTAGTTAAGCATGATTTCCCCTTGGTATATCTATGCTGACTCGGACCTATCCTGCCACTGCTATCCAAATATGCCGCTATTTCATCTTTTGTAATTGATTCCAGCATCTTCCCCACCACTGATGTCAAACAAACTGGTCTATAATTGCTTGTTTTCTCTCTCTCTCCTTTCTTAAAAAAATGGGATAACATTAGCTACCCTCCAATCCGCAGGAACCGATCCTGAATCTATACAACACTGGAAAATGATTACCAATGTGTCCACGATTTCCAGAGCCACCTCCTTAAGTACCCAGGGATGCAGACCATCAGGCCCTGGGTATTTATCAGCCTTCAGTCGCATCAGTTTACCCAACACCATTTTCTGCCTGATGTGAATTTCCTTCAGTTCCTCTGTTACCCGAGGTCCTCTGGCCACTGTTACATCTGGGCGATTATTTGTGTCTTCCCTAGTGAAGACAGATCCAAAGTACCTGTTCAGCTCGTCTGCCATTTCCTTGTTCCCCATAATAATTTGACCCGTTTCCGTCTTCAAGGGCCCAACTTTGGTCTTAACTAATTTTTTGCTCTTCACATACCTAAAGAAACTTTTACTATCCTCCTTTATATTCTTGGCTAGCTGACCTTCATACCTCATCTTTTCCCCCCCGTATTGCCTTTTTAGTTATCTTCTGTTGCTCCTTAAAAGTCTCTCAATCCTCTGGCTTCCCACTCATCCTTGCTATGTTATACTTCCTCTCTTTTATTTTTGTACTGTCCTTGACTTCCCTTGTCATCCACGGTCGCCCCTTACTCCCCTTAGGATCTTTCTTCCTCTTTGGAATGAACTGATCCTGCACCTTCTATATTATTCCCAGAAATACTTGCCAATGTTGTTCCACTGTCATCCCTGCTAGAGTATCTTTCCAGTCAACTTTGGGTCCTCCCTCATGGGTCCATAGTCCCCTTTGTTCAGCTGTGATACTGACACTCCTGATCTTCCCTTCTCCCTCTCAAATTGTAGATTAAAACTTACCATATTATGGTCACTACCTCCTAATGGCTCCTTTACCTTGAGTTCCCTTATCAAATCTGGCTCATTACACAACTCTAAACCAGAATTGCCTTCTCCCTGGTAGGCTCTAATACAAGCTGCTCTAAGAATCCATCTCTGAAGCATTCCACAAACTCCCTTTCTTGGGGTCCAGTACCAACCTGATTTTCCCAGTCTACCTGCATGTTGAAATCCCTCATAACAACTGTAGAATTACCTTTGCGACATGCCAATTTTAACTCTTGATTTAATTTGCACCCTATATCCAGGCTACTGTTTGGGGGCCTGTAGATAACTCCCATCAGGGTCTTTTTGCCCTTACAGTTTCTCAGTTCTATCCATACTGACCCTATATCTCCTGATTCTATGTCCCCCCTCGCAAGTGACTGAATTTCATTCCTCACCAACAGAGCCATCCCACCCCCTCTGCCAACCTGTCTGTCCTTTCGATATGATGTATGTCCCTGAATATTCATTTTCCAGCTCTGGTCCTCTTGCAGCCACGTCTCTGTTATTCCCACAATTATTCTTCCCATATTCTCATTAAGTTATTAGATTCTACAACTCTACACCAGAAATAACTTATAGTTAATTAACCTAACAACGTCTTTGGGATGTTGGTGGACAACTGGTCACCCAGAGAAAACTGACAAAGTCATGGCAGAACTCCACAGAGTTAGGACAGGAGGTCAGGACTGAATGTGGAGGTGTGAGAAAGCAATTTAATAAGCTGTGTCATTATGCCACTGATCATATATAAGTTATTTTTCAAGTAAGCCTTTATATCATTAGGTGTGTTTGATGGATGATGCATTTGTAACACAAGTTAGAGGGAGAAAGTTGGACCATGTGAAAAGCATGATTGAATTTCTTAAATTAAGAATGGCTAACAAAATGAATGCTCATATAAGTTTCAGAAGAATATGTGACTGTATACAACTTACTGGATGCCTCACTAAAAATAGTTAAGATTTGCAGAAGGTGGTGTTTTTGTAATATGTATAACATGAAGAATATTCCAGCTGGAAGAAAAGAGCTCTTCAGATTTCAGACACCTAGTACAGCATTGAGAAATGGAATAGCGATGGGGAGCATTTTAAAACAGTGATTAATAGCATTCGGGAGAAATGTATCCAGTTGTAAAGCAGGAATAGACTAGCCAGCAGTGACATGCCAATAATTTGTTATTTTTAAGGCAACCTTGGAGATTTATTAAAAAAATACAAGTATACAGAAAGAATGGCAAAAGAGAGTGCAAAAACAATTGAATAAATAAACTGGAAGCTAAAAAGAAATTACAAGATCAGATCAAGGATTAAATAAATTAATGAAGTGTTCTATATAAAAACAATAAAAAATGATACGTATATGACTGTTGAAGGATTTGCGTGGTACATCTGATGTGTTATCACAGTATCTTCAATTTACTCCACTCTGTTGGTATCCATCATTTGTTTCAAAAAATTTAAATGGGAAATAGAATTTCTAAATTTGTGGATGACACGAAATTTGAGAAGACAATTAAAATTCAGAAATACATCAAGAAAAAGGAGGTAAAATCTAATAAAGTAGTACAACAGGTGAATAATGGAAAGTGCACTTAAATGTGTGAGGTTGTATATTTTGATAGAAAGGAGGCAGTTGCATTTTCTTTGGAATGTTAGCGTCCAAATGCAGTGAAGGAATATAGGTATTTTTGACTACAGATGTACGTCTCTGAAGGTACTCAAGCAGATTTTGTAATATGTACCAGTGTGCAATGAACTCCCTTGCTCACGTGAAGCTCACAGAGCACACAGTTCAAATAGCAATGATAAATACAAATTGAACATAAACCAGCAGAATGGTGCAAGGATTTTTAGTGATCGCAAAAGTAGTGCAAAATCAATATTGAAGTAAATTATGGAGTGAGGTGGAATTAAGACTACAAGAACGTGGCAGCGCCTCTGGGAAAGGGGCATGAAAAAAATGAAAGGTTCAGGAATCTCATAGCAGTGAAGAAGAAGCTGGCTTTAAAGTTAGTCATCAGGCCTTGAAAATCTTCTTCCAGAAATGAAAAGAGAGCAAAGGAGATGGTCAGTGTGGCAGGCAACTTGACAATACTGTTAACCATCCATTTGCAATGCACCAAGAAGAAGGTCTGAATGGAAGGATGTGATGAGCCTGTGACAGACGGGGCAATGTTTACCACTTTCTGCTGGTTCTGAAGGATCAGAGCAAAGCCGTTGCCACATCAGGCAAACTTCCAACCCTTCTGGCTACTGTCAGTAGTGCACCTGTAGGTGCATTAGATTTGTATAATCTCGCTTGAGTCCATGCTGCATTTTGCACAGTATTTGTTTTCAGAACATAAAAAGGGAAATGAAAGAATTACTGGAGAAGGTGCAAAAAAGACCTTCAACAATTATACCGGAACAGCAAGGTCACTTATGAAGATTGACATACAGGTGACCTCCAGTTTACAAATATCAAAAATATTTAATGGGGTAGAAAAGAGGTGGGGTAGAAATTCACCTTTGCTGATTAGCACTGAACAGTTGTAACAACACCTCTCTGTAATGCTGGGGGAGATCACTGGGCTTCAGGAAAATCAGGAGCATCAGGCTGGAAAATGGAGACCAATGATCAGATCAATCTTGACTGTTGAATGGCAATGCAGGCCTGAGGGGCTGAATGGGCTATATTTGTTCATACTTCCTTTTGAAGTTTGTTAAGTGATAGGAAGATCAATACTCAAGCATTAATCAATGCTAACAACTAAAGGAATATTACTACTCTGATTTTTCCACTATGGGAGGGACCAGAATCATAAATTCAAAATAGTCAAAATTAATTTCAGTCAGGAAGTCAAACAAAATTACGTTTACTCAGATGATGAATGGTTAGAATACTCTAGTGAGTAGTTGAGCTGTGTAACATGAATGCATTCATGGGTAAGCTAGATAAGCTCTTCAAGGAGGAAAATAAATAGATGAATATGCCGATGGAATTCGATGAAATGTAGTTCAAGAAGATTCATATGCTACAAAATCAGAGACATGAACCGACCAAACTGAATAGTTCATTTTATACCGCGACATTAATAATTAAGCTATCTTGAGTTTCTAAGTATTGCATAGACAAATGAGGAATCATGATCCAACATTCATTCACTTTCAAACCTGCATTATCATTAATATTGTTGGAGGAGATGGCTCCTCCAGGAAATGTAGCTGGTTGGCTCAGCTATAGAGTTGTGAATAAAGTCTGGAAAAACTACAATGATAGGAGCTCAATTGTTAGGGCAACATATAAGCACTTCTGTAGCTGCAAGTGTTTCATCAGGATCATACTTATTTACCAGGATCAATTAGCTTTAATTTCATGATAGCCTTAGATACAGCCAAAAGAGCTACAGTTCAGAGATAAAGAATCTGACCAAGTGTTAGATCAAGGAGGTAAAACAAGTCAATACAAATCAATGGGGATACAAAACTACTGGTCGAGTCACAGCTCACAGAAAGGATTATGATTGTGGTTGTTGGAAAATGATCAGGATACTTTATGCACTTGTGTAATGGTGTATCTTGAAAGCCGCTCAGGGAACTCTGAGTAACAGTGTTCTCAAATTGTTGTATCCAACTTAGACAGCAGGTGAACCCCGTATTGGCACTGCATCTAATCCTCGGCACTTTACAAAAATTCTGCATCTCTCTTTTCTTACACAAAAGTCTCAACTAGTAACTGTGCTAAATTTTTGCAGTTGGAATGTAGACAATGTTATTTAATAATGAGATTGAAGTGTAGAAAATATATTGGCAATGATTATACTTAACGTATTAAGTTGATTAACCATTTGTTGAATTATGGCAGGGCTTTGCACAATTTTAGACTGACTGAAAACAAAGATAGTGATGAATTATTTTCCCAGTAAAATTCTTCGGCATAGTTATAGATCAAATTTTGACTTGTTTAAAAATACATATGTAAGAGTTGTCTAATAGAACATAGAACAGAACAGTGCAGCGCAGGACGGGCTCTTCAGCCCATAACGTTGTGCCAAACTAATTAACCTGATGGCTCTTAATTAACCCTTCTTTAATGCAAATTGGTGATAAAACTTCTTTTTCCACTTATTCATGTGCTTATTTAAGAGCCTCTTGAATGCTCCTATACGTTCTGTCTCTACCACAGTGGTTCCCAAACTTTTTTGGGTTACCACCCCCTTGGCTCCCAGATCACATCTCCAGCATCCATCTTTTCCTTTCCAGCCGTTACATAAAAACAATAAAGAATTTTGATTTATACGCTAATTTTGCTAAGTTGAGGCTAATTTAGTTTGACCGCTAATTACACTTCGTATCGCTTAGTTATATTGCTAATTGAGTTTTGCTAGTTTTTTCACAAAGGTCACTTGCCTTTTTTGGTTTCATAATTAAAGCCTGAATATACCTTTTTCGATTTGGCAATTTGTTATTTGGCAATGTGTCATGCAATCCCAAGAACCCTTGCTTAGTCTCTCAGCGGTTTTGATTCATTTTCAACTAACTGCTATGCCAACTATCCATTACATAATTTTATAAACCTATCAAATCTCCACTCAGTCTCCACTGCTCTAGAGAAAACAGCCCTAGGTTGTCCAACCACTTCTCAAAGAGTGGGAATAAAGGAGGGCTGTTCTGGTTGGCTGCTTGTGACTGGTGGTGTTCATCAGTGGTTGTTATTGGGTTTGCTACTTTTCCATTATGTATTAATGATTGTGATAACTGAACTGATGGATTGTAGCTAAGTTTGCAGATCAAAGATAGGTGAAGGGGCAGGTAGTGCAGAGAAAGCAAGCAGTCTACAGAAGGGCTTGGTCAATTTGGAAAAATGGACAAAGAAGTCGCAGATACAATGGAGCATAGGGAAGTGCATGGCTATGCACATTGGTGGAAGGAAAAAAGGCTTGGACTATTTTCTAAATGGGGAGAGAATTTAGAAATCAGAGATGTGAAGAGTCTTGGGAGTCTTGGTGCAGGATTCCCTAAAGGTTAACTTGCAGGGTGAGTCAGTAGCAAGGGAGATAAATTTAATGTTAACATTCAGTTCAAGAGGATAAGAAGATAAAAGCAAATGATCTATAAGGCATTAATCAGAACACTTATGGAGTATTGAAACAGTTTTGGACCCCATCTCTCAGAAGGAATGTGCAGACATTGAAGAGGGTCCAAAGGATGTTTCTGAGTCTCATCCCAGATATGAAATGGTTAATGGTTAAGGAGCATTTGATTATGCTCCTTAACATAGGAGTTTAGAAGAATGATGGGATGGAATCCCATTGGAACTATGGAATATTGAAAGGGCTAGATAGAGTGGACTTAGAGAGGATGTTTCCCATAGTGGGAGAGTCTACAGCCTCAGAATAAAAAGACGTTCCTTTAGAACTGAACTGAGGAGGTATTTCTTTAGCTTGAGAGTGATGTATTTGTGGAATTCACTGCCCCAGACAGCTGTAGAGGCCAAGTCATTGGGGATGTTTAAAGCAGAGGTTGATAGGTTCTTGATTAGTTTGTGTGTCAAAGGTTTCAGGGAGGCAAGAAAATGGGGTTGAGAGGGAATAATAAATCAGCCATGTTCAAATGGTGGGACTATTTCAATGGGTTAAATGGCCTAATTCAGCTCCTATGCCTTATGATGTTCTGGTCTCATGGTCAAAAACCCCAATTACTTATTGAACAGGAGGTTTGCACAACTCTGCAAAAGTCTTGATTGACCAACCAAGCACTTCCTGTTGGAGAAGAGGTTCCAAACTTCCACTAAATCTATTCATAAAAATGTGCTTCTAATCAATGCAAAAATAGCTTAATTTCTAAATTTAAGATTACATTCACTTGTTCTGGCTTCATTCTTCAGAGAAAATGTTTTTTCCCTCTTGCTCAACTGAATTCACTTAATCATTTTGCAAATAGAGTTCAGTGTGGTGAAGTGTGAAATTATTCAGTTTAAAACCAGGAAAGACAAGTTGCTAATGGTGAAAAACCAGACAGTCTGAAATAGCTAAATTATTTGAATGTCCTTGTGCATATTATCACAAAAAATATTTTCATGGAATGTTTGCATTATCCCAATTAGACTGTAATGTAAAAAAATGCAACAGTGATTGCTTCAGCAGAATGGGACAGAATCTCAAAAAATGGATGTTGGCCTTGGAGTGCAGAGGAGATGCATCAGAGCCTAAAGGGTTATCTTATGAGACAGGTTGCATACAAAGATCAGTATTTCCTTCCAATTTGTCAGGTTGAATGGAGTCTTAATTTTTGTTTCATGGATAACTACAGACTAACAGCATTATGATAGAGCTATAATATTCAGAATAGACTCAAGGGACCGAATGACCTATAGTGATAAGTGCCAACCTAACAAAGCTCTGAACATTCACTTAATCTGCTTATATCTATTTATCATTTTCTACTTTCATCTACACAACTTATTAAAGTCCTGGATAGAATGGACATTGAGAAGATGTTTTCAATAGAGGGTGAGACTATGACCAAAGGACACAGCCTCAGAATATTAGGATGTCCCTTTTCAACATAGATGAAGATAAATTTCTTTAGCCAGCAGTTGGTGAACCTGTGTAATTCATTGCTACAAATGGCTGTGGAAGTCAAAGTTATTTGGGTACATTTAAAGCAGAGGTTGATAGGTTCTTGATTTGTAAGAGTATCAGAGGTGATAGGGAAAAACCTGGAGAATGGGATTAAGAGGGAAAGTAAATCAGCCATGATTGAATGGCAAAGAGTGCTCGATGGACTGAATGGATTGATTCTGCTCCTACTTCTTATCATTTTATGGTCTTAGTGCAAATGCACATAAAATCCACCTAAAATCCACCTAAAATATAGTGACTCTTCATAAATAAAAGTACGAATTCCTTTATACTATTTGCAATTAATTAAACTACTTCAGTCTTGCTGAAAGGTTTCAGCCTGAAGCATTGACTGTACTCTTTTCTTATATGCTGCCAGGCCTGCTGACTTCTTCCAGCATTTTGTGCATTAAACTATTTCTTACTCAGAATTTGAACTTGTCTTATTGGCTTTTGTAAGATGCAGTTTTTTTTCAAAATCTTTGAATATTTCTACTTAATATAAGGCCTCTTCAACTAGGTAACCAAGTTCATTGCCTGTGCTTGCAAAAAACAAAAAAAAAAAAAATCCAGTGAGTGGCAGATCAGTGGGCAAAATCACCTTGTTAATAAGAGAGGTCAGAGGAAAATGGCCAGAATGGTTCAAGCTGACAGGAAGGCAATAATAACTCAAATAACCACATTTTACAACAGTGGTGTGCAGAACAGCACTTTGACCCTTGAAGTGGGTAGGATACAACAGTGGAATACCATGAACATATACACAGCGGCCACCTTATTAGCTACAAGGCACTTAATAAAGTGGCCACTGAATGTATAAGATATGTCAAATTAAGATTGCTGGAGTTCATTTCAATTAAACAACCTATAAACATTTAGGAAATATAAATAAATGGGTCCCAACTTATAAATTTACTTCTAGTTTATGGTGGGATTGATAAAAGGTGCCAGCCATTTCTCACTCTCATTTATCATTGAACTTGACTGCAGTGTTCTATCTGTGCTCTTATGCAATACAACAGTTCATTTGATCCTATATATTTGGCCGTTGAACAAACAAGGGCAAGGGCAGTCAAGCAGCAAGTCAAATCTATTCTGATTTAGTCCAGTATAAATATAGTAAATATTTGAATTAATGAAAATGGATGGGAATTTCACATTTTTGTCACTGTAAATAATATTTACTTGAACAGCTGCATGGACTGTAAAAAAGATTAACTAAAGTTTGGATTTCCTGTAGCGGGGAACACATTAATGACTTAATAAACAGTAATAACAACTATGATTACCTTGTGTCTTGGCATCATTTCTCAGAAGAGAGACCAACAACACTGGAGGCAAATAGTGTGATCAGAGTGGAGCATGCTAAGATGCTAGGGCATTTCAAGATTAGGAAAGACGCAATATTAGATATCTTGAAAAACATCAAGATGGGTAACAGTCCAGGGTATTAAGAGAAGCAATGGGTGAGAATACTCAGCCCTTGACTAAGATATTTGTATCTACTTGCCTGCCCGGAGCTGCTGCATGAGAGCCAGCTTTCTGTTCAAAAGTTGGTACAGAAAATTTGGAAACACATTTGCATTGACTGTTACCTTGATTTTGACATTAGAACATTTTGAGTAGTTGGCCTCTTTAACCTATGCTTTTGAATTAGGAATGCACAGTTTGATGCAATAAAAAGAACTGTTTTAAGCACTGTGCACAGAACTGGAGTTAGAAAAATAATTCAATCACAAGCATAGCCAATTCTGAAATCAGACACACCCTGATTTTACCCTCGTGCACAATTTTTACAAGTTTTCTTTTTCTGTAGTTGATGTTATCGCCCATTTGAACTGAGGATAATAGGAATTCTGACTGTAATATATCAAATATTCTCTTTTTCTTAATTCTATCTGAGAAGGAGGAATACTAAAAGAGTAAAACTATAAAAAAATCTTAATATCTAAATAAGTTTAACATTGCAAAATAATGAAAAAGATTACGCTTCAGCAAATTCCAAAAAGCCCAATGATCTAGAGATGTGGACACTTCTGAAGGTAAACTAAAACCACTGTATGCAGTGAAAATCTCAGATAAAAGCAAACTCGTGAAATACATGCATTTATATAGAGTTATGAACTTTCATCAGATATGGTTGATAAATGAACAAAGAACGGCAAAAATTTGGAATAACTGATCATGAGAGTATCTTTCAGTTTGCTATTGATAATCTGGTGGAGCTGATAGCTTGCTGATTCTAGGATCCATCTATTATTTGTTACGTTCACAGGAAATGGAAGCAAAGGGAGAAACTACTTATTTCCTGGTTTGCCGTGTTTCTTTGCACTTCTTAAAACAGCATGCCATTTTGTTGTTATTTTACACTTGCTAACAGATACTCACAGAAAGGTGATGAGCGGTATTTGAATGCTGTGTCACCTCATGCATTCTTGCCACAGAGTGTAAGCCTGTTACAGTTCCCTGGCAATTGAAGAAGTTGATGCAGAAACAACAAGCCTATTCATTTCAATTTTGGCTCCTTGATGTATATTGCTTAGGATTCAGCAGCCTCAGTGTTGGAGGTAGGTTGTCGGTTAGGGAAAAGTACGTTGGGGTGACTTGATAGCGTAGCAGTCAGTATAATGCTATTACAGCTCTAATGATACAGGGTCAAGTTCTGCTGCTGTGCATAAGGAGTTTATACAGTTTCCATATGACCCTGTCTCCACAACCTCAGCCAAAGTCAAGAATTAAGATGGTGTGACTAATGTCCTGAGCTGCGTATATTTCAATGCCAAAGGAATCGTAGGAAGGGCAGATGAGCTGAGGGCATAGATCAACTCCTGGAATTATAATATTGTAGCCATTAGTAAGATTTGGTTGCAGGAGGGGCAGGATTGGCAGGGTTTCTGTTGTTTTAGATGCGACAGAGCATGAGGTATTAAAGGAAAAAGGGTGGCAACACTAGTCAGGGAAAAAGTAACAGCAGTGTTCATTCGGGACAGAATGGAAAACTTATTTAGTGAGGCATTATGGGTGCACCTGACTAATAAGAAAGGTATGACCATGTTAATGGGGTTATATTACAGAACACCTAACAATCCCGGGGATTTAGAGGAACAAATTTGTAGGGAGATTGCAGATTGTTGCAAGAAACATAAGGTTGTTATAGTGGGCTGTTATAGACTCCCATACTGTAAAAAGACTAGGTGGGATAGAGTTTGTCAAATGTGTTCAGGAAAGTTTCCTTAACCAGTGCATAGAAGTCCCAATGAAAGAGATTGCAATACTTAATTTGCTATAAAGGAGCTGAACCGGGATAGATGAGAGAAGTTTTTGAAGGGGACCATTTTGCTTCTAGTGATCACTGTGCCTTTAGTTTCAAAGTAAATATGGAACAAGATAGGTTGGATTTGCGGATTGAGATTCTAAGTTGGAGAAAGGCCAAATTTTGATGGTATCAGAAATGATTTGGCAAGTGTGGATTGGGACAGGCTGTTTTCTGGCAAAGGTGGGAGGCCTTCAAAAGTGAAATTTTGAGAATACAAAGCTTGTATGTGCCTGTCAGAATAAAAGGTAAAGATAGGAAGTTTAGGGAACCTCAGCTTTCAAAAGATATTGAGGCCCTGGTTGAGAAAAAAAGGAGGCGCATAGCAGGTACAGGCAGGTGGGAACAAATGAGGTGCTTATGGAGTATAAGAATTGCAAGAGAATGCTTAAGAAAGAAATCAGAAGGGCTAATTGCCCTAGCAGACAAGGTGTTGGAGAATCCTAAGGGATTCTACAGATATGTTAAGTGCAAAAGGATTGCAAGGGACAAAATTGGTCCTCTGAAAAGTCAGAAAGTGTGAAGCCAAGAGGGATGGGGGAGATCGTAACTTAATTTTCTGCATTTATATTCACTCATGAGATGGACACAGAGTTTATAGAAGTGAGGCAAAGGGGCATCAACTTAATAGACCATATAAAGATTCCAGAGAAGGAGGTGTTTGCTGTCTTGAGGCAAATTATGGTGATGAATTGCCAGGGCCATAGCACAGATGTGTAAATCACCCTTAACTACAGGTGAGGTACTAGAGGATTGGAGGATAGCCAATGTTGTTTAACTGTTTAAGAAAGACTTTAAAAATAAACCAGGAAATATAGGCTGGTGAGCCTGACATCAGTAGTGGGAAAGTTATGGGAAGGTGTTGTTAAAAAAATACTTTTTATAATGATGATTAGTGAGGCACAGAGAGATCTGTATTTACTGACAACTATCTTTATTGTTTAAACTAACAAGTACAGGTGTCCCCCACTTTTCGAACGCTCGCTTTACGAACCCTCACTGTTACGAAAGACCTACATTAGTTACCTGTTTTCACTAACAGAAGGTGTTTTCGCTAACAGAAGGTGTTTTCACTTTTACGCAGAAAAGCAGCGCACGAAAAAAAAGCAGTACATAATAAAAAAAGGCAGCGCGTGCCCCAAGCAGCTGCTCTCCCCCGGATTCGGAACAGCATTCTAACCGGCATTGCTTTAACACATGCCTGTGAGCAGCCGTTTGCAAGATGAGTTCTGAGGTATCGGAAAAGCCTGAAAGAGCTCGTAAGGGTGTGACACTTAGCGTAAAACTAGACATAATTAAGTGTTTTGATCGTGGTGAACGTAGTAAGGATAAAGTGAGTTTGACTTGTGGAAGATAACAAAGATGATGTTGAAGAGGTTTTGGCATCCCATGACCAAGAACTGATAGATGAAGAGCTGATACAATTGGAAGGGGAAAGGATAACAATCGAAACTGAATGAGTAGTGATAAAGTACGACTTTAATTTTGAAAGGGTACGTCGGTTTAGGGCATATTTGCAAGATGGTTTGAGTCCTTACAAAGAACTGTGTGATAGAAAAATGTGCGAGGCTCAGCAGTCAAGCAAGCCTTCTACATCAGCCACAGCAGACAACGAACCTTGAGGCAGGCAGAGATAGGAGAAGATGACCTGCCTGCCCTGATCGACGATGAGATGACACCCCAGTATCCCACCACCCCAGCTCCCGGGCCGCGGACAGATACTGATTCGCGGAGAATGCAGCGGTAGCCGGGAGGCACACAGCACATCTTTAAGAAAAAAGCCTAAATAAACATGCTAATTAACTAGGTGCCGCCCGGCACGTAATTGTCGGCCCAGATCAGAGGCGATTGCCGATTGCATTGCTTCTGATCTGGGCCGATATTTACGTGCCAGGCAGCACCTAATTAATTAGCATGTTTATTTCGGCTTTTTTCTTAAAGATGTGCTGGATGCGTCCTGGCTACTGCTGTATACTTGCATGCTTCGCGGTTCGGTATCAGTTCGCTGCCTGGAGGGTGGGGGCCACTGCACCACCCCAACCTCTGACGACTCAGCCTAACACACCATCAGTGTGCTCTGCGCTATCTTCCTGATTTCCGTAAGTGATACTACACTGTACATACATTATTTCTACTTTATATCGGCTGTGTATTTTTACATGTTATTTGGTATGATTTGGCAGCTTCATAGCTTAAAGGTTACCGGAGAGTGCTTGCGTCGTGTTTTTGCCAAGAGCGCTTGTGTGAGATTTTCGCTACGGAGAACAGTTCAGGCAATGATTATGGATAAGTATTTCTGCTTTATATAGGCTGTGTATTTATCATGTCATTCCTGCTTTTACTATCTGTTACTGTTATTTTAGGTTTTATGTGTCATTTGGCATGATTTGGTAGGTTATTTTTGGGTCTGCGAACGCTCACAAAATTTTCCCATACAAACGAATGGTAATTGCTTCTTCGCTTTACAACATTCTGGCTTACGAACTGTTTCATAGGAACTCTCTACCTTCGGATGGCGGGGGAGACCTGTATGTGAATTCATACACTAAGTAACTTGTGTGCACACCTGCTAGGTATACCTGACTCTCCTGAATAGTCAAAGAATAGCAAAGGCATTACCCAGGCAAAGGAGTTCCTTTTGTCCCGATTCACTCGCCACATGGTTCACACAGGGTTGCTCACGCTTATATCTGCTATGATTATTCTTCGAAGTTACCACTACCAGCACACACGAAGCATCCACTTTTATATCCATTCCTTATCAATTCAAATATCACATTCCTGTGTCATTGGCCACCAATCATGTGTCTGTCCTTTAACACCTTGTTGTTGGTTCTGTTCCAAGCCAGCATCCATGTATTGCCCTTTTCCCATCAAGTGACAGTTAATAATTTATGGCTGTTTGTTCTCAAACAGCAATGAGCTCGAATCACTTCAGGTAGGCATCAACCCCAACATTCACAAAGCTGCATGTTATAGCCAACCAAAGAACATCTCACAAATATAAACAACAGGAATTCTGCAGATGCTGGAAATTCAAGCAACATACATCAAAGTTGCTGGTGAACGCAGCAGGCCAAGCATCATCTATAGGAAGAGGCGCAGTCGACGTTTCAGGCCGAAGGGTCTCGGCCTGAAACATCGACTGCGCCTCTTCCTATAGATGCTGCTTGGCCTGCTGCGTTCACCAGCAACTTTGATGTATGTTGCTTGAACATCTCACAAATAACTTATTTGGAAATAATCTCCAGTCCAGCAGATTACCTGAAGTATCATTGTCTCTTCTTTAAAACATTGATCAAGTCCAGCATGTCAAGCTCACAAAATGGAGAATAGAGTGTCTTCACAAAATGGCAGCCTCCATCCCCAAACATGTGGCAAGAACAAAGACAATTAGTCTGTTTGCTCCCACTGTCCTTGATTCATTTGAATTCATGGATTTGTAGATTGTCATTCTTTTTGGCCAACAAAGGCTTTCTAGGGGACCAGATATATGAGCATTTGGATAGATGTGGACTGATTAAGGATAATCAGTGCAACTTTATCCACGGTAGGTCATCTCTAACCAATCTTACGGAATTTTTTGAGGAAGTTACCAGGAAGGTTGATGAAGTCAAGGAAGTGGATGTTGTCTGCATGGACTTCAGTAAGGTATTTGACAAGATCCCGCATGGGAGGTTGGTCAAGAAGGTTCAGTTGCTCAGTAGTCAAAATGAGATAGAAAATTAGATTAGACATTGGCTTTGTGGGAGAAGCCAGAGAGTGGCAGTTGATTGTTGCCTCTCTGACAGGAGGCTGATGACGAGTGGAATGCCGTAGGGATTAGTGATGGGTCATTTGTTGTTTGTCATCTATATCAATGCTCTGCATGATAATGTGGGTAACTGGATCAACAAATTTGTAGATGACACCAAGATGGGGGGGTGTAGTGGGCCGGAAGGAAGACTATCATGGCTTGCAGCGGGATCTGGATCAGCTGGAAAGAGAAGCTAAAAATGGCAGATGAAATTTAATGCAGACAAGTGCAAGGTTTTGCACTTCAGTAGAATCAACCAGGATAGGTCTTACAGAGTGAACAGTCGGGCACTGAGGAGTGCGGTGGAACAAAAGGATCTGGGAATATCGGTCCATATTCATTGAAAGTAATGTCACAGGTACATAGGGTAGTAAAGAAAGCCTTTGGCACATTGGCCTTCATAAGTCGAAGTATTGAGTACAGGAGATAGGATGTTATGTTGAAGTTGTAATAAGAAATTGGAGAGGCCTAATTTGAAGTATTGTGTGCAGTTTTGGTCACCTATCCACAGGAAGGATATAAATAAGTTTGAATGACTGCATAGACAATTCATAAGGATGTTGCTGGGTCTGGAAGACCTGAGATATATGGGAAGATTGAATAGGTTAGGGCTATACCTTGGAATGTATTCGATTGAGAGGAGATTTGATAGAACTATATATACATAATTATGAGGGGTATAGATCGGGTAAATGTAACAGGCATTTTCCATTGAGATTGGGTGGGACAACAACTAGAGGCCATGGGTTGAGGGTGAAAAGTTTAAGGGGAACATTAGGGGAAACTTCTTCCCTCAGAGGGTTGTGAGAGTGTGAAACGAGCTGCTGGTGCAAGTGGTTCATGGGAGCTCAATTTCAGTACTTGAGAGAAGTTTGGATAGGTACATTGATGGAAGGGGTATGGCGGGCTATGGTACCAGTGCAGGTAGATGGGAATAAGCAGTTTAAAAGGCTCGGCTTGGACTAGATAGACCAAACAGCCTGTTTCTGTGCTGTACTTTTCTATGACTCTATTAATCTATATCTAGAGCAGATATGTAAGTATGAACATACCAGGACTGAGAATTGGGTCCAATACAATCCAACCCAATGGTAAGCTAATGTAATTCAGCATTATTTGTGCACAGAGTTACCTGTCAACTTGTTATGAAGAAAGGATTTGGCAGGGTTGCAAGTTTTGAGAAATTCCTTGACAAAAGTTCTGGATTTGCATCATGAATACGCATCAATTTCATAAATTCACTCACAATGGCATATATAATAGTATTGACAGGAAAAATAACTATTAATTGTATTGAATCTCACTCTTGCTTCTGTACCAAATACTTAATTACATATACCAATGAGCCGCCTTCTTCAGCTTTAAAGTCAAAGTCTTCATGTATATTCTGCAGATCAGAACTTATGCAACATCATCTTTTGACAAGCTGGCACCTGCACTGTATTTTCTTTGAATTGCCCTGATGTACTGATTGACAGAGATCATTGGTAGATGAACAGTAGGTGAGGTGGATGGCGATATATTGAACAGTGTGTAAACCAACTGGTGCAGTTTGTCAGGAGCTGGCACTTGAAGAAATGTTTGACCTTGGTCACGAATGGGATTGAGGTTTTTAAGGTACTGTATACAGGTGCTTAGAGATTGACTCCAAGTCCTGATGAACAAAAATAACTGCTCCTCTTCGCAGGTTATTTTCTAGAGGGCTTTGTAGATGTATCATACCTTTCCTCTGCTTCTTTAAACAAAAATCTTGGAGCTGTTTATGTTTCCCAGATCATACTGTATTCCAGAACACCTGCTGATATCAGTTGTAGCTGTAGTGCACCTCACCCTTAAGATCTCAATTAACTTTAAACAGAGGAGCTTAACTTTAAGTGGTGCCTGCCAGGTTTGTGTTTGGTAGACAAAGCTTGAAGTTTTCATGCTACTTGTATCAGAAGCATTGGGTGCAGATAAATGAATTGTTCCAATTATCATTCTATTTCTAGCAATACTTTGTGTAACTCCAGTTCACAACTTTGGGGCTTCACTTGGCTGCTGCCCATAGTCCCCATTTGCCCTGACTTATTTTTTTCCAATTGTAGAGGGTTGAGTCACCTGACCTTTCACTCCCAAGTGGAGTCCCATCAAGTTGCAACTCGTCTCACGGCCTATTAACACAAGGCAAAAAGTGGAACTCCTTTGTAGTATTGGTCATTATCAATGGCTTTTAAACCATTTTGAAAATGGGTCTGATAGAAGCTACATAAAACTATTAAAATAGATACAACCTCAAAATGTTAATAATTAGTCAGAAATATTAAAACAATAAAATAGTATAAACATTTTCATTCAATCCAATATATGGTTATTACCACATTGCAATTACAGTTTCCAGAATTCAAATTAGCTGTTGTGTTTCTGAGTTTACAATAGTGATTATACTTCCTAAGTACTTAATTGGCTAAAGAAAGCTTCAGGATGTCTTGAGCTAATGAATAGTGTTACATAAGTGCATATTTCTATTATCTGATTGAAGAAAGTGAAGTGACAACAGTTAGTATGTAAGCAAATGAGGGTCATTGTACTTGCTCTCTTTTCAATCTTCCTTGCTAAAGTATGTGCCTCAGTTTAAACAATTTTCACACTATAGTGGGATTGATATGGAGTATAAACCAGGATCACCTCAACCTCAATCATCAATTTTGCGGTATACAGATGGTGTTTGCAAAAGTGAACGTTTGAAGACCAAGCTTGAAGTCATTATTGACTCCTTCTCTGAGAAATTTCCAGGAGGGCTGAAAGACTGCTTCAAGAATATTTTAAAAATCTCATTGAAAAATTGACCTTCTTGATGACTCTGCCCATTATCATTCAACTGAAAAGAGGGAGCATCTGGTTAGGCACTGAGCATCTTAAATCTATGCAATGGAAGCACACAGTGGTCATATGCCAACAGTGGAAGTTATTCACAGCATCCCAAATAATGTTCTGCATCCTGCATTCTGTGATCAACCCAGGGCAGAATCAATGGAGCACAGAGGAATCTATAATTTTCTCTGAAACCACAGAACTGGAGTGGACAGAAAGTTTATCATGATATCAAGAAACTCTCAAAAAAAAGAGTAGGTAGCTGAGTTTAGCATGTAGGTAATTCTTGCAAAGTTGACAATTCTGTATTTTTCTTGATGCTTGAAATGAAACATTGATAAAATGGTTGCTGTTATGTAGTGAATCTATGAGTAGTGAACAAGTTTAGCAAGATGAATGAGTAGGTTGGCAGAAGGGAATTGATTGGGCCTCTGTTCAAGAAAGAGAAAGAGAAGGCTTCAGACCATCCTGATGTGGAATGGAGGTGTAAAGGACTTTATGTACATGGTAAAGATGAGTCTGCTGCAACCAAGGAATTGGGAACAGTCCAGTGGCAGAAAACATTGGAGGTGTGTTGGATATGTGGGAAAGAATTGGACCCATTAGGAAGAAATAAGTTTGGTGGGGTAAGAACAGACTTCCAGAGTCGTCCTGTTTGTGAATTTTGGGCAGCAGAAAATAGCGGACAGTACTGAGCTGGGGCACTGTAATACTGGAAGCTGTGGAGGGAAGTCTCTTGTGGAAATTATATCTATCTGGATGAAACATGACGATGTTTGATGATGGGGTTCATAATCCACAGGGAGGTATGAGGATGTGTCTGAGAGCTGCCGCCTTGCCTCTGGAAGATAGAGGTCATTTTGACAGACCACAACAGTTTCCCTTCATTTTTCCTTCTCTGCTGTGGAGGACATGGCCATCCTGACTTGCCAGTCATGCCACATACATTGCTCTACATACAACAACTCTCATATTCTTTTATCCATATCTTTTGTCTATGTTTTTGCTTCACTCACTAACCAGACAAACTTGTTTACAAGTTATCCCAATGGACCCTGATTTTATTTTATCAGGGACATCTCCCTGTTCCCCCTCACTGTAGCTTTGCAAACTGAATCCTTTCCAGTTCTGATGAAGGATCCCTTACTTGAAAAAGTTGTCCCTGTTTCTTTCAACAAATGCAGACCAGACTGAAGAGAATTTTCTGCATTTGTTACGAATAAAAATTTGGATGATAATGAAGACAATGTATAGATGACCAACATTGGTGGAGTGCTAGGTGTGAAGATAGTTGTCTAATGTTATGATAGGATCTAGATCAACCTAGAAATGTGGGTAAAGGAATGGTGTGGAATTTAATTCAACCAAGTGTGAGGTGATATATTTTAGGAAAATAAACCGGGGCAGGACAGTAAATGACAGGGCCCCAGGGAAAAGACCTTGGATTACAAATACATAGTTTCCTGAAAATGACAACATAGGTAGACAAGTGTGAGAATAAGGCATGCAGCATACTCACACTTTTTTGGACAAGGCATTGAATGGAGGAATTGGGATATCATGTTCCAGCTGTCATGAAACCATTCCTAGAATATTATGTGCGGTTCTGGTCTCCATATTATCGGAAGGATGCAAATAAGCTAAAGAGGATGCAGAAAAGATTCACAAGCATGTTGTAAGATCTGTGTAGCTTATGATATAAGAAGTGGCTGCGTGGGCTTGGGGCTGTTTTTCTTGGAGTGAAGGGGACCAAAATTACAATGTTTAAAAGTCATTTGGACAGGTTTATGGGAGGGAAATGTTTTGAGGGATGAGTCCAATGTGTGCAAATAGGACTATACTGGGAACTGCACCTTAGTCGGCATGGGCGAATTGGGCACAAGGGTATATTTCCCTGCTGTATGATTTTATGATTTTCTGTTTTTATTTCATTATAGGTACTATTCTGACTCAATGACTCAGTGCATTAGTAAAGAAGTGATAGATTGTTGAAGGTGTACTTTGAAAAAATATATTGAACTATATTGCACTCTGTATTTTCAAATGAAATAACCCACACAATTGCTTTAACTCAATAAAGAATTATTGAATTATTTTATTTATTATATTAGCTCTGTGGAGCATTGTAAAGTGCACAAATTGGCTCACATGCTTGCCACACTCTAAAATAAATGACCTGATTCTTCCCCAACACGGGGAAGTGAAAGTTATTATTTGAAGGTGAGTTCGTTATTTAAGCAAAATTGACTAACAAAACTGAACAAGGGTTACTTCACCTCTGCCAAGATAATTTGCTCAGAGTTGTTCAATGTGTCAAGAGTGACACTACTCTAGCCAGCATCAATTTTGTCTCAGACATTAGAGAAGCATTCTAAGTCACATGATATGCAATGTTCCATACATTTTAAAATCAGCAGTCATGGACATCACGCAAATAATTGTGTACAAACAGTCATTGCCTCAAAGTTGTGCACAACCCTGCCTCTGCTATTGTACATAGCCACAGACCTTTTGGGTCCACTCACACAGATTGACCTTGAGTGGTAGGGTAAGTTATAGCCCTGTAGATGTACTTTTAGCTGATGCAACATTGTGCTGTGAGCAGTAACCACCTAATAATTGGATGGTTGTGATTAGGGCTACTCAGGAACTTTAAAAAATTATGACTTCAGAATAAATGTTCAGGAACTGGACTCCAAACTTCAGGTAAGATCTGCTACTGCACTATTTGTGAATCATTGAAATATTGTGACAAAAGCATGAGGAAAGCATTGCACATTGATTGATGGCACTCAAAAATGTCCAGAAGCCTCCATGTATGACTATGTATGCATGGAAGATTGCAGAAGTATTTCTAGAAAACTTACATTTGAACACTCAATTGAATTGGGAAAATGAGGCTGCTACTGGACCTCAAGGGAATTTGTAGAATGTCTAAGGGATGGATTTTTAGAACAGCTTGTTGTTGAGCCCACTAGGGTATCGGCTGTGCTGGACTGGGTGTTGTGCAATGATTCAGATGTGATAAGAAAGCTTAAGGTTAAGAAACCCCTAGGGAACACTAATCACAATATGAACAAGTTCACTTTGAAATTTGAGAAGGAGAAACTGAATTCCAATGTGTCGGTATTTCAGTGGAATAAACAAAATTACAATGGCATGAGAGGGGAACTGGCCAAGATTGACTGGAAAGAGACAGCAGAGCAGCAATGGCTGGAGTTTCTGCGAAAAATGAGGGAAGTGCAAGACAGATATATTCAAAATAAGAAGAAATTTTTGAATGGAAGAAGTCATAGTCATACTTTATTAATCCTGGGGGGAATTGGTTTTCGTTACGGTTGCTCCATAAATAATAAATAGTAATAGAACCATAAATAGTTAAATAGTAATATGTCAATTATGCCAGTAAATTATGAATTAAGTCCAGGACCAGCCTATTGTCTCAGGATGTCTGACCCTCCAAGTGAGGAGTTGTAAAGTTTGATGGCCACTGGCAGGAATGACTTCCTATGATGCCCATGGAGACTCCCATCGCTGACAAGTGAAGTCAGAGCCAAAGTAAAAACAAAAGCGAGGGCATACAAGGAAGCCAAAGCTAGTGGGAAGACAGAGGATTGGGAAGCTTTTAAAAACCTGCAGAAGGAAACTAAGAAGGTCATTAGGAGGGAAAAGATGAATTATGAAAAGAAGCTGGTGACTAATATCAAAGAAAATACTAAAAGATCCACTATTTTTGTCAATAGTCAGAGGCTTTTTCCCAGGGCTGAAATGGCTAGCATGAAAGGGCACAGTTTTAAGGTGCTTGGAAGTAGGTACAGAGGAGGTATCAGGGTTAAGTTTTTTGTGTAGAAAGTGGTGAATGCGTGGAATGGGCTGCCAGCGACGGTGGTGGAGGCGGATGTGATAGGGTTTTTTAAGAGACTCCTGAACAGGTATATGGAGCTCAGAAAAATAGAGGGCTATGGGTAACCCTAGGTAATTTCTCAGGTAAGGACATGTTGGGCACAGCTTTGTGGGCCGAAGGGCCTGTATTGTGCTGTAGGTTTTTCTATGTTTCTAAAAGCTTTTTTTAAGTATATAGAGGGTAAAAGAGAGTTGAGGGTAGATATAGGACCAATAGCAACTGATGCTGGAGATATTGTAATGAGAGGCAGAAAAACCTGCATGTGTTGTTTGCATCAGTCTTCACAGTGGAAGACATCTGCAGTATACCAGACATTCATGAATGTCAGGGAAGTAAAGTATGTGCAGTGAAAATTATGACTGAGAAGGTGCTCAGGAAGCTTAATGGTCTGAGGGTGGATAAGTCTCCTGGACCTGATGGAATGCACTCTTAGGTTCTGAAGGAAGTACTGGAGGGATTGCGGAGGCATTAACAATGATCTTTCAAGAATCAGTAGATTCTGGCATTGTACTGGATGACTGGAAAATTGCAAATGTTACTTCGCTATTTAAGAAGGGTTGGAGGCAGCAGAAAGGAAACTATAGACCTGTTGGCCTGACATCAGTGGTTGGGAAGTTGTTGGAATCGATTGTTAGGGATGAGGTATATGGAGTACCTGGAGGCACATGACAAGATAGGCCAAAGCCAGCATGGTTTACTGAAAGGAAAATCCTGCCTGACTGACTTACTGCATTTTTTTGAGAAATTACAAGCAGGGTAGACAAAGGAGGTGCAGTAGATGTGGTGTACTTGGATTTTCAGAAGGCCTGTGACAAGGTGCCGCACATGAGGCTGCTTAGCAAGATAAGATCCCATGGAATTACAGAGGAGTTACTAGTATGAGTGGAGCATTGGCTGATTGGCAGACAACAGAGAATGGGAATAAAGGGATACTTTTCTGTCTGGCTGCCAGTTACCAGTGGAGTTCCACAGGGGTTGGTGTTGGGACCACTGCTTCTTACGATGTATGTCAATGATTTGGACTATAGGATTAATGGATTTGTGGCTAAGCTTGCCAACGATACAAAGATACGTAGAGGAGCGGGTAGTGTTGAGGAAGCAGAGAGCCTGCAGAGGGACTTAGGTAGTTTAGGGGAATGGGCAAAGAAGTGGCAAATGAAATGCAATGTTGGAAAGTGTATGGTCATGCACTTTGGTGGAAGAAATGAATGGACATACTATTATTTAGATGGGGAGAGAATTCAAAATGCAGAGATGCAAAGGGACTTGGAGTTCTTGTGCAGGATACCCTAAGGGTTAACCTCCAGGTTGAGTTGGTGGTGAAGAAGGCAAATGCAATGTTGGCATTCATTTCTAGAGGTATAGAGGGGTGTGATGTTGAGGCTCTATAAGACACTCATGAGATCACACTTGGAGTACTGTGTGCCGTTTTGGGCTCCTTATTTTCAAAAGGATGTACTGATATTGGAGAGGATTCAGGGAAGCTTCATGAGAATGATTCCAGAAATGAAAGGGTTACCATATGAGGAACGTTTGGCAGCTCTTGGGCTATATTTCCTAAGTTCAGGAGAATGAAGGGGAATCTCATTGAAACAGTCTGAATGTTAAAAGTTATTTCCCATGGTAGTGGAGTCTAGGACAAGAGGGCACAACTTCAGGATTGAAGAACGTCCATTTAGAACAGAGATGGGGAGAAATTACTTTAGTCAGAGGGTGCTAAATCTGTGGAATTTGTTGCCATGAGTGGCTGTGGAAGCCAAGTCATTGGGTGCATTTAAGGCAGAGATAGGTTCTTGATTAGCCAGGGCATCAAAGTGTATGGGGAAAAGGCAGGGGAGTTGGGATGACTGGAAGAATTGGATCAGCCTATGATTGAATAGCAGAGCAGACTCAATGGGCCGAATGGCATACTTCTGCTCCTATATTTTATGGTCTTATGGTCTTAATTGTAGTCTAAATTCCACTGAATAACATATAAAACTGTTCCTCTGTACAATCAAACTTCTTGGTCACCGAATTTGAAAGTGTGTTGAAGAAAACAGTTTGAAAGTTGTTGCCAACCTTACTATGGCCTTACCCTTTGAAGATATATCTTTTACATAGTCAACAAGCTATAAGCATGATTGTATAACAACATTTTGAGTATAGTATGATACATTTAGAGCTGTTCCCCAAAACCTCCTATTGAATCAAGTGGCTGGTCTTAAAGTTATCAAATTGTGTTAATACGATTGAAAGAGAGACCATATAAGTTTTACTTATTGAATTCTCATTTTATATGGAGATTCATGGAAAATCTTAAATCATATGTGCCTTAGAAAACTTGAACTTTGCCTGAATACTCATTATAATCATAAGAAGTGCAATGATTTAGTGAATTTGGGTGTTTTGTAGGTATTAAGTATATTGCTATGGGAAAAGATTTTTCTAATATCAGAGTAGGTAATTGTTTTAAATAATAGAAGAATTATTCTTTTGCTCTGAAATCAACAAGAAAGCAGATGGCCTTTTCATGCATATCGCCAGGGGTTCAAATATGAATGCTTGCTTAATCCATTTTGATTAATATTTTTATTGGGGTAGATAAATTTGTAACTTCATAAATGAAATATTATTGACTTCAGAATTTGTTTTGATATTTGTAACTTTTTTTTACAGATCAGAATTATCCTGATACAGTTGATTTGTCAAAGGAAACTCACTGTGGATTGTCAATCTCTTCATGTGGACAGAAGAAAGAATGTTGACTGAACACTAAATCAAGTGAAGATGAATATTCAAGTCTGAAATCTATGGGGAAATATTTCTGATGTAGAAAATTAACATTTTCTCTGGAACTCCTTTTAAGCAGAATCCTGTGTTTACTGAGATTCCATCTAATATCAAGGAGAAACGCTGCTTCCATATCTGTGGCAAACAATTGTACATAATGCCACTCCACAAAGAGAGGCCACCATGGCTTAATTGCATATTGAGAGTGGTGATGATGCATCCAGTGCGAAAGGGATTTGATATTACTTTTTTTCTTTGGATACTGGGATTTACATTAAAGGGCAGCCTGGTGCTTTGCCAAAAACTAGATGACTCTTACCCAGTGGTGAATACCAATTATGGCAGACTGAGGGGGATCAAAAAGGAACTAAGTAATGAAATCTTGGGTCCAGTAATCCAGTATCTTGGTGTACCATACGCTGCTTCACCAACAGGAGAACGTCGTTTCCAACCTCCTGAACCCCCTTCTTCTTGGTCAGAAGTACGAAATGCTACCCATTTTGCACCAGTCTGTCCCCAGAATATACATGGTATGTTGCCAGATGTTATGCTCCCTGTGTGGTTTACTGCCAATTTGGAAGTAGTTGCGTCTTACGTCCAGGAACAGAACGAAGATTGCCTCTTTCTAAACATATATGTGCCTACAGAGGATGGTGAGTGTAAGCCATAAGGAACAGGAAAACCTAATATTAATCTTTGCTAAATGTTAAACCTTGTTTTGTTTTTTAGGAAGCATGATATAAGGTTTGCATGTTGTGATTTGTTTGTGTGTTTATGTGTTTGTGGGTGTGTACATGCATGAAGCTTTCCCAATGCATCAGATCTGTATCTTGTCCCACTCATTTTTTTTTTACACACTATGGCACGTCCATCAAGGTGGAAGTTGATTTTCAATCCCCCCTCACTGACTTAAGAAAAGGTACATAGTTTTTCCATTGTGTGTGGAGGCACAATGAGTTGGAAGCCTGTCTTTGTAGAAAGGACAATTTTAAGTCAGTTGGTGGTGTTGCATGCTCCTACTGTCTGTGATGGAGCTCATGTTATTTTTTAGTCTTTTATTCATTTTTCAGTAAAAAGAATATCGAAGGAATGTGCCAGAAAACCGGGCAAGAAAATATGTAGAAAAGGAGGTATGTATAAAGCCTGGAGCAGAAGAGGTTGTACTTCTCATCCAGAGACCACCACTGATACTTTGAGGCAAAGGTCAGCAAATGTCATGTAACTTATGACATTAGTGCACACATCAGAAAGCATGGAGTTAAAATCACTTGATAGACACCAGTAAAAATCAAAATCTTAATATAATTTTGTCCTTCACTTAGCTAGCTTCACAATGTAAACAATTATATATGCGTCAGATCATTCATGTATTTTACTAATTGTATATGCTGTTACTTAAAGAGTGCGCAATTTCTGCTGCTTATGGTTGTTATCAAATATTCTGTTGAAAGATGTTGATGGCTCGAGTCTATGAAGGTAAATAAATTAAGATGGAATAAATAGTACTGAAGCAACTAAATTGTGGTGAAAATATTGCTACATGCAGTGAATTGTGATCTGGTTAACTTCCAATATTTACTTGTTCAAAAATACTTTTTTCTCATGGAGAATTTTTTGATTAATATTACTGGCAGTAATTTTGAGAATTCCGGAGTTTCTAAAATACATAAAAGGCAACAGTAATACGTATTAGCACTATTTACCTGTTTTAAAGGGGCATATTCCACTTCTACAGTTGCTTCATAGCAGTATACTGTCAGGAAATGAAAGAACATTTTGCTAAAGATGGTCAAAGAGCAAAAATATGCAGAAGCTGGAAATCTGAAATAAAATCAGAAAATTTTAGAAATACTCAGCAGATAAAACAGCATTTTTGTTTTCATGAGCATAAGATAATCCTGTTCTATTACATGCAAGAGCCTTATTATCACTGGTTGAGGAAAAGAATCTTCATCCGACACACATCAAAGTTGCTGGTGAACACAGCAGGCCAGGCAGCATCTCCAGGAAGAGGTCTCGGCCTGAAACGTCGACTGTACCTCTTCCTAGAGATGCTGCCTGGCCTGCTGTGTTCACCAGCAACTTTTATGTGTTGCTTGAATTTCCAGCATCTGCAGAATTCCTCGTGTTTGAGAATCTTCATCCAACAAGCTTAGTGAGGATTCAAACTCACTACTGAGATGAACAAATGCAAATATATTTTTCTAAGGTCATAAAAGCAATTGATTTAAAATTTAGTGAACAAAAATTATGCCTTTTTTCTCATTTATATTCAATTAGTTCAAATAGTGCTAAAATATAAATGTATCATGCTTTCAATTCAAATCTCTAATATTTTGATAATCTCTGAACCACGTTTAAAAAGTTCTTTAAAATGAAAAAGCTATAGTGAATATAATAGCAGTGGAATGTTTAGCATTTAATTGGAATTCAGATTATTTAGATAAATTTGGATCTGTATGTCTATTTCATGGGAATAGTACAATTGAACAGGAAAGCAACATATCTCAACAGCTGACTGGAAACTATTTCTTGTGAGGATCCATCGAGAGGGCAAATAACTTTTTTTTTAACTTTTCAGCAGCTCACTATGAAGAGATATTTAATCTTACAACAATTCAGTTTATTCTTTTTAATATACCTGATCCAGTTCTATTGATGTTACGGAACTTCACTCAAAAATTAAATAACAACTAGAAACTTGTTCAGTGAAAAAATAAGTGCCTTTAGTATTCTGGAGTTTCTTAAAGTATGTGTGTAAATTCAAAAAGCTGAAATTTTAAAATACATTCTTACTGCATATTTGAAAGAATTTTATTTTTCATTGAGCATATTTCAGTGAATGGTTTTAATCTTCATTTTTAAATACTAAAGTAATCCAGTCCATGTAATATGACCGCAATAAACATACCACCTCTTTTTGTTGAGTGATATAGAGGAGAGCTGTGTTCTTTCTGCAGAGTATTATCAAAATTGCAAAGATTAAGCTGATTTACTAAACTGAATAAAGGGATTATGACTGGCTTAGAGAGAATTTGAATTTTAAAATCTGTGATTATAGAAATAGATAAGTGCTCTAAATTCATATGTTCTCTTTTGACTGATCTTTTATCCACCATCATTCCAACAAAGCTTTAAAGTAGTGGAGCCAAACTTTGGAACATCCATAACTAAAATCTTATTTGCATTATGCATATGAATGGAGATCATGTAGTGGCTCCCAAAGGGTTCAAGTAGATTTAGCCACAATTTAGAAATTAGGCCCTACCCAAACACCCTCAGTGAAATAAAGGTGATTGATTGATTGGTTGTGTGTCCATGATCAATTTTCCAGATCAAGCACTGGTTGAGTTCAAAATACCATGTTTTCAAGATCTCAAATAAGTTGGATGCCACAATCTATAACTACATTGCCAAAGATTCGGTTTGTCAAATTCTTTCTTCTGACTTTGGCTCAGTGACAGAGTTGCGAAGTAGTTGTGATTCTGGCAAGTACAAAATTTACTCCCTGCATTCCTGCATTTTCAAGGCCAATAGGTTCTACACTTGAACCTACAGTGAAATATAAACTGCAACAAAGTATTGAGCTATGAATCTTAACCCTGAGATATCAGGAGGACAGCGTGCATTAGGGAAGGTATGTTCTGGCTCAAGCTCAGGATGGCCTTGGCGATATCAGTGGAACAGAGAAAATGGGAAAAAACTGCAGTCTGTGCATGGGAGGTGTATCTCTATCAGTTAAATGCACGCAGACAGTGAAATACCACTAAGAAAGACTGTGGATGACTTCCTCCCTGCCTTGTTCTATTTTGCTGAGTTGGTTGTCTTTGAAGATTTTGTAACAATCATCCAGTCTTTAGGTGCTGTTTTCTTTTGCATACTCTTTGTAACAAATGCCCACCAGTTCAAGGATTTTGAGTTTACTTATGTAGGTGGTCGATGAAAACCTACCTGCTTGTCTTTCTATTTTAAAACTGAACTAGTTATTGCTAGTTCCTCTGTTACAATTTCCACATTTTCCTTTGCTGTAGAAGAATTATGTAGATTCTGAAAAATTTTGATAGCCTGCCAAAATAGCATTTATTTTTGCATAGGCCCAAATATCAATTTGTTAGATTACTAAGTAACTGAAGTATTTATTAACTTGTATATCTAAACATATACAATACTATTTCCAATAGGGGCATTAGGTTGTGACACAAAGTTGGAAATCCTCGCTGAATTATTTTTAGCTTTCAAATAAGACTAATGGAATGCATAATAGCGAAGGCTCCTCTTCTATTGTATTTATTGGTTTATGTTGTTGCCATGTTTAACGTAATTCCTGAACTTTCAAAAGTAAAATATATCATTAGTGGGTTGGAGATCTGAATTGTTTTCAGTATGATTTTAAGAAAAATAAACATGTTAGTGCTTCCAGAATTCCAAATGACATCTATTAGAGCAGCTTGCGATCGAGCCCACTAGGGATAAGACAATTCTGGATTGGGTGGTATGTAATGAAGCAGATTTGATTAAGGACCTTAAAGGAGGATGTGATAATAATATGATAGAATTCACTCTGCAGTTTGAGAGGGAGAAGCTAAAATTGGATTGCATCTGCATTACAGTTGAGTAAAGGTAACTACTGAGGCATGAGAGAGGAGCTGGCAAATTTGATTGAAAGTGGACGCTAACAGGGATGATGGTAGAGCAGGAATGACTGGAGTTTCTGCAAGTAATTTGGACTAAGCATGATTGGTTCATCCTGAAACAAAAAGAAGTATTTCAGAGGGAGGATGAGGCAAGCGGTTGAGAAGGGAAGTCAAAGACAGCATAAAAGCTAAAGAGAAGGGATGCAATATAACAACAATTAATTGGAGTTAGAGAACTGGGAAGCTTTCAAAACCCATTAGAAGTCAACTAAAAAGCAACAAGGAGAGAAATGTTGAAATATGTAGGTAAGCTAGCCAATAATATAATAGAAGATGCCATAAATTTTTTCAGATATTTAAAGAATAAAAGAGCATTAAGAGTGAACATCAGGCTGCTGGACATTGACACTAGAGAGGTAGTAATGCGGAACAAAGAAATGGCGGATGAATTGAATAAATATTTTGCATTACTCTTCAATGTGGAAGAGACCAGCAACATGCCAGAAATTCAACAGAGTCAAGGTGCAGAAGTGAGTGCAGTCACTATTACTAAAGAGAAGGTGCTTCGGAAACTGACAGGTATGAAGGTGGATAAAACCCAGACCAGATGGACTACACCCCAGGGATCTGAAAAAGGCAGCTGAAGAAATTCTGGAGGCATTAGTAATGATATTTCAAGAATCACAAGATTCTTGAATGGTTCTGGATTATTGGAAAGTCGTAAATGTCACTGCACTCTTCAAGAGGGGAGCGAGATAAAAGACAGCAAATTATAGGCCAGTTAGCCTGATTCCAGTAGTTGGCAAGTTGTGAGAGTTCATGATTAAGTATGAGATTTTTGGTACTTGGAGGGGCACAATAAAATAGGTGGAAATCAGGGGAAATTTTGCCTTACGAACCTGTTGGAATTCTTTGAAGAAATAACAGGAAGGATACATAAAGGAGAGTCAGTGGATGTTACTCATTTTGATTTTACCTGAAGCTTCTACCTCGTATTGTTGCTGGCTAATTAGTTGAAATTCCACTGTGGTTTTAATAGATGTATTTTTTGTCTTGCATTGTGACTGTATATTGTCTACCCTCACATGGAATTTAATTATAATTATGAGCTTCCTGTTAAATCTCCTCGTGATACTCTAGTCTTTAATTTGAGTTATTCCAAGATGGAATTGTAGCTCAACTTATTGTATGCAGCTGAAGTGTTGAAGCCATTATTTTAATAACTGCTGAATGATTTCTTGGATTTTATTCTTTGACTGATTGTTTGTCTTCATAACAAAAAAGTAACACCACCACCTTTTCTCTGTTTTAATAGATTTCCCGTATTTGTTCTCACTTAATTTCAAGGCAGTTTCTCTGGCAGTTGAAATATTGTATTGCATACAGTGTTGTGGGAAACAAGCAGATAAGTGGAATTACTGTAGCATCTGGAAACGTTCAATCATTAATACCAGAAGATACAAACAATGATGCGTAGTTATATTGTATAAGATTACAGATGAGATTTATGGATATAGAGGCATTTATGAAAAAGAAATGTTTTTGCTATTTATTTTATTATATTATTGGGGAGGTCCAGGAGTTTGGGAAGCAAAGTTGATTTAAGATGTACACAAAGCTTAATGTATTAATAGATTCAGGCAATAAGTCCTCTAATCTGAACCTAACAATTTATTGATTGGAGAAAGTGTCCATGAAGTTAGTTAAAATTCTTTGAAGTCATTTCAAACAGTGTTGAACAAAGTAGACAGTCATTTCAAACAGTGTTGAACAAAGTAGACATAGTTAATGAAATAATAACCTTTTTCACAATTTGAGTTAGTTATGTCTTGAAGAAATGTCACATTATGGGTAATCCTAGATTTCAAAATGTTTTGCATCAATTCTAAAGGAAGAAAGAATCATAAAAATCAGACGGAATTCCAAATTTCAGTTTAATTGTACAAGCTAGTGATTAAGCAACTGTCCTGTATGTACTGTATTTTGCCCAGTCTGTTGTAACAAAGGTGCTTAGAAGTCTAACTTGAAAGGCAGATCTCAGAATATATTCTGTAAATTGCTAGTATCATTATTAAAGCAGCAAATAAATTGTGACAAAATACTTCACATGCATTATCTTACTTTGCAATACCTGTTCTAGTGGAGTATTTGTCTCTCCCAATATTGAGGAATGAATTTTCAAGTGAAGACAACTGTTTAATTATTGAAATAATTCATGCAGCTTAATCACATTGTCTTATTTACCATTGAGATATTATTTTATATGCCAGAGAGATTCTCAGATAGGTCTAACAGTGAGATTCCTAAGAGATTATCACGGAGAAAAGGAGTGGAAATCGGCATTGATAGGTGTCCGAGCAGACAAAAATACCGGCAGTAAATATGGAAGGGAATCCAAAGAGACTCTATAGATTGAATTTGAAACTGAGTGTAAGAATAGAGTTGAGGTTGATCAGAGATCAAAAGAGAAGTTTACTCATGGAACAGAAGGCATGGCTAAAAATTGAATAAATACTTCATGTTAAACCACGAGACAGCAAAGAATACAAACAACTTGATAAGACAATAAGAAGAAAATGCAGAGAAGCTAAAGACAGATGGCTAAATGAGAAATGCTCAGAGATAGAAATGCTACAAACCCATAACCCTGGAACAAAGTTGATGCACAGTAAGAATAAAGAACTAACGGGGGAAATTACCTTGCTCAGCAAGTGGATGCATCAAGGCAAAAGACGGCAGCTTAATTATGAGCAAAGAGGAAGTCCTAAACAGATGGACAGAATATATAAAAGAACTTTTTGAAGACCAAAGAGGAGAAAAACCAAACATGAAGAATCTTGAAAGACCTAGCATTCTAAAATCAGAAATTTGAGCAGCCACAAATAAAACAAAACATAACAGAGCAACTGGTCCAGACAATATTGCTGTTGAAATGATACTGGCTTTAGAAGATTTTGAAATAGAGAAAATAACAGAAGTAGCGAATGAAATCTATGATCATGGGGAGATACCTGATGATTTAAGTAAATCCGTGTTCATCACACTTCCAAAGAAAGAGGGAGCAACAGAATGTGAGTTACATCGTACAATAAGCCTGATGAGCCACGTGGCAAAAATTATTCTCCGAGTAATCATGATGAGAGCAAGACGCTGTATAAAACCAGAGATCAGTAAAGAACGATGCGGCTTTGTGGAAAACACTGGAACCAGAAATGCAATTTTCATGCTACGGATGATCCGTGAACGAGCCATCCAGGTGCAAAAAGACATCTACCTATGTTTCATTGACTCTACAAAAGTTTTTGACACTGTCAGACATCACGATCTTCTGGAAATGCTTCAAGATTTTAACATAGATGGGAAAGATATACATTTCTTAAGAAATTTATACTGGGACCGGACAGCATCCATCAGAATAGAAGGAGGAGTGAGTGAGTATGTGAATATCACGAGAGGAGTCAGGCAAGGTTGTGTCTTTTCGCCAGACTTATTCAACCTGTATAGTGACAATATCTTGAGAAGTATCAGAGACATCAAAGGATTCACAACTGGAGGTCATAATATAAATATCAGATATGCTGATGACATCGTACTAATAGCTGACTCAGAAACAAAACTTCGAGAACTACTCACTATAGTGGCAGCAGAAAGTAATCGCAGATTGAGGCCTCTCAATCAACAGCAAGAAGACAGAAAGCATGGTCATCTCCAGAAAGACAAACATCTCACAATGTGTGATCAAGATCGGAAATACAAACTTCAAACAAGTCAACAAATTCAGATATCTTGGCAGCCCAATAACGTGATGGCAGGTGCGACACAGATATCAAATACAGAATAGCAATGCTGAAAGAAGCTTTCCAAAAAATGAAGACCATATTAACAGACAGAAAGATGAGCATGTACACTAAAAACAGAATACTGCAGTGCTACATTTATTCTATCCTGACTTATGGAAGTGAATGCTGGACCATTTCCCCAGCAATGGAAAAAAGACTAGAAGCAGCTGAGTTATGGTTCTACAGGAGAATGTTAAGAATATCATGGACCACACACACATCAAATGAAGAAGTTCTCAGAAGAGCCCAAGGAGATAGATCACTCACACCAACAATAAGAGAAAGGCAACTCAGATTCCTAGGACACATCATGTGGAAAGATGAACTAGATAGACTCACACTCTCTGGAAAGATCGAGTGGAGCAAAACTAGAGGAAGACCTTGGCTTAAGTACATAAAAAGCCTAGCCAGGTGGCTACACATCGAGGAAATGGAAGTCATCCAAAGAACGAGGGATAGATCTATATGGAAAACCATGGTCACCAGCGTCCGCATCGGATATGGTACCTAGACAGACAGACAGACAGACTTCATGTTAGTCTTTCTCAAGATACCTCAGCAAAGGAAAATTGATTTGTGATTCCAGTTGGAGAAAATATTGGCAAAGAAGAATGACTAATTGCTAAGCCCATAATGAGTAAAGGAGGAAATATCAGCGCCTTTTGCTATAATCTTTCTATCACTTATAGATCCAAGAATGTTGCCAATGGACTGAAAATTGTATATGCTACCACTGACTTGAAAAAGACTGGAGTAACTACAGATTAGTCAGTCTGACCTGAATGTTAGGGAAAAATCTGTAAACAGTAATCAGGGTCAGAATTAACAGTCAATTGGACAACCATAGATTGATGAGAGAAATCCAGCATGTTTTTGCTGAAAGAAGATTATTTGTACCTTGATATTTTAGTGAAGTAACAGGTGAAGGTTGACATGGTATATATTGCAGGTTAATATGGTATATAAAATTAAAAGTCTAGAATAGAGAGTTTGCTTGGTAGAAGTAGGCATTAAGGTTGTGAAAGATTTTTCAGATTGGAGAAAACATACATTCGACTTCCTAGGACCACTGTTTCCTGTTAATATATGTTAGCGTTCTTAAACTGAGGTATATAAAAGCACTGTTCCCAAATGCATATATGTCTCAAAACTTGGAGGTCTAGTAAACAGGATGGTGCATAACAAAAGATTCAAGGAAATATGGACAGATTGGTGGAATGCACAAACAGGTAGCACATTAAATGAAATGCTGAGAAATGTGAAGTATTTGGAAGGAAAAATGAGAAAATCCAGTATAAACTTTTCTGACATTTCTGACAGATATAACCCAGATCTGGGAGAATACTCTATGTTAATTTATCTATAATGGCATGATCAGCTAACAAAATGGTTAAAATATAAATGGGAATGTGAACATCCAGTTCTGAGCACCATACTTTAGGATAGATTCAAAGTCCTTGGAGAGCATGCTGAAAATGATTCTTGGTTTCATGCACACAAAATTGAGAAACTAGATATATTGTTCTTGGAATAGATGAAGTTGCAAAGAAATCGGACAGCTACTAAAAATTATGAAGAGTATAGATGGAGTAGAAGATGAACTGACCTGGTAACAAATAGGAAAAATGGAATGAAGGCAATTAGCAAAAAGAGCAAAAGGACTGCCAGGGAGTAGCAGTGGAGACAGATTTTGTAGGAACAATTCTTTGAGTCTAGGATCTGCAAAGTGCTGAGCAACAACACATCAAAGCTTCTAATTATTTGGAAAACCAATAAACTATTGCTCAGAAGGACAAGGGCAGCAGTTGCATAGCTAAAGAGGTATCTGCAAATTTGCTTCCAAAGCACTGACCATCCTGTGTTAGAAATACACTCAGTACCCATTTTATTAAGTATAGGAGTGGAAACCTTTGTGGTCTTTTGCTGCTGTAGCCATCCACCTCAAGGTTTGATGTGTTGGGCATTCAGAGACGCTCTTCTGCACACCACTGTTGTCGTGTGTGGTTATTTGAGATATTAGCTTGAACCAGTCTAACCATTTTCCTTTAACCTCATTAACAAACATGAGAAAATCTGATGATGCCAAACAATACACACAAGATGGTGGAGGAACTCAGCAGGCCAGGCAGCATCAATGGAAAAGAGTCAACAGTCAACATCTTGGGCCGAGATCCTTCATCAGGACTGGAAAAAATGAAAAGAAGTCAGAGCGATAATTGGGGGGAGGGGAGGATAAAGTTCTTCCTTGGGTTTTCTACCCTCGCCTATCAGATCCCCTCTTCTCCTTTGTCTCTTTCATCAATCAACTTCCCAGCTCTTTCCTTCATCATTCCCCCCACGGGTTTCACCTAACACCTACCACCATGTACTCCTTCCTTCCTTACCCCCAACCTTATTGCTCTGACTTCATCTTCTTTTCCAGTCCTAATGAAGGGTCTCAGCCCAAAACATCGACTGTTACTCTTTTTCATAGATGCTGCCTGGGCTGCTGAGTTCCTCCAGCATTTTGTGAGCATCTCTCACTAACAAAGCATTTTCAACCACAGAATGCTGCCCATTGGATTTTTTTTTGTTTATCTCACCATTCGCTGTCAACTCTAGAGCAGGCGTTGCCTACCTGGAGTTCACACATCCCTTGCTTAATGGGATTGGTCCATGGCATAAAAAAGGAAAGGAACCCCTGTTCTGGAGACTGTTGTGTGTGAAAATCCCAGGAGATCAGCAGTTTCTGAGATACTCTAGACAGTCCATCTGGCACCAACAGCCATTCCACAGTCAAAGTCACTTAGATCCTTCTCCATTCTGATACTTGGTCTGAACCACAATTGAATCTTTTGACTATGTCTGCATGCTTTTTATGCATTAAGTTGCTGCCACATGTTTGTCTGAATAGGTATTTGTATTAATGAGCAGGTGTACCTAATAAAGTGGCCACTGAGTGTATGTATGTGTTTTTTTTTTCTCTTGTAGCCGGGTCATGTTCCTGCACTATTGAATGAACCTCTTGTATGATAAAGATGAACTCTTGAATTCTCAATCTACCACATCATAACCTGTGCACCTTAGTGTCTACCTGTGCGGCACATTCTTTGTAGCTCTATATTCTGCATTCTGTTACTGTTTTTCCATTGAAATACCTCAATCTACCTATGTTGTGAAATAGTTTATATTGCTGTCGTTTAAAATGAAAATTTTCACTGTACCTTGGCACATGTGACAGTTAAACTAATTACAAGTACCAACTCTGGTACCTTTACCACAAAAGAAGTTGTGGGTCAGGACAGGGTCCCTGTCTCCTTTAGAACTGAACAAAGAAAATACTCAATGTACCACAGTTCCCCAATTCACTTTCAAGAGAGTGTCAGTGTCTTCGGACCATATTTCATGAATAGAAAACCAAACTATATTAAGCAATCAAATCAAAGTTAAAATCTACATGTTCACCGACTAATCACCTTGAGAGCATTTTTTGAGTTTATCTTTGTTTGGCCTTCTGTTACACTGAACTCATTTTTCAGTCTCTGCAGCCTTGCAGTGGCAGCAGACTGAATTGGCAAGACGGCATGCTGAGTTTATATGACAGAAGTCTAACCCAGATAATTTGAATGCTTTCTCCCAGTCCTAAAATATAAACCTTAATCTTGGCAGCCAGATGCCACTGAATTAGTTAGGTCTGTATTGTTTTCATGTAGTTTGCCATAATTTTGATGCACTCCAGGCTCCATACACCATACTGTGCAAAGTAGGAGCTGTCCTCCAAGCACCTTGGCATTTCATGCAGCTTGCTAGCAGGCCTGTCAACAACCAACTTTTCTGAGGAGTTTGTACATCAGCCTTAACTTTTGGGCTGTTCGGTGCAATTTTCATCTCAGTTCTTTGGAGCAGAACTTGTGTGAGAACTTGCCCTGTTGCAACAATATATCCTTTCCATCTGCTCAAGGAGTAAACCATTAACAGCTGTTCACTTATTACATGCATTTCTCACTGCTTTTGCTTGCTGATGGAATTCAGTGTCAACAATTTCTGTGTAACGATTGTATCTGAGAGTTGCTTCTGCTATGGTTGTATAGTTTGAAGTGCTGCAATACTGGCGAGAGCTTTAAAGAAGCAGTAGTTGTGCGAAGATATTACTTGGGAATATTAGGTATAAGTTGTGAATGATAGAAAGGTGTCTGCTGAGTGGAGTATGTTATGCAAAGTAGGTTGTGTGGCTAGTTGGTGCAGTTGTTAGAAGGAATTTATGGGTGTCTGTTTGGACCTTGGTGACACAGTGGAAGTTATTAACTTTTCAGCATTGCATCCATGTTTGGGTGTTTCACTCCTTGAATTGAGCTTTGATGGAGCCTGCTTTGAAACAGAATTTCATTGTTTGAAAATCAAAAATACTTGCAGATGCTGGATGTCTGAAATAACATGCCAGGCAGCATATTTGGCAAAAGGTTAACTCCGTTTAGATGCTGCTTGGCCTGCTGTGTATTCCCACCATATTCTGTATATATTTTATCTTCATTATGGACTTGGATGTCATCCAGAAACCTTGGATGAAGATTACTTCTCCTTACTATAGGTCTGAAAAGGAATCCAGTGCTGCAACAGATGTGTGAGATCTTCTGTATCATACTGTCTTTCCCCAAACCTCCCCAAACTTTGGAATAATTTCTATCTCTTTAAAGTACAAGTTTGGCTTTAATCAGTGCATGCCAGGTTCAACTGGTGACTGCCTATTTTTATAAAATTCTGTCTGGAGGCCAGGGATGACTGGGTTCCAGGGCTGGAAAGAGTGGGGTGTCATTTACATGCAGCTACAAGATTTTGATATAGCAAGTGATTAGATCCAATAGCAAGTGGATCCAGAAAGATAGAAGTCTAAGTTCTGTTGCATGGACTCAATATGAAGACTATTGAATCCTCCATTTACATCTTGACAGATATACACAGATACCTACCAGTATTCGAATCATACACAGATACAATCTAAGCAGATATGTATATCGAAAGCCATATATATATTTTGACTATGTCCTGTTCCTCAACCATCTGACCCAAATCTCTTCCTTCTGTCAGACCATCCATCTTTCCCACTCCTTCCCCTTCTTCTAAAAGCCTCTTGCTCTTTCACGCTCCTGTCAAGCTCTCCTGCCCTCTACCAGCCACAGCCCTGTGACCAGATACACTTTGGTCTGAGGTTCCCTTCACCATTCATTGGTACATGGCTCATTTCTGACTGCCCTCCTTCCCTGCAGATCCCTGAGTTCCAGAAACTACTGCGGCACCAGACTTGAAGCTTCATATGGATCAGCATAACTCCACAACTATCTCCGAAAAAGACTTGACAATAAAAGGAATGGCGAGGATGTGAAGGAGCATATTTATTTTATGAATATTTGATTTTGTTGTATTTTGATATTTGATCATGGAATTTAAGTTGGAGAAAACCTCACAGAGCTATGTTCTGGGAGCTGAATAACTATGGTCTTCAGCTGAAGGAGCGGCTTTAGCTACTCATAATATTATACATAATAGATAAACACAAATACAACAGTAAGCATAATTCCCAGAGCTAGACACAGTGGGGTGGCTGCACAAATGAGGTGGGTGTGTGGCATATCTCCTGGATCAAGTACTCAGAATCATAATTCCAGCATAACTTTTCTAGCATTATAAAGGTTTCTCATCTTTTTTTCAATAACTTGCAGTTTTGAGGAAAGATCCTTGACCAAAAGTTAATTAACATATGCCAAAAAATGCCATCCCTTCTCTCAGTTCCTCCATATCCACCACACCTGCTCCCAGGATGAGGCTTTACATTCCAGAACTAATGAGATGTTCTCCTTCTCCAAAGAAAGGGGTTTTCCTTCCTCCACCATCAATGCTGCCCTCACCCCATCTTCCCACCATCCTACCAGGGATAGGGTTCCTCTAATCTTCATCTATCACCATAATTCTCCATAAGTTCCACCATCTCCAACAGGATCCCACTACCAAGCATATCTTTACCCCACCATCCCACTTTCTGCTTTCTGCAGGGATTGCTTAATATGGAACTCCCCTTCAGGGTTATTTTGAAGACCCAGACCTGGAGTCACACAGTGACTATTTTTCTTTGTGGGGATGGGACCTATTCTTGGGGTTTCACAACTGGCTGTTCTTCAGCATGTCAAGTGCTTGGCCTAAGAATTTGGCTCGCCTTTGGATGCCTAGGATCTCAGGGCTCTGGAGATGGGCAGGTTGAAGGACGGTGTCATGGCAGGAGATCTGAGATTGTTGGGTGAGTCGGAAGATCTTTGGCTTTGTGCCCAGAGACTCAAGATCTTTGGGCACAGAGCTCGAAAAAAGTGATGTAACCGTCTTTTACCATCATAAACCAGTGAATTGTTTGTTATGTCTCCCCTCTCAATGTGAAACAGAGACACCCCCTTCTCCCTTTTTAGGGAGAGACAGAGAGAGCCTGTGGTTTGTCGAATGCTGGGTGAACAATGTAGTCTTTGGAGTACTGCAAGTCTATGTCTTTGCTATTGCTTTGCTCATACTTGAGTGCTTGCTGACGGGTGCTGATGCTTTTTTTGCTGGTGGGAGGAGGGGCGATCATTGCTTGCTGCCACTTACACTTGGGAGGGAGGGGAGCTGGGGGGTACTTTGGGGTTCTAACATTTAACTGTCGTTCATTCTTTGGGGACACTATTCTGTTTTCGTGGATGGTTGTGAAGGAGAAGTATTTCAGGATGTATATGGTATACATTCCTCTGACATTACATGTACCTTTGAAACCTTGTCCATTTGCTCCCCCCACTGATCTCTCTCCTGACATTAATCCTTGCAAATAGAACAAGTGCTAGACCTGCTCCTACCTCCTCCCTCACTACCATAGGGCCCCAAACAGTCCTTCCAGGTGAGGCGACACTTCACCTGTCTGTTTAGGTCTTCTATTGTATCCAGTCCTCCCAGTGTGGCCTTCTGTTTATCAGTGAGACCCAAAGCAGACTGGGAGACCGCTTCCCCAGGCACCTATGCTCCATCTGCCAAAAAAAAGCGGGATCTCCCGGTGGCCACCCATTTCAATTCTACTTCCCATACCCATTCCGACATGTCAGTCCATGACCTCCTCTGCTGCCGCAATGAGGTCACACTCAGGCTGGAGGAGCAACACCTTATATTCACTTTGAGTAGCCTCTAAACTGATGGTATGAACATCGATTTCTCAACCTTCCGGTAATTGTCCATCCCCCCCTCTCCTTCACCATTCCCCATTCCTGTTTCCCTCTTATCTCCTTACCTGCCCATCACCTTTCTCTGGTGCTTCTCCACCTTCCTTTTCTTCCATGGTCTTCTAGCCTCTCATATCAGGTTCCCCCTTCTCTAGCTGTTTATCCCTCTCACCAATCAACTTCCCAGCTCTTTACTTCACCCCTCTACCACCTACCACCTTATACTTCTATATTCCCTCCCCCCACCTTATTGCACTGACTTCTCATCTTTTTTTTTCAGTCCTGTTTAAGGGTCTCAGCCTGAAGCATTGACTATTGATGCTTTTCCATAGATGCTGCCTGGCTTGCTGAGTTCCTCCAGCATTTTGAGTGTGTGTTGCTTGGATTTCCAGCAAATGCAGATTTACTCCTGTTTGTAGCACATTAACTGAATAGTGTGTAGAGGTGATTTTTTTTGTTACTGTCATGGGGTTGCAATGGGCACATTTTTATTGAGGAATTTTGAGTGTAAATTCTGCTTGTGTGCTTTGTAAAAATTGCTTTCTCAAGTTGCTTATTGTTTCCATAGCCCTTTTACAATTAGCCTGTGAAGCCCCTGACTGATTTGCATTCAGCTGCTTGGTGTTGCTGGCATTTATTTCCCAATACTGTTCAGTATTTCAGGCAAAGTAGTTGTAGTAGCTACTTGTATTATCTGGTCAAGATGTAGAAAGGATTTATGAGCCTTAGATGTCTTGGAAGTTTAGCCAGTTTAGTCAGAGGAAGTACCTGAAGATTTTCTGAAATAAATCTTGTAAGATCTTAAAAAATAGAACAATAGTACATAACTTATAACTAGAAACATATTCTACTACTTTTTGAACACCATATCAACTGGGGCATTTAAATTCAGTTATTGAAATAATCTCAAGTTTTAAAAAGCCAGTATCAACTAAAGTCCTGTGAGGAAAAAGCATGCTGTTCTTACTTACTTAGACTGGTCTACATGTCAGTCCAATCCCACAGCGATGTCACTGATTCTCCTTGAAATGACCCAGCAAAGTTTTCAATTGTATCAAACTGTTCGTCACAAGGACTGCAGCTATTCAGGAAAATGGTTTAGCACTTTCCTTCTCAAGAGTTGCTATTAAGTACTGGCTTTGGCAGCTATTCCCACATTTTATTAAAGGCATTAAGTATGCAGTAAAAGAAAATCCTAAAGCAAGAATTCTGGTCTCATCTGGGCAATCTGCTGAAGGTATTATTTGATAAGTTAGAGAAGAATAACACAAGTTAGAGATAAGGTAACTTGGGTGCAATTCCATTAAGGAACATTTCACTGGCTATTAGGTTATTTTACAAGTACACACACTAAAATTACTTTGAGAAGATCTCCAAAGGAATTGTAGAAATACACTTCAGAGTCATTGCAACAGTGATATCTAACCCTCATTATGCTCAAGTGCCTGTAATTTTTTATTACTGATTACAGAAGTGAACACTGCCCTTAATTTTTGCAGCACATGCTTCCTTCAAGTAATTCGAAGGGAATGCATAATATTTGAACATGTAGATTAGATATTTTCATCTTCTGGATAAACAGTACTTCTTCTTCTGAACTGCAATCGATTGCAGCCTGTAATTTCCCTTTTAGGAATGTATTTTTAGCCGACTAAACGATCTGCCACTTCTGCAGTCTCCTGGAGGATTTGGCATGCAACGCAACTTTGGCTGTTCCTGAGGGCAGCTGCATTGATTCCTAATGGAGGGACACGAACCCATAGTCAGCTCCATCACTTTTTTCCAATTGAAGTGTCACACAAAATTAATATCGATGAGGATGAGAGCTGAAAATAAATGTTTGTTCAGAGCCATCTGCCTGTATTTGACTAGTCTCCCTTTTGCTGTTGCCGGTGAAAGATGCAGGAGTTTTGAGTCTCATGCTGCAAGGTTCAATTGCCTTGGTGGCTTGTGGATGTGTACTCACTTTTGACTGTGGTTTGATGTTTAATGTCCTCAGCGCTGAATGAGCTTTACTATTTGTGTGACTTGACCAAGGCACTTTGGAGTGTAACTGGATTTGCAGCTTTTACCTGCCGTCATCAACACGGTGCTGAACTGACTGACTCAGTGGCTGTGGCCATGGCCATTGGCTCCTGGACTGACTTCACACACCTTCGGAGCTCATGGCTATGGACTCACGTTTGGGGATTCTGCGGTTTGTTTAATGCTTTGTGTGTTTTTTTTTACTTTTTGCTGTTTGTGTGATTTGTTGTTTTTTTGTACATATGGTGTGGGTATTTTCTTTAAATGGGTTCTGTGGTGTTTATTTGTTTTGATACTGCCTGCAAGACAATGAATCTCAGGGGTGTGTACTGTATTACTCTATACCAGCCTTTCTGAACCTTTTTTTCCCTGGCGGATCCCTTGAAATAATTTTCATGTCTCAGGGAACCCCGTGTAAAAATTATTAAATCTATAGCTCCCAGTAAATCCAAAATTAATTGTCAATACTCTTTTGGGTAGAGGATGAATTTTTAACCAACCTTTCTTTAAAAAAATCAGGTAGTTAAGCTTAGCTTACCTTTCTTGCAATTAATCTGTTTCTTGTCCTTTTGTAATTTTTAAAAACTCATAAGGAAACCATAATAAATTTCTGTTTTCAATAAGACTCAAGAATTTCTGATATCCTTCCTTACTCTCAAGCCCAACTAGCAGTGGAAAAATTTCAAGGTTTCCTTTTGCAAAATGATTTTTCCAAAGATTCAGTTTCCTTTCAAATCCAATAATCTTGTCACTTGAAGTCAAAACATTTTCTCCAGGGCTTTGCAGAGACTTCTTCAACTAGTTCACATGATGAAAAATGTCTGCTAAGCAGGCTAGTTTTGGCGGCCATTCTTCAAGTTCAAAGCACTCGGCAAAATCTGGCCTACTATTTTCTTGAAAGTGCTCCTGCAATTCACCTTTCAGCTCAAGTACCTTGTTGAGAACTCTTCCTCTCCTAAGCTAACGGATTTCTGTATGTTATAGGAGATTGGTGTGTTCTTTGTCCAAGTTTTCAGTTTTTTAAACATTCTTGAGTAAACTGGTCTTTGTTTAATAAACTTAACTATTTTTTGTAGCGTCATCCAGAACTTTTTTCGTTCAATCTCCACAAGTTTTTGACATCAGCATCTCTTGTGAAGTAAGCAGTGTGTTGTAACAAGGTCAGGATCTTTTTTTAACAAGAGAAGTGAAATGTCTCATGGAGCCAACCATTGATGGGGCACCATCAGTACAGATGCCAACACAGTTCTTCCAGGATAGACCTTTTGTTTCCAGATTTGAAGGCAAAACTTGAAATATATCTTGGCCTTTGTTTGTTTCAGATAGTTCTTTGCAACAGAAAAAGTTTTCTTGAATTTCACCATCATTTACAAACCTTACAAATGCTACAATACGACAATTATTGGTGAAATCTGTTGGCTCATCAACCTGGATAGAAAAGCTGTTGTTTTTCAGTTAATCACACAAAACCTCTTCAGCATCATGTGACATGTCATCAATATGTCAACTTAACGTTTTGTTTGAGAGTGAAACCTTTTCAATTTCTCATACTGCATTTTGTCCTAATACAGGGATTGATTAAATATAAAAAAGAATGGCCTAATAAATAACTAAATGAGAACACTGCAAAGAATATGAAAACTTCACAATACAGTTCACTTCTAACCTACACAATCCACCTTTTGCAATGTTCACAACAGCAAAGTGGCAGGCCAGCAGCTGTGGCACATAAAAACTCCCTCTATAGAATGAAAATTTCCCTCCTAAGTCCCTTTGCATCTCAGATTTTTGGATTTTCTCCCTGTTTAGAAAATAGTCCGTACATTTATTTCTACTACCAAAGTGCATGACCATGCATTTTCCAACATTATATGCAAGTTCCACTCTTCACAACTTTACCATTCAGAAAAGCATTCAATTTGACATGACTGAAGTAAATTTTTTGCATCAGAGAAGCCTAAATTTCAGAGAGTGAGATATAAGCATAGTTTTGTGACTACCGCGCTAATCAATAGAGGGCAGGTACTTCTCAGAAGTTGAGGCTTGATTCATGAACTGAATTTCCTGCTGTCATGCTTAAGAATAAGACATAAGTACAATAGATTCAGCAGATGCTGGAAATCCAGAGTAACACATACAAAACAGTTGATATTTTGGGCCGAGACCCTTCATCACTCCTTATAAAGGGTCTCAACCCAAAAACTCAACTGTTTATTCCTTCCCATAGATGCAGCCTAACCTGCTGAGTTCCTCAAACATTTTGTTCTTGAGAATAAAATCCATTTAGTTTAATGAAATATCTTAATTTTGTGGTGTATCTCAATCCCATTTAACACATCAATGGTCTTTGACCTGATAGTGCACTAGAAATCACTATCTGAATGAACAAGTACTCTCTGTCCTATATGATATAACTTTCATTAATAACACAACTCCATGCTCAGTTAATTTCAATATAGTATCATGTACACACAATCAAGCTCCTCTTTCTTCAGATACCATTTTCCCTGAGCACTGCAGGAAAAGCAATATCTTTGGAGTCCTGATGACTAGGACATGGAAAATAGTTGGGTCTTGTCTTGACTGTACAGACAAGTCCTGCTAGTTTATTGAAATGTGCCTAGGATTACCTAAGGCTTGGAAAGTGAAATCAATATATTTGTGGAATCTTCCATTTCTCATCACAGATAACAGCTAATGGTCATAAATCTGTCTAAGCATTATTAAAATCTTGGTGAGTCACTGTGAAGTTAATTGAGAGAGAAAACGAAGAATGAAAAGCAATTCCTGTATTTTATTTATGACAGGTAAAAAGCAATTTTACTGCAGATGGTTGTAAATCTTTGAAATTCTCTACCTTAGAGGGCCACGGATACTTACCTATTGATTGTATTCAAGGCTGAGACTGAAAGGATTTTGGATGATTAGAATCAGTGAATTAAGAGATTGGCTTGGAAAGTGAATTTGGGGCACAGTTTCAGAATGATCATATGAAATAGTGGAGCAGGTTTGAGGGACCTTATGGTCATCTCTTCCTTCTATTTTTACTGTTCTTATTTTACTTTCTCATTCTTGATTGTCATCCAGAGTGCTGCTGAAGTGTATAGACTGAATAGTATTTTTAGAATACCACACAGAACTTCACTGGCGTTTCAGCCCATAGACCTATTTTGCACAGGGTTTACATTATCGGGAATGTCAGTAGGGATACCACTGAAACTTCCTCTTGGCTGGTGCAAGATTTTTCTTGCAGAAGCAATAAGCAATGTAAGTGGTATTGACAAAAGTTTAGGAAATAGGCTTAACATTTTAACGTGCATGGAGTTTGTGCATAAATAGCACTCTAAAGTTGATCAAAGGCAGCTTTTAGTGCCTCAGGACCTTCTTGCACACTTGTACATTGGTTTGTAAATTACATGAATACTACATGTCAAAAGTGCCTACCAACCTGATTGGTTTTCTGCCATGGTGGGAGGTCTTAAGTACAAAGTGCTGCTTCAGGTGATAAAGATTAAATATGATGAACTTTTGCAGAAATGGGATTAGGGATAAATGAATATCATGAAAGCTCTGGGAATATGGGACTGCTTGGGCTAATGAAACTGGGTTTTATCTGGAATATCAGAACATCTATCCTATTAGAAAAGATCTGAGGTCATCTTTTGTCATTGGTGTCTTTTCAGAAGCGACACAAGTAAGGACTAACTTCTTAGCCCTTGCTCAGTCTCTCATTAAGTCCAGCTTTTATAGTTGAAACCCTTGCTGTTTCTTCATGTTTTCACTCTGCAGTTTTATGATAGCCTCATTTTATGGTTATGGCCTGCCAATTGTATTAATTACAGCATACAGTATGTATTAACTTTCTCATTTGCTGTCTCAGTACTAGTTTTGTTTGGAAATTTTGGAAAATCAAGATTGTTTATTTCCAGCTTGTGGCACTTTCAAGGGATAGCTGCTACCTAACATTCAATTAACCTATAGAAATGGAGTGCATTGTGGGCCAGAGTGTACTCTATTGTTCTGGAATGGATCATTAATATAGGATTAATTTAAAGTATCAACTGTTATGTCTGTTATTTTTCTAAATGGAAAAATCCCCTATTTTTCTACATGTTTTCTACATGATCAAATAAGTTTTAAGCATTTTATAATTGATAGGTGGAGCTTGATCATGGATAGTTAACATGGCTTTGTGTGTGGCAGATCATGTCTAACCGATCTTGTAGAGTTTTTCGAGAAGGTTATCAAAAAAAGTTGATGAAGAAAGGCAGTGGATGTTATCTTTATGGACTTTAGGAAGGCCTTTGACAAATTCTGACATGAAAGTCTGGTCCAAAAGGTTATGTCGCTAGACATTTAGGATGAAGTAGTCAATTGGTTCAAAATTGCCTTAGTAGGAGAAGCCAGGGAGCAGTAGTAGGTGGTTGTCTCTCTAACTGAAGGCCTGTGACTAGTGGTGTGCTGCAGGGATTGGCATTGGATCTATTGTTATTCATCATCTATTTAAATTATTTAAATTGTTATGTGGTAAACTGGATCAGCAAGTTTGTGGACATAGTGGACAGTGAGGAAGGCTATCAAAGCTTGCAGCATGACTTGGACCAGCTGGGAAAATGTCTGAAAAATGGCAGATGGAATTTAGTGCAGACAAGTATGAGGTTCTGCACTGGGAAGACTTGCATGGTGAATGATAGGATATTGAAGTGTGCAGTACCACAAAATAACTTAGGAATTTAGATTTATAATTACTTGAAAATTACAGCACAGGTAGATAGGGTTGAACAGTGACTTTTTGGTACGTTGGCCTTCGTAAATCAGGATATTGAATACAAGAGTTGCCATGTCATGTTGAAGTTGTATGAGGTTTTGGTGAAGCTGAATTTGGAATACTATGGTGAAGTTCTGGTCATCTACCTATAGGAAAGATATTAATAAGGTTGAAGGAGTCCAGAGAAAATTTACAAGGACGTTGCTGGAATTGGAGAACCTGAGTTACAGTGTAAAGTTGAATAGGTTTTATACTTTATTCCCTGGAGTGCAGGAGAATAAGGGGAGATTTAAGGGAAATCTGAGGGCTATCTTCTTCAGTTAAAAGGTGGTGGAGTGTGGAATGAGCTACCACTGGAAATGGTATATGCAGGTTCAGTTGTAACTTTTTAGAGATATTTGGATAGATGCATGGATGAGGGAGATATGGGGGCAATGGTCTGGGTGCAGGCAAATGGGACAAGGCAGAAGATCAGATCAGCATGTACTAGATGGTCCAAAGAGTCTGCCTCTGTGCTGTGGTGCTCCATGACTATATGATACATTTTAACATCTTATTTGTTTGGTCACTTGTTTCACCAATACCCTAAAACAGTTTATATTACATTATAATGCATAGCTGGTAAAATTGTTCAGTTGATTATTTCTGAAATTATTAGCACCATCGTGTGAAAAGTAGGGCTCGGCCACTTTGACGAGAAGTTTCTTCACTCAGAAGGTTGTGAATGTTTGAAATTCACAGAGAACTGTGAATACATTCAAATAGATGCCATTCGGCTTCTGTATAATACTGAAAGAATCAAGGGACAGGGTGGAGTTGAAGCGGTTCAGCCATGGCTTTATAGAATGTCAAAGCTAGGGCAAAGATCTGAAAGGCCTGCTTTTATTGTTATTTCTGATTTATGCTCTGCTTTTGAAGTTGGTGCTGTTTAATAGAGACGTACAAATATAATTTGAACTTTCACATCATCATTTTCATTATCATATACTTCTACTTCAAAAGCATTGGCCAACATTTTGCTTATCAAGTCAAGTTAAGTGAAGTCACTTTTTATTGACATTTCGACCATAACTGCTGGTACAGTACACAGTAAAAACGAGACAACGTTTTTCAGGACCATGGTGCTACCTGAAACAATACAGAAATTACATTGAACTACGTAACCAACACAAAAACTACACTAGACTACAGGCCTACCCAGGACTGCATAAGGTGCACAAGACAGTGCAGGCATTACAATAAATAATAAACAAGACAATAGGCATAGTAGAGGGCAGTAAGTTGGTGTCAGTCCAGGCTTTGGGTATTGAGGAGTCTGATGGCTTGGGGGAAGAAACTATTACATAGTCTGGTCATCAGAGCCCGAATGCTTCTTTGTCTTTTGCCAGATGGCAGGAGGGAGAAGAGTTTGTATGAGGGGTGCTTGGGGTCCTTCATAATGCTGTTTGCTTTATGGATGCAGTGTGTGGTGTAAGTGTCTGTAATGGCGGGAAGAGAGACCCCGATGATCATCTCAACTGACCTCACTATCCGCTGCAGGGTCTTGCGATCCGAGATGGTGCAATTTCTGAACCAGGCAGTGATGCAGCTGCTCAGGATGCTCTCAATACAACTTCTGTAGAATGTGGTGAGGATGGGGGGTGGGAGATGGGCTTTTTTCAGCCTTCGCAGAAAGTAGAGACGCTGCTGGGATTTCATTGCTGTGGAGCTGGTGTTGAGGGACCAGGTGAGATTCTCCGCCAGGTGAACACCAAGAAATTTGGTGCTCTTAATGATCTCTATGGAGGAGTCGCCGATGATTATCTCTCATATATTAAAGTCACTTAATAAATCAGTGCTTCCATATCTGTTGTTTATTATTCTGTTTAATTTAGTGCCATCAATAAATCTAAATGTGTGACTTTCTCTTCCATATTCTGAGTAATTTACAAATGTGTTGATAGTTGCAGCCCCATGACAGATTTTTGTGATACATCACAAGTTACATCCTGTCAGGTTGTTTGTCAGCAACTTGATTGTCTTTTCTCTGTGACTCCTTATCAGCTAATTTCCCAGCTAATGATTTAATTCCAATTCCATGATACCAACTATCTTTTACTTTATGTAGTATTTTTCCCCACTAAATGGGACCTCTAATAGAATACATTTGACTCTTTTATTTTGTAGAATTTTGAGCCCCATTAATTAGGACAGTATATGTCTGCTTATAACAGCATTTGATTAATATAGCCAATTTTAGCTTTATTACTTACAGTATTAAATGTTTTTCGGAGAAATGAAAATTATTAGTCTTGGAAATGTGTAGGTTATTTTTGAATTTTTGTTCTACCTTCACCTGGCAGTGTCTGATATAAAGTTAATGGATTTTGGCAAAACATGAATACAAAGCTCACAAATTGTGTGGACCAGATCAGAAATTATCAACAGTATACTGATGATGCTACAAATATGGTAACATTGTGGTTAGCAATGCTTTACAGCACAGGCGACTTGGGTTCAGTTCCCGCTGCTGCCTCTAAGGAATTTGTATGCACCATTCATAACTGCTTGGGTTTCCTCCAGGTGCTCCGGTTTCCTCCCACAGTCCAAAGTTAATTGGTCATTGTAAACTGTCCTGTGATTAGGCTAGGATTAAATTAGGGGACTGCTGAGTGGCGTGGCTCGAAGGGATAGAAGGGTCCACTTTGCACCAAATCTCAAATAAAATAAAAAATAATGCTCTTCCAGTTGTTTCTCTTTTCAGTATTTCAATAGAGGCATTATGAAAGAAGATTTTTAGAATGTAGACATGAGACTGGTAATGCTGGAATCTTGAGTGAAAGAACAAAGTGCTACAGGAATTGCTGGAGTCCAAATGTCCATTTCTCTCCACAGTTGCGGACTGACCCATTGAAATTCTCCAGCGGTTTCTCTTTTTTGTTAGAACATCAACATTTTCATTTAGTGATCCAGCTCGCATTAATTTTCAAACCTTAATGTTACATAATTAAAATTAAAATACAATTGTGTGTGCTTAAATGGGTAAAAAAATAATATTTTTTTAAACTAACTATGGCTTTTTTCAGTAGTTTCTTGTGTCATGTGATACCAAAAATGATGAATCTTGAAGTCACTAAAAATTTGTTTTCTTCAGTAAGTTTATTTCCACTTTAAACATTTTAAACGTTTCAGGTGTGGATAATTATTTTACTTATAGTAAACTTATGCTTTGCAATAGAGGATGATAATTCATGCAAGACAGGATAAACTTTTCATAATATATAGTGTACATTATTGGCATATGTTTTAATATTGTGAAGTGCAGGTTTCCTATGATCCACAGTAGGGATATGTTCAGGGTAAGTATTGAGACAGATTCTTTGAAGATCTAAGTTCAAAGTAAAATTTATTGTCATAGTACAAACGCACCACCACATACAACCCTCAGCTTCTTTTTCTGCGGTATACTTGGGAAATTTATAGAACAGTAACTGTAAACATGGTCTTTAAACTGTAAACATCAGGAACTGTAAACTGCAAAAAATGTGCAAATGCAGATAATAAATAAATAGCAATAAATAATAAACATGAAATAAAAAGATAAAATAGTTCTTAAAAGAGTGTAGTTATCCCCCTTTGTTCAAAAGCCTGATGGCTGAGGGGTAGTAACTGTGCTTGAACCTGGTCGTGTGAGTCCTGAGGCAATTATACCTTCTACCTGATGGCAGCAGCGTGAAAAGAGCATGGCCTGGGTGGTAAGGATCTTTGATGATATGCTGCTTTCCTACAGCAATGCTTTCCTCCCCTGATTCTTGATATGCGTTTGGTTGAAGGATTATCGTGAGTAAGTTGGAATTAATTTTTGAGATGGGAATCATATCAGCCGTGACCTTATTGACCATTGGTGTTGACAAATCTGAGCTTGCAACACTGAAGATGAGGTCTTGTGACTTTTCTAGGATGGCTGCGGAATAAGGATAAAAGAAGAGGCCAATGGACATCTGGATAGTTCTCCACTCTTTTGACTGATAAAATTTTTTATGGTAAAGCCTGATTTGTCTATCATCTGACCATTTTTATTCCATATTAGGATTGTTGATTTTGAACACAGCTATCCCTGATGTGGCAGAAAGCTTGATTTTATGCTGTAGCACAATATTGGTGGCTTTTTGCCCTTTCTTCTACTTCTGTTACTTAATTTCTAACAGATGCACATTTGCGAAGTCTTCACCATAAAGTTCCAGTGACATATCATTCTGATCAACTTCATCAAATCCAACCTGATTTATGCTTTGTATAGTCACGTGTGACTTTGTCTGGCATACTAAGCACGTCCCACATCCTTATCATTAGCTACATATTACACAGACATACTTCTGCTGAGCTACTCTCACTGCAGTCTGAAGTCTGTAATTTCCCTTTAAGTAACACACTTTTGAACTATCTTAAAGAACTTGCAATTTCCCAATCTCCTGAAGGACACAGTGGAATAAACTCTCAAGCATGCAGGTATGTCAGCACAGCTGAAAGAGAGGGAGGAGAGGAAGATTCCAAGCCAGTCTAAAATGCTGGGGTATGAAACTTCCTCTACCCAGCGTCTTGATAGCAAATGTACAGTTGCTGGAGAGCAAGACTGTGGACTTAAGGGCAAGATCGTTGTACCGGAGGGTAATGAGAAATTGTTGCATTCTGTGTTTCTCAGAGACATGGCTCACTCTGGACATGCAAGATATGTTGGTAAGGCCCAAGTATTTCTTGATGCACTGAATGGACCAGACTGCTGTTTCGCACAAGGCAAAAGGTGGGGTCTGTGTTTCATCATAAACTCTTTATTTTGCCTGGACGCACAGGCCTTGTCACACACTTGTTCCCCTGTTCTGGAACATAATTAGGTGGTGACTATTCTACTTCCCAAGAGAGTTCTCCTTCGCATTCCTGACCACAGTTTCCATACTGCGAAAGGCTGATATTAAACAGGCACTTGAGTTACTGAGTGCCACCATCAGCAACCAAGAAGTTGTCCACCCCGACATCTTTCAAATCATTGTTGGGGACTTCAGTCAGGCTTCAATCAATGTTTGAAGTAACTTCTGCTCAATTATATCTCTGCAGCACCAGGGGTCCCAACACACTTGGCCACTGCAATACTATGGTTTTGTAGGCTGGGGAAAAGTATACACACAGGATAACAAATACTTTTTTGGGTCTTAAATTCCTTTATCTGTTTTAGATGTTTTATTGCAGAAAGAGGGTATCAAAATAAAAATGACAAAATCATTTTAAAAAACAATTCCTGCTATTACAATCTTAGCTTAACTTCAGACCACACCCTTGTTACATATGCAGTATGAAAATAACTAAAACAAAATATACAGAACCGGTATGGTAGTGGCAATTATTTGGCACACATGTGCTTAATTTCCAAACACATATAGGTTAGACCTTGAAATGAGTTCTCCCCGCTCACGCCAGTAGGCCAATTAAGGAATTTCGCAATCATACTATCCAGTGCTGATCAATTTACATGCGAAAATCTTTCCTCACCAAACCTGGGAAAAACATTCGAACGTTGTCCTTTCGAGAACATGGCAACTCTTCGTTCTACTCCACCCATGCAAAATGACATCACCGATTTCTCTTAAAGGCACAGGCAGGTATTTTAGCATTACCAAGGTGAATGCATAACTGTACTATAACAATAACAAAATGATATTCAATAATCACTTGGTTACAATGGTAAGAAATCCTACCATTCCATACCGAGACGGCATTTTAGGAGATCTGTTCCCTTGACTGTCCTCCTAACGGCATGATGGCAGAGGCTAAAGAGCAAGGCTCCAGAAGTAAGGACAATGAAGAAGTGATTGCTGGATGTAGAGGAGCATCTATGGGATTGCTTTGAGTCGATGGACTGAGGCGTGATTAAAGGCTCAAAGGAACGGAATAAATGCATCACAGTTGTCACAGACTTTATAAAAACAATTGTAGGTGAATGTTTCCCCACAAAATCATTCAGGATCTTCCCTAACCAGAAGCCCAGGATGAACCAAGATATCCACAATTTACTGAGAGCTAGATCAGTAGCATTCTGGTCTGGCGACCAAGTAAAATACAAAAGGTCCAGGTGCAATTTCCGGAAAGCTTCTCACATGTGAAGTGGCAATTCTGGACCAAACGCGAATCACTGAAGGATGATTGACAGCCGTGGCAGGGCTTGAATGCCATCATTTCCTACAAAATGAAACCAAGCGACATTGTTAATAACAAGGCTTCACTCCTAGATGAGCTCAATGCCTTTTACTCTAACCTTGACCATCAAAATATGGAGGCACTTTTGTGAACTCTTACAGCCGCCAATGGGCTTGTGATTTCCGTCTCTGATGCCAACATGAGAGCATCTTTCAGGACGGGGAAACCATGGGAAGCATCCGGGCTAGATACAGCGCAATCCATCAGTGGTAAAGCTTTCCCTGCTATTGGACAAATCCACACGATGCTATAACAGGAAAGCAGCATCCATCATCAAGGACCTCCACCATCCAGGCCATGCTCTCTTCTTGCTGTACAGGAGCCTCAGGACATAAACCACCAGGTTCAGCAACAGTTATGACCTTTCAGCCATTGGGCTCTTGAACCCGAATGGATAGGTTCACTCAACTTCACTTACCCCATCACTGCAATGTTCCCAGAAGCTTTGAATTAATTTTCACAGATCCTTCATCTCATGTTCACGATATTTATTGCTTATTCATTTATTTTTCCAGCTGGTCCAGATCCTGTTTCAAGCGTTGATTTTTTTCCCTCACTGTCCACTACAGCACATTCTTGGTGCTATCCACAAATTTGCTGATCCAGTTTACCACACTATCATGCAGATAGTTGATATAGAAGACAAACAATGATGGATTCAGCACTGATCCCTGTGGCACACCACTAGTCATAGACCTCCAGTCAGAGAGGCAACCTACTACCACTCTCTGGCTTCTCCCATGAAGCTAATGTCTAATCCAGTTTACTATCTCATCTTGAATGCTAAACGATTAAACCTTCTTGACCAGCCTCCTATCTGGGACCTTGTCGAAGGTCTTGCTGAAACCCAGGTGGACAATATCCACTGCATTGCCTTCATCAACTTCCCTGGTAATGTCCTCAAACATATAAGATTGGTTAGACATGACCTACCACACACAAAGCCATGTTGACTATCCCTTATCAGTCCATGTATACCTTATACAGTTGAAGTCAGGAGTTTACATATATCTTAGCCAAATACATTTAAGCTCAGTTTTTCACAATTGCTGACATTTAATCCTACAAAACATTCCCTGTCTTAGGTCAGTTCAGATCACTACTTTATCTTAAAGAATGTGAAATATCGGAATAATAGTAGAGAGAATGATTTATTTCAGCTTTTATTTCTTTCATCACTTTCCCAGTGGGTCAGAAGTTTACATACACTTTGTTAGTATTTGGTAGTGTCACGCAGGTGAGAAACTGCCAGGAAGTTCAGCAGCCTAATGAACAAGGAGGCAATTAAAAGAGAGAGAGAGTTTGGCGCGAGCTGAGACATGAGCTGGGAAGTCACCGTGGTAACAGCTCAGAGCGGTTGAGCTAACGGATGCTGGAATTTCGGAGGGGTTTTAAAAAGTTGATCCTTCGGTCTGATAACGGCAGAGGAGACACAACACAAGAGAACTGTGGAAGCTACCCGAGAAACCACTGGTGGAGTTTAAGACCACCACGAGGGTGGAGGCCACGGACCGATTAATTTCGACTCGTGATTACCAGTGCAGGTAAGAGCTTGCCTGTGGGGGTCTGCTGGTGGTGAACCCGTGCTGTGGGTTAGTAAGTAGACCATTCCCTAGAAGGGGCTCTGTCCATCTGTGTCTGTGTGGGGGTCACATGAAGTGACTCTGAAGACTTCAGAAGCAAGAACAACTAAAGCTGCGAACTTGAACATCAACTCAACTAACTCTCTCTCTCTCCATCAATTCAACTCGACGCACCACAAAGTGAACTGAACTGCTTAAGCTTACCTGACACCGTAAGACTGATATCTACCTACTGGACTATTATTTTTTGTATCCACATACACATTTACGGAGGTGTATATATAATAGTTTATAACCTGTATTGTATTATTCGGTTTAATGATATTAATTCGTAGTAGCAATAAATATAGTCTTAATTTATAGTAAACTAGACTCCAGGTGTGTTCCATTTCTGCTGGACCTTTTCAACCCGTCACGGGGTTCGTGACAAAATTGGGGCCTGCGTCTGGGATCTGAACAAATTTGGTTGGAGCCAATTTTTGAAATTGTGTGGGAGCTTGTCTTGATTGGGGAAATCCCTTGTAATTAATCTGTGTGTGGAAAACAGCAGAAATGGAAGCCAGTGAATTTATGGAGAACCCTACTCCTCTGATTTTGAGGAGTGCAAGAAAGGACATTGCTAAGAAATGGAAACTTTCCAGAATACAGAAGAGTATGACGAAGGCAGGAATTCGGAGGAAAATAGCTGAATATTGTGTTGGGAAAGAGTTATTTGAGGAGGAGTCGCTTCACAAGTTTCTGATAGGTGATGAGATCCTGTTACGACTAGAGCAATTAAGAATGGAGAGACTTCAGTTTGTGGCTGCAGAGGCAGAGAAACAGAGGGAGTTTGAGAGGGAGATGCGGTGTGAAGAGGGTCAAGTGTCAGGCCGTGGTGTCGAGAGGGTGTATCAATTAATGTAAGTCAGGAAATTAAATTGGTACCTCTGTTTGCTGAAGAAGATGTTGATAGGTACTTCCTACATTTTGAGAAAGTGGCTCAGAACAGGAAGTGGCTGAGGGAAGACTGGGCAGTATTGCTGCAAATTGTGTTAAGAGGGAAGGCGCAGCAAGCATATTCTGCCTTATCTGTGACCGAGTCGACTAATTATGATGCTGTGAAGGAGGCTGTGCTTAAGGTCTATGAAATGGTGCCAGGAGCATACCGACAGAAGTTTCAAGGTTTGAGGAAGTCTGGGAACCAGACATATATAGAGTTTGCCCATGAAAAGGAGAGCTACTTTGATTGGTGGTGTGCCTCGAAAGAGGTAGACAAGGACTACCACAAAATGAGACAGCTGATGCTGATCGAGGAATTTAAGGAGTGTGTCCTTGGTGGGATACGGAAATATGTAGAAGAGAAAGAGGTTGAGACTCTTTCCGCGGCCGCTAGGTTAGCGGATGAATTTGCCCTGACTCACAAGATTTAAGTTTTTCCCGAACAAGGGTTATCAAGAGATTTTCTGGGATAATCCGTCGAGTAAAACAGAAAACAAGGCAAGGGCTAGTGACAGAGGTAAAGAAGAATGGAAACCGACCAAAAATAAGTTTTCCAGTCTTACCTGTTACTACTGCAGAAAGCCTGGCCATGTGGCGTTTAACAGTCTTATTCGGAAGAAACAAATGGGAAAGGAGAAGGGGAAAACCCCTGACGCGTGTGCACCGGTGGCTGAGACCACACGAAAGAAGGTGGGGTCTGGCCAAGTTCAGGAAGGGATTGAATGGTTTATTATCAAGGGTTTTGTGTCTGTGAAGGAGGGGTCACCCCTAGTTCCAGTGAGAATCTGGTGCAATACTGAAGCTTTTCAGTCACTGATATTAAGTGATGTCTTAGAATTTGGTGACGAGACAAAAACAGACCAGGAACAGGAAATCAAATATATGTTGGCCAACGGTATTATCAGGCCATCCATCTCTGCGTGGGCTTCCCTGTGCGTGATCATTCCCAAGCTCGATGGTACAATGAGATTTTGCACAGATTATAGAACGGTCAACGCAATAACTAAAACAGATGCTTACCCTATTCCCAGAATAGATGACTGCATCGATAGGGTGGGAAAGGCCAAGTACCTAACAAAAATTGACCTGCTAAAAGGGTACTGGTATGTTCCCTTAACCGATAGGGCTCGAGAGATATCAGCATTCGTCACCCCCTTGGGGTTGTACGAGTATAATGTGATGCCTTTCGGGATGAAAAATACCCCTGGGACATTCCAACGTATGATAAACTCTGTGATTCAAGGCTTGAAGAATACTGGGGCATACATTGACAATTTAGTAGTATGGAATGACACGTGGGAGGAACAGATTGTAACAGTAGAGAAATTATTTGATCGGCTCTCTGAAGCTAATCTGACAGTGAACCTTGCCAAGAGTGAGTTTAGTCACGCCAGGGTCATATATCTTGATTACGTAGTGGGCCGGGGTCAGATGGCTCCTGTGAAAAGGAAAATTCAGGCTATCGCTGATATACCCATTCCAATGGGTAAGAGAGCATTGAGAAGGTTTTTAGGTATGGTGGGGTATTATCGAAAATTTTGAAAGAACTTTGCGGATATTGCCCTTCCACTGACAAGACTGTTGAGAAAGAGTAAACGATTTGTGTGGGATGAGCGTTGCCAAGAGATGTTCGAACGGTTAAAGGGTATTCTGTGTCACTATCCAGTGCTAAAGGCACTGGACTTCATTAAGCCGTTCTCCCTAGTGACGGACGGTAGCGATGAAGCTGCAGGGGCGGTGCTATTACAGAAAGGAGATGATGGTATTGAACATCTGGTGGCATACTTTCCAAAAAGTTTAATGTGCACCAGAAAAATTACTCGACAATAGAAAAAGAATTGCTGTCCCTCATTTTTGCATTACAAACATTTCGTGGTTTACGTGAGTCCCGCACAAAATCCGTTAGTGGTGTACACTGACCACAACCCTTTGGTGTTTTTAGATAAGATTAAAGATCAAAATCAGCGTTTATTAAACTGGAGCCTGTGTTTACAGCAGTTTGATATTGAGATAAGACACTTAAGGGGTATGGACAATGTCATTGTGGATTGCCTATCCCGCTGTTAAAATGCTGACGATCTGTGTAAATGCTGAATGTACACTCTGTTAAGCAGAATGTGGTCCTTGGTGCGTAGAATCTGTGAGTGATCAAAAGTTTGCTCGAAGATCAAAATTTTCCCAACCGGGGAAGGTGTCACGCAGGTGAGAAACTGCCAGAAAGTTCAGCAGTCTAATGAACAAGGAGGCAATTAAAAGAGAGAGAGAGTTCGGCGCAAGCTGAGACACGAGCTGGGAAGTCACCATGGTAACAGCTCAGAGCGGTTGAGCTAACGGATGCTGGAATTTTGGATGGATTATAAAAAGTGAATCCTTCGGTCTGATAACGGCGGAGGAGACACGACACGAGAGAACTAGGGAAGCTACCCAAGAAACCACTGGTGGAGTTTAAGACCACCACGAAGGAGGAGGCCATGGACCGATTAATTTCGACCCGTGATTACCAGTGCGGGTAAGAGCTTGCCTGTGGGGGTCTGCTAGTGGTGAACCTGTGCCGTGGGTTAGTCGACGGTTCCCTCGAAGGGGCTCTGTCCATCTGTCTCTGTGTGGGGGTCACACGAAGTGACTCTGAAGACTTCGGAAGCAAGAACAACTAAAGCTGCCAACTTGAACATCAACTCAATTAACTCTCTCTCTCTCCATCAATTCAACTCGACGCAACACAAAGTGAATGGAACTGCTTAAACTTACATGGCGCCGTAAGACTGATATCTACCTCCTGGACTATTATTTTTTGTATCCACGTACACATTTACGGATGTATATATATATAATAGTTTATAACCTGTATTATATTATTCGGTTTAATTATATTAATTCGTAAAAGCAATAAATATGGTCTTAATTTATAGTAAACCAGACTCCAGGTGTGTTCTATTTCTGCTGGTCCTTCACGACCCCGTCACGAGGTTCATGACAGTAGCATTGCCTTTAAATTGTTTAACTTGGGTCAAACATTTTGGGTTGCCTTCCACAAGCTTCTCACAGTAAGTTGCTGGAATTTTGTTCCATTCCTCCAGACAGAACTGGTGTAGTCGAGTCAGGTTTGTACGCCTCCTTGCTCACACAAGCTTTTTCAGTTCTGCCCACAAATTTTCTATTGGATTGAGATCAGGGCTTTGTGATGGCCACTCCAATACCTTGACTTTGTCCTTGAGCAATTTTGCCACAATTTTAGAGGTATGCTTGGGGTCATTGTCCATTTGGAAGACCAATTTGCGATCGAGCTTTAACTTCCTGGCTGATGTCTTGAGATGTTGCTTCAATATATCTACGTAATTTTCCTTCCTCATGATGCCATCTATTTTGTGAAGTGCACCAGTCCCTCCTGCAGCAAAGCACCCCCACAACATGATGCTGCCATCCCCATGCTTCACGGTTGGGAGGGTGTTCTTCGGCTTGCAAGCCTCACCCTTTTTCCTCCAAGCATAACGATTGTCATTATGGCCAAACAGTTCAATTTTTGTTTCATCAGACCAGAGGAATTTCTCCAAAAAGTAAGATCTTTGTCACCATGTGCACTTGCAAACTGTAGTCTGGCCTTTTTATGGTGGTTTTGGAGCAGTGGCTTCTTCCTTGCTGAGCAGCCTTTCAGGTTATGTCAATGTAGGACTCGTTTTACTGTGGATATAGATACTTGTCTACCTGTTTCCTCCAGCATCTTCACAAGGTCCTTTGCTGTTGTTCTGGGATTGATTTGCATGTCTTGCGCCAAAGTTCGTTCGTCTCTAGGAGACAGAATGCGTCTCCTTCCTGAGCGGTATGACGGCTGTGTGGTCCCACGGTGTTTATACTTGCGAACTATTGTTTGTACAGATGAACGTGGTACCTTCAGGCATTTGGAAATTGCTGCCAAGGATGAACCAGACGTGACATCATTTTCTGACCTCAATCCGATGGAAAATTTGTGGGCAGAACTGAAAAAGTGTGTGCAAGCAAGGAGGCCTACAAACCTGACTCAGTTACACCAGTTCTGTCTGGAGAATGGGCCAAAATTCCAGCAACGTACTATGAGACGCTTGTGGAAGGTCACCTAAAACGTTTGACCCAAGTTAAACAATTTAAAGACAATGCTACCAAATACTAACAAAGTGTATGTAAACTTTTGACCCACTGGGAAAGTGATGAAAGAAATAAAAGCTGAAATAAATCATGCTCCCTACTGTTATTCTGACATTTCACATTCTTAAAATAGTGATCCTAACTGACCTAAGACAGGGAATGTTTTCCAGGATTAAATGTCAGGAATTGTGAAAAACTGAGTTTAAATGTATTTGGCTAAGGTGTATGTAAACTTATGACTTCAAATGTATATCCAGCCCCTTAGAATATCTTACAAAGATTTACCAACTACTAATGTCAGGCTTACCGGCCTATAATGTCCTGTCTTACTTTTCTTAAACAACAGAACAACATTAGCTGTCCTCTAATTCTCCAGCAGCTCACCTGTGGTTAAGGATGTTTTAAATAGCTCCTCCAGGGCTGCTTTGATAAAGTTTTTTGTTTGTCTTCTCTAATGATTTCAGTTTGATTTGGTTTCAAATTTGTTTTGATTATAATCTGGTTAAGAGAAATAAAACTTTTTATTATGTTAACAGTGTAAAGAAATCTCTAAGATTTTCGAAGTTGCTGGTCACCACGGATTTTGTTCTGTTTTAATACATGTGACCTCTATTATGGGAATGGAGGGTGGGAAGCATTCTTAGAAAATGGTCCATAATTATTTGTATATGTTTCAAGAAATGTGACTTAAAAATGTTTATTTCCATTTTTCATCTAACTTTCAAAAGAGAAAGTTTTATAATGTATCTCAGATTTTTGTTAATGATTTGAGAACTCCATTAGGGTGAATTTCCATTACCCAAACTGCCACTGCCATAATGTGGAGATTGCCTCTACTAGAGTTATTAGCTTATCATTTGGTAGAATGATACAAAGGCAATTGAATAATTGTGTGGGTATCAGTGACCACTACCATAGTAACATTGTACATTGCTGGTTGTGTGAGTAGGATCTACATGGAAACGGCATTGACTATGTTTGAAAAGAATAATGGTTACAAGACATGAGACATATTACTCTGCACTAGTTTCTACAGTTTGACATTCTGTCAGTGATTTAAAAATTAATCTGCAGTAAGGTAAAAGGCTAATTTGGGAATGTGCATGATAGATGTAATTATGTAATTATTTACTGAGGAGCCAGAGTATTAATATTCAGAAGAAATTTTAGTAGACTGATGCAGTCACACAGGACAAAATTCAGACTTGTGCTTCACATTTGTGAAGTCAGCCAATCTTTTGTGTTGATCATGCATGCCAGAAAGCACTGGAAGTCAGTTGGTCAGCAAACACATTGTTTTGGCATTCTTTGTGCTGCCTAAAATTCAGCGATGAGCTTCTTGTTGCAAGAAGGTAAAAAGGTGTTCAGCTTGAAGACAGTCTATGATGCATAGAAATTAAGGAAATGATATAAACCCTAACTTGCTAGTATTATCCAACAGACCATTAATTTGTGTTATCCCTCCTGGTCCTCCAATGCAAGTACTTGGTATGTTACTGTGTACTTAAAAAAAAACATCTGATTGGGCTGCATGCTGCTGCACTAGGAATCTGACATTAAATAAGAACATAAGAAATAGGAGCAGGAGTAGGCCATCTGGCCCATTGAGCCTGCTCCGCCATTCAATAAGGTCATGGCTAATCTGGCCATGGGCTCATCTCCACCTACCTACCTTTTCCCCATAACCCTTAATTCTCCTGCTATGCAAATATCTATCCAACCTTGTCTTAAATATATTTACTGAGGTAGCCTCTGCTCCTTCACTGGGTCCATATATTCACCACTCTGTGGGAAAAGCAGTTCCTCCTCATCTCCATCCTAAATCTACTCCCACAAATCTTGAGGCTATGTCCCCTAGTTTTAGTCTCACCTACCAGTGGAAACAACTTTCTTGCCTCTACCTTATCTATCCCTTTCATCATTTTATATGTTTCTGTAAGATCTCCTCTAATTCTTCTGAATTCTAGGGAGTACAGTCCCAGGTGACTCAATCTCTCCTCATAGTCTAATTCCCTCATCACTAGAATCAACCCGGTGAACATCCTGCTCTGCCTTCAAAGCCAGTACTCCTCAAGTAAAGAGACCAAATCTGCACGCAGTGCTCTCACTAGTGCAGCCTCACCAGTATCCTGTACAGTTGCAGCATAACCTCCCTGCTCTTAAATTCAATCCCTCTGGCAATGAAGGCCAATATTCCATTTGCCTTCTTAATAGCCTGCTGCACCTGCAAACCAACCTTTTGTGATTCATGCACATGCACTCCCAAGTCTCTTTGCACAGCGGCATGCTGCAGTTTTTTGCTATTTAAATAATAATCTGCTCTTCCATTTTCCCTTCCAAAGTCGATGACTCGCATTTACCATTATACTCCATCTGCCAGCCCCATGCCCACTCACTTAACCTACCTATATCTCTCTGCAGACTCTCCATATCTTCTGCACAGTTTGCTTTTCCACTCAATTTAGTATCGTCAGCAAAACCAGATACATTACACTCGGTCCCCTCTTCCAGATTGTTAATGTGTATTGTGAACAGTTGTAGGTCCAGCCCCAACCCCAGCGGCACACCACTCACCACTGATTGCCAACTAGAGTAACACCCATGTATCCCAACTCTCTGCTTTCTATTAGTTAACTAATCCCCTATCCATGCTAATACATTACCCCCAACTCGATGCATCCTTATCTTATAGATAAGTCTTTTATGTGTCACTTTATTGAATGTCTTCTGGAAATCCAAGTAAATAATGTCCATCTGTTCCCTTTATCCACTGCGCTTGTTATATCCTCAAAGAACTCCAGTAAGTTTGTGTGAGGTGGCAGTAATTGCTAGCCTTTCAGATTATTATCATAGAGATATCAATGGGCAGGGAGCCATGGACAACAGTTTCCATTACATCTTACAGGAGCTAATGATAATGTACGACCCAGGAAGATTGCCAGAATGGAGCAAGTGCTGCCAATGCCCAATAATGCACATGTACATTGCAGGAGAGAATGCAGTTCTCAACCCTACATCTCAGCTGTGAGCAACCATGAAGTTTACTTTAGACCACCCTGCTCCACCTCTCACAGGCTGACTGAGTTGTGGGGAAATCCATTGCTATGAGCGCATGATGTAGGGCAGGATTTCACACAAATTCCAAGGAAATCGGCATGCAGCAGCAGAGGGCAGTGATTTGACATGGTTCTTGGCATAACAGCAGGATCAATCTATACTTCTTGCTACCTCAGTAAAGCAGCCGGCATAATCCAAAACCCTATCCACTCTGGGTATTCCCTCTTCTCCCTTCTCCCATTGGGCAGAAGATACAAAAGCCTGAAAGCATGTAGCACTCAGCTCAAAGGCATTTTCTAGTCCACTGTTATAAGACAATTGAATGGTTTCCTAGTATGTTAAGGTGGACTCTTGATCTCACTATCCACCTCATTATGACTGCACCTTATTGTCTGCCTGCACTTCACTTTCTCTGTAGATAGTGCACTTTATTCTGCATTGTTATTGTTTTACCTTGTACTACCTCAATACACTGTATAAAGATTTGATCTGTATGCGAGACCGGATTCTCACTGCACTTCAATATATGTGATTATATTAATAACCTATACCAAAATGTAAGGATTTAACCCACATGGGGCAGTATGCAGCAGGGAGAAATGTAGGGAATCATGCTAGATTCCTAGTTTAGCAGCATTGTCAGTAATTCATGCTCATTTTGATAGTGCTTCTCCTTGTGCCTTATTGCTGCAAAAGCATCTTGAGCACTGAGCTAAGTATGAATGCAGCTTTAACGAATAGCTAGCTATACGTCAGGTGCCCTCACTTTACAAGAAAAGCAGCATGAAGGGAAGCATGATACAATATTTTTTTTGTGCTATCCATTCAAGCTAAATCTTCATCTGTGTGGTTCGTTCTATCATTGAGAATTTATCTCAATCAGTCCCTCAGGTTTAAGTTTTGTGGGTTCTGACCTGGGTAATGAAGCCAGTGCAAAACCATAGCACCTTCACAGATTTGGCAGGTGATGGCTGATAGTACTTCAAGTGGATAGTTTGTTAAGTAGTCTGCTCTTCTGCCACGTAAAGGGATCCTCCCGAAGTATCCTGATTTCCAACTTTAAGTAGTTATGGGCCAAAGATTTCCAGGGATAAATGAGAATTGTGTTTTTTCAAGAAAGCTTTGAATGCTCTCCATGGTACCTGTGTAGAAATTTGCACGTGTTTTTGGCGACATACCAAGTCTCCTCAAACTCCTAATTAAATATAGCCACTGACATACCTGACGTACACTGACATAATTACATCAATACGTTGGGTCCAGAGTAGACCTTCAGAAATGTTGACATCTAGGAACTTAAAACTGCTCACCTTCACCACTGGTGATCAATTGATGAGGACTGATGTGTGTTCCCTGGATTTTCCCTTCATGAAGTCCACAATCAATTCCTTAGTCTTACTGATGGTGAACGCAAGGCTGTTGTTGTGACCTGCTGATCTATCTCACTTCTGTTTGGTTCCTTATCACCATCTGAACTCTGGTTAGGGCACACATGGAGTATTGTGAGGGAACCATGATGAAGATATAGAAAATTATGAACAAAATTATGAGAGGCATAAAAAGACAGACAGTAAACTTTCCCTGTGGTTAAGACCAGAGGGGATAGGTTTAAGATGAGGAAAAAGAAGGGATCTGAGAAAGAAATTTTCACTGTGGGTGGCTGAAATATTGAATGCCTGAGCATATGGTGCAGGCAGGTGCTCTCACACCATTTAAGAAGTACCTGGATAAGAACTTGAATTTTTAAGGCGTAGTTGGCTAAGTTCCATTTTGCTGAGATCTGCCAGCATCTGTTATAGGGATTCCCTTTTGTACCATCTTCTGTTTGACCTGCCATAGGAACTGAGACTCCATGATTTCTTTAGCAATTTGATAGCAGAAGCTATTAGGCTGAGGGAAAGATAGGTTATTTTTTAATTATTCCAATTTGGTGTTTGTGTTTTTAACTGTTTTTGAAGCTTTTATTTTAAACATATTAATAATTATTATTTACCATTTTAATAGTTTTTAAATGTCATTGAATTTCAAAATCATTAAAAAGTTATTAAACATCCCTCTCAGTTTTGACAGAATAGCTGGGGAGACAACTTATAAGCTTTCACTGTTTTCAGAGATGGATTTGGGAGAAAGGTGTCCACACTACATCATTAAAGATCTTTCTGGCACTCAGCCACTTGGGGTGTACCTTAAGAGCTTTGGAACCACTCACTCATGTGGGGAGATTTACGAGTAATAATTCTGGTGGCCAACCCAAGCAATGAAGCTTCAGTCCAGTTTATTTATTTTAAATTTACAATTTTGTGCAAATCCTTAGGTCACTTTAATGGACATAATAAGGGGAGAGTGTTAGCCTATTGAGTTTGATTTTGTAATCCTACCCTCTGAGCAAGGAAGCAAAATATACTTGGATAGAATGGTTTTAATTTAGAACACTAAAACAATTTTTATCATACTGCTTTTAACTATGGGTTTCAAGACCACAGTACTACTGGGAATGCCAAATGACTCTTATTATTCCTTGGGGCTGAGGTTGAATCTAATCCAGTTTGATGCAATGAAATTTCTCTTCTCAGTAATTTGATAAATGATCCATAGTTCAAACCTAATTGACAGGTTTATTTTGACAGACTATACGGATGATTTGTGCTTGAAAAGTGTCATGCTGTTTTTAGCTGTGGATGCTGTACAGATATTTAGATAATTTGGACAGAATAAAGGGGAAACTCCTTTGTCTCTAACTCATAATACATCAGAACTTGGCGTGTTAATTGGTTACATTTGATTTATGTCTTAAAGCGATTACCAACCCAAATAGAATAAATAAACCTTTAACATGTTTCATATTTATTATCAAATTAGAAGTGTATTAAATTTAACAGCAATTATGTTTTATTTCCTTATAGGTTATGAATATCTCCCCATTTATAGATCAACTTGTCATAGTAGAAGTCAATCAGAAATAAATTTGAAGTAATATTGGTAATATTGTATTGCAAGAGAACCTCAGTGAAAATTTGAGCAAGTAGAAATGTTTATTTAATAACTAGTTTTTATTTGGAGAAAATATCCTTATAAATTGATATAAATTAGGTCAAAGGCTAATCAGAAGACTGAGCATTTTAAATAAAAAGAGCACTTTGATATGTGAAATTATTGCAAAGAAAACAATATATTAATGGCTAATATTACTCAAGCTTTCTTATTCAATGCATGCAATAGACAGATATCTTTCATATTTTTACATAATTCTGTAATTTATTGGACAGATATTAAAATAAATGAGATATTTACATTACAATAAAATACTGGGCATTTAACTGAAATGAAAATATGCTCATAAAAATGATATATCTTTAGTACTCAAATTCTAACAATGTAATTTTTCTAACTTTAACAAATTACTTTTAAGAATGAATTGAAATATTATTTAGATAAACAATTTGTGAAACTACACTTGACAGGGATTAAACTGAGTGTAAATGGGCACCTGCTGGTTGGCATGAATTCATGGGTTATTTCCATGCTGTGTCATTTTAGGACTCAATGACTCTCAAAATGGGATTAATCTTTGCTGCTGGCTCTTTACTGATGAGCTTGCAAAAGGATATAGATAAGTAAGTAGGTAAGGATTTAGCAAATGATGTAGAATGCGGGTGAATGTGAGGTTATCCAGCTTGGAGGGAAGAATATAAAATTAAATAATTATTTAAATACAGTGAGATAACAAAATATTGTGGTGCTAAGGAATCTGTAGTGCTAAGGCATCTGGGGTAGGGTTGGTTCCAATCTAAAAACACAGTAGCTAGTATTTAGGTACTGCAGGTCATTAGGAAAGCTTATGGAAAATTGATCTTATTTGCAAGTTGTGATGTACAAAAGTTTTGATTTCGAATGAGACAACATCTAAAGAATTGTGTACCATTTTAGTCTCTGTATCTAAGAAAAGATGTGTTTACAGTGGAGACAATGCATAGAGGGCTCATTGTTGTTGATTACTGGGATAATGGGTTTCATAAGAAAAGAACTTGAGAATGTTATGCCTTTGCTGATCGGAGAATAGAAGGAGAGATAATCATTGTGATAGATAAGATTCTAAAGGAGACTAACACAGTGGACGCTGAGAGGATAGTTTCCTCAATGAAGGTATTGATAAATAGTGAAATAGTTCTAGATGGAGATGAGGAAGAACTTCTTCTTTGAGAGACTTGAACTTGCAGGTTTCTCAACCACAAAAGCTGTTGAAGCAGAGTCATTGAATATATTGACAGGGATTTAACCTGCAAGGAGTCAAAAGATGTGGGAAGAGCATTGGACATGATGTTGAGACCAAGACTGGAGGTGAACAATAGGCTCCTGGCCTACGCATGCTCCTGTTCAGTATGCTCCTACCTTGCTGAGGTTCTTGATCAGATGTTCAAATGAAAGTCACGAGCAGCAACATCCAATCAACTTTCTTATGGGGGTTTTGTAAATTTCTGCTAGGAAACAGGAGAATTTTAAATGTACAACTTCTGCTGGAAAGCTAGGTTAATAATACCCCAACTTGTCAATGTCAACTTGGTAGAATTGGTCGTTCAGAAAAGTGATTCAGGCCTGAGTTGAGTTTTGTTTCATTAAATGTATATCAGACAAAGGCTTAGTCATTTTAATTTTATATTCCATTTTATTTAATAATATTTGTAAATGTACATAAAAACTACTGTTAATAAATATTTTAAAAGATGTTGGGTAGTAGACCTATGATCTTTTGCAACAAACAGGCTTGCTTTAAACTTTGCCTTCAAACTGCTCTGCAAATGTTTTGAAAACTGTATTTATTTAGTAAGTTTGGTAGATTGTGTTTTACCTCTGAAGTTCAAAAAGCCACCATTGATCTTTTGGGCTTTGAAAATAAATCTGTCACATTTGGCAGACAGTGTGTTTACATGAGAAAAACTAGCCCCTGTACCTTGTCAATGAGCAGTAATTAATAACTTCTTCCTTTCGCACGTTGAAAAGATATCAGGGTGAGCAAGGATGATAACTCTAATATTACTGAATTCACCTATTCTTTTGCAGTTTGAGTCAGTGATGAGGAAGGCAAATGCAATATTAGCATTCATTTTAATTGAATTAGAATATAAAAACAAGGATGTAATTGTGAAACTTTATAAAGCACTGGTGAGTACTACAAAGCACTGTGAGCAGTTTTAGGCCTTTTTCTTGGAAAGGATGTGCTGAAACTGAAGAGGATTAGAAGGAGGTTCACAAAAATGATTCCAGGATTGAATGGCTTGTCATATGAAGAGTGTTTGATAGCTCTGGGCCTGTATTCACTAGAATTCAGAAAAACGAGGGGGGACCTAATTGCAACCTATCGAGTATCGATTGGTCTTTTTAAAGTGGATGTGGTTTTATGTGTTCGCTACCCTTGACTCGTCCATATTATTTCTCCCTTTCCCGAATCTATAACAGCTCCTGCTTCCCTTAGGATGTCTATTCCAAGGATCGTGCCCTCATTATTTGGACATACCCAGAAATACACTGGAAGCTACATTCCCCTGATTTCTAGTATTTGCAACTCACTTCTTTCTGCTTTTACTGTTTTCCCTCCCGCACCCCTGATATAACTGGCCTGTCCAGTTGTTGGTAAGGGTAAGTCTGTTATCGATACCGATGCCACTGTGTCCACTAACATATTGCATTGCCGTCCCCCTAACAATGCCATTGTGTACATCCGCGGGTCACCAGCGCTGGCGGTAGAGCCAGCGGCCACATCTTTTTCTACCCTAAGACAATCCGTTACTAACTCTTTTATCTGATCAACAGTCAGACTGGTTGCTGATGGGGTGAGTGACTGGGTGTCTGCCATGACCTTCGCCTGGGTTTTCCCTCTCCCTTTTGGACACTGTCTCCAGCCATGTCCCGATAGGCCACAGCTGTAGCATATCGACTCCTTCACTGTCTTATACCTGGTCCGGCAGTCCTTTGCTAGGTGCCCTGGCTGCCGGCAAGCAAAACAAACTCTCCAGGACATCACAGCAGCTGCATCCACTATACCCGCTTTACGATTTCTCTTGTCTTTTCTTTGGTTTAGCTCTCTGGCCCACGAAACTATCGCAGAGTAGTTGGACCACCACCGTTATGCCTAAATCTAAAACTTCCTGGTGGCTGAGCTCAGGCCTTCCTTCAGCATTTTTAGGAGACTGGGTCATCCCTCCCTGGATTATGTAACCCTGAATACTCCTCGTATGATTGATATTTACATTCTGCATAATCCATGGCTGTCTCGTCAGCTTTTTGAATCACTGTCATTATCGTTCCCCAGCTATTCTCACCCCCCCCCCGCCCCAGCCACTGGCTTTCTTCCCCTTTAAAAGAGCGATATCTTTCTTCATTACTGGCGTGCCTGGTCATTGCCCATGTACCATCCCACACCCCCTGAGCTATCCTCTCCCACATATTCCTCGGGCACTCGGGCACTTCGCTTTTACTAACGGTGTATATCTTTAGGGTGCATCTGGTGGATTTCAACCATTTCCTCGAGCTTACGTCAGAATTCTGAATTCCCACAGGTGACTTTAAGTGAGGGCAACTCAGACAAGATGCTCTCTTTCTCCCCTGGGGTGAAGGGTTTATGAATAGTTGTAACCAAGGTCAAGGGCTGGCTGGGATCATCAGGGTTCTCAACCTGACGTTGCCTGACCTCAATAGGTGCCATTCTGGTAGATCTATCTGGGTAAAACCTCTCCCTGAGATATCCCCACACTAATTCCCACACTGCACACAATGTCAAAGATGGGTAGCAGTTAAACAGTACATACTTAAAACCACAGAGTATCTATTCTACAGTCTACCACTTTTGAGTACCTGAATTCATGATGCCTGCTGTATTCCTTTGCATCACACTTGCAAACGCATACACTAAAATGCACCCCTCCCCCCCGAACGAGTACACACGCCTCTCCTCTGGCATCTCGAACCGTACCGTCAGTTACTATCTTCACAACTGGTAGCTTCGTCTCACCAAGTTAACATGCAAAGTTTCCTCGCTTACATAAATACATGCACACGCACACACTACTTTTAGATCTACCAGTTCAGCTCTCTGTGTTCGTGATACCTCGTGTTCCCGTGTACCACCGACCGAACAGATCCAAGTGTGAGTGTTATTTCAGAAAAATACGCACCAACTTAGACTGCTAGGAACGCTGGCCACATGACGGGTCACAAAGACATCCCACTTCTGACACCAAGTGTTGTGGTGTGGGTGAAATCATTGGAGAGACAGAGTCACTGGTATATACAAAGCAGCTTCTTTATTCGACACAACAAGGTACAGCAGGCATCATACGGACGGAGATGCTTTTGGTAGAAAGTTCTTCTAGCCCAATGTGGGCTCAATATTTACATGCTAAACACAAAGGGCAATCGTTATTTACAAAGTTAAAGACAATGCTTCCTTTTGAAGTTACATACAAAACATCACACCTTCTGACTTCATCCTTTCCTCCTGACGCCCGTATGCCTGGGTTGGTACTCACAGCCTTTAGGAGTGCAAGTCAAATCCACAATACATTTATTTGGTATTTTACATGCTAACATAGAGGACAATTAATATTTATGAAGTATGGATAAGGCTGTCTTCGAAACTACCTGTAAACTTCACACTTCCAAACGCAGCATCTGGCTAGTATTCCGATATTCACAGCTTTTAGGAAGTGCATTGTTGTGAACTCAGTCCACAGTATTTTGTCAAACAGATGGCTGGTGGCCTATCATTTAAGTGTAAATGAATCATCTACCCAAAAACTCACTCTAACAGATGTTTCCTATGGTGAGAGTCTAAGACCAGAGGAAATAGCATCAGAATAAAGGAGTGTACTTTTAGAATGGAGACGACGGGGAATTTCTTCAGCCAGAGCGTGGTGAATCTGTGGAATTCATTGCCACAGGCAGCTGTGGAGGACAAATCTTTATGCATATTTATATGGGGAGAAGGCCGGAGATTGGTGCTGTGAGAAAAATTGGATCAGCCATAACGAAATAGCAGAGCAGATTCGATGGGCCAAATGGCCTAATTCTGCTCCTATATCTTATAGTCTTATTGTCTTATAACCTATCAGTTTTCACGGCTGATTAACATCTGAGGAATACAGTAAAGTCAGATTAGTGGATGTAACTGTCCATGTGATTGAATGCAAAGCCAATTTGATTTTTGGGAGGATTAACCGCTGTCCATGTCTATATCAGTTGTAAAATTAACGTGTGAAAAAATTGCATTCAGTGTAATTAATCATAAAATTGTCAATTGCAGACAAACAAGTAGAGACACTGCCAGGTTGTGACTATGGCTTTATTCCTTATTGGAATATCTTTGATTTCCATAATAATGGAGTACAATATCATAAACTGTTCAAGTGTTCCTCAGGGGTCAGTATTGGGACCGTTACTTTTCACATGGTTTGTCAATGACTTAGATAATGAAATTGATGGTTTTGTGGCAAACTTTGCGGATGATACGAAGATAGGTGGGAGGGGTAGATAGTGCTGAGGAAGCAATGCCATTGCAGCCGGACTTAGACAAATTGGAAGAACGGGCAAAAAACTGGCAGATGGAATACAGTGTTGGGAAATGTATGACAATGCATTTTGGTGAAAGGAACAATAGTGCGGACTATTATTTAAATGGAGAGAAGGTTCAAACATCAGAGTAGCAGAGGGACTTAGGAATCCTCGTGCGAAGATTCCCGGAAGATTAATTACAGGTTGACTCTGTGGTAAAGAAGGCAAATGCAATGTTAGCATTTATTTCAAGGGGAATAGAATAAAAAGGCAAAGAGATAATGCCGAGCCGATTCTGGGTGGGAAGGAGTTATCATATGACGAGCGTTTGTCAGCTTTGGGCCTGTACTCACTGGAATTTAGAAGAATGCAGGAGGATCTTATTGAAACCTACCGAATGTTGAAAGAACTAGAGAGGGTGGATGCGGGGAGGATGTTTCCTATGGTGGAAGTGTCCAGAATTCGAGGGCCCAGGCTCAAAATTAAGGGGTGACCTTTAAAATAAAGGTAAGGAGGAATTTTTTTAACCAGAGAGTAGTAAATCTATGGAATGCTGTGCCATAGACTGCAGTGGAAGTTGATAGTTTCCTGGTCAGTCATAGCATCAAAGGATATGTTGAGAAGGCAGGTGTATGAGGTAGAGTGGGATCTAGGATCGGCCATGATTGAATAGCGAAGCAGACTCGATGGACTGAATGGCCTAATTCTGTTCCTATGTCTTATGGTCTGAGTAACACTATATATCTTTAACCAATCAAATTGAATACTCCTTACTGATTGTGTCTCAAACCTTAATTATCTCACCTGAAATGGAATCAACGTAGATCGCTGCTTGAGTCGCTTATTTCTGTGTTGTAAATTTTGTGCAATTATTCATAAGACATTGAAATCAATGCAACATTATGTGTAGAAATAAAAACAGAAAAATAAGTGATGGAAATAAGAGGGGATAGAAATAAAACACATGGGTTAAGTCTTCAACAGTAATTAAGAGTTGAAGGAATGAGACTCAGCAAGTGTGTATGAAATTTAATGCAAACAAGTGTGAGGTGTTGCACTATGGCAGGGCAAACCAGGGTAGAACTTACACAGTGAACAGCAGAGCACTGAGGTATGTGATAGGATATGGGAATGCAGATCTGTAATTCCCAGGAGGTGGTGTTACAGGTAGATGGGGTCATAAAGAGTGCTTTTGACACGTTAGCCTTCATAAATCGGAGCACTGAGTATAGGAGTTGGAATGTTACGTTGAAAAGGCTGAATATGGAGTATTGTGTGCAACGTTGGTAACATAGCTACAGTCAAGATATTGATAAGATTAACAGAGCGCAGGGAAAATTTACCACAATGTTGCCAGGACTTGAGGGCCAGAGTTATAGGTAAAAGCTGAATAGATTAGGACTTTGTTGCCTGGAGCATAGAAAAATAACAGATCTCACAGAGGTATACAAAATTATTGCAGGTATATGTAGGGTGACCCAACTGGTGACGTAGTGGCATCAGCATCTGACTTTGGGACGAAAGGTCCTGAGTTCGAATCCAGCCGGCTCCCTGCATGTTTTCCATCCGTGCTGGGTTACGAGCTGGTGATCTCTTTGGAAACTCACCCAGCAGAAGGCAATGGCAAACCACTGCTGTAACTTGCCTCGTACGAGGTTCCCCACTATGTCAGAGAGGCGTGGAGGGAAATCGTCCGCTAACTGGAGAAACTCCGGATGCGACATACCTTTTCATATGTAGGGTAAATTCATGCAAGCTTTCCCTCTGAGGTTGGGTGAGACTAGAACTAGGGGTGAAAGGTGAAATATTTAAGGGGAATCTGAGGGAAAACTTCTTTACTCAGAGCCGGGAATGGATGAAAAGTGTGGAATGAGCTGCCAGCGGAAGTGGTGGATGCAGGTTCAGTGCGATATTGAAGAGAAGTTTGGATAGATAAATGGATGAGAGGGGTATGGTCTGAGTACACGTAGTTGGAATTAGATCAGTATGCACTGGATGGGCCAAAGGGCCTGTTACTGTGCTATAGTACTCTATGACTCCATAATCCTTTTTAAAATAAATTTTCAATATTTCACACATTGCCACCAAATTAAGACTAATTATATCTTTTAAAATTCAATTATAGGAAACTATACAAACCACGACTTTTCTTTTAGCAAAATTAACCTGTTTTATGTCAGTCGTATGCTATAGATTTCGATGCCATGTGTCTCTTCAAATTCTGATATATTGCATCATGACTTCCATGTTTAGCTGCACAGTAGTTGCTGCCAGAGTTGCACTTCAATAACATTGCTCTTATCACTGCCAAATCAAACTCTTTCATTCTTGCCTGCTGAACTTATAGTATATGATTTAAAAAAATATAAGTCAAATACGTTTTCTGGGCAGAAAGGAGTATATCTGTGAGTACACTAGTACCTGAATTTATATCTCCCTCTCTGGCACTCTTTTTAGAACTCTTGATCAGCAATGAGTTAAAACAGTGATCTCCATTTTAGTTCTAACCCTTAACTTGAAGTGAGAATGCAGGAACTTAGAAAGAATCGGAATCAGGTTTAATATCACCGATATATGACATGAAATTTGTTGTTTTGTGGAAGCAGTACAATTCATTACATAATAATAAGAAAAACTGGAAATTATAATAAGTAGTGAAGTAGTGTTCATGGATTCATTGTCCATTCAGAAATCTGATGGTGGAGGGGAAGAAGCTGTTCCTGAAACACTGAGTATGTGCCTTTCAGCTCCTGTAACTTTTTCTTGATGATAGCAATGAGAAGAGGGCATGTCCTGGATGATGAGGATCCTTGATAATAGACCTCCTTTTTGAGGCATCATTTTTTAAAGGTGCACTGGGTGCTAGGGAGGCTAGTGTCCATGATGGAACTGGCCAAGTTTACAAAGTTTTGCAGTTTTTTCTGATCTTGAGCAACCATATCTGCTGTCATGATTTCTTTGTAATTGCTTCAATATATTGGGTCGAGGATAGGTCTTCAGAGATGTTAACACCCAGGAACTTGAAACTGCTCATACTTTCCATTGCTAATACCTTGATGAGGATTGGCGTGTGTTCCCTTGACTTCCCCTTCCTGAAGTCCACATTCAAATCCTTGATCTTAATGACGCTGAGAGACACCATACAACCAGCTGATCTATCTTGCTCCTGTATGCCTCCTTGTCACCATCTGAATTTCTGCCAACAATAGTTATGTCAATTTATAGATGACGTTTAGCTTTGCCTAGCCATTCAATCATGGGTGTAGAGAAGTAGGCTAAGCACATATCCTTGAAGTGCACCCATATCAGCAACAATGACTGTGGTCTGCTGGTGAGAAAGTCAAGGATCCAATTGCAGAGGGAGTTACAGAGGCCCAGGTTTTGGAGTTTGTTGATTAGAGCTAAGGATATGATTGTGTTGAACTATATTATAGCTTTTCAAGGAAATACCATTATATACTAGGACAAAGGGATTTAGGATGGAAGTTTCAATGGGATGTTGTGTTCCAGTGCAGAACTTTTAAGAAAACATCAATACCCTGTAACAGTAAAGATTATTTAAAGTCTTCATGTGAATTGGGATTAGAGGGTTTCTGATAATTAGTCCGGGATGTGCAGCTGTAAGTCGGTGTTCACTTAAGATCAAGTAATCTGTTCGTATCTCCATTCACATATCCACATTATGATGAATTAAGCTACATAATGTTCTTAATGCTGTAGTTATACAGCTTCTTTTGTGATAGCCCTTAGCGTTACAGTATTGAGAATGGAGTGACCACTGACAATTGAAACATGACCTTTTACATAAGGGAAACTTCCATTACAATTGTGAACATAGATGTTTATAATGCAAAACTAAAGTTGTTAGTAAATTGCAAAAATACATAATTTTAATAAATGAATGAATGAAATTTATTTTGGTCAGTACAAACATAAAAAGCATCATTTTCAATGATGATTTCATAGGACAAATTTACAACAAAAAAAATGATATTCTTTAAAACAGACCGAAAGGGTGTAGGCTGAAGCTACAGCTTATCACGCCTAACCCTCTTACTTATACAACAACATATTTGGCATCAATTATCACATCAAAACAAAAAAAATTCATAATCTTTTAACACAAAATCCAATTCCAAGTATCATTTATTTACATCACTCCCATTCATTTTAAATAATGTATTTTATATTTGTTCATTAAATTATTTTTAAATAATTTTTTAAACTTGTTAAGTGTGGTGTATGTTTTTAAATTCTCGCAACAACTGTTCCATAGGTTCACCCCTCTGACTGAAATACAATGATTTTTTACATTTGTTCTTATCCTTTGTTTTTGAAATGTACATGTTCCTCTCAAATCACGTTGCCTTTCTCTCATTTTAAACAACCTTTGGATACTTTGTGGTAGCTGTCCATTTTTTACTTTATGCATAATTTGTATTATTTTAAAATCTACAAAATCTCTGAATTTTAAAGTGTTTAGTTGAATAAATAGTGGATTGGATGGCTCGTAATAACTTGTCTTATTTACAATTCATATGACTTCCTTTTGGAGTAGAAAAATTGAGTTTGTATTTGTTTTGTTTGTATTTCCCCCATACCTCTACACAGTAAGTCATGCATGGAACTATAAGTGAACAGTATAATGTATACAAAGATTCCTGATTTAAGAAATCTTGCGCTTACCATAAAGCCATGTCCTCTTGTATTGAGCAATGGTGCCCTGGGGAAGAGGCACGGCTATCCGCTATCTATTCCTCTTATTATCTTGTACACCTCTATCATGTCTCCTCTCATCCTCCTTCTCTCCAAAGAGTAAAGCCCTAGCTCCCTTAATCTCTGATCATAATGCATACTCTCTAAACCAGGCAGCATCCTGGTAAATCTCCTCTGTACCTTTTCCAATGCTTCCACATCCTTCCTATAGTGAGGCGACCAGAGCTGGACACAGTACTCCAAGTGTGGCCTAACCAGAGTTTTATAGAGCTGCATCATTACATCGCGACTCTTAAACTCTATCCTTCGACTTATGAAAGCTAACACCCCATAAGCTTTCTTAACTACCCTATCTACCTGTGAGGCAACTTTCAGGGATCTGTGGACATGTACCCCCAGATCCCTCTGCTCCTCCACACTACCAAGTATCCTGCCATTTACTTTGTACTCTGCCTTGGAGTTTGTCCTTCCAAAGTGTACCACCTCACACTTCTCCAGGTTGAACTCCATCTGCCACTTCTCAGCCCACTTCTGCATCCTATCAATGTCTCTCTGCAATCTTCGACAACCCTCTACACTATCTATAACACCACCAACCTTTGTGTCGTCTGCAAACTTACCAACCCACCTTGTACCCCCACATCCAGGTCATTAATAAAAATCACTAAAAGTAGAGGTCCCAGAACAGATCCTTGTGGGGCACCACTAGTCACAGTCCTCCAATCTGAAGGTACTCCCTCCACCACGACCCTCTGCCTTCTGCAGGCAAGCCAATTCTGAATCCACCTGGCCAAACTTCCCTGGATCCTATGCCTTCTGACTTTCTGAATAACCCTACCCTGTGGAACCTTGTCAAATGTCTTACTAAAATCCATATAGATCACATCCACTGCACTACCCTCATCTATATGCCTGGTCACCTCCTCAAAGAACTCTAACAGGCTTGTTAGACACGATCTGCCCTTCACAAAGCTATGCTGACTGTCCCTGATCAGTCCATGATTCTCTAAATGCCCACAGATCCTATCTCTAAGAATCTTTTCCAACAACTTTCCCACTGTTTCCAAATATTATGAATTTAGTATTACTTAGATTCAATGATAATTTGTTAGTATCAAATCTTTTCTTTATAATTTTTTAGTTCTTTTTCCACTGTATCCAAAAGTTGTTTCAGATATAAGTTATAAAGTCACTAAGTTCAATGTTCAAAGTTAATTTTTTTTATAAAAGTACATATATGTCACTATACTATACTAAGATTCATTTTCTTGTGCCCATACTCAATAAATCCATAATAAAATAAAACCATAATAGAATTAATGAAAGACCACACCAACTTGGACGCTCAACCAGTGTGCAAAAGACAACAAACTGAACAAATACATAAAAAAGAAAGAATAATAGATCAATATTGAGAACATGAGGTGAAGAGCCCTTGAAAGTGAGTCCATAGGTTGTGGGAACATTTCAGTGATTGGGCATGTGAAGTTGAGTGAAGTTATCCTTTTTGGTTCAAGAGCCTGATGGTTGAGGGGTGATAACTGTTCCTGAACATATAAATGTTTCCTATGACTCTGCCTTTAGTTATTATTTGGAACTTTATTTATTGTTCCACATAAACTGTATTTGGACCCAGATCAGGTCAATACAGATATACAAATAGTTATCATTTCCTTAAGATTGTTTTTATTGTATTTTATGAGAAATGTAATGATCACTAATAAAAGGTTATATGCAAAAGCACTTTAGCATACAATAACGATCAAAGATATGTGGGTGAATTAGTTCTGAGGTTTTAGAGGCTTATCTTTGTAATCCAGCAGCAATACTTTTCCCTGTAATATTGCATTGTATTTAGAGTAAGTGCAGCCACCCTTAAAATGTGAAGACAGTTTTTATTGTTATCACTGAATTGCTTTGAATTAATAATATGCACTTCTTCAAGTCAGAACTGGTACTCTGAACTTTCATCATTTTAAGGACATTTTGGATCATTGTGTGAATAATGATTGTATATAATTACATGGTAGATTTTAAAACCGAGACAAAAATAGAAGATCAGGTGAGACTGCATCTGTGGGAAGAGAAATAAATTCAATGTTTCAGGTTGGAATTGTAGAAGAAAATGAAAGAAGTTTCTAAAGCTGCAGGGAGGGTGGGGGGTGGCATATATTTGAGAGGGTAATTGCAAGGTAACCACGAGGGTAAGCTGTAAACAAGTTTAACTAGACACTTAATGAATGGGAGCAGTTAGAGTGTGTGAACATAGACCAAAAAATACTGAAACAAGATAAACATCTTGATTGGCATGGATGAATTGGACCAGAGAGCCTGTTTCCATAGTATAGAACTTCATAAAAAGAATATGGGTGTTGCAAAATGCAGAGCAGGAAGATGAGCCCAGCAGATCATACTCGGCATCTGCTCCTTTCCCAGAGAGAGGAAAAAAAGGTTTAAGGTTTAAAGATGCAAGCTGAATGAATATTACAGATAGATGATTGGTACGGACTGAGTAATCAAGTTGTAACATTCAATATTGAATCTAGAAGACTGCAATGTGACCTATTGGAAAATACAGTGCTGTTCAAGTTTCAGTCAGCTTTATAACCAGATAACAATTACAGCACGGAAACAGACCATCTCGGCCCTTCTAGTCCGTGCCGAACTCTTACTCTCACCTAGTCCCACCGACCCGCCCTCAGCCCATAACCCTCCATTACTGTGAACATTTAGGAGATCATTAGGTCAGAGTGGAAGTGAGGAATTAAAGTGGAACGTAACAGGGAGCCCTGGGTTGTTGCTGTGGGCTGGTTGAATTGAATTGAATTTATTACTTATGCCCTTCATATACATGAGTAAAATCTTTACGTTACATCTCCATCTAAATGTGCCATTTATAGTAATTTATAATAGATAGTATGTACAACAGGACAGTCAATATAATATAGAAATACACTTGTATCAGAATGAATTCATCAGTCTGATGGCCTGGTGGAAGAAGCTGTCCTGGAGCCTGTTTGTCCTGGTTTTATGCTGTGGTACGGTTTCCTGAATGGTAGCAGCTGGAACAGTTTGTGGTTGGGGTGACTCAGGTCCCCAATGATCCTTCGGGCCCTTTTTACATACCTGTCCTTGTAAGTCTCCTGAATTTCACATCTATAGATGTGCTGGGCAGTCCACACCACTCACTGCAGGGTCCTGCGATTGAGGGAAGTACAGTTCCCATATCAGGCAGTGATACAGCCAGTCAAGATGTTCTCAATTGTGCCCCTGAAGAAAGGTATTTTACAAGTGTTCTGCAAAAACAATTGTTCTATCTATTTGGTATCTGCAATGCATAGGAGACCATATTGTGAACACTAAATGCACTAGACTGAATTGAAAGAAGTGCAAGGGAATTCTGATTCACTTCGAAAGTGTTGCAAGGACATGGCTGGGGACGAACCCAAGTGCAGGACACAGATGCTGAGGCAGAGTTGTCAGGCATAGCACCACTGCGAATGGGGAGCCAATATCCAGGAGACGATGCGAAGTTTAGGACTAACAGTTCTCAGGAATAGGAAACAAGGTTTACTCTCACAAGAGTCGACCAACAAACTGGCAGCTTCTTGCTGTGGTCATAGGGTTTTTATCCTGCTGTTTGATGAGAAGCAGGTGCGTGTAGTTAGTGGTACCTGGGAATGATTGGAATCTAAATGTGGTGATTGAGGCCCAAATCTTGAGGCAAATGGCAAGGTGGGGGATTGCCAGAAGGGACCATGACAGTAACCCCCTCCCCTCAATGGGGGAGCCTCCAGGTGATCCTCCTGGCTTGTCTGGATAGTCCCGATGAAAATCCTGGATGAGGGAAGGGTCTAGGATGAAGAAGCAGGGAACCCAGGAACGCTCTTCTGGACCGTACCCTTCCCAGTCCACCAGATATTGGAGACCCCTGCCCCGACGGCGCACATCTAATAGTCGTCGGACGGTGTATGCCGGATGGTTGTTGATGATACGGGCAGGTGTGGGGAGTCTCGGCTCATCAGGTATTCTGGCCTGGGTGGCTATCGCTTCATCCAGCAGGTTGCCCTCAGCACCGGAATCCACCAAAGTGGATAGGGACAAGGACAGTTGTTGGTAATTCACGGTTGCCGGGATCAGCATCCGAATCTGGGTTGCTGAAGAGAGGGTTGTTTGATTCACCAGGACAGTAGGAGTGGGATCTCTGCGAAGAACAGGGGGAAGAGAGAGGTTAGTACTGATAGAAGATGGTAAGGTGGGACGTGGGCTGACCCGAGCAGAGGGGCGAGTGGGCTTTTCTCTCAGACGTTCCTGAAGTCGATAATCTAATTGAATGGCTAGCGACACCAATGAGTCCAGACCGCCTGTGTTGTCCCTCACAGCCAACTCATCCTTTATCTTGTCCGAGAGGCCCTGTCAGAACACCTCCCGTAGGGCCTCGTCATTCCGCCCGGAGTCTGCGGCTAAGGTCTGGAACTCAATGGCATGCTTGGCCACACTTCGCGAAGCTTGACGAAGAGTAAGCAACCGTTTCGCGGCATCCTTACCCCGAATGGATTGCTCGAATACTTTCCTCATTTCAGCAACAAAGGAGGAGTAGGAGGAACAAATCTCTGGTCGGTTGTCCCATATCGCAGTTGCCCAAGCCAAGGCATCCCCTCGTAGCAGCCCCATGATGTACACAATCTTTGATTTATCAGAAGTGTAGGTATATGGCTGCAGCTCAAAGACTAGGGAGTGTTGTAACAGGAAAGCCCAGCGTAGGATTCGGGCTCAGGTACATATGGCTCTCGAGGGGATGGTGTTGCTGATTCCAGGGGTGAAGCCATCCCAAGCGGTGTGGTTTGGGTAGCCAGGGTTCTTGGAGGGAACAGAGGAAAAGGAGCGGAGAGCCGGTCTGCTTGTTCACTGATCTTATGTACATTCGTGGACGGTGTCTGAAGATTTTCTGTGCTCTCCCGAAGTAGTTGGTCGTGGGCGTCTAATAGGTAGCCCTGGCTGGCCAGGGCCTGTTGCACGGGGTCCGTGTCCACTGGGTTCATGCTTGGCCAGTTCGTTCTGTTGCAAGGGCATGGCTGAGGACGAACCCAAGTGCAGGACACAGATGCTGAGGCAGAGTCATTAGGCATAGCAACACCACGAACGGGGAGCCAATATCCAGGAGACGATGCAAAGCTTAGGACTAACAGTTCTCAGGAATAGGAAACAAGATTTACTCTCACAAGAGTCAACCAACAAACTGGCAGCTTCTTGCTGTGGTCACAGGGTCTTTATCCTGCCATTTGATGGGAAGCAGGTGCATGTAGTTAGTGGTACCTGGGAATGATTGGAATCCAAATGAGGTGATCGAGGCCCAAATCTTGAGGCAAATGGCAAGGTGGGGGATTGCCAGAAGGGACCATGACAGAAAGACTGTTTCGGTCCCCGGATGGTGGAAAAGGAAGAGATGAACCGATGTGTATTGCATCATCTGTGGTTGCAAAGGGAAGTCCTAGCAGATGGAAGATTGGGCTATGGAGTCATGAAGGGAACAGTCCTTGTGAAATTCTGAAAGGGGAGCAGAGGGGAAGATGTGTCTAGTCATGGAACCTCTGTGAAGGTGACCAAAATTGCAGAGAAAGATCTGTTGAACATATGGCAGTGGGGTGGTAGGTGAGGACCAAGGAAACGCTATCCTTGGAGAGGAGAGGGGTCAGAGCAGAAGTATGGGAAATGTATGAGAAGCAGGGGAAGCTCTATTCCTGTTACATCGTTCAACTTCAGGGACAACTGAAGTGAACTTTGCGACTTCAGGTAACTGGATTTCTTGGTCCATTCAGTCATCCATATTACCTTATCTTGTGTTTTTTATAACATGGGAGTGGAGGACATGCCCACTTTGATCTGCTGGGCTCAATTTCCTGCTTTACATTTTGCAATTCTCACAGATACTTCTCTATGTTCTTGACCTCGATCTGCTTCATTTCACTAATTGACCAGGTAACTCTATTTATTCTCATAGTCACACCGGTTTTACCCAATAAGAGGCATTCTCCTCTTCCCCAAACTCAGTACAGCTTTACAAGATTATTTGGTCTAACTTTCAGTTCTGACTAAAGGTCTCTGACCTGAAATATTGGCTCTGTTTCTTTTCTCATAATTGTGGCCTGGTCTGCTAATTAAATCCAGCATTCTTTGTTGTTGCTTTAGATTTCCAACATCTATGAATTTTTTGGAGACGTATTTCCTCCATTTCATGAATGTGTACCCTCACCCCTTTCTTCCCACCCCAACATTGAACATGAGATATAGAACAGTCCAGCACAATACAAGCCCTTTGGTCCACCAATGTTGTGCCAACTCTTTAACCAACTCCAAGATCAATCTAGCCTTTCCCTCCCGCGTAGCCCTACATTTTACTTTCATCCATTTGCTGAAGAGTCTCTTAAATGTCCCTAATTTATCTTTCTGTACCACCAAGCTTGGCAGTGTGCACCACACATCTACCACACTGTGTAATAAATCTGCCTCTGACATCACCCCTATGCCTTCCTCCCAGCACTTTAGAGTTATGCCCTCTTGGATTTCTCTGCCCTAGTAAAATGTCTCCAGCTCCCTACTTGATCTTTACCTCTTATCATCTTGTACACCTTTATCAATTAATATCCTCTTCTCAAATGAGAAAAACTCTGGCTCACTCAACCTATCCTCATAAGACATGCTTTACAATCCAGGTATCATCCTGATAAATAACTTCTGAATCCTCTCTAAAGCTTCTGTATCCTTCCTTTATGAGGTGATCAGAACTGAATGCAATAGTCCAAATGGATATTGTGGATATAATAGGTATAGGGGTTCCCTTATCAGCACCAATCACCCCATGAGCTCCGCGTCCAATTCATCATTGTTCCCAACTTCTGCCATCACCAATGGGATCCCACTACCAAGCTCATCTCTTTCCTTCACTGTTTCCTCACTCTGCATTTCTCAGGGATTGCTCCTTCCATAACTCCCCTGTCCACTCATCCTTCACCACCAGTCTTCCTCCTGGCACTTACTCCTGCAACTGTGAAAAGTGCTATATCTACCTCTGCACCTCCTCCCTAACCACCACTCAAGACCCCAAACAGTCCTTCCAGTGAGGCAGCATTTCACTTGTGACTCTGTTGGGATCACTGATTGCATATGGTGCTCCCAGTGCAGCCACCTGTACATTGGTGAGACACAATGCTGATTGGGAAACTGCTTTATCGACCATCTTTCTTCCATCCGCTGCAACAGCCAGCATCTCCTGGTGGTCATTCATTTCAGTTCCACTTCCTATTCCCACAATAATGTGTTGCCACTACTGCCACGAAGAAGGAGCAGGTTGAAGGAGCAACACGTCATATTTAATCTTGATAGCCTTCAACCTGACAGCATTAATATTGATTTCTCTAGCTTCCGGAAACCAGTCTCCTCTATTTACCCCCCCCCCCTCCACTTCGTATTTCTTCATTCAGGTGGCCCTTTCACCTCTTCCCCTCCCCTACTCTCATGACTTGCTAATCTCCTTCCTCTGGTTCATCACCTCCTTTATTCCATGGTCTACTGTCCTATCATGTCAGATTCCTTCTTCAGCCTTTTGCCTCTTCCATCTATAACTTCCTAGTTTCTCACATTCACTTTCATTCCCCCCTCTGCCATCCACCTACCTTTCTCCTCTCACCTTGACTCATCTAATTCCTAACAGCTTGTGGTCTTTCCCCTCCCCCTACCTTTTTATTCTGGCTTCTACTGTCTTCCATTCCCGATGGAGGGTCTCACCCAAAACGTCAATTGTTTATTTCTGTCCATAGGATGATGCCTGACTTGCTGAGTTCTTCCAGCTTTATTCCATGGTTTACTGTCCATTTTGTGTCTGTTTCCTTTTAAGAGAAAGGACACCAACAAGTGAAATGAGATCTTTAACATGCTAAAAACATGTTGTCAACATAACCAGTAACTTTCCGAATGATGAATAGTTATGATCAAATTCAGTTTTCTTAATGGTTTTATAATATGTGTTTCATCCATACCCGGTCCATATTTGTCAATAGTAAAATCAGCTTTATGTTTTCTTTTTTATTTTGATTTATTCAACCATATCTGCATGTTGGTGTTTTCTTTCCATTCATAATATAGATAGTTGTCACCAATAAATGCTATTGTATTGTAAAACATACCCAGCTCCATATTTATTATATGATCACTGATATAAAGTTTGTCCAATCTGTCAGTAATGTCTTTCTAATGGGCATCTCTGAAGATAAATCCCAATTTCCTAAAATTTATCATCCAATGCTTATCTGTCGTTCCTGAAGTTTCAACTCAGGAACCTTCAAAATAGTTTAACATTTTGAGCTGTTCAACTGATTTACTTGTATGTTGCACGTTCATATAGTGTTAATATGCCTTAATCTGACATTTTTTCAAATACAGTATTTTATTTACAAATAGTTCACTTAATATATCTGGAACAAACTCAGATTCTTTCCACATCCAAAGAATTTCAAGTTCTGCAGATGTTATTGAAGTGCCAACATATGCCATGCAATCTCTAACATGCAAGGCAACTGAGAGCAATTCTTGATTGCAGATGCTGGAAATCTGACAAAAAAAGACAAATACTTGGACCATTTTGCCCATTAAACAGCATATATACAGTAGAAGGGAAACAAAGTTCGAGATTTAGGCCCACAGATGTTGCCTGAACTGCTGAATATTTTCTGTTTATGTCTCAAACTGCAATTTCATTCAACTTTGCATGTTCTATTTTGTATGCTTGCTTATTATATCTTCAGAAACTTAATTGTTGTTTCTTTTCCAAATTATTAAAGGCTTATTTATATACTATGAAATTGATCTTGATATTCACAATTTTGTTTAATTGTAATAGTATAGAAATAAAGTGAACTTTACATAAAATAGGTTGATTTACTTAGTGTGCAAAGATTTCTCTAAGAACTCATGGATTAGGTAGTATCTGTGGAAGCAAAGGGATAGTTGGTTTCAAGTTGAGACCTTGCATTAGGACATAATTACTTTTGCTCTGTTTGCAATAGATATTTCTATGCATCAGGTATATAATTTAATTCTAACATATTCTTTTTAAGAAATTGCATTGTTACCCATTGTGTCTATGGTACTGGCCTAGAAGATGTTATGGTGCATCAGGCACTACAGGCACTATGAATTGCTTTTTTTTCCCTCACCCTTTTGCCCTTTTTTTGTTGCCATCAATTGATGGAAATGTGGAATGAGAATAACATGGTAAACTCAATAAGTCAGTTCAAGCAACACACACAAAATGCTGGAGGAACTCAGCAGGCCAGGCAGCATCCATGGAAAGGAGTACGCAGTCGACGTTTCAGGCTGAGGTTGATAGATGCTGTCTGGCCTGCTGAGTTCCTCCAGAATTTTGTGTGTTTTGCTTGGAATTTCAGCATCTGCAGATTTTCTTTTATTTGTGATTGGACAGTCCTGATGAAGGGTCTTGGCCTGAAACTACACTGAACTACGTAAAACAACACAAACACTACACTAGACTACAGACCCACCCAGGACTGCATAAAGTGCACAAAACAGTGCAGGTAACAATGAATAATAAACAAGACAATAGGCACAGTAGAGGGCAGTAGGTTGCTGTCAATCCAGGCTCTGGGTATTGAGGAGTCTGATGGCTTGGGGGAAGAAACTGTTACATAGTCTGGTTGAGAGAGCCCGAATTTAGAGGATACTTATTGTGTATCCTCTGTCATTCATCACAACTGATGCAATGCCAATCCAATGAACTGTTACTTGGAAAGTACTGTAATTGCTTAGCTAACCAAAGGTACTGAAAGATAAGGCTATATTTACTAAATGTGGGAATATCATGATGGAAGTATTGGAGTTAATTGTTTTTGAAAAAAATCACATTTTTTGCTAGTCTCTTCTCAATCTACACATAAATTCTTATGAATTTGTATTTTCATTACTAATGAGTACAGTTTATATTTTTGATGACTAGCGTCGTTTGCTTTTTTTTCTTTCAGTGGTTGTTTTGATATTTGCATTCAAGAATCCTGAAAATACATTTTTGAAAATATGAAGTCAGGATGATGGGTTGAAAATGTGCTTGTTTGTAATTACGTCTAACTCACTTAGCATTTTTAAAATGCGTTGATGTTATTTTCAGCTTGGGCAGGGCTATTTATTAATGTTGTGGAAGAGTTTTGGCATTGTTCTGGAGAACACTCTCAGTTATTCTGCACAAAGTGCTCTTGAAAGATTTGGACAAATGCTCAGAAGCTTTAACTGGATTTAAACTATCAGAAAATGAATATCAAATATACAGTATATGCTCATGACTAGAGTATTAATAGTAACATAACTGAATCTAAGAAATTGGGCAGGAAAGGATCTTATCTGGTATGATACCTGAATTGGAAGGACAGTAGGTTGTGGATACATCTTAATATGATTATATTACATCAATTTGAAGGTTAGAGATAATTTAGCATTACTCACGCATTGCAATTTCTTGTACAAAAGATGGTTTTACTTCATAAAATTGTAAATTGTAATACAATATTGGGCAAATGCTTGTGTTTCACTTTCAAGAAAGTCTAAATTTTAGTTTTAGACTTATTACTACTTAAGTTTTTTATTATGTAAGTACTATTAATACTATTAGTTTTATCATTAATGGTATTATTTATTTGGCAGAAAATATTGCTTTGGGCACTTTCATTTTCAGAAACAACACATGCATTTATAAAACTAAGACACATAGAATCTTGCATTTGATTCATTTGTTACTTAACAGTTCCCTTGCACTGCAACGAATTGTTATCTTCTCGTAAATGATAATACAAGATATGGCAATATTGAAATAGAATCAATGTTCATTCCTTCAGATTCCAATAAATTATACAATTGCTAGAAAATGTTTTCAATAAGAAAATATTAAATTGATTGTCTGATTTTTAATATTTGTGTTGTGTAATATAGTTCATCCTTCATGTTCATTATTCCCAATTGTGCTTCTTTGCAATGCATGGAAAAATCATTCACATTCTTGCCTAGCATGAACAGTTTTCTTTTGTTGAAAGGACTTTGTGTGAGTTTGGTGTTACTGTATAATAGTTCTGGACACAGTGATTGTTTTCATTGTTACTCGCATGACACTGTGATGCTTGATGGTGGTGTCTAGTATGTCTGCTTTTCTGGCTGCATAAAAAAAAATCAATGTTGACTTTCACCTCTAAATAATATGAATGCGTGTTTTTCTACAGTAAGGAATGATCTACAAGCATAAGTTTTGACTTTCTGCCTCTTAATACTTTTATATAGAAAATATCTAAAATTATTCACTTGATCAAAAGGAGAAAGTTAAAAATCTTTTCAGTAGTTTATTGCTGAGAAAATGTTACATGTTAAGTGATCCAATCAGGTTTAAAAACCTAAAATGGCTCTGCTATATTCAACCAATCCACTATGCAATTATTATTTCATATAAATGCATACCTAGGGAAGGTGTACAATTAAAAACATATCAGCATTTTAATGATACCAAGTCTAGAAAAATGTGACACCTCTATGCATTATTATGATAGATAACTTTTGCCAATTATCTCACCTTTGTGCTAAATTAATTTTGCAGTCTTAAGTTCCTGTTGCAGTATGATATTGAAACAATATTTTAGGATTGACAAAAGTAGATAATCATCCATTGTTGCCCATTGATGCTATCTTCTGAATGCAAAATTCACTGGAATTAATGTCTTTGAAATCTTTTGTTTTGTATAGTGCCCCTGAAATGACTTTCTTCCCAATTTTTGCTGCTTTTTTGTATTTTGTAACTTGAATTAAAAAAATCCAAAAGCATATCACTTCAACACCTAAATGAAACCCGTAGTAAATATTTGATCACTGTGAAAGGGATTTAGCATTTTTAAATTTGCCACCTATCTGATGGGTTGATCATTTACTAACAAGAGCTGAAGTAATTTTTCTCTTTTCTTGAATGGTGGGTATATTGTTCTTTTTTTTGTAGTTGATACAGATTTCTCTCTAGACAAATTTGATTAAAGCTTTTGTGGTAACTTAAATTTTAAATATGAAATGTATTTTAGGGATTTTTATCCTTTATACATTTTTAGATATTTTGTACAGTTACTATTTTTCAAAATATAAAATCTTACATTTCAATTTTTCAAGAAACATTTTATTATGATATTTTCTAGATTTTCTGAAGTCATGTATGTTCTTGAATTCTCTTTTTTTCCCTCCATTTTCTTCATTTTTAATCCTAGGTCCCCTTGCAAAGAAACAGGCTGATGATTTAGGTGATAATGATGGCGCAGAAGATGAAGGTATTTTTTGACGCCAAACCAATATGCATGACGATGATTGTCTAATTTTTTCCTCCCTTCTAAAATATTTTTAAGATATTTTTAAGTGCAGATTTTTAGCACTTAACTTTCAGATTTTTTGGCTTAATTGTTGTTTACATTTTATCACTTGAATGCTTATATACGATTTTTCCCAAGTATTTGATTATAGCAGTTTTCACTGATGCAAGAAAACTTTACTGAAACAATGCATTTTTAAGGTCATGTTTTTGTTGACATACGTGGGGTTGGGGGTTAACCATGGTATCAATTAAAAACATATAATTTAACATGTAAAAAGTTGCTATTCTTCTGTTTGCTTTAATGCATGCCTTATAATTATTTGAATTTTCCAGATATTAAAACCGGACAGGTTGTATTTGGTCTTTTATCTTTTGACACAACAATGTACATATACTTTTTGACTAGAATATCTATGTAACATTATTGCTCATGAAAACTAGTAATTTAAAATTCAAATGCTTCTCAAGCAAAGATCTCACTTGCGGTTCAATAACTATAAGGAAATTGGAACATGGATTAGGACAACGCCCAATCTCTTAATTAATACTATGAAGTTCATACTTTGTGTTGAAAGAATAGATCTGGTCTTCCTTTTTAGCGTCTTTTTATTAAACAAATTCCACTTTAGTTACAATATAATTCTGATTTGGAGTAGTGATAATCTAATAAATTTATCAGATACAACAGGTATAAATCACAAAAGACACAGATTTTATAAATACACCTAATGATCTTTTTTTTAGTGTTGATGACTTTGATCAACACTAACAGTTAATATCAATGTTAGCATTCAATGGCTTGTCTCTTAACCCATCATGAAGTTATCATATCTATAAATGTTATCTGGCTCACAAAATAGAAAGGAAATACAAGTTTTAATCAAACAACAGATTCTTGATGACGGCTCTGTCCTCACTATTTTGCACTTCTGATCAAACTGTCCAGTCACCTTGCCCACAGAATCATCCTCTAATCTTCTTCTCTTCAGCCTCAGGTTATTGCTATCACCTGGTTCCTTTATGACTGCTACGATGCAGTCATTACATTGCATTCAGTGCCTTTCTCCATGCCTGCATAGTTTTCACATTTAGAATTGTGAATTTCGTTTGTGTTCTCCCTTCTACATTTTCAACACATACTCTCTGATCAAAGAATCCCCCAGCAACCTGCACTCAATCACAAGCAAGGGAAAATCTGCAGATGCTGGAAATCCAAGCAGTACTCAATGACCACTTTATTCAGAACAGGAGGATAACTAAAAAAAGTGGCCACAGGAGTGGAACGCAGTGTGGTCTTCTGCTGCTGTAAACCATCCACTTCAAGGTTCGACATGATGTGTGTAGTTATTTGTGTTACTGTCACCTTCCTGTCTGCTTGAACAAGTCTCGTCATTCTCCTCTGACTTCTCTCATTAACAAGCTGCTTTCAACTGCAGATCTGCCACTCATTAGATGTTCTTTTTTGTTTGCTTTTTGTACCATTCTGTGTAAACTCTAGGGACTGTTGTGCATGAAAACCCCAGGAGATTGGCAATTTCTGAGATACTCATACTACCCCATTTGGCACCTAATCATTACACACTCAAAGTCAATTAGATTACATTTTTCCCCTGTACTGATGTTTGGTTGAACAACAACTGAAGCTCTTGGCCATGTATGCATGCTTCTATGCATTTGCTTGCAGCCTCGTAAAATGGCCACTGACTGTATCTAATATCAAAACAGATCACAACTTCCCCCTTTAATATTAGGCTAAATTAAAACTACATTTTTATGCTTCTGCTAGTAACCATAAGCTTATGCTGTTTGTCCTGTAAACCAGACATCCCACCTCTCCCCGAAGTTCCGGGAGTCTCCCGCATATTAATAGCAGCTCCCTGACGCCCACAAATTATATACAATATCCCGGAAATGACGGGGAGAGGGAGAGGGAGAGCGGGAGCAAGATTGAGATAGAGAGTGGGAGCGAGAGTGAGCATCCTGATTGGTCTCTCTTTCTGCTAAGTAGACCTGTCAGTTTTCTCTGTGGGCGGGCTTTACAGTCGACCTTTGTCTCTCGATCAGTTCAGTTTTGTGTCCTGCAGCGCCATGGCAAAGTGTTTCAAAAAAAAAAGAAAATATAAAACGCATTTCACCCCAGACTACACTAAAGTGTACCCCTGCCTAATAAGGGTCAAAAATAATGACAGTGTTGCTCACTGCACTGTTTGCAACAGTGACTTTTCCATTGCCCATGGTGGGTTAAGACTGTAAAAGACACGTTAATATTTTCATGTCACATTTTCTGCATATACCCAGTTTACAGATTACGGATTGGTTTACAGATTAGACAAAATCACTAAACAAAGTATTACATAAGACAATATAATAAGAATACACTTTATGTTTTTATTTCTTTTAGGGACCACAACAAATTAGGGAGGCTAATCGCAGGGAAGGCTGCTCAAGTATTTCACAGTTCTTTTCAGCAGAGCCACATCACAGTACAAGGAAAGTTTGCAAAAGAAATAGAAAAGCTATTTGCATTAGCATTGAGATTGCCAACAAAAATACTCAACAAGGAATATATATATATTTTGTGCACTACTTGATTCAGTTGAGGTTTTTTTCTCTTGCAACTGCTGTATTCACAGTCATACAGTTGCTTTCTTCAATCTTTTTAACCCTATCTCTTCCTCAACATCACCACTTAAATATCCTCTGGTTGCCTCTCACCACACAATGAAACAGTAGTTGATTGCTTCATTACTGTTGAATTGACTCTGTCTTGCCTCCTCAGTGGCCTACATGCCTCAGCTTCCATGTCAACCTACACAAAATTTCACACTTTCCTTCATCCCATTCTCTCTTTACAGGTTAGACCTGTGAATTCAATTAGTAATACATTTGTGTTTTCCTTCCTTGGGTACAATTTTATGTTCCTGCCTCAAGTTGCATGTCCAACTTTTGAGTTTCACTTTGTCTTGCACTCCACTGTTCTTCAACCTGTAGCCTTAACTTTGTTTTCTTTTTATAGATGCTGCCGGATTTTCTGAATGTTTCCGGTGTTTTCTGTTTTTCTTTATTTGGAGTTATAGAAAGGATACAGCAAAGAAGGACAGCTCATTGACAGTATTTCCTCTACTTTAACATGTGGATAGCAATAGATGCTCTGTTGCATATGCAGAGATATTTATGGCAAATTGCCATTTTGTTAGGTACACTATGAGGGCATATCTTTAATATAATGTAATATCAAAGAAAAGCTTGTGATGAATTATCTAATAAGCCACACTGTTAATTTTTTTTATCATTAATGCATAAGTGCATGTTGGAAATTATGATCAGTATTGTTTCCATAAATTCTTGCTTTATTCTTATTTGTTGGAATATCACTAGTGAAAATTAAAATAAAGTTGATTGTACACCTGGTTAATATTTTAATGCACCAGTAAATTTACTTGACTATAAACTATTAGAGTGACTTTTATGGATAGATCATTCTTAGTCATCCGTATTTGCTTAATTAGTTTGAGAACAAAAAATCCGTTTATGTGAAATAAAAACACAAAATACTGGAAACACTCAGTAGATTACACTGTGTCTGTGGAAAGAGAAGCACAGTTAATATTTAAGGTCAAATATCTTAATTTGAAATGCTTATAGATAAATTAACATTAATAAAACTTTCAGAAATAAATGAGTAGGTTGGAAATGATTGTTATACAATCAAAGATATTCACTCCTTCACACTATTGTCATATATTCTGTGTGTCAGTCTTTAGGAAGAATGCAACCAACTTATTGTCAACTTCTGGAGAAACTAACTTTCTTCAAAGCAAAATATACATGCTGAATATACTGCAGAGACTGACAATCCTTTTGGTCATATCCATTCTCCTTGTTAACTAACTTCTTGTGTTTCTATCCACTTCAAATAACAGAATATTTATCAATTTTCCATATTAGCCCTCATTACATATGTAGCACATAGCAGTTTTTGCTTGAGCACCATGCCTAATGGGGTAACACTGTAGGCTGCATACGACCTAACCCCAAATGGTTGGTTCTTCTTGATTTCTCAAAAATATGTGCAGTCTTTTCAAGTGCTGTTTTACAAATGGATCAAACCTCTTCACATCACACTTTTGTGAATCTGTAAACTGGGAGAAAAAAGTCTTAGACAACAATATGACAGTAACAGAAATTCACTCTTATCTTCTGGTCAAATACAGTCAAATTTCAAATACTGTAGTTCTTGATTTACTCAAGTCACTTATAGCTGAAAATAGCATGATTGCACCATTACTTGATAGAGTGATGTTATTAGCCTTTAAACCTGCTGGAATCTTATATAATATTAATTTACATGGCTTATTAGCAGTAAAACAATTAACTAAATATTTGCTTGAGAATCTTATTTTGTCATTTAAACTTTGATTTTAAAAATATACAAATTAATACAAATTAATAATAATGACTTAAGTAGTTTCCCAAAATGTTTGAAATATATCTCATCTTTCAGATATTCGTGATAGTGGACCAAAACCTGTAATGGTCTTCATCCATGGTGCATCATACATGGAAGGCACAGGAAATATATTTGATGGAAGTGTACTAGCAAGTTATGGTAATGTCATAGTCATCACAGTGAACTACCGGCTTGGTGTTTTAGGTAAGTCCATGCTTCCTTAATAATTCAGTTCTGTTATTTGTTGAAAGCTTCTTGTGAAGTTTGGATAACTTTTGTGATTTAATTATTTCTCAAATGTGATGTGCTGCTAATTTGATGAAACATGGGACTTGATAAGAAGCGTGGAGTTTTACTAAGATCAAATACAATATCATTGTTTTAAATTTAGTAATAATTCACAAAAGTTAAGAGATAATCAAATGTAATCAGTAGAACAATGCATTCAAGCACTTTCCTCTTTTCTCTGAAATCTGAGTTTCTGCAGAAACATCAGGTGGGTTGATATGTCATTGCTGACTGTAAAGATTGTAACAGTTTCTTTTAAATGAATAACTTGGCTCTTAATGAAAATATTTGGCTTAGCTCCAGTTGATGCTCTGAATGGCTATAAGTAGTCAACCTTAGTATTGTAAAGGCACAGTAGTGCAATTCTTGGTGCTCAGCATAATGTATGTGGAATTTGTATTATAAGTGTCCTTTATGAACCTTCTAGACTAAACTGTTTAATGAAAGCAAATGTACAACTTAAAAATGTAGTTTAACATTTAATACATGGGCCTGTGGTTATAAAAATGGTCATATGTAATCCATATTTGTACTTGAGTTACAGATATTCATTATTTGCACAGACCTGGTGTTAATTGGAATAATTATATGAATTTAAAACTTAAAAGAAAATCTTTGTCATCAATCATTTTGATTTTGATATCAATCTATAGTTATATATTGTGTATTAACATATTGTATGGAGTACAGTTAGGTGCTTCAATTTGTTATGTAGATGATATTTCTGTGCTGTCATTGTAATGTGTTTCCATTATTTTAAACAAAGCTTTAAAAATGATTAAACCAGAAACAGCTAGATGAATATCAGTTTATAAATGAATGTTTTGTGTTTTAATCAGAGGAAAATAAACATTCATAAAGAGTTAACTATGTTGAAAAAACAACTTCCTTGCTCTTAGTTTTAAAGAACAATAATTCTGGTAGCAATTTTAATGTGACATGAATTTCATTTATTGGTTTTCATCTGTAATACACTGTTTGAAAAAATCATTTATCAACGATTTTCCATATTAATTTCTCTGCAACTAAGCACATTATTGTAGTAGAATGTTAATTGCCAAAATGTGGCTGATTCTGAGAAATACGACTTCTCAAAAATGGTATTTATTCATCATAATAGTTACCTACCGAGATATATCATAACACTTGTCCATAGGAAATTAAATTTCCAATGTGATTAATAGAATCTCAATTTACCAATCCACTTTTGTTGTTTTCTTCATCCTGTGTTCTAAACCATTCCATGTTGGTTGATAGGTATTTTCCAGAACAAACAAATAGTTCTCTGTTTTTTTATTTATTCTCTAATACCCTACTTCCATTTCTTTAATCTCATCTAATTGTTAACCTAATCAATACCTAAGCAAATTCATTTTCTTATGAATGCAAATCAATCACTGAGAATTGAATTTAAGTTTAAGAACCCAAAGTTAGTATTCTCATTTCATTGGTACTACAGAATGATAGGACTTTGATTTAAATAAACAACTGCATATTTTTGAATTGGAGGTGCGGAACTTCCAGTTGCCTAAGATGGAAAATTTTGCCCCCAATACCTTAAATAAGAATTGCTTCTTCTGACATGATTTTTGCTTCACATTATATCTTCATTCTGGTAAAATAATAACAGTTTCTCAAGTACTTTTTAAAAATTAATATTTAACTCTGCTCAACTGTATGAGCAGCTAGTGAATATCACAACCTGATTGTGTGACCACTGATGCTAGGCAGACAATCTCTGAAGGTCATTGATAATGGCTTGGGTCACCTGTCTGGTAAAGACACTGCCCTGAAAAAGACAATGGCAAACCACTTCTGTAGAAAAAGTTGCCAAGAAGAATCTTGGTCATGGAAAGATCATGATTTCCCACGTCATATGACATGGCACATAATGAGTTAATTTATATTTAGAAACCTTCTTAAAGCAGTTTTGGTTATAAGTTGGCAACAGTACCTCCGTGGATGCATATTTGAGATAAGACTATTTCAGAAACTAAATGTGCCTGAGATCTATTTGAAACATGATTAGCCATTGAATAAATTATTTTTCTTAAGTTTCTGCTTTCTATTTTTATGATATACTATTATAAACTTGTTTAAATCAATATCTGGTAAGCTGATTTTTCAAAGATATCCTTCAGCATGACATTGTACATTAGTTAATGTGAATAAACTTGCACACAGAGAGTCTGAAATTCCTGCAAATTCAGTAAAGGTGACTTGTGTTTAGCTGTGCTTTCTATGCTATTCCAAAACCTAGAGAATATTTGTGTGACAGGATGAGCATTTTATGTATGAGTGTACTGCCATCTGAATTACTGGCTACAACATCAGAGATGAACGGAGTCATTCTGATTGCAGTGAGTAGGGCTCAGTAAAACTTGAAGAACTTGTTAATGAATTAAAATTAATTGTGCTGAAACAACTCAATGATTGCAATCTTTTAACAATCTCAGTGGGACAGACTGGACCTCAGCTGGCAGGCATTGTAAGGAAGCTTTCAAAAAGCTATTTTCCTCTGATAGATTGGAGCATTATCAAACATGTTTGTTTGATATGTATGGGAGAAGTTTAGTGAAGAGACAACCAATGTGTCTTGCATAATGTCCTCTTATTCAAAATTTGCAGGTTTGAAGAATTATGCTTTATAGTAATTCCAACTACGTAAGTGCACTACAGATATAGTTCCTACATCCCATCCATATTTCTCCATTGTACTTTTTAAAATGTGCTTTCAAAGTAATGACATTTTATCATTGATTTGAACATTTTTCATAGATGAGATTCTAACTGATTGTACATCAATGATAATGTCTATCCTCCCAGTGACAATTCAATTTCATCTATTCTAATTGTTTCAAATATTCTAGTCAGCAACAGCATGGTAACCTTGAGCCAATTCAAATATCAACATTTTAAGATTAATTTGTTCAAATTGTAAAAATTCAACTAAATTGTATGAGTGTATGTCTTTAATTACAGAAGAATATTTGGGCATGGTGCTACAAAGAATTTTGAAAACAATGACTGAGCAGAAGTTGTTGGGTTAACCTCTTTTATGTAACAAATTATATTTTAACCATTCAGTTTGAATTTGCAATGGAATTGACTTAAGTACCTATTTGGTTTAAGATGGTGCTGGCGAAGCAGAGCGATAACTTGCTGGCAGCAAAACCAACTGTTTTTATTTACACACTTTTTATTGAAAGTGTTCATCTCCCTTTAACTTCCCTTTCGGAGTCAAGTGTTTGAACTGCTTGTACGATCTAGTGTTTTGGGGTGTGGACTGAAGTCTCGAAGGTACAAAATGGTCGCTGCGTGGTGTGTATGGGCCAGGGCCTGGGCCTGGGCCTGGGCCTCAGAGCGGGGAACGAGCCAATGTTTGGCTGCTGGGGTGGACTTGGAGGTGGGTCGAAGCAGCAGAACTGAGGCCAGGCAGAGTCGAGGTGGCAGGGCCGGGTCTGAGACTGAGCAAGAAGCCAAGGTTTGACCAGTTTAAGCGCTGGCCCAAATTGGAAAGATCGGGTATAGTCCCAATCGAGGCAGAAGATCCCAAGCCTGAGAATGTATTGAAGTGGCAGGCCCTGGATCTGAGCGCGAGGAACGACCTGCTGTTCAGCCAATTTAAGTACTGGGCCAGAGGCAAGGGTTGCAGTGAATCTGCTTGTCTGAAAATGCACATCTTATGTTGAAGGTAAGAACGTGCTTACAGACTTTTCTGGCTCCTGCTCCTCCAAAATATTATCATCCCACTTCTGGCCTTCCCCATCCTTGAATCTACATATTTTTCTCTGTCCATCCACAATGCTGGATACATTTAAGTCAATTTTCAATTATGCTAAACGTTCTGCTTTAGTTCATGGTATGGACCTAATAATAACTTGGACATGGCAAGAAGATCTGATGCATTATCATTACCACTGAAACCTTTTTCAGATTAGTAGTAAGATCTTCGGATCAAATGTATTTGTTGATTAGTAAGTATCAGAATGTTAGTTACACAAATTTCTTTTTATGTTTTATTGTGGAGAATGTACATTTACCAAACTGTGGAGAATTATTTTTAGAATAAATAAAATAGAATCAAACTTATGGGAATAATGTAATCCAATTTGCCTGATGGTTGTGAGCCAAATTTTAGTTGGAAACTATTTTACAGTCTGAGTGATTTTTATTATGTGCATTAGCTTCACATTGCTAGCCAGTAATGACAGCCCAAAAGTCACCCAGTGTTAGAACTAGCTGCAGGCAGGGGAATGTAGAACAGTGCTTATGTTACTGAACTCCTAGTCACTCAGTTTTATCAACCAGCTAGGAAAAAAGTAAAACCAAATGACCATCCACCAAGGCATCAATCTCAGATAACAAAGGCACGCCCAGCAACACTTGGGGGCATGCAAAAATTACTTGAGATGTCGAGCAATAGATTGACATTATCACATTTCTCTGACATAACTGCTTTTCTTTGTTGAGCAGTCTTCTTCTTATCATCCAGCTGCAGTCAGAAGGAGTATAATCAGTATTCTCAATACTAGAGTTTAGAGCACATGAAGTTTCATGGCTTCAGGTCAAATGGATTCTAAGAAATCTATTGATATCAGATCACTTATTTTATGATGATAATACTTGAAAGAAGTACTTTTGAAGACTACCTCCAAGAATGTCCTAGTCGCACTACAATCAGCTGAACTAGCTGAGTCTTGGGAAACATGATTGAAAGAACGAGCTAATGGCACCATTCAGGGCTAAACAATCCACTTGATTGTCACCCTGTCCACCATCAAAAAAAAATACTTTCTCCTCCACCTGCAGAACTTGGCTGCTATGTGCACTGCCAGAACTCTTATGATGTCAATTTGCTTCCTTGACAGGATGGAGTAGTACTGAACAGGAACAGGTCCAATGGCTTACAATGTCTCTGTTTGATGCCAATTTAAACTGCACATCTATAGGCACATGGTCAACATCCCTCAATTCCCTGTCTTTTCATATGCCTATCAAAACGCCTCTTATCACATCAGCCACAACCAAATCAGTGACTTCTACATCCTAGAGCAGCAGGGATTTGTAAGATCGCCATGAAGCCTCATTTATCTTGACTTGGAAATATATGGCCATACATTCATCATTGTGGAGTCATCTTTGTTTAATAGCACTTTTATTTTTATTCAATTTTCAAATTTGATTACAAGAATAATATCTACCTTCCCCCCTCCCCTTAACCCTTACCCCCGTAACATACCCCTACCTAAAAAAAAGGGAAAAAAAAGACAGAAAAAAAAAGAAAGAAAGAAAGAAAGACTGCCTGGGTATTGGAAGGTCTCCACATGCTCCATGGGATTGGAAATAAATTTAGTATATGTATTGGATTCTTTCCCCAGAGGGCCAACATCTTTATCATCGGAGCACCTATATATACAATCCTAACTTTTGTAAATAAGGGTGCCAAATACTCAAAAATGTATCATATTTATTCTTTATATTATAAGTAATTTTTTCAAGTGGAATACAGCTAAAGATTTCGTTATCCAACGATCCATACTTAAATACGAATCCGATTTCCAAGTAACTGCAACAGCCTTTTTGGCTACTGCCAATGCAATTTTTATAAATTCTTAATAGCACTTTTGAGAGTGCCTTCATCATGCATACTGATGCAGTTCAAGAAAGCAGTCTACAAGCTCGTCCTCAGCTTAGTTAGGTTTTGTCAATAGAAGCAGCCTGTTCAGCATCACTCAGGTATTAATTAAAAAATGGAAATGCTATATCCTCTACAAAAAAAGAAAATAGAAATGAAATACTGTAGTTGCTAGAAATCTGGAATAAAAACAGGAAATGTTAGAAATAAACAGCTGTTAAGACAGTGTTTGTAAGCAGCCCAGTCATTGACCTTCTATCAGAGTAAGTTCATCTATCTGTTTTATTCTGAGTTAAAATCTCCCTGATTTTATATTGCTGGGGACAGTCTGTTTTAAACACCTGATTGGGCTTCTCTATTGCAGCTGTTTTTTTTTCCACTCTATTTATCCATACTTCAGTGTATTCCATACATTTTTGAGGTGGCTTTCTTTTACTGGTTTCATGTGTGGTTTGATTTTAATAGAGGATTTTGTTTACCTAGGTCTTTATGTATAATCATATACGAGGACTGCTATTACATATGGGCAGTTCAATTTGCCAGATTCTGATCAGGTATTTCATTAACTATCGCCTGATTTCCTTCCCTGCTCCGTTTCAATCTTATTAAATTTTTTTATCAACAATTTTTTTGTTATATAATTTCACTCAGCTGTGTAACATCATGAATCTTTAAATAAATCACAGTATAACAAAAGCTCACTTCCAAGGGTGAATGATTGCAGCACTGCCAAAGGGCTGCATTTTGTTTTTGTTAAGTTGCTATGATCTCTGCTTGTGTGAAGATCATATTATCAATGCTCTAATGGTTTGTTTTTTTCATTTATTTTACAAACATCATTGCAAGCTATGATGTACAGAGCTTATATGTCCCACGTCATTTGCATTATTTTGTAGTGATCTTTAAGATGACTCTATATCATTTTCTTACTGCTATAAAATATTTCAATTGGAAATGAGAGCTAAAGATTTATGTAATATTTTTCTTTGAGCCATATAGTAGGTTTTCTGCAGGAAATTCTAAAATTACAGTGCATATCCTCAAATTGAAATGTTTGTTTATGCTTGCATGCATTAAAATCTGTACACTACTTCTCACTTTAATTGCTGATATAAATTCTGTGCTGACATATCCCGATAGTCCTAATTATTCCTGCTCAAGTGCATTGTACCATTAATAATTATTCCTGGGCCTAAAAATACTAATTAAATGAATAACTTCAAGAACAAATTATTCACTAATGCGATCATAAAAGACTCATATAAGGACTATATAGTGGTTGCAAATTATTAATGCAACATCATTTAAGACTAAATTGTATGCAAAAGTACAAAACCAGCAACTAAGAAATATATATAGAACAAAAGGAAAAACAACAACATGTAAGCTACAAAAGAATGTAAAAGTAAACTTGTAGTGTTTGTCAAACTCAGCATATGAAGCATAGCAATATCAGGAATGAATGAGTAGACAGGAGCTGATTGTGTTAATACGTTAATAAGAATAAAGTAACAATGAATATTGAGAATAATTACTTTGTATCAGTGTTAACAGTGTAGGAAATAAACAAGATATTGGTGGTGAAGAGTGCAATAGTTTCAAACTCAGTGATATTGTAGAAATAGGTTAGAGACAAAAATAATGTAATTACAATGGGGTGGTGGTGGTGGTGGTGGTGGGATAAAATAAATAAATAATAAACATTGGAACATGAGTTGTAGCGTACTAGAAAATGAGTCCATAGGTTGTGAAATCAGTTCAGGGTTAGAGTGAGTGAACCACTCTGGTTCAAGATTCTGGTGGTTAAAGGTTAATATCTGTTCCTGGACCTGGTGGTTTGGAACCTAAGGCTTCTGCTCTGTGTAGATGTGTTCAGTGGTCGGGAGGCCTTTACCTGGGATAGACTGGGCTGTATCCACTACTTTTTGTAGGCTTTTCCCTTCAAGGACATTGGTGTTCCCATACCAGGCCATGATACAACCAGTCAGTATACTCTCTGCCATGCATCTATAGAAGCTTGTCAAAGTTTTAGATGAGATGCTCAATCTTCACGAACTTCTAAGAAAGTACAGACACTGATGTGCCTTCTTTGTAATGGCATTTACGTGCTAGACCCCACCTTCTTATTCTGACTTCTGCCCCCTTCCTTTCCAGTCTGGATAAAGGATCTTGGCCTGAACCATCAACTATTTATTCCCCTCCTTAGATGCTGCCTGACTTGCTGAATTCCTCCAACATTTTGTGTACGTGGCTCAAGATTTTCAGCATCTACAAAATCTCCTGTGTTTAAGACAATTCAGAGACAAGTCCACGGTGGTCGAAGAAGTGGTCTGTTGTGCACATTGCTGAGTTGGATTAGAATTACGCAGGTCTATTCAAGAACCAGTGGTTGTAAGAAAGCAGCTGTTCTTAAACCAGGTGGTGTGTGACAAGCCTTTTGTACCTCGTTCCTGACAGTAGTAGTAATAAGAGGACATGAGCCATTGGTGGATATCCTTGATGATAGATGCCACTGCCCTGAGACAGTGCTTCTTGTAGATGCAGCCATTGGTGTGAAGGGCTATGCCTATAATAGACTAGGTTGTCTGCAGCCTCTTGCATTCCAGAGTGTTGGAATTGCCATACTAGTCTGCAATGCAACCAGTCTGCATACTTTCTACATTGCACCTGTAGATGTTTGTCAGAGTTTTTGGTTATATGCTAAATTTCCTTAAGATTCTAAGAAAGCAGGAACATTGGCATGCCTTCTTCATGATTGCATAAATGTGCTGGGCCCAGGACGGGGCATCCAGTATGTTAACACTGAGGAATTTAAAGCCTCTTATCTCTCCATCTCTGACTCACTAATAAGGATTGGCATCGGGTCTCCCAATGCCTCCTTTCTGAATTCAACGATTAGATTCTTGGTTATGTTGACACTAGACATGAGGCTGTTATTGTAGCACCACTCAACCAGATGTTCTGTCAGTTCACCATCCTTGATTTGGTTAACAACAGTGTTGCCATTGGTAAATTTAAAAATGATTTTGACTCTGTGCTAAGCCACACAGTTGTTAGTGTAAAGAGATTAGAGCAGGGGCCTGAGCACATAGCCTTGAGTTGCACATGTGTTGATGATCAATAAGGAGAAGTTATTATTGACTTATACTAATTGAATTACAAATAAATATTAATTGTTAAAGTTAAGGACAAATTTATAGCATTAAGATCTGATTATATGCATAGCTTAGAAGCCAGGGGTTCCCAAATCTTTTTATATGCCATGGACCAATACCATTAAGCAAGGGTTCCATAGACCCCAGGTTGGGAACCCCTGGCTTAGATCCTCTTCTTTTATGTCAGTTTATTTCTTATTTAAATGCTCTTCAAATGCCTCAAATGGTTTTATTTATTTGTTTGTAGATTTACATAGTTTTGAATGAGTGTAGCCCTAATGGCACTAACATTACAAACTATTCAGATCTAGAAATAAATCTACACATGTCTGTCATTACTCCTGAAAGCTGCAGTTCCATATCTGAAAGCACCGTGGAGCCACTTTTACCGAAGGACTCAATGGTTCAGGAAGGAGACACACCGTGTTCATGACTTAATAAAATAATGACTTTCAATTATTTTGATATTGAATAAATATTCATTAGGGTACTAAGGAAAATCTCCCTTTTCATTAAAATAATGGAACAGTCATTCAGAGAACAGAAAGAATCTTGGTTTAAGATTGAATCTAAAACTTGACAACTAACGTTTCCCTAGTGCTTAGCTAATATATCAGCTTGGATTTCTATGATTAAGTGTCTAGAATGTTTTGGAACTCTTAGACAGAGTTGGTATTCAACCAGACTTGTACATGACAGATATCATGAAAAAGGATTTGAATGACACTTTATACATACATCTACTGATGCTTCTGGACACATCTTCAGTGATGTTCCTGGAATCATCGGGTGTTTCGGGTCTTTCAACATCATACAACCTCCTCCAGGTGACCCAGCCGGGGCTGATCAGACCCCAGCTTGTGTCCAGGTGGCTAGTTGCTTATGACCGATTAATTTCTTATGGAGTTGAAGAAAAGCTTTTCAATCATGCAGTTACTTATTTTTGATAATTTAGTGCAGAATTATGTGGAAGGGAAAATAGAAGTACATTTTTTCTGAACTACTGAGGTTGAATTTGCTCAATTTGTGCCCCTTTTGGAATAAATTCCCAAATTTTCTTGCTCTTTGTATTCCATTTTTAAGGTAAATAGAATTTCCTGTCTCAGGTATTTCCTTTGTGTGAGACTAATGATTTGAAGCTTTGGGGAGTCAGGCACAGGCCTCACCTCCTCCTGCCAACACACTCTCTCAACAATCCCAATTCTTACTTCCTCCACCAAGGGCCAACACAGAAAACAATGTTCAAAAGCTGAGTCAGTCATTCTGAATGATATTTTCTGAGCTGTTGGAATGGGTACAGATCCATGTAACCTACCCTACTTGATTAATTGATCTCCACAGTGTTACTTAGGGACAGAAGAAATAGAAGATCTAAAATTGAAGTGGATTGAAAATGCAAGGGCCACAAGATGGAATGTGAGCTTTCAATTAAGCAAATATATAAATGCTTCATGTTAAACAATAGGTTTTCCAATAACAGATTCAAAAATGTAAATGGAAATGGAAACAAAATTTTGCCCTTTGATATTCTTTAGGCAAGACTTCTTGTTGGATTGTTTATTGAGTGCAATATTTAACTGGCAGCGCTTGTTGTTAAAGAGCAAAAAAAATTGCAGCAGTTGGAAATCTGAACTGCCATTTTATGTCTTAGATGTTGTATTCTGAGATGCTGCATTTGAGATGTTTGTCTTTGTTGGTTAGGACACAGAATACAACATCTATCTACTGATTAGATGACAAATATTCTGAAGAAAATAAGCTATACGGTACATGTTATTCACTAACTAAACTTACTACAATGCTGTATATTTTTTTCCTGTTGATGTATGAAAATAGAATAGCATAGTATAGGCTCTTTGGACCACAATGTTGTGCCATCAGTTCATAGCAACACTCTTCAGGTACAAATCTCTGCCCAGGACTGCACCAAAAACCAAACAGATCTTAAACAAAATGAAGTGAAAGCAAGCTTGGGAAGAATAATATACATAATTTATTAAAGGCCAGCTGAAGGAAAAATCAGAGCAAGTGAAAGAGCACTTGCTACTCTTGCAAAGACGAGGATATTGATTTACAATCGTGGTCTACCGCATGATAAATCTTGGATCAAAAGGAAAATGTGCAAAAATGCTGTCAAAGTAACAGAAAAAACAGTAGTTATAGAGGGACACAGTACAGAAAGAGGATTTAAGCCACCAACTCCACACCAAACATCATGCACTCATTTGGACTCAGCTTGATCCTGAATACAATAGAACACTGGACCTTCTGTATGCGAACGTAAAGGAATGTACAGTGCCGCTGCCCTTCCCCCACTTGGCAGATCTGATCACAACCTGGTCCTGCTAACACCCAGGTACCTGCCTCTTGTCCAGCAGCAGCTGTGTCAACAAGGATTGTAGGGAGGTGGACTCAAGATGTTAATGAGGCACTGCAGGAATGCTTTGAGAGGATGGACTGGGATGTGTTATGTGAGCCACAGAGGGAAGATATTAACAAAGTAACTGGTTGTATCACAGAGTATATCAAATTCTGTGAGAACACCACCTTGCCAGCTAGGATTGTACGCTGCTTCCCCAGTAACAAGCCCTGGATCACCAGTGACCTGGAAGAACTTTTGAATATGAAGAAGAAAGCCTTCAGGTCTGGAGATAGACAAGTATTGAGTCGAGTACAGAGTGAACTGAGGGTAAAGCTGAGGGAGTGCAAAGCAGGAGTACAAGCTCCAGCAGAATAGCATAAGGGACGTGTGGTCAAGCATGAAGCAGATCACTGGCTTCAAGGTTAAGGAAAGGAAGATCGAGGACTGCCTGGATAGGGCCAACGAATTGAATTTGTTTTTCAACAGGTTCAACATGGGATCTCCTGCTGTCTTCTCTCTCACTTGCCCAAGCCATACACGCTTCCTGCCCCAGAAGACTTTTCCTTCCACTGCCTTCCCCCCGGTGAGTACTTGAGTTCCAAACCGCCAGCTTTGGAGTATCCTGCCTCCATGGGGATGACCACCCTCCCACGCCTGACTGTCACTGTGGGTCAGGTTAAGAGACAGCTGGAGAGACTACATCAAGGCAAGACCAGAGTACTGAAGCCCCGCTGTCTGGTATTTTTGCAGCACATTTACAATCTGAGTCTGAGTCAGGAAAAGATGCCGGTGCTATGGAAGACTTTCTGCTTGGTTCCTGTACCTGAGAAGGAGACTCCATTGGAACTTAATACTACAGACCAATTGCTTTCACATTTCATGTGATGAAGGTGCTGGAGAGGCTGGTTCTGTCTTACCTTGGACCACAGGTGAGATCTTTACTGGAGCCTCTACAGTTTGCCTACCAACCTCATGTAGAAGTGGATGATGCCATCATCTACCTGTTGCAGGGAGCTCACTCCCATCTGGATGATGCTAGTGGCATTGTGAGAATTACATTTTTTGATTTCTCTAGTGCCTTCAATACAATCCAGCCACTTCTTCTGAGTGAGAAGCTGCAAAGAATGGGTATAGACAAATCCACTATTTCCTGGATTGCTAACAGATAGATCCCTGTTTGTACGGCTGGGTAGTTCTCCATCTGAGATGGTGGTGAGAGGCACTGGAGCACTGTCCTATCTCCATTTCTGTTCACACTGTACACCTCAGACTTTCAGTACAAATCTGTGTCTTGTCACTCGCAGAAGTTCTGTGATGACTCTGTGGTGGTTGGGTGTATCAGAGCTGGGCAGGAGTCTGAGTTCAGAAGACTGGTGGACAAGTTCGTGGAGTAGTACGGGAGGAATCATCTGCTCCTGAATGTGGGCAAAATCAGGGAGATGGAGATTGATTTTAGGAGGAAGAGGACTGTAACAAGCCCTGTAAATATTCTGGGAGAAGAAGTTACAGTGGTGGAGGAGTAGAAATGCTTGGGAGTTCATCTTGACAACAGGCTTGAGTGGAATTTGGCTGGAATATTATTATTCTGTACTTTATTATTAAGTCTGTACATTGCTGAGTGTGTTTTTAAATATTGCTGCTGTAACAAAAGACTTTCCCACTCAGGATCAATAAAGTATTATTATTATTATTATTGATAAGATACTGTGGGCCATAAGCAGCAGCAGAAATGAACACTACCAGATTTTGTAAACTCTGCTTGTTATATCCCTCAATTCATTATTACCATCATTCCAGCACTGTCAACTCTAGTGTAATGAGAAATGCAGAAGGAAGATGGAAGCAAAATCTGTCATGAGGTTTAACTCTGGTGTGGAACTATGATAAGTAGCAAGAACAGCTATGGAGATTTAGATGATCCCACAATATGGATCAGATCAAAGTTCTGCAATTCAACAACAGCTATCAATCAACTACAGTGGACAATTAAGCAGACAAAAGGAGGAGAAGACTCCTAGGACATCTCATTCTTCAATGATGGCAGAGATTCTTAACATAAGACTTCAACCATTTACAACCACATTCAGCCGGAAATGCTAAGTGGAGAGTACCAGATATAGCAAAAGTTTTAGGAGCAGGTAAAAATCCTGTCTGTAGTCTTGAAGATATGTGCTTTAGAATCAGCTGTATTTTAGCCAAGTTCTTCCAGTACAATTACAACACTGGCATCTATCTGATAATATGAAAAATTACCCTGGATATTTCTTACTCACAAAAAGTAGATCGATCCAATCTGGCTAATTATTGCTCCATTAATCTATTTTTAATCTACAGTATTGTGATAAAGATCTCTTTGATAGTGCTGCAAAGTTTTTTTCATTAAGTATCTGCTCATCAATATCCAGTGGTCAGAGTCATTTAGCTCTGGATCTTATCTCATAGTTCAAACATGAAGGGAATGCTGGTGTTCTGAACTGAGTTGACTGATTACCATGACTTGAGGGAAAAATTTAACCAAATGTGCATCAAGAAACCCTAGCAAAGTTGAAGAAAATGGCCATCAAAAAGTGTCATGTTCTAATGATTAAAGTCATACCTTATCTTCACTGATTATAGTCAGTGTAGCCCCAGACTGGCGTTCCTTTTGGAAAGTATTCTGGACCCAACCATCTTTGCTTTTTCATCAGTGAAAAGGTTATGTGAGAATATTTGTTTATAATTGCACAATGCTTTATTCCAATCATAGCAATGCCGAAAATAAAGCACACAACCTACTGGATGATTCCTTATATTGTGAATTAAGGAGCAGTGAATACAGAACTATCATTATGACCTTCATTTTGAGAGCAATGGTGAACTGTTTTGACAGAATATCAGGCCTTTTTAGCCTGGTGTCTCCTGTGTATCCTGCAAACTTAGAGTTTTTGAACTGCACTGTTTTGCTATCATAACCTTCTGAATATGGATAGAATGGTCTTTTTTATCTTCGAAGACAGAAAAGTAAAATGCCAGCTGTGACTATTATTCTTCAAAGATAATCCAGTATCTATTTCAAGATACTGTAAAGTCCAATCTTGTTTGGGTTTTGATAGTTTTAACTCCTCCTTTTGCACCTTCCTATGCGTCAGCACCAGAATATTGAATTGTTGGATCTATATGCCTATGTAAACATATTATTATTCTGAATTATTACATTCTGTAAATATTCACAAAGGAAAACACGAGTAACCAAAAAAAAATCAGGTTACATCTCAAGGTTTTGAGAAAATTTAGTGTAATGAATATTTGCTTCCTGGACCAAGAGGTCTCATGTTTTGCCAAGCTCGCTTTCTAAACACAGCAGCTGCCACTTGTCAAGATTAAACAGATGTAAGTAAACCTTCAATTCATACACATTGTTTAGTTTCTGGTTGTAAGCGAGAGCCAGTCTTCAGTTCTTGAAATGTAAATGGCAAGCAGTAATCAGCTTGGTGTTTAAAGCACAGCAATGTAAACAAGCTCTGTATATAGCAGACTGTCTGTAGAAAGCAGGTGCTAACTCACAACACCTAGTTTATTGCTGCTTGAAAGGTGCAGTATAAGATATTGGGTTATTTAACTTGGCTTGTTACACAACAGAGAAGCTGACTAAGTTGCTTAGTTCAAAGAAACTTGCAGACAGGATGGATAGTATCATTTAGTATTTCAATTTCTGATCTACTAATGTTATGTATTCAAGGAATTTAGCTTCACAACATTGATGGTGGGAACCTAAGATCTATGTCTCCAAAAATCTTTTAGAGCATTTGTATAAAAAAGGTATCTAAGGAAATGTCACATATGTACATCTCAAGTCACTCAAGTGGCAAAGAAACAGTATAAATGTAGAGAGCGGTTCAGGCCCATTGAAAATGGGATGAGAAACATCAAGACAGATGAAAGAAACATAGATGAACTAGAATCCATTACTCTGGTTTCAATTTCTACATCATTGGTATGTTTTTAGTTTATAGGAATTGTACCTGTGTTTTGGAAATCCTTTATGTTTTAGAAATACCTTGTATTTTAAAAATGGTTTGTAATTTGGAAATATTTTACAAGATAGAAACTCTGTGAGTTTTAAATGCATTTTAAGTGTGTTGTTTGGATTGAAATATGTATCACTGAGAATAAATGAACTGTGTTTTAAACTACTTTGCTAGCTGGAAGTATCTTCACCTTAGGAGGGAGAAGGGATCTTCTGCTTGAATAATTGGTACTGATAGCTAAACACACTGCGTAGAACAAATAGGAAAGTGAACTAGTCTTTGGAGATTGGGTATTTACAGTATAATCTCCCTTTAGTGAGAGTACTCATGGCTATTTATATCCAATAGGGCTTAAGGTCTTTGTTTGAACTTAGAACTTCGCAGTCAGTAAAAACCTAATACCATCACATTAGATGAAGTCTTAGAGAATTTGAAGGGGTTATCTTGAAGGGAATATCTGTAATTTGCATCCCACTCCTACTTTGATGTATCAGTCTCTGTTCCCCTATGCTGCCACAGTGAGGCCCAATACAAACTTGAATAACAACACTTCATTTTCCACATGGACCCACTGTAACCTTCTTTGATAGAATATTGATTTCTACAACTTAAGGTAACTTAATTTCTCTGATTCTGTCATTTGGCTGTGATATCACCTTGGTTTCTTTTATTTTTTATTTTCATATCAGAATGGCAATTCTTCCTGCTCTGCAGGTGGCATCTCCTACTGAGTGGTCTTTAGTCCATGTTCCTTTGTACATATTCAGATCCATGGTGGCCCTGGCCTGTCATGGAAGCATGGCCACAGTCCAGCTGTCCCGGGAACACCCCAGCATCCAGGACTACCTGTGAAAACATGACAGCATGGCCACTCTATTAATGGAGGTAGCTGATAAGGAGTCCTTCACCAAACCCTCCCGAACATTGACAGATGCTACTTCATTCACAAGGTTGTGGGTTTGTTCTCTCTTCCTAATTGCTCCCATTCACTCATTTACCAGGTTATCTTGTTTCATCTCCAGGTTCATCTCCATGGTCATCCTAGTGTAACCCCCTCACCGGACTTGTGTAAAAACTTGGATCATTAGCTAACTCTCCTCCACAATCAACACAGCCCTCACCTGCATCTCTTCCACTTCACACACATCCTCACTCAATCCACCCATCACCCCTCCGGGGATAGGGTTCCGTTTGTCCCCACCTTCCACCCCACCAGTCTCTGTGTCCAGCACATTATTCTCTGTAACTTCCGCCATCTCCAGCGGGATCCCACCACCAAGCACATCTTTCCTGCCGCTTGCCCTGCTTTCTCCAGGTATTGCTCTGTATGCGACTCCCTTATCCATTTGTTCCTCCCCACTGATCTCCCTCCTGCTATTTATCCTTACACCTGCCCCGACACCTTCTCCTACACTACCATTCTGCATAGGTACTTTCCAATGAGACAGGGAAGTTATGGTAGGGTACAAGAACCGCGGTGTACAAAGGCTGTAATAAATCTAGTCAAGAAGAAAAGAAAAGCTACAAAAGGTTCAGAGAGCTAGGCAATGTTAGAGATCTAGAAGATTATAAGGCGAATAGGAAGGAGCTTACAAAGGAAATTAGGAGAGCCAGAGGGGCCATGAGAAGGCCTTGGCGGGCAGGATTAAGGAAAACTCCAAGGCATTCTACAAGTATGTGAATAGCAAGAGGATAAGACGTGAAAGAATAGGACCTATCAAGTGTGACAGTGGGAAAGTACTTATGGAACCAGAGGAAAGAACAGAGGTACTTAATGAATAATTTATTTCAGTATTCACTATGGAAAAGGATCTTGGTGATTGCAGTGATGACTTGCAGCAGACTGAAAAGCTTGAGCATGTAGATATTAAGAAAAGGGATGTGCTGGAGCTTTTGGAAAGCATCAAGTTGAGTAAGTCGCCAGGACCGGATGAGTTGCACCCCAGGCTACTGTGGGAGGAGAGGAAGGAGTTTGCTGAGCCTCTGGCGATGATCTTTGCATCATCAATGGGGAGGGGAGAGGTTCCAGAGGATTGGAGGGTTGCGGATGTTGTTCCTTTATTCAAGAAAGGGAGTAGAGAAAGCTCAGGAAATTATAGACCAGTGAGTCTTACCTCAGTGGTTGGTAAGTTGTTGGAGAAGATCCTGAGAGGCAGGATTTATGAACATTTGGAGAGGTATAATATGATTAGGAGTATGGCTTTGTCAAAGGCAGGTCATGCCTTCTGAGCCTGAATGAATTTTTTGAGGATGTGACTAAATACGTTGATGAAGGAAGAGTAGTAGATGTAGTGTATATGGATTTGAGAAAGTAAAGAGGCATTGGATCCAAGGGGACATTGCTTTGTAGGTCCAGAACTGGCTTGCCCACAGAAGGCAAAGAGTGGTTGTAGACGGGTCATATTCTGTATGGAGGTCGGTCACCAGTGGAGTGTCTCAGGGATCTGTTCTAGGACTCCTACTCATTGTGATTTTTATAAATGACCTGGATGAGGAAGTGGAGGGTTGGGTTAGTAAGTTTTCTGATGACACAAAGGTTGGAGGTGTTGTGGATAGTGTGGAGCGCCGTCAGAAATTACAGCGGAACATTGATAGGATGCAAAACTGGGCTGAGAAGTGGCAGATGGATTTCAACCCAGATAAGTGTGAAGTGGTTCATTTTGGTGGGTCAAATATGATGGCAGAATATAGTATTAATGGTAAGACTCTTGGCAGTGTGGAGGATCAGAGGGATCTTGGGGTCCGAGTCCATAGGACACTCAAAGCAGCTGCACAGGTTGACTCTGTGGTTAAGAAGGCATATGCTGTATTGGCCTTCGTCAATTGTGGAATTGAATTTAGGAGCCAAGAGGTAATATTGCAGCTATATAGGACCCTGGTCAGACCACACTTGGAGTACTGTGCTCAGTTCTGGTCACCTCACTACAGGAAGGATGTGGAAGCCATAGAAATGGTGCAGAGGAGACTTACAAGGATGTTGCCTGGATTGGGGAGCATATCTTATGAGAATAGAACCATAGAAACTACAGCACAGAAACAGGCTTTTTGGCCCTTCTTGGCTGTGCCAAACCATTTTCTGCCTAGTCCCACTGACCTGCACACGGACCATATCCCTCCATACACCTCCCATCCATGTATCTGTCCAATTTATTCTTAAATGTTAAAAAAGAACCCGCATTTACCACCTCGTCTGGCAGCTCATTCCATACTCCCACCACTCTCTGTGTGAAGAAGCCCCGCCTAATGTTCCCTTTAAACTTTTCCCCCCTCACCCTTAACCCATGTCCTCTGGATTTTTTCTCCCCTTGCCTCAGTGGAAAAAGCCTGCTTGCATTCACTCTATCTATACCCATCATAATTTTATATACCTCTATCAAATCTCCCCTCATTCTTCTATGCTCCAGGGAATAAAGTCCTAACCTATTCAACCTTTCACTGTAACTGAGTTTCTCAAGTCCCGGCAACATCCTTGTAAACCTTCTCTGCACTCTTTCAACCTTATTTATATCCTTCCTGTAATTTGCTGACCAAAACTGAACACAATACTCCAGATTCAGCCTCACCAATGCCTTATACAACCTCATCATAACATTCCAGCTCTTATACTCAATACTTTGATTAATAAAGGCCAATGTACCAAAAGCTCTCTTTACGACCCTATCTACCTGTGACACCACTTTTAGGGAATTTTGTATCTGTATTCCCAGATCCCTCTGTTCTATTGCACTCCTCAGTGCCTTACCATTAACCCTGTATGTTCTACCTTGGTTTGTCCTTCCAACGTGTAATACCTCATACTTGTCTGTATTAAACTCCATCTGCCATTTTTCAGCCCATTTCTCCAGCTGGTCCAAGTCCCTCTGCAGGCTCTGAAAACCTTCCTCACTGTCTACTACACCTCCAATCTTTGTATCATCAGCAAACTTGCTGATCCAATTTACCACATTATCATCCAGATCATTGATATAGATGACAAGTAACAATGGACCCAGCACTGATCCCTGTGGCACACCACTAGTCACAGGCCTCCACTCGGAGAAGCAATTCTGTACTACCACTCTTTGACTTATTCCATTGAGCCAATGTCTAGTCCAATTTACCACCTCTCCATGTATACCTAGCGACTGGATTTTCCTAACTAACCTCCCATGCGGGACCTTGTCAAAGGCCTTACTGAAATCCATGTAGACAATATCCACTGCCTTCCCTTCATCCACTTTCCTGGTAACCTCCGCAAAAAACTCCAATAGATTGGTCAAACATGACCTACCACGCACAAAGCCATGTTGACTCTCCCTAATAATTCCCTGTCTATCCAAATGCTTGTAGATTCTGTCCCTTAGAACTCCCTCCAATAACTTACCTACTACCGACGTTAAACTTACTGGCCTATAATTTCCCGGATTACTTTTCGATCCTTTTTTAAACAATGGAACAACATGAACTACTCTCCAATCCTCCGGCACCTCACCCGTAGACAGCAACATTTTAAATATTTCTGCCAGGGCCCCCGCAATTTCAACACTAGTCTCCTTCAAGGTCCGAGGGAACACCCTGTCAGGTCCCGGGGATTTATCCACTTTAATTTTCCTCAAGACAGCAAGCACCTCCTCCTTTTCAATCTGTACAGTTTCCATGATCTCACTAATTGATTCCCTTAATTTCATAGACTTCATGCCAGTTTCCTTAGTAAATACAGACGCAAAAAACCTATTTAAGATCTCCCCCATTTCCTTTGGTTCCGCACATAGCTGACCACTCTGATCTTCAAGAGGACCAATTTTATCCCTTACAATCCTTTTGCTCTTAATATACCTGTAAAAGCTCTTTGGATTATCCTTCACTTTGACTGCCAAGGCAACCTCATGTCTTCTTTTAGCCCTCCTGATTACTTTCTTAAGTATTTTAAGTATTTAGGTTGAGTGAACTCGGCCTTTTCTCCTTGTAGCAACGGAGGATGAGAGGTGACCTGATAGAGGTGTATAAGATGATGAGAGGCATTGATCATCTGGATAGTCAGAGACTTTTTCCCAGGGCTGAAATGGTTGCCACAAGAGGACACAGGTTTAAGGTGCTGGGGAGTAGGTACAGAGGAGATGTCAGGGGTAAGGTTTTTACTCAGAGAGTAGTGAGTGTGTGGAATGGGCTGCCGGCAACGGTGGTGGAGGCAGATATGATAGGGTCTTTTAAGAGACTTTTAGATAGGTACATGGAGCTTAGTAAAATAGAGGGCTATAGGTAAGCTTAGTAATTTCTAAGGTAGGGACATGTTCAGCATAACTCTGTGGGCCGAAGGGCCTGTATTGTGCTGTAGCTTTTCTATGTTTCTGTGTTTCATTCAGGGCCCTCAACAGTCCTTCCAGGTGAGGCGACACTTCACCTGTGAGTTTTTTGGAGTTATCAGCTGTGTGCGGTGCTCCTGGTATGGTCTCCTGTATATCGATGAGGCCCAACGTAGATTGGGAGAGGGCTTTGCTGAGCACCTATGCTTTATCCGCCAGAAAAAGTGGGATCTCTCAGTGGCCACCCATTTTAATTCCACTTCCCATTCCCATTCTGGCATGTCAGTCTGTGGCTTCCCCTTCTGCCAAGATGAGGCCACAGTCAGGTTGAAGGAGCAACACCTTATATTCTATCTGGGTAGCCTCCAACCTGATGGCATGAACAACGATTTCCCGAACTTTAGGTAATTTCCCCCCACCACCTCCTTCAGCATTCCCCATATTCCCCATCCCCTTTTCCCTCTCTCACCTTGTCCCCTTACTTGCCCATCACCTCCCTCTGGTGTTCCTCCCCCTTCCCTTTTTTCCATGGCCTTCTGTCCTCTCCTATTAGATACCCCCCTTCTCAAGCCCTTTTTCTGCAATCTCCTTCCTAGCCTTTAACTTCAGCCATCCCCCTCTCCCAATTTCATCTATCACCAACTATCCTGTACTTCTTCTTCCCTTTCCACATACCTTCTTACTCTGATTTCTCGTCTTTTGCCTCAATCCTGATGAAGGGTCTCGGCCCAAAATGTTGACTGTTTACTCATTTCCATAGATGCTGCCTGGCCTTCTGAGTTCCTCCAGCATTTGTGTGTGTTGCTTGGATTTCCAGTGTCTGCAGATTGTTTGTGATTGGACAGTCCTGATCAAGGGCCTTGGCCTGAAATGTTGACTGTTAACTCTTTTGCATAGATGCTACATGTCCTGCTGAGTTCCTCCATCATAGTGTGTGTGTGTAAAACTAAAAAGCATACGCTTAGGAAAAGAGGTCAGCCATTTATAACTCACAGAAGGAGAAATTCTTTAGAAAGTGTTATGAATGTTTTGGATTTTCTCTCTCAGAAGACAATAGATGCGCAGTCATTCACTATATTTAAGGCTTTTGATATATTTATTGGCTCTGTGGGAATCAAAGGGAAGTGACAAAGCTGATGGATTAGTCATGATCCGATTGAATGAGATAGGAAACTTGAGGAGTAAATGACCTTCTCCAACTTCTATTTCCTCCGTTTGTGCTGCAGACCCAGTCAATAGAATAGCCAGAACAATAGAATGCACGTTAAGGAAAGTTGTGGTGTAACCTTGAAAGTCAACATCGTAAATTATTAGTTCTGTGTGCAACTCAATGTTGAGACGTAAAGAAAACACAGATCTAAATTAAAAAGGAGTGTTGAAAGTGAAAATTCTGAAATCAGTTAGTAGAGAAAGAGGATTGCAGTTCAGAATGTAAAGCTATTTTGAAGACCCTAATAGACCTCATGAATATTTTATGACATTTTACTTGATAAAGTGGCATTTGACAACCCCAACCAATTTCCCTGAGGCGAGATATGGCTCCAAGCATTGAATCAGTTACTTGGTGATGCACAACATACGCTTGCTCTTTCTAGCACAACTTTAACATTTGGCATTTTTCTTCTCAGACTACACTTCAAAAGTATTTTGTTGTTATAAAAAGTTTTGGTACATCCTGAAGAGACGCAAAGAATTTTCTGTTAATGTGACTTAATTGTCTTTGTTCAATATGAAATTAATCTATTTCCTGCCATTTGATTCTTTGTGTCTGATCATATCTTATTTTCTACTAACACAGCACAGCCCATGGTGTAATGGGCTGCAAAGGTACAACAATAACTCATGAAACCAAGATGTTTTTCCAGTTTACCTCAATATTTCTATTTTGGTCATGTGTCTTTCTCCTGTATGTCCAGTGGCATGCTATTTGTTAGAGGAAGATAATATGCCTGATACATGGTGTAATCTTGCAATACAGCAGTCTCAGGTAGACTCATTGCAGAAAACCACCTGGTCTTAGCTCTTTCAAAACTACTAGCTCCTAGTTTGAAAAGCCTTGACTACAAAGACTTATTTTTTTTTTGCTGAATGTCCTCTAATATTTCTCTTACATTGTCACCAGCATTATAATTCTTTAGATCTGTGTGAGAAACCATCATCATTCTAGTCCCCAGGAAAAGTGAGGTGTCTTGATGACATTGAAACAGCAGCTCTGACATCAACCATAAATAAATGTTTTGCCATTGTCCCAGACAACCTAAACGCTAGTTATTATGTACAAGAGAAATAATTCTAAGGAGAACACCATTTCCCTTGCACTCCGTTCAAGTCTGGGTCACCTCGACAATAAGAATACCTATGTTAGGATGTTATTCATTGAATACAGCCCAGCCTTCAACACCATTTCACCAGATAGGCTCATTTTAGCTCCTGGAACTTGACTTTGGGTTCCCCATCTCCAACTGGTTTCTAGACATAGTGACTACAGTCCTCAGTCATTCAAAGTTTTATCGATCCTGTCCCTAACTCCCTGCCCCTCAACTCAGTGGTGTGTGCTCATTCTCCTCCTCCTCTGCTCTCTGTAAACTCAAGAATACATGGCCAGATATAGCAAAAGCTCTGAATTTAATTTCTCCAATGATTCCACTGTTACTGTCTGATCAACAACAGTGATGGCCATAAGACATAAGAAACAGGAACAGAATTAGGCCATTAGGCCTATCAAGTCTGCTCCACTATTTTATCATGGCTGATCCAATATTCTTCTCCGCCCCAATCTCCTGTCTTTGCCCCATATCCCTTCATGCTATGACCAATCAAGAATCAATCAACTCTGCCTTAAATATACATAAAGACGTGACCTCTACAGCTGCCTGTGGCAAAGAATTCCACAGATTCACCACTCTCTGGCTAATGAAATTCCTCATAATCTCTGTTCTAAAAGGATGCCTCTCTATTCTGAGGTTATATCCTCTGGTCTTAGACTCTCCCACCATAGGAAACATCCTCTCCACATTCACTCTATCAGGGCCGTTCACCATTTGAAAGGTTTCAATTAGGTCACCCCACATTTGTCTGAATTCCAGTGAATACAGCTCCCAGAGCTATCAAACTTTCTTCATATAACAAGCCATTCAATCCTAGAATCATTTTCGTGAACCGATTTTGGACTCTCTCCAGTTTCAGCACATACTTTCTAAGATAAGTCATAGTCATACTTTATTAATCCCGGGGGAAATTGGTTTTCGTTACAGTTGCTCCATAAATAATAAATAGTAATAGAACCATAAATAGTTAATAGTAATATGTAAATTATGCCAATAAATTATGAAATAAGTCCAGGACCAGCTTATTGGCTCAGGATGTCTGACCCTCCAAGGGAGGAGTTGTAAAGTTTGATGGCCACAGGCAGGAATGACTTCCTATGACGCTCAGTGCTGCATCTCGGTGGAATGAGTCTCTGGCTGAATGTACTCCTGTGCCCACCCAGTACATTATGTAGTGGATGGGAGACATTGACCAAGATGGCATGCAACTTAGACAGCATTCTTTTTTCAGGCACCACCATGAGAGAGTCCAGTTCCATCCCCACAACATCACTGGCCTTATGAATGAGTTTGTTGATTCTGTTGGTGTCTGCCACCCTCAGCCTGCTGCCCCAGCACACAACAGCAAACATGATAGCACTGGCCACCACAGACTTGTAGAACATCCTCAGCTTCATCTGGCAGATGTTAAAGGACCTCAGTCTCCTCAGGAAATAGAGACGGCTCTGACCCTTCTTGTAGACAGCCTCAGTGTTCTTTGACCAGTCCAGTTTATTGTCAATTCGTATCCCCAGGTATTTATAATCCTCCACCACGTCCACACTGACCCCCCGGATGGAAACAGGGGTCACCGGTATCTTAGCTCTCCTCAGGTCTACCACCAGCTCCTTAGTCTTTTTCACATTAAGCTGCAGATAATTCTGCTCACACCATGTGACAATGTTTCCTACCGTAGCCCTGTACTCAGCCTCATCTCCCTTGCTGATGCATCCAACTATGGCAGAGTCATCCGAAAACTTCTGAAGATGACAAGACTCTGTGCAGTAGTTGAAGTCCGAGGTGTAAATGGTGAAGAGAAAGGGAGACAAGACAGTCCCCTGTGGAGCCCCAGTGCTGCTGATCACTCTGTCGGACACACAGTGTTGCAAGCACACGTACTGTGGTCTGCCAGTCAGGTAATCAAGAATCCATGATACCAGGGAAGCATCCACCTGCATCACTGTCAGCTTCTCCCCCAGCAGAGCAGGGCGGATGGTGTTGAACGCACTGGAGAAGTCAAAAAACATGACCCTCAGGGTGCTCGCTGGCTTGTCCAGGTGGGTGGAGACACGGTTCAGCAGGAAGACGATGGCATCCTCAACTCCTAGTTGGGGCTGGTAGGCGAACTGGTGGAGATCTAAGTGTGACCTGACCATAGGCCGGAGCAGCTCCAGAACAAGTCTTTCCAGGGTCTTCATGACTCAAACCTGCTCACAATACTCCAAGTGAGGGCTCACCACTGCTTTATAAAGTCTCAACATTACATCCTTGCTTTTATATTCTCGTCCTTTTGAAATGAATGCTAACATTGGATTTGCCTTCTTCACCACAGACTTAATCTGCAAAATAACCTTTTAGGGAATCCTGCGCAAAGACTCCCAAGTCCCTTTCCACCCCAGTTTTTTGTATTTTCTCTCCACTTACAAAATAGTCAACCCTTTCATTTCTTCTACCAAAGTGCAGGAGCATATACTTCCTGTCACTGTATTCCATCTGCCATTTCTTTGCCAATTCTCCTAATCTGTCTAGGTCCATCTCTAGCCCCTCCACCTACCTTCATACTGTCTGCAAACTTTGCAATAAAGCCATCAATTCCATCATTTAAATCATTGACATATAATGTAAACAGAATTGGTCCCAAAATAGACCCCAGTGGAACACAAGTAATCACTGGCAGCCAGCCAAAAAAGGCTTCCCTTTATTTCCACTCTTTGCCTCCTGCCAATCAGCCATAGCTTTATCCATCACAAAAAAGAGAAAATCTGCAGGTGCTGGAATTCCAAACAATACACACAAAATGCTAGAGGGACTCAGTAGGCCAAGTAGCATATATGGAAAAGAGTACAGTTAAAGCAATTTTTCAGTCTTCTGGAACCATTCCAGAATCTAGTGATTCTTCAAAGATTATTACTAATGCCTCCACAATCTCTTCTGCCACCTCTTTCAAAACATTGACTGTACTCTTTTCTATAGATGCTATTTGGCCTGCTGAATTCCTCCAGAATTTTGTGTGTACTGCTTTATCCATGCCAGAATCTTTCCTATGATAATTTTGGCTTGTACCTTGTTAAGCAGCCTCATGTGTGGCACCTTGTCAAATGCTTTCTGAAAATCAAAGTAAAAAACATCAACCGATTCTCCTTTGTCTATTCTGCTTGTTATTTCTTCAAAGGTTCCAACAGATTTGCCAGGCAATATTTTCCCTTGAGGAAACCATGCTGACTATGGCCTATTTTGTAATGTGCCTCCAAGTACCCCGAGCCCTCATCCTTAATAATTGACTCCAGTATCTTCCCAGCCACTGAGGTCAGAATAACTGGCTTATAATTTCCTTTCTTCTGCCTCTCTCTTTCTTGAAGAGTGGAGTGACATTTGAAATTTTTCAGTCTTCTGGAAACATTATAGAATCTAGAGATTCTTGAGAGATCATTACTAATGCCTCTACAATCTCTTCTGCCACTTCTTTCTGAACTCCGGGATGTATACTATCTGGTCCAGGTGACATATCACCCTTAAGACCTTTCAGTTTCCCAAGAACCTTCTCCCTAGTAATGGTAACTTCACACATTTCATGCCTGCTGACACCTGGGACTTCCACCATACTGCTAGTGTCTTCTACAGTGAAGACTGATGCAAAATACTTATTCAAATTGTTCATTATTTCATTGTTCCCCCATTGCTACCTCTTCAGCATTGTTATCAAGCAGTCTGACATCCACTGTCATCCCTCTTTTACACTTTATGTATCTGAAATAACTTCTGGTATCCCCTTTACTATTACAGGCTGGCTTACTTTTACATTCCATCTTTACCTTCTTACCGCCCTTTTTAGTTGCATTCTGTTGGTTTTTAAAAGCTTCCCAATCCCCTAACTTCCCACTATCTTCTCGATTATATGTCCTCTCTTTGGCTTTTATGTTGACTTTGACTTCTCTTGTTAGCCACAGTTCTGTTGTCTACAGTTGTAACGAGAAGTAGCATAGGATAAGAGATCGCAAACCTTGTGTCATGGTGCCAAAAAAAAACACAAGATAAAAGGAATTGGTTGTTGTTCCAAAGAAGCAGGGTGGGGGTGATGATTGCAACCCTATGCTCATAAAGAAGAGCTGAAGGATAGAGAATTGACAGCTTCAATTTCCTAGGTAACCATATGCATATCACCAACAAATTCATGTGGTTCCTTTAATAATCAAGGAAGAATATCGATGTATTCACTTTATTAGGCACATGAGAAGATTCAGTCTGTCCAGGGGAATATGCTGGAAATTCTGCAGATGCATGTTAGAAAGTATTCTGATGGGGTGCACCTCAGCCTGCAAGGACAACGGCTCTGCTCTTGACCAACTGAACGTGCAGAGACTGGTCAACACAGCCCAGTCCATCACAAATTTGTTACTTCCTTCCATTCAGATCATCTCCATGTGTTGCTTCCGGAAGGCTCATTACATCTCTAAGGATGCTTGCCACCCTGGCCATTCCTTCTGCAAAAGGACACAGGAGCTTGAAAGCTCGGATGTCCAAACTTAAGTACTATCAGACTCTTGAACCAATCTCTTCTTTCATATCCCTTTTCAGGTGATGCTGCTGCTTTCCTGTACTCTTAACTCTTGTCTCTCTTGGTTATTCCACTATTGTCACTTTAATACTCTTATTACACCACTTAAGATGGTACTACCATCCTTGCACCATTCCATTGGTTTTTGCTTGACACTGTATTTATTATTGTATTTAGACCACTCAGCTCAAGTTCTTCTTGACTCTCAGAGCAATCCATTCCATCTCAATTCCAATCCTCAATTACTTCCTGCAACATTCCCTCATGTAGGTCTATTAACAGCACCTCACTACTCTCTTACTACTGAACTAGACCTGGGTAATTTACAACAGCCAAATAACATAATCTTTTGCGCCTTCATCTGTCAAGGGGCACATTACTTACTGTAGGATACCCAGCCTCTAGTTTGTTCTTGTATCTATTTGAGTTTTTAGTTTGCAGTGACTTCCCCAGCATATTGATACTGTGGGGTCTGGTAATACAAATGCCATTGAGTGTCAAAGCAAGGCTTAAAACTATCTGCCAATAAATGATCCCATGCTTGAATACTGTTCATATTTTACTGCATATAGGCGTGGGCTGCATCATCTACTGAAGAGTTGTGAATGAAATTAACCTACGAACATTCACACTTTTGATGGCAGGGTAGTCATTGGTATAACAGCAGAAGATGCTTCAACTTAAGATATTGCTTTGAAGAGATTATGTATAGAAGTTTTGCTGCTAGGTCCTTAGTGTGAGATACAACTCAAACCACTGGAGAAAATTTCCTTTCATACCCTTTGACTTCAATTTTACTGGGCAGACTTCATGCCAGAGTTCCTCAAATGGCATATTGTTATTATGAAACAATCATTCTCATCTCACCTCAAGAATTCTGTTCTTCAGTCCATGTTTGAACCAGGAAATTCTGTGTTGATGTCTGGAGATGCATGATGCTGCTGAAATTCAAACTGTGTTTAGGTGTTTGATGAGTAAATGCCGCCTAATAGCTTTGTCATGTTCACTTTGCTGATGATTGAATGAAGATTTGCCAATAATTATCTGGATTCTATTTGATCTGTTCTTGTGAAGGGAATGTATTGGGCAATGTTCAAAGTTCAAAGTACATTTGTTATCAATATTTATATACGGTATACAATCTTGAGATTTGTCTTCTTGCAGGCAGTACAAAACCAAGAAACACAATAAAACCCATTAATAAAGAAGAAAAACCCACAAGGCTATCACACACCCAATGTGAGAAAATAGAAGAGAATGAAAAAGTGAAATAAATCAGATTCAGATTTATCACACGTACACTGAAACATACGGTGATACGTACTGTTTCTGTTAGTAACCAATACTCCAAAGGATGTGCTGGGAGCAGCCCTCAAGTGTTGCCACATGTTAACGGCACCTATGTAGCATGCCCACAATGTTCAACATAGTCATAACCCAACACAAAACAGCACAAGCAACATCAAACCCCTTATCTCTTTTCCACTTTCTCCCCCCCACCCCCCATGCACACAGACAGGCCTGCAACCCTAGGACAGGCTTCCGGACCACCAGTCATTTTCCCCTGACTCTCACATAGGGCCTCCAGTCTCTGTCCTAGACTCACAGACTCAACCTCCAGGACTCTACTGGATGTCAGTTTTGTAATTATTGGAGCAGACTGGCTAGAGGCACATCCATTTTGAGTATACTGGGATGTAGTCTTTGCTGTCCCATTGCTCTCAGATAATTTCTTGATCTCATTTGGAGTAAATCAAATTGCAACTCTAACGAAAACCAATTTCCCCCGGGATCAATAAAGTATGACTATGACTATGACTAAACTGGTGACAGGCTGGGTTTTTTCATGCTGGAGATTTCAGGAGGAAGCTGAGATGGGTCATCTGTTTAGCTGTATTAGCTCAACATGGATGTGAATGCTTCAGCCTTTCTTCAGCGTCTTCTTGGACAATATCTTGTGATGAAGGATGATATCCATGTTGTGCTATCTTGTTTTGGTTCTGTGATATTTTAAGTGGCCATTTGTGGAAACGACTAAGTTTTCCACAGATGTGGTAGATGATTAGACTGGAAATTGGCAAGTTCTTTCTTCACATTTAGAATGTTTGATTGCCAATGATGCATGAATAATAATTCAAGAAAAAGGCTTTTCTCTTTACCACCCAGAATGCTCTTTCCTCACTTTGACTGGTTAGAGAATCCGAGGACTCAATGGGAAAGTTGCATTTTGTCTTGAAATCTTTGAACATGTCTTTGAATCTTTTCATCTCTCCGCATGATAATCTCTGCCTCTGAAAAATATCAGAATAGATTGTCTATTAGGATAGACTTATGCAGGCCATATGAATGGTGTGGTACACCAACATAACTGATTGAGAGTCACGAGGGTCTCATCACAATAAAACTGTGATAATATTGCACCCTCAAGACTGGGGTGGTGCCAGACTGGAAGAACATTTTACTTAGTAGCATTATGGAAGACCTTCACCATGCTGACTATAGTAATTCAAGAAAAAGCCTTATCTCACCATCTCGAACCAACAACTGCCAATCTTTCCAAAAATGCCTTTTTGCTTGTTTGTGATGCTAAGGGCAATAACTATCAATTCATCTGCATCTAGAAAAGCTACAGTCTCACAAAGCTTGAGACCTTGTTATTTCTGACCTTAGGTGCTCTTTGTGTGGAATTGCACAATTTCCCTATGACCACATGGATTTTTCCCAGGTGCTCCGGTTTCTGCCCATATCACAAAGATGTGTGAGTTGGTAGGCTAATTGCCCACTGTAAATTGCCAAGTATGCTGGTGAGCTGTAGGATCTGGAGAGCACTGATAAAAATTTGGGGAGAATATAAAGTAGGATTAATGTAGCATTAGTATAAATATGCAGTAGATGATGGGCACACACCTGGTATGCTAAAGGGCTTATTTCTATCCTGTATGACTCCATGATCCTAAGAGAACATTGATAAGTAAATCCCATTTGTTCACAAGGTTGAGCAAACCTCCTGATACCTGAAAATAGAGTTATGAAGCTGATTGAAATAGTGTCGTGAAATTGCAATTAGTCATAAGTAAATTTCCCTGACTTTTACAGATAGGGCAAAGTGAGACAATTTCCATATTTTTGCCAGTGTTTATAGCTGCACTGAATGAGAATGGCTGGGGTACAGCTAACTGTGGAGCATATTCCTTTAGCATGACATTTGAGATTTTGTTAGGATTGTAGCCTTTGCTGTAACTAATTATCTGAGCTCTGTCTTGATATCATGCAGAATGAATCAAATTAACTGAAGACTGGTTTCTATAAAGTTAGCCGCCCTAAAAGGGAATGCTGTGGTGACTTATCTACTTACCATTATTGGTTGAAGGTGGGTTACAAACCTTTTGTCTTTTTCTTTTGTATTTGCATACTGAGATGTGCAGTCACCAGGGATGGAGCAGCTACCTTTATTTGTTATTTAACTGTCCATCAATCACATACAGTATTTATAGACCTTTGATCTTTTTGCAAGGAGTTATTCAGGCTATTTTCACAGTTTCAAAGGTTCAGAGGTTCATTTTATGCAGAATACAACTCTGAGATTGTCTTCTCCAGTTAGTCATAAAATATAAAAAAACATAGAAATAATTGAAAGAAAGATATCAATCCCCACTGCACAAAAAAAAGAAACAAAAACTCGCAAACCCCAACCCCCACTCCCCCCCCGCATAAAAACTAATAGATCACCTAAACTCTCACCCAACTGGCAACAAATAAAGAATGGGTGAAAGCAGAAAAAAACTGAAAGAGGCCAATATGAACTACAGACCAAATCCGTAAATCTCAGAATTTCAATAACATCTCTGAGAGCATAGGGACCCAGCGGCACCTCCAGGGGCAGCAACACAAACCAGTGGACTCTCCAATGGTATACAGGTTGCAACAGCAGAACCGTAACAGAGAGCATACAGGTGATAACTTCATGAAGTTCCTTCAGTATTTTAAGGATTTCTGAATTTGCTCCTCGAATTACCTCAGGAAAATGAGGACTCTCTTTTGGCCTTTTAATGCTGATAGAAGATCAGCAGGAAGTTTAGATAAATTATTTAAAGAGTACTTTGAAGATGATCATCTGCTGAAGTTGTACTTGCTGATTAGTAAAACATCTGAGAAGATTCCTGCCTTTAGTGTCAAAGATACAAAGACATATCGCAGAACATGGTAATCATAATGAAAGAACTTTTAAAAAAAAATCTGCAAATACAGTTGCAAGACTTAAAAGGGTGTGTATGACATATATTTGCATGTCAGAAGTAATTCTCCAGTTTAAAAGGAGCTTAAACTTTTCTGATTTTAAATACATAACTTGCTACCAGATTTACTAACCAGGTTTGCTCTTTTATGTACCACTGATCCTAAATCTGTATTTCTTTTAAAAAGCTGTGTATACTTAAATTTCAGCTGATTCTTTTCATGAACACCTGAATAATACTTTAATCATAAACATTATAACTGACAAGGTAGTTTAATTACTGTTGGCATGTTCAATACACAGTGCCTATAAAAAGTATTCACCCCCTTGGAAGTTTTCATGTTTTATTGTTTTACAACATTGAATCACAGTGGATTTAATTTGGGCTTTTTGACACTGATTAACAGAAAAAGACTATTTCATGTCAAAGTGAAAACAGCCTTCCACAAAGTGATCTAAATTAATTCCAAATATAAAACACAAAATATTTGATTGCATAAGTATTCACCTCCTTCAAATCAATATTTCGTAGGTGCACCTTTGCCAGCAATTACAGCTTCAACTCTGTGTGGATAGGTCTCTATCAGCTTTGCACATCTGGCCACTGCAAATTTTCCCCATTCTTCTTTACAAAACTGTTCAAGTTCTGTCAGATTGCATGAGAATCGTGAGTGAACAGCTCTTTTCAGGTCCAGCCACAAAGTCTCAATCGGATTGAGGTCTGGACTCTGACTTCGCCACTCCAGGACATTAACTTTGTTGTTTTTAAGCCATTCTTGTGTGGCTTTGGCTTTATGCTTGGGGTCATTGTCTTGTTGGAAAACAGATCGTCTCCCAGGTTCAGTTCTTTTGCAGACTGCATCAAGTTTTCTTCCAGGATTTCCCTGTATTTTGCTGCATTCCTTTTATCTTCTACTTTCACAGGCCTTCCAGAGCCTGCTGTAGTGAAGCATCCCCCACCCCCAGCATGATGCAGCCACCACCGTGCTTCATGGTAGGGGTCATGCACTTTTGATTATGTGCCAAACATAGTGTTCAGTCTGATGGGTAAACTCAAACCAAGGTTTCATGTGAATTTTTTTCAGTAGTGACTTTCTCCTTGCCATTCACCCATAAAGCTGCAACTGGTGAAGCACCCGGGCAACAGTTATCATTTGCACAGTCCCTCCCATCTCAGCCACTGAACCTTCTAAATCATCCAGAGTTGTTGGAGGTGCCTTGGAGGCCTCTCTCACTAGACCCCTTCTTGTACGGTCACTCAAGTTTTTGAGGATGGCTTGCTTTAAGCAGATTCACAGCTGTGCCATTTTCTTGCCGTTTCTTCATGGTTGCCTTAGCTGTACTCCAAGGGATGCTCAGTGGCTTGGAAATTTTCTTCTATCCATCTCCTTGATTTGTGCTTTTCAATAACCTTTTCACAGAGTTGCTTGGAGTGTTCTTTTGTCTTCATGGTGTAGTTTTTGTCAGATACTGACTCTCCAGCAGTTGGACCTTCCAGATACAGGTGTATTTTTACTACAATCAATTGAAAGAACTTGACTGTACACAAGTGATCTCCATTTAACTAATTATGTGACTTCTAAAACATGATAACTGCACCAGTGATGATTTGGTGTGTCATATTAAAGGGGAAGGGTGAATACTTATGCAATCAATTATTTTGTGTTTTATATTTATAATTAATTTAGATCACTTTGTAGAGATCTATTTTCACTTTGACACAAAAGAGTCTTTCTCTGTTGACCGGTGTCAAAAAAAGCCAAAGTAAATCCACTGTGATTCATTTTTCCCAGAATGGCTGGAAGACCGAGATCTTCCCTGTAGAAGTGGGATGCAGGGGATTCATTGGTACATCTACGACCAGTCTATTGAAGAAGATGGGGGTGAGGGGTCACTCCCTCCAACAATCAATCAAGTCCATGTCAAACACAGCAATTGGATTTGGATTAAAAGGAAAGACAACAACTGGGCTGCAAGATGAAGACAGGAGGGTATGGAACTGAGGGGGGTGTATCTGGGACGCCAGGTAGCACCGTTGAGCCCTCTGGAGATGACGTGGGCTTATCAGACATCCCACCCTGCAAAAACTCATTTCAGGGAGGTAGCACCATCAATTTGCGGGAGATTCCCAGAACTTCCAGGAGAGGTGGGATGTCTGCAATAGAGTAGCTCCTTAGCAGTGAGCCAGCTAGTTTAAATAGCATTAGCTATACTAATGAACAAATGACACCTGTGAAACTCACCTCAACAAGTCTTTTACAGTCCTAACCCACCATGGGCAATAGAAAAGTCACCGTTGCAAACAGTGCAGTGAGCAACACTGTCATTATTTTTGACCCCTATTAGGCAGAGGTACACTTTAGTGTAGTCTGGGGTGATGTACGTTTTATATTTTCTTTTTTTGGACCACTCTGCCATGGTGGGTGGGCGCACTCTCTCGCTGTCTCTCGTGGTCGCTCTCGCTCTCTTGCTTTCTCTCTAGCTTGCGCGCTCTCGCTTGCTTTCTTGCTCTCTCGCTTGCTTGCTCTCACTCTCGCTGTCTCTCGTGGTCACTCTTGCACTTTCTCTCTTTCACTTGCTCGCTCTCAAAAAAAATTGATTTCCGTGATATTGTATATAATTTGCGGGCATCAGGGAGCCACTATTAATATGCAGGAGACTCCCGGAACTTCCGGGAGAGGTGGAATGTCTGGCTTATCAATGAAACGTCAAAGAAGGAAGGTGCCTACCTGATGACCCCAATGACGTACCTACTTGTCACCACTCCAAGCCCATTGCCAACATCGAGAGTGCCAACTTACCATAGGGATTGAAACATCAAGTCCTAGTAGCTCTACTGTAAAACAATAAAACATGGAAACTGGGGGGAGGTATATTTTTTATAGGAATTGTGTGTTTGTCTTTAATAAAATTACAGCAAATGTAATAGTGACCCTGCACATAAAACATCATAATTTGACCCAAGGCTAATGTTCTTCCAGATTACTACTTGGAACTCATCTCAGGGTCTTTATTACACAGGAGAGGAGGTACAGTATGTTAATTTTACAATGCTCCGAGTTAAGAGTTTAGTTTTACACCAGAGTCTATGTGCCTAATTATTTACAGTGTTTATGTTATTTAAAATCTTTAAGCAACCAGCTGGAGTACTGTTGTACTTAATCTTGTATTTCATAGGTTCATGTGGAGCTTTAGAGTAAGAGAGTGATAGAGCTTTGCTAGAGGAATATACTTTCAGGTAGTTATAAAAATTCATTTACCCAGACTTTGTGATTAAGAAATGCACTTATGGCTGTAATGAGGAAGAGATGGCACCTTTCCTTTCTGTTCTGGATATACCGGGGAAATGCTGGATGACTGCTGTAATTGATATTAGGTTCAGAACGTTTGCTGCACCATTACATTTAATTGATGACTCACAGCCTTTACAGATTCAACACTAAACTAGTATTATGCAGTGTTAAGGGAACATTTCATACCTTACAATAATTTTAATATAGTTTGATAGATTTGTCAAACTCCTAGCATTTTACTGCAGTCGAGTACTTCATGAAAGATAAGTGTGCTAGAACCTGCTAAGAAATAGATCAGTTCTGCATGGAGCAGTTTTACTTACATTTTCCTTTGTCAATGCCCACAAGTTCAAGACTCATCTGTGAATGCTCAGGTTGCTAACTTACAAGCAGTGGTGTCTGTCAGTGATTTGTTGGTTAAAATTTGCTGTGCATGAAATGCCTAATTCCCATTGTAGAACCTGTAAACTCTCTCATTTGAATAGACAAGAATGACTAGAAGGATGAACATTAAGAACTAGGCAATTTTTTAAAGTAATTATGTTTGCTTTAATGTTGTCAATTACTTAAAAGTATTTTAAGTAACTTAGTTTTTCTTAATAGTCATTAAAGCATCTTAATTATTTAATTTTAATAGTTTCTGAATGTATTTGAAAGTCAGGGCAAAATCAGGGAATGTGTCTTTGTCAGCAGTTAATGTTTTTGCAATATTTTGTAGGTGGACATTTTCATAACATGCTCACGTTACAGCAGTTAAGCATGAAAGACTTTGATGCTATAGTCATAGTCATACTTTATTGATCCCAGGGGGAAATTGGTTTTCATTACAGTTGTACCATAAATAATAAACAGTAATAGAACCATAAATAGTGAAATAGTAATATGTAAATTATGCCAGTAAATTATGAAATAAGTCCAGGACCAGCCTATCGGCTCAGGGTGTCTGACCCTCAAAGGGAGGAGTTGTAAAGTTTGATGGCTACAGGCAGGAATGACTTCCTATGACGCTCTGTGTTGCATCTCGGTGGAATGAGTCTCTGGCCGAATGTACTCCTGTGCCCACCCAGTACATTATGTAGTGGATGGGAGACATTGACCAAGATGGCATGCAACTTAGACAGCATCCTCTTTTCAGACACCACCGTCAGAGAGTCTATACAGTGCCTCATCATTTTGGATCTGGTGTTTAAGCAAGTTCAGCCTTTAAGATCCTAATCTTTCAAACGTTTGACTAATGTGTATTCTGGTGGCAAATGTAGACATTGAGCACCGTTCCCTTTAAACTGTGCAGTTGCATGGCCACACTATAACTGAAATGCTCCTGTGCACTAGCCTTTGTTGCTATGCAACATTTCTGAGAAAGTTAAAATTGGCTCATTTAAGACATTCACTGATATTTTGAACTACCTGCTTAGAAATTAAGATTTTGAAGAATTGTCAATTCCTGTTAACATTGTTGGAATATTTTAAACTTCTAGTGCTGACTGTGAAAGTGGATTCAGTCTTATGAATTCCATCATATGTCATACCAGAAAAAGACTAGAAGTGGAAAATTTGGATGATCTGATGAGGACAAAGATGTATCTTTCACCTGGATGCAAAATTAATCTGGGTAGTGTTTATAGATAATGGATTTGTAATAAAGACAGACAAGAGAAAGTTCATATGAAAAAATTTCTTCATTGTACTGTAATTTGTTATACCCTTCAATTAATAAATAAAATCAAAAGTTTGTGATTTTTCTGTTTTCGTTCTAAATAATCATAGTATGCATGTTAAACATTTGAATTGCTGCACAGTTTTCAGAGAAATGGTTGGTCCACAAAACCGTTAAAAAAAATTAGAAGAAACATTGGCAATGAGCTGCCTTAGTAAGTTATGGTAGTTTAATTTGTGACTACTTTTCATAAAGCAGGTAGAATACAATGTATTTTAATTGGGATTACTGTGCTAATCGTTTAAAAAAAACAAAACTCCAATAATGAGTCCATGCATTTGCCACTGTGAAGTGCAGATTGAATGATCGATATTCCATTCAACCATCTTGATCTTCAACTATTTTGACTGGACATGATATTAAGATACTCCTGGGGGAAGGCCCTGGACTAAACAACATCTCCTTGTATTACTGAAGGAGTCCACGCCAGAACTAGCTGTTCCTCTCTTTAAGCCGTTAAATTGCAGACAGAACAATGGCATCTAGCCAACGATATGCGAAATTGCCCAGGCATAGCCTTTTCACAAAATGACATTTGACTAATTACCATCCAATTATCAGCAAAGTGATAAAGGGTGTTGTGTACATACAATATGCTGTAGAACAGTACAGCACAAGGAAAGGCCTTTTGGCCTGCAATGTTGTGTCGAACCTCAGTATACAAGAGGATTGGGAAAATCAGGTTGGTGTTGGATCGCAAGAGAGGGAATTTGTTGAATGCCTATGAGATGGCTTTTTAGAACAGCTTGTGCTTGAGCCTATTAGGGGAAAGGTTATCTTGTATTGGGTGTTGTGTAATAACCCAGACCTTATTAGGGACTTAGAACATCACCAACTACAGGACAACATCACCTGACTGTGCGGGTGATGCCTCCCTCCCAGATGCGCTAAACAACTTCTACGCTCGTTTTGAGGTGGAAAATGACGTAGTGGCGAGGAAGCCCATCCCTCCTCCAAATGACCAGGTGCTGTGTCTTACCGTGGCCGATGTGAGGAGAACCCTGTGCAGGGTCAACCCATGGAAGGCTGCTGGACCAGACAATATTCCTGGCAGAGTGCTTAGAGGATGTGCAGACCATCTAGCAGAGATTCTCACTGACATCTTCAACATCTCCCTGAGCAGCACCGTTGTTCCTACATGCTTCAAGGCCGCCACCATCGTCCTCGTGCCGAAGAAGTCTTCAGTGTCCTGCCTCAACGACTACCGCCCCCTTACACTCAGATCCATCATCATGAAGTGTAAAGAGATGCTTGTCATGAGGCACATCAAGACCCTGCTGCCTCCCTCACTGGACGCCCTGCAGTTCGCGTACCGTCCCAACCATTCAACAGACGATGCCTTTGCCATCACCCTCCACCTGCCCCTAGCCCACCTGGACAAAAAAGACACGTACGTTCGAATGTTGTTCATAGACTTCAGTTCAGCATTTAACACAATCGTTCCTCAGAAACTGATTGGAAAGCTGAGCCTACTGAGCCTGAACATCTCGATCTGCAACTGGATCCTAGACTTCCTGACTGGGAGACCTCAGTCAGTCCGGATTGGAAGCAGCATCTCCAACACCATCACACTGAGCACGGGGGCCCCCCAGGGCTGTGTTCACACTGGGGCCCCCCAGGGCTGTGTTCGAAGTCCACTGCTGTTCACTCTGCTGACCCACGACTGTGCTGCAACACACAGCTTGAACCACATCATCAAGTTCGCTGATGACACGACCGTGGTGGGTCTCATCAGCAAGAACGATGAGTCAGCATACAGAGAGGAGATGCAGCGGCTAACGGATTGGTGCAGAGCCAATAACCTGTCTCCGAATGTGAACAAAACAAAAGAGATGGTTGTTGACTTCAGGAGGACACGGAGTGACCACTCTCCGCTGAATATTGACGACTCCTCCGTAGAGATCATTAAGAGCACTAAATTTCTTGGTGTTCACCTGGCGAAGAATCTCACCTGGTCCCTCAACACCAGCTCCATAGCAAAGAAAGCACAGCAGCGTCTCTACTTTCTGCGAAGGCTGAGAAAAGTCCATCTCCCACCCCCCATCCTCACCACATTCTACAGAGGTTGTATTGAGAGCATCCTGAGCAGCTGCATCACTGCCTGGTTCGGAAATTGCACCATCTCGGATCGCAAGACTGCAGCAGATAGTGAGGTCAGCTGAGAAGATCATCGGGGTCTCTCTTCCCACCATCACAGACATTTACACCACACGCTGCATCCGCAAAGCAAACAGCATTATGAAGGACCCCACGCACCCCTCATATAAACTCTTCTCCCTTCTGCCATCTGGCAAAAGGCACCAAAGCATTCAGGCTCTCACGACCAGACTATGTAACAGTTTCTTCCCTCAAGCCATCAGACTTCTCAATACCCAGAGCCTGGATTGACAGCAACCTACTGCCCTCTACTGTGCCTATTGTCTTGTTTATAATTTATTGTAATGCCTGCACTGGTTTGTGCACTTTATGCAGTCCTGGGTAGGTCTGTAGTCCAGTCCTGACGAAGGGTCTCGGCCTGAAACGTCGACTGTACCTCTTCCTAGAGATGCTGCCTGGCGTGCTGCGTTCACCAGCAACTTTGATGCGTGTTGCTTGAATTTCCAGCATCTGCAGAATTCCACATGTTTCTGTAGTCCAGTGTAGTTTTTGTGTTGTTTTACGCAGTTCAGTGTCACTTTTGTGTAGTTTCATGCAGCACTATGGTCCTGAAAAACATTGTCTCATTTTTACGGTGTACTGTACCAGCAGTTATGGTCGAAATGACAATAAAAAGTGACTTGACTTGACTTGAGCTTAACGTAAAGGAACCCTTAGGAGGCAGTGACCATAATATGATCGAATTCATCCTGCAATTTGAGAGGGAGAAATATAAGTCACATGTATCAGTATCGCAATAGAATAAAAGGAATTACAGAGGCAGGAGAGAGGAACTTTCCAGGCGGATTGGAGGGGGATACTGGTGGGAATAGTAGCAGAGCAGAGGTGGGAATAGTTCACAAGGTGCAGGATAGATATGAATCTCAGAAGAAGTTCTCAAATTGCAGGGGTAGGTAACCATGGCTGACGAGGGAAGTTAAAGACTGCATAAAAGCCAAGGAAAGAGTATATAAGATAGCAAAGGTGAGTGGGAAGTTGGATGATTTGGATGCTTTTAAAATCTATCAAAAGATAGCTGAAAATAAGCTATGAGAAAGTAGAAGATGAAATATGAGGGCAAACTAGCCAATAATATAAAGTACATACTAAAAGTCTTTTCAGTTATATGAAGAGTAAAAAGGAAGTGAGAGTTGATATTGAACCAATGGAAAATGATGCTAGTGAGGTTATTGTTGTTATTCAGTCATTAAGTCGAGTCCAAATTTCCGTGACCTCATGGACCATAGGGTCCATAGGGTTTTCATGGCAAGATACATAAATAGATTGCCAGGCCTTTCTTCTGCACAGATGCTGCTGCCGCCCAGGCTGGGACCTGGCTGGGTTTGAACTCAGGACCATCTGCCTTGAAGTCCAGTGCTGATGCCACTACACCATAAACCGGCCTGGTGAGGTAGTAATGGGGGACAAAGAAATGGCAGATGAACTTAATGAGTACTTTGCATCAGTGGAAGACACTAACAGTGTGCCAGAGCTCTGTGAATTTCAGGGAGCAGGAGTGAGTGCCATTGCTATTACAAAGGAAAATGTGCTAGGCAAACTCAAAGCTCTTAAGGTGGATAAGTCACCTGGACCAGATGGACAACATCCTAGAGTCCTGAGAGAGAAGCTGCTGAAGAGATAACAGATGCATTGGTCATGATCTTTCAAGAATCACTTAATTCTGACATGGTCCCGGAGGACTGGAAAATTGCAAATGTCATTCCACTCTTTAAGAAGGGAAGAAGGCAAAAAAAAGGAAATTAAAAGCTAGCCTAACCTCAGTGGTTGGGAAACTGTTGAAGTCTATTATTAAGGGTGAGGTTTTGGGTTACTTGGAGACTAATGATAAAATAAGTCAAAGTCAGCATGGTTTCTGTAAAGGAAAATCTTGCCTGACAAATCTGTTAGAATTCTTCGAGGAAGTATCAAGCAGGGTGGACAAAGGAGAGGCAATGAATGTCATTTACTTGGATTTTCAGAAGACATTTGATAAGGTGCCACACATGAGGCTGCTTATCAAGATAAAATTCTCTGGTGTTACAGGAAATATATTGGCATTGATAGAGAAATGACTGACAGGCAGGAGGCAGCAAGTGGGAATAAAGGGGGCCTTTTCTGGTGGGCTGCCTGTGCTAGTGGTTTTCCTCAGTATTGGGACCACTGCTTTTCACACTGTCTGTCAGTGATTTGGATAATGGAATTAATGGCTTTGTGGCAAAGTTTGTAGCTGATACGAAGATAGGTGGAGGGGTAGGTAGTATTGAGGAAGCAATGCGATTGCAACAGGACTTAGACAAATTGGAAGAACTTGTCAAAAAAAGTGGCAGATGGAATACAGTGTTGGGAAATGTATGAAAATTATTTTGATAAAAGGAACAATAGTGCAGACTATTATCTAAATGGGGAGAAAATTAAAACATCAGAGGTGTAGAGGGACCTAGGAGTCCTTGTGCAAGACTCCCAGAAGGTTAATTTACAGGTTGAGTTTGTGGTAAAGAAGGCAAATGCAATGTTGCCATTTATTTCAAGGGGAATAGAATATAAAAGCAAGAAGATAATGCTGAGGCTTTAGAAGACACTAGTCAGGCCACACTTGGAGTGTTGTTAATAGTTTTGGGTCCCTTTTCTCAGAAAGGATGAGTCGTCATTGGAGAGAGTCCAGAGGAGGTTTATCTTTTTACGAGAATGATTCTGGGAGTGAAGGGTTTAACATATGAGGAGCGTTTGGCAGCTTTGGGCCTGTACTCACTGGTATTTAGATGAATGCAGGGGGATCTCATTGAAACCTACTGAATGTTGAATTGACTAGATAAGGTGGATATTTCCTATGGTGGAGGTATCCAGAATTAGAGGGCACAGCCTCAAAACTGAATGGCTAACCTTTTAGAACAGAGGTAATGAGGAATCTTTTTAGCCAGAGAGCAGTGAATCCGTGGAATGTTCTGCCATAGGCAGATTTGGAGGCCAAGCCTGTGGGTATATTTAAAGTGGAAGTTGATATTTTCCTGATCAGTCAGCGCATCAAATGATAAAGCAAGAAGACAGGTATATGGGGTTGAGTGGGATCCAGGATCAACCATGATGTAATGGTGGAGCAGACTTGATGGGCTGAATGGCCTAATTCTGCTCCTATGTCTTATGGTCTTCTGGAACCAACTAAATTGATAATCAAATAGTTAACTAAACTAATCACTTCAGTCTACACAAAGTCCATATCCCTCAATTTTTCTCACATTCATGCACCTATTATAGGTCCCTGATGTGTCTGCTTCTATCACCACCCAGATAACACATTCCAGGCACCCACCACTTTCTGTGTAAAAAAAAAACACCTGCCCCACACATCTTTAAAATTACCCCGCACCTTAAATGCATGCCCTCTTGTATTAATTATTTCAACTCTGGGGAAAAATATGCTGCCTATCTATGCCTCTCATAATCTTATAGACCTCTATCAGCTCTCCCCTCAGCATCCTCCGCTCCAGAGAAAACAATCCAAGTTTGTACAACCTCTTGTTACAGCACCTGGCCACAAATCCAGGCAGCATCCTGGTAAACCTCTCCTGCAATCTCTCCAAAGCCTCAATGTTCTTCCTAAAATGAGGTGACCACAAATGTATGCAATATTCCAGATGCAGCCCAACTGCGGTTTTAAAAAGCTGCAAAATAACTTCCTGACTTTTGAACTCAGTGCCTGGACTATTAAAGGCAAGCATCAATACGGTTTCTTAAGCAGCCTCTCAGCCTGCCTAGCCACTTTCAGAGAGCTATGAACTTAGCAACACTTCACATTTAGCCTGGTTAAACTCCAGATGTTATTTCTCTGCCCATATCTGCAAATGGTTTTTATTTCGCTCTATTCTTTGCCAGTCATCTACGCTATCCACAACACTACCAATCTTTATATCATTTGCAAATTTACTAACCCATCCATCCACATTTTCATCCAGGTCATTTATGTGCATGGCAAACAACAGAAGTCCCAGTACAGAACCGCGCAGAACACTACTAATCATAGAGCCCCAGCTAGAATATAGTCCCTTCAACAACCACCCTTGGTCTTCTCTGGGCAAGCCAAATCTGAATCCAAATGGCCAACTCAATGTTGATCATATGCATCTTAATCTTCTGGAGCAACAATGGTGAAGGAGCTCAGAAGATCAGGCCTTATCTATGGAAATGATTAAACAGTTGACGATTTGGGCTGAGACCCTTCTTCAGTACTGGAAAGGAATGAGGATAGGAATTAAAATGGTTGGCCACCAGGAAGTTCCACTTTTGGTGGATGGAGCAGAGGTGCTCAACAAAATGGTTCCCCAACTTACGTTGGATCTCACCAATCTAAAGGAGGCTGCATCATGAACATTGGATACAATAGACAACTCGAACAGATTTGTAGGTGGTGTTGCCTACCATCTGCCAAAAGTGAAATTATCTGGTGGTCAACCATTTTAATTCCTTTCCTCAATCCTGTTCTGACATGTGGGTCCATGGCCTCATGTTTTGCCACAATGAGGCCACTCTCAGAGTGGAGGAGCAATACTTCATCTTCTGTATGGGTAGCCTCCAGCCTGATGGCATGAACATTGATTTCTTCTTCTGGTAATTTTCCCCTCCCTCTTCCTTTCTTCTGTTCCCCACTCTTGCCTGTTACCTCTTTTCCTCACCTGCCTATCAATTCCCCCTGGTGTTCCTCCTTCTTCGCTTTCTCCCATGGTCCATTCTTCTCACCTATCAGATTCCTTCTTTTCCTACTCTTTACCGTTCCCACCCACTTTGCTTTACCTATCACCTTTTAGCTAGTCCACCTTCCCCTCTCACCACCTTTTTATCCTGGCATCTTCCACCTTCCTTTCCAGTCCCAAGGAAGGATCCAGGACTGAAATGTCAACTGTTTCTTCAGGATTTTGTGTGTGTTACTCTTGGATTTCCAGCATCTGAAGAATCTCTTGTGTTTAATCTTCACCATTGATCCTATGCATCTTAATCTTATAGATGAAGCTCTCATGAGGGACCTTGTTGAATGCCTTAATAAAATCCATATAGACAACATCCATAGCTTTATCTTCACCAAACACCCGCATTACCTCATCAAAAAACAATTAAGTTAGTATGCCAAGACTTACCCTGTACAAAGCCATGCTGGCTCTCCCTATTGAGGCTATGGTTTTCCAAATGCTCATAAGTCATGTCCCTAAGAGTTCTCTCCAGTAACTTCCCTACCACTGATCTGATGTGAGACTCACTGGTCTATAGTTTCCTGGATTATTCCTTGTTCCCTTCTTGAACAATAGAGTACTATTAGCTACTTGCCAGTCCTCCAGGACCTCGCCTCTGGCTAGAAGGGATACAGAAATATAGATCAAGGCCCGAGCAGTCTCTTCATTTACTTCTCTCAGTATCCTGGGATAAATCCCATGAGGCCCTGGGGACCTATCTACCGAAACCCAATATCACCTCCTTCTTTACTTCAAAATGCCTTAGTATATTAATATGCTCAGTGCTGATCTCCCTATCCTCCACATCTTTTTCCTTGGTAAGTACTGATGTTAAGTAATCATTAAGGAACTCATTCACCTGCATCCTTTCCATCCAAGCAAATTTTCCCCTCTTTATCCTTGAATGGTCCCATCTTCTCCCTAGTTATTCTCTTGATCCTGATCTATGTATAGAAAACCTTTGGATTCTCCTTAATCCTACTTGCCAAGGACTTTTCATAGCTCCTTCTGGCTTTCCTAATTCCCTCTTGACATCTTTTCTGGGTTTTATATAATCCCCAATGGCTCTGTTTGATTCTGGCTTCATGTGTTTACATTCTTTTCCTTTTCCTTCTTTACTAAATTTATCTCCTCCCTCACCATCCAAGGTTCTCTTACCTTGCCATCCTTCTCCTTTAATTTACTTTCAAGAAACTGGTTTCTGGTTAACTTAGATGATTACAGCTGCCAGCTTTTCAAAGCTATGGATTTGTCATTGCTATTCTGTGGTTTCTCAGGGTGCGGGTGTATTAATTTACTGAACTTTGGTATTAAACATACCCCTTCTCTGCTGTTTTTTTGGCCCTGCAAGGCAACTATGGTATTATTAAGAATATTCTGGTTTACTTACAGAAAACTCTCAATTTGAGTATTGCCTATGCAATCTGGTAACTATTGTTTTAGGAAGTAACAGTATTATTTTCAGACCGCAAACACGAGGAAATCTGCAGATGCTGGAATTTCAAGCAAAACACATAAAAGTTGCTGGTGAATGCAGCAGGCCAGGCAGCATCTCTAGGAAGAGGTACAGTCGATGTTTCGGGCTGAGACCCTTCGTCAGGACTAACTGAAAGAAGAGCTAGTAAGAGATTTGAAAGTGGGAGGGGGAGGGGGAGTTCTGAAATGATAGGAGAAGACAGGAGGGGGAGGGATGGAGCCAAGAGCTGGACAGTTGATTGGCAAAATGGATATGAGAGGATCATGGGACAGGAGGCCTAGGGAGAAAGAAAAGGGGGAGGGGGGAAGCCCAGAGGATGGGCAAGGGGTATAGTCAGAGGGACAGAGGGAGAAAAAGGAGAGAGAGAAAAAGAATGTGTATAAATAAATAAATAAATAAATAAATAACAGGTGGGGTACGAGGGGGAGGTGGGGCATTAGTGGAAGTTTGAGAAGTCAATGTTCATGCCATCAGGTTGGAGGCTACCCAGATGGAATATAAGATGTTGTTCCTCCAATCTGAGTGTGGCTTCATCTTGACAGTAGAGGAGGCCGTGGATAGACATATCAGAATGGGAATGGGACGTGGAATTAAAATGTGTGGCCACTGGGAGATCCTGCTTTCTCTGGCGGATACGGCCTCCTCTACCATCCCATTCCCATAGACTGTGGCTAAGGAAAGCAATCTGAAGCCATTCCATCAAGGGTGAGAGCTTTTTATGGGTCTAGGACATCTGCATGGGCTCATAAGGAAAGGAAACAGCTGTCCAACTCATCTTGAAATCTACTTATGATAGATTTCTCTGCTTATATTACTTGATTTTACTTTGCAATGAACAATTTTCATGACATATAGAATGCTTCATGCATATTCACTAAAGGCACAACTTGTTTCAGTGTGTGGATGGAAGTCAGTGATCTGGGAGCAGTTGATCTCCCCACTTTGAAGTTGTTAACACAAATGAAAATCTAAAAAAAGTGATGTTCTTGGCTTTTGAAATGAAAATATGGAATAGAATTCATGAAAGAGATTTGGCATTAGGTCAACATAGTGCAGGTTAAATTAAACTGTTGCTTGACAGTGAGAGTTGTTATTCAAATAAAGAAGATTGCTTCGCCGTGGTGTAACCTATTATTGTGAAATGATTTATTTGATGCAGTGGCTGCCATATTATCTCAGCAATGAATGAGTTTGACTGACGATGTGAACTTGAGTCTTGAGAGTCTTCTTGTTCAGTGTGTTTTTCCCAACTTCTAAATAAGGCACTGTTGTTAAAACCTCAAAACTATTAAAATGCTTGTAACAAGAAAACCAGCTTCTAAATCTGTGTAGATGTTTTCCTTTCCATTGTTGAGAGTGATACTCAGAGATGGTATGGAAACATAACTTTTGGCCCATCTCTATCTCAACCCATTAAAATTATTATTTTTTCTTTTACACTTGCTCATTAACACCCCACTGATGCTGTTACCAGCCACTTGGGGTAATTTAGCTGATCAAGTTAATAAACAGATTTAATGTGAGGGTAAAATATGTGAGCGCAGTTGTAGTGTATGTTGAAACTTCTGTTCAATGTTGTCTGTTCAGCAGGATACCTTTTCATGGGTGGAATTAAAAGCGGCAGGACCAGGTGAGAAGGAAAAGAGATTGCTTGAGTAAGGTGATATAAAAATACAGTCACTGCAATTATTTTTTGTGAACAGAATGAACCATAATGAGGGCAGGAAGCAGGATGGTGATGCAGTGTAAATGCATGATCATGAGATAAATTAATTAAATAAATTAAATAAAGGAAATGAATGAATAGACACCAAGTTATCATGGCAGAATAAGAAGTGAAAGGTAGTTTTTCCTCACGGAAGTTTTTTTACAGAAAGATAAAGGAGGAAACTTCTACTTGACTGAGAAAGGGAAGGGTAAGAATGAATATTCAAGTACTTTGATGATAGGGTACATGAAATTAAATGGCAACCAGTGGGCCGCTGCAAAACTTTTGGAATTCATAGGACTAAATATCACTGGCATAAATCTGAATTTATTGCTGGAGAAACAAGGTTGCAGATGACACAAAGCTGGGCGGCAGTGTTAGCAGTGAGGAGGATGCTAAGAGGATGCAGAGTGACTTGGATAGGTTGGGTGAGTGGGCAAATTCATGGCAGATGCAATTTAATGTGGATAAATGTGAAGTTATCCACTTTGGTGGCAAAAATAAGAAAACAGATTATTATCTGAATGGTGGCCGATTAGGAAAAGGGGAGGTGCAACGAGACCTGGGTGTCATTATACACCAGTCATTGAAATTGGGCATGCAGGTACAGCAGGCGGTGAAAAAGGCGAATGGTATGCTGGCATTTATAGCGAGAGGATTCGAGTACAGGAGCAGGGAGGTACTACTGCAGTTATACAAGACCTTGGTGAGACCACACCTGGAGTATTGTGTGCAGTTTTGGTCCCCTAATCTGAGGAAAGACATCCTTGCCATAGAGGGAGTACAAAGAAGGTTCACCAGATTGATTCCTGGGATGCCAGGACTTTCATATGAAGAAAGACTGGATGAACTGGGCTTGTACTCGTTGGAATTTAGAAGATTGAGGGGGGATCTGATTGAAACGTATAAAATCCTAAAGGGATTGGACAGGCTAGATGCAGGAAGATTGTTCCCGATGTTGGGGAAGTCCAGAACGAGGGATCACAGTTTGAGGATAAAGGGGAAGCCTTTTAGGACCGAGATTAGGAAAAACTTCTTCACACAGAGAGTGGTGAATCTGTGGAATTCTCTGCCACAGGAAACAGTTGAGGCCAGTTCATTGGCTATATTTAAGAGGGAGTTAGATATGGCCCTTGTGGCTACAGGGGTCAGGGGGTATGGAGGGAAGGCTGGGGCAGGGTTCTGAGTTGGATGATCAGCCATGATCATAATAAATGGCGGTGCAGGCTCGAAGGGCCGAATGGCCTACTCCTGCACCTATTTTCTATGTTTCTGTGTTTCTATGTGATGTTGAAATAGTTGTTAATAGTTTTGAGCTTTAAACAACAGTACCTTATTAAAATTAAGAGAATCTTAAAATGTCTGAAACAAAAAAGCCAGCTTTAAATATGTGTAAATGCTTCAATCTACACATCATAACATAGAACAGAACTGTAAATTCCATAGAGGAGCCAAGTGCAACTTGCTGATCAGGTTAAAACAAGGCCTCACATCAAATTGTTTTTCTTTCCATTATTGAGAGTGATACATAACATTTGGTAATTAATTTCATTTGACTATTTTTATTGCAAGCTTGTTTCAATTTTAGTGGATATTTTCTCCATTTGGATCATTGAGCAATCATCATGCTATTGAAACTGTTCCACTCATCAAAAGAAGGTCAACAAATAAAAATAAAGATGCAGACCCTTATGAATCGTGTTATCACTGACAGTGAGATTAATATTGTGTTTAGATTAATAATGCATTGGAGTCCATTGAAGCACATAGCAAAGAATGAGCAATTCAGCTGTAATTTGGACCTTTTTGATTGAAATCCTCAATCCCATGAAAGACTGTCAATTCACTAACTGTTTTGAGATGAAAATTGTGTAATAGCAAAGATGAGTCTTCACATTAAAAACATCTGAGAGACAACATTGATCTTCTGATGTCTTCAGTTTTATTCTTCAGTATAGCCAAGAGCAACTCCAATCCAAATTCATTTAGCTGTATAAAACTTTGGCATATATCCTGTTCAGCAATTTTAATTCAGTATTATGAAAAATGCAATTATTTCAAGTTATATAAATTACAAAAGAAGATCGTTATACTTGAAGCAGGAGTGATAGGGAAATTTGATCAATTTGGCAAATGTTCTTGAAATCTGCAATAGTTTTCTGACATCACTTCAATTTACCATATCATTAATAAACCTGACCTAGTATCTGCCCAATCTTGGAGTCTGCAAATATAATTTCTTAGACCCTCATTATCAAATTACATTATGTATGCTAATTTATCAGAAATGTAAACTTTGGTGAATCTAGGAGAAACTAGAAGAGAGACATGAGAATGAAGCGAAGAACAAACTACTGGAAGAACTCAACATGATAAGCTGCATCTGTGGAGGCAAGGAGTTGACATATCAAGTCAAGACTCTGTAGGCATTGTATAGAAGTGAGAGGGAGTGGAGAGACAGAGGCCAGTAGGGATAGGTGAAACCGGAGGAGGGAGAGATATGACTAGGTGGAACCAGGAGGGGGAAGGTAGTTCATTAACAAGTATATGCAATGTTGTTTGATGCCTTTCATTTGTAGTGATTGGATGATATATATCTTTTATTAAATTTTAAAAAACCCAGTGGTCAACATTGCACTAATTGACCATGTGGAAGTTTTGAAGAAATGGAAATTTCACACAGTAATTTGTGACCATTAATGAACCCAATGTTTATACATTAGTACATCACTTCCATAATTTCAGAAAAAGCAAATGAAGAAATAAGCAGCAGAATTAATGTTAATATTGAATTTGGTATTTTAGTAAAAAAAAATTCACCTCCTTTCACTACCATATGTCACTTACCTACCCAGTGCAGAACAGTACATTTTATAAAGAGGCCAACTCACTTTTCATTGTCATTTACATTACCAGAGGAGCCTATAGGGATACCTGTAGAATATAGCCAAACCATAGGATGAAACTGCAACATTATAGCAAACAGGAGAGAATCTGCAGATGCTGCAATTCCAAGCAACACACACAAAATGCTGGAGGAACTCAGCAGGCCAGGCAGCATCCATGGACGAGAGTACAGTCGATATTTTGAGCCCAGACCCCTCAGCAGGACTGATGAGAAAAAGGTGAGTAGATTTAAAAGGTGGGGGGAGGGAAACAGGGTCATAGGTGAAACAGGGAAGGGGAGGGATGAAGTAAATAGCTGGGAAGTTGGTTGGTGAAAAGGATACAGGGCTGGAGGAGTGGGAGTCTGATGGGTGGGGATAGAAGGCCATGGAAGAAAGAAATCGATGTTCATGCCATCAGGTTGGAGGCTACCTAGACAGAATATAAGGTTTTATTCCTCCAACCTGAAATGTGGCCTCATTGCGACAGTAGAGGAGGTCATGGATTGACATATGAGAATGGGAAGTGGAATGAAAATGGGTGGCCTGTGGCAGATCCTGCACCTTCTGGCGGATGGAGCAAAACAGTCACCCAATCTATGTTGTGTCTCACCGATATACAGGAGGCCACACTAGGAGCACCGGACACAGTATATGACCCTAACAGACTCACCTGGAAGGACTGTTTGGGGCCCTGAATGTTAGTGAGGGAGGAGGTGTAGGGGCAGGTTTAGCATTTGCCCGCTTGCAAGGAAGTCCCAGGAGGGAGATCAGTGGGGAGGGATGAATGGACAAGGGAGACGCGTAGGGAGTGATACCTGCGGAAAGCAGAAAGTGGAGAGGAGGGAAAGATGTGCTTGGTGGTGGGATCCTGTTGGAGATGGCAGAAGTTCCAGAGAGTTATGTGCTGGATGCGGAGGCTGATGGGGTGGTAGGGGAGGACAAGAGGAACCCTATCCTTGGTAGGGTGACTGGAGGATGGAGTAAGAGCAGACGTGCATGAAGTGGAGGAGATGCGGTTGAGGGCAGCATTGATGGTGGAGGAAGGGAAGACTCCTTTGTTCTAGAGTGAAAAGCCTTATCCTGAGAGCAGATGTGGTGGAGGCAGAGGAATTGAGAGAAGAGGATGGTGTTTTTACAAGTATTAGGGTGGGAAGAGCTATGGTCCAGGTAACTGTGAGAGTCCATGGGTTTATTGTAGACGTCAGTGGATAAGCTGTCTGCAGAGGTAGAGACAGTAAGATTGTGAAAAGGGAGGGGGATTATAACGACTGTGATGCTTCAAAAAGGTTCCTTAAAAGAAAAGGTTGGTATGTTTGAAATGATTTTTTTTCTACTTAAACCAAAATTTTAAGAATCTGCCTTTCTTGCAGGATTATTTCATGGTACATAGTTAAACCTTTAGATGATTGTATACCAATTTATCCCTGGATTAAGTATTGGCCACTTATCAGAGTACTATTTTTTTGAATACACATCCCTTTTCAACTATATTAATAGCACTGGATGAAATTACAATTCCTAAATTGTAAAATGGTAAAACTTAAAACTGTTTTTTTTAAAGTGGAAAACAGTTGTTTAAATGCTTATATATCTAGTCCTTTAGAATACCTTCAAATTTGTTTACCCACTGCTAATATCAGGCTCACTAGCCTATAATTTCTTGGCTTATTCTTCATGTCTTTCTTGAACAACGGAACAACAGTAGCTATCCTTCAGTCCTTTGGCACCTTGCCAGTGGCTAAGGATGCTTTAAATGTCTCTGCCAGGGACACTGTGATCTGTGCACTAGCTTCCCAAAAGGTCTGAGGGGACACCTCATTAGATCTTGGTGACTTATTCACTCTAGTTACTTTATTACTTTATTGTTGCCAAACAATTGATACTAGAGTGTACAATCATCACAGTGATATTTGATTCTGTGCTTCACGCTCCCTGGAGTACAAATCGATAGTAAATATAATAAAAATTAAATTATAAATCATAAATAGAAAATAGAAAAGGGGAAGTAAGGTAGTGCAAAAAACCCGAGAGGTAGGTCCGGATATTTGGAGGGTACGGCCGAGATCCGGGTCAGGATCCGTTCAGCAGTCTTACCACAGTAAGAAAGAAGCTGTTCCCAAATGTGGCCGTACGAGTCTTCAAGCTTCTGAATCTTCTCCCGGAGGGAAGAGGGACGAAAAGTGTGTTGGCTGGGTGGGTCGTGTCCTTGATTATCCTGGCAGCACTGCTCCGACAGCATGCGGTGTAAAGAGAGTCCATGGACAGAAGATTGGTTTGTCTGATGTGCTGGGCTATGTTCATGATCTCTGCAGCTTCTTTCGGTCTTGAACAGGACAACTTCCATACCAGGTTGTGATGCACTCTAGAAGAATGCTTTCAATGGTGCATCTATAAAACTCAGTGAGGGTTTCAGGGGACAGGCCAAATTTCTTCTAATTTTCCTCAAGATGGTAAGCACCTTCTCTTCTGTAATCCTGATATGGTCCATGACCTCACTACTGTTTTTCCTCAGTTCTATGGACTCTGCATCCATCATTTGAGTAAATGCAGGTGAAAAAAAATCTATTTAAGATCTCCCTCATCTCTTCCGCTTCTACGCAGAGATGACCACGCTAATCTTCGAGTGGACCAGTTTTGTTCTCTGTTATTCTTATGCTCTTAGGAGCCCCTAGGACTTCCTTTCACATTGTCTGCAAGAGCAACCTCATGTCGCCTTTTGGCCCTTCTGATTTCCTTCTTCAGTATTCTCTTTCATTTCTGATGTTCCTGAAGTATGTCATTTGTTCCTTGCTGCCAATACCTGCTATGCACCTCCTTTTTCTTAACCAGGACCTCAATAACTCAAAAACCATGGATCCCTAAACTTGTTAGCAAACTCTGTACTCTCAAAATTTCACTTTTGAAGATTTCCCACCTACCAAGCTTCCCTTTGCCAAAAAACAACCCGTCCCAATCCATACATGCCATATCCCTTCTGACGCCATCAAAACTAGCATTTCTCCAATTTAGAATCTCCAGCTGAGGACCAGTCCTATCCTTCTCCATAATTATCTTGAAACTAGTAGAATTATGATCACTAAGTCCAAAATATTCCCCTGCACTCAGCTCTGACACCTGCTCTGTCTCGCTGTGCAATGGGAGATCCAGTATTCAGTATAGGAGAAGTCATTTGTTATAATGGGAGTAATAAGAAAATGAGTAGGCAAGTACTTTTCATATGTTTTGATTTAACTTATTTTGTTTATTAAACTCAAATAATATTAGTGTTTGTAATTGTCAGAAATATTTAAAAAAATATATTGCATGGATTTTACAGCTACAGAGGTGTTTCCATGTCATGTCTTTGTCAGAGGTTCTTTGACCATGAACTAGATTCTGGAACTAGAGTAGCTTAGCAGATTGTGGGCTATTTTTCCAGGTAAGCTGACGGAGCCAGTATGAGAGGCCCCAAGTACTAACTATGAAGCATTTTGTCATACATGCTATTCCATAAGATGCATTGAATATTGAAATAAATACTATTGATCAATATTTATTTGAATAAATCTGCAAATGGCTTCTCAAAAGGTTAACAAATATTTTACAAAGCTTAGTTCTAAAATTTTCAGTTCCATTTTACCAAAATGAAATTTCAATTAAATATGGAAAATAAAATCTAACTCCTAACATCCCCTCAACACTTCTCCATTAAATATTAAAGGAAGAAGAGAGCAACATCAGAATTTCATCACAAACTCAATGATTCTGCAGCATCTATTGTGCAACAGCAGCTGCTTAAAGTTAGTCCAGACGTGATTTTTTTTTTGTATTTGCATCACTGAATCATTGCAAATCAACTTGCATTTATGTAGGATTTATTCTAAGTATTCCGCAGAAACCTTTTTTCATACATCAGTGCATACCATTATCAGGGTGAAAGTTTGGCCAGAACAATTTTTAACATCTGAATACATGTTTATGCCATGCAATATTTGGATCTGCCACAAATTTGCTTAAAAAACTTTCTAAATTACTGGACACTTAGTTTGTTAGCTGATTCATTGAATCCAGATAAGCAGATTACTGATTAAAATAAAAATAATTGAAAATGCTGAAAATTTGAAAAATAAGCAGAAAATACTGCTAAGACAGTATCTGCTCATAACCATCTGTGAAGAGGAAAGACTGGATCCACGGTGTCTACTATAGATTCTGGTGGGGGAGGAGGAGCAAATAGCCAGAGTTCAGGTATTTAGTGTTGTCAATATTTCAGTAATATTGTAAATGAGTTGTTTGATTAAGCATTCTTTTTTGTTTACATAATTCATTATGGGTTATTTGTACAAAGTATGTGAATGGCATATGTCATTACGCCACCATGACATAAGTGTGCGCCTCACTGAGGTAAAAACAAGATTAAGAGAACATGAGTTTACCTTCAGGCTCCTGTGTTTTCCTTTCAATTAGTTTTATGTTTTGGAGTTATGAAACATCACACGATGAGGAAGTTTTAAATGAGCCCGAGACAGCTACCTATCTGTTGAAGTGCAGCAAAACACTTGAGTTTTTTTTAAAAAAAGCACATCATGTGCTTCTTCAGGAAGGGACAAAGATGATCCAGCTTAAAAAAAAGCAGAAATTGGGCGAAATTCACAATGAGTACCAGGTGACAATCAAGATAAATTTACAAAAATGGAACAGAAATGGTTCGCTACATTGGAAAGATAGACGCATTTGATTGCACAAAAGACAACTGGCTGCTGCATATGGAACAAATTTAGCAATATTTTGAAGCAAATGAAATAGCCAGTCAGAAGTGAGTCCCAGTTTTGCTGAGTGCATTGGGTGGAAGAGCATAGAGTTTCTTAGAAGTTTGACTGCTTCAAACAAATCCACTGAAATGAGCTTTGCTGATGTTGTAAAAGTAATAGGGAATACTTAGAACCAAGACCATTGTTGATTGCAGAACACTATATAGACCATACATTAGTAAGTTTAAGAGCAAAACTTGCAAATACAACAAATAAAGAACATGTTGGACAGACAAAAATAAATGGACTTTACAGAGAAGAAAAAAAGTTGCAAAAAAATTAAGTTGCAGTTTCAAAAGGAGCACTAATCTGCATGCTGTTGATAAAAAATCTGATAATGATGAGAGTGATACCAGACTGAGTATCCTTAAGATTTACAATATGAAAACTAACAAAAGACAAGAAATATGTCTAACACCCAAAGTGAAAATGGAATTGCACACTGGCTCGGCTGTTTCAGTCATTCCACGAAGTATGTTTGAATGGCATTTCAAAGAATTTTCGTTATTTTTTTTTCTCCAACGGCGTTCTGAGAGGTGGGTCTGCGCAGGCGTGTGACGTCGGGCAGTGCAGCGCGGCAGATTTAAAAGGGCAGAAATCCTGCTTCGGGTTTGATTCAAAGAAGGATTCTGAGAGTCTGAGTGGGAGTGCCGAGAAAGATATTTTTGAAATTTTCGTTATTTTTTTTTCTCTAACGGCGTTCTGAGAGGCGGGACTGCGCAGGCGCGTGACGTCGGGCAGTGCATCGCGGCAGATTTAAAAGGGCAGAAATCCTGCTTCGGGTTTGATTCAAAGAAGAAGTCTGAGTGGGAGTGCCGAGAAAGATATTTTTGAAATTTTCGTTATTTTTTTTTCTCCAACGGCGTTCTGAGAGGCGGGACTGCGCAGGCGTGTGACGTCGGGCAGTGCAGCGCGGCAGATTTAAAAGGAACAGAGCCTCATAGAGCGGGCAGCGTAGTTTGCGGGCTGCAGAGTGAGGACTTAAGGGCTTCAGCTCAACGGGCTTAGGCGGAAATGGGTGAGGCGAGGAAGGTTTGGCATTCATTTTCTGTTGTTATTTGAGGAGAGGGGCAGTATGAGTGTGAGGGCAGTTTGCTGTTCTCGGTGTCGGATGTGGGAGGCCCTGGAGTCTCCAAGCCTCCCGGACGTCTACATCTGCGCTAAGTGCATTGAGATGCAGCTCCTAAGGGACCACGTTACGGAACTGGAGCTGCAGCTCGATGACCTTCATCTGGTCAGGGAGAGTGAGGAGTTGATAGAGAGGAGTTGCAGGCAGGTGGTCACGCCGGGGCCACGGGAGGCAGACAAGTGGGTCACGGTTAGGAGGGGGAAGGGGAAGAGTCAGGTAATAGGGAGTACCCCGGTGGCTGTGCCCCTTAACAATAGGTACTCCTGTTTGAGTACTGTTGGGGGGGACAGCTTACCCGGGGGAAGCGACAGTGGCCGTGCCTCCGGCACAGAGTCTGGCCCTCTAGCTCGGAAGGGTAGGGCAAGGAAGAGGAGGGCAGTTGTGAGAGGGGACTCGATAGTAAGGGGGTCAGATAGGCGATTCTGTGGACGCAGTCCAGAGACCCAGATGGTAGTTTGCCTCCCTGGTGCCAGGGTCCGGGATATTTCTGATCGTGTCCAAGATATCCTGAAGTGGGAGGGTGAGGAGCCAGAGGTCGTGGTACATATAGGTACCAATGACATAGGTAGGAAAAGGGATGAGGTCCTGAAAGGAGAATATAGGGAGCTAGGAAGGGAGTTGAGAAAAAGGACCTCAAAGGTAGTAATCTCGGGATTACTGCCTGTGCCACGCGACAGTGAGAGTAGGAATGCGATGAGGTGGAGGATAAATGCGTGGCTGAGGGATTGGAGCAGGGGGCAGGGACTCAAGTTTTTGGATCATTGGGACTTCTTTTGGCGCAGGCGTGACCTGTACAAAAAGGACGGGTTACACTTGAATCCTAGGGGGACCAATATCCTGGCAGGGAGATTAGCGAGGGCTACTGAGGTGACTTTAAACTAGAATGGTTGGGGGGTGGGAATCAAATTAAAGAGGCTAGGCATGAGGAGGTTAGTTCACAACAGGGGGATGGGAACCAGTGCAGAGAGACAGAGGGGTGTAAAGTGAGGGTAGAAGCAAAAAGTACTAAGGAGGAAAGTAAAAGTGGCAGGCCGACAAATCCAGGGCAAGCATTAAAAAGGGCCACTTTTCAACATAATTGTATAAGGGCTAAGAGAGTTGTAAAGAGCGCCTGAAGGCTTTGTGTGTCAATGCAAGGAGCATTCGTAATAAGGTGGATGAATTGAAAGTGCAGATTATTATTAATGATTATGATATAGTTGGGATCACAGAGACATGGCTCCAGGGTGACCAAGGATGGGAGCTCAACGTTCAGGAATATTCAATATTCAGGAGGGATAGACATGAAGGAAGGGGAGGTGGGGTGGCGTTGCTGGTTAAAGAAGAGATGAACGCAATAGAAAGGAAGGACATAAGCCGGGAAGATGTGGAATCGATATGGGTAGAGCTGTGTAACACTAAGGGGCAGAAAACGCTGGTGGGAGTTGTGTACAGGCCACCTAACAGTAGTAGTGAGGTCGGAGATGGTATTAAACAGGAAATTAGAAATGTGTGCAATAAAGGAACAGCAGTTATAATGGGTGACTTCAATCTACATGTAGATTGGGTGAACCAAATTGGTAAAGGTGCTGAGGAAGAGGATTTCTTGGAATGTATGCGGGATGGTTTTTTGAACCAACATGTCAAGGAACCAACTGGAGAGCAGGCTATTCTGGACTGGGTTTTGAGCAATGAGGAAGGGTTAATTAGCAATCTTGTCGTGAGAGGCCCCTTGGGTAAGAGTGACCATAATATGGTGGAATTCTTCATTAAGATGGAGAGTGACATAGTAAATTCAGAAACAAAGGTTCTGAACTTAAAGAGGGGTAACTTTGAAGGTATGAGACGTGAATTAGCTAAGATAGACTGGCAAATGACACTTATAGGATTGACGGTGGATATGCAATGGCAAGCATTTAAAGGTTGCATGGATGACCTACAACAATTGTTCATCCCAGTTTGGCAGAAGAATAATTCAAGGCAGGTAGTGCACCCATGGCTGACAAGAGAAATTAGGGATAGTATCAATTCCAAAGAAGAAGCATACAAATTAGCCAGAGAAAGTGGCTCACCTGAGGACTGGGAGAAATTCAGAGTTCAGCAGAGGAGGACAAAGGGCTTAATTAGGAAGGGGAAAAAAGATTATGAGAGAAAACTGGCAGGGAACATAAAAACTGACTGTAAAAGCTTTTATAGATATGTAAAAAGGAAAAGACTGGTAAAGACAAATGTAGGTCCCCTACAGACAGAAACAGGTGAATTGATTATGGGGAGCAAGGACATGGCAGACTAATTGAATAATTACTTTGGTTCTGTCTTCACTAAGGAGGACATAAATAATCTTCCAGAAATAGTAGGGGACAGAGGGTCCAGTGAGATGGAGGAACTGAGCGAAATACATGTTAGTAGGGAAGTGGTGTTAGGTAAATTGAAGGGATTGAAGGCAGATAAATCCCCAGGGCCAGATGGTCTGCATCCCAGAGTGCTTAAGGAAGTAGCCCAAGAAATAGTGGATGCATTAGCGATAATTTTTCAAAACTCATTTGATTCTGGACTAGTTCCTGAGGATTTGAGGGTGGCTAATGTAACCCCACTTTTTAAAAAAGGAGGGAGAGAGAAACCGGGGAATTATAGACCGGTTAGCCTAACGTCGGTGGTGGGGAAACTGCTGGAGTCAGTTATCAAAGATGTGATAACAGCACATTTGGAAAGCGGTGAAATGATTGGACAAAGTCAGCATGGATTTGTGAAAGGAAAATCATGTCTGACGAATCTCATAGAATTTTTTGAGGATGTAACTAGTAGAGTGGATAGGGGAGAACCAGTGGATGTGGTATATTTGGATTTTCAAAAGGCTTTTGACAAGGTCCCACACAGGAGATTAGTGTGCAAACTTAAAGCACACGGTATTGGGGTTAAGGTATTGCTGTGGATGGAGAATTGGTTAGCAGACAGGAAGCAAAGAGTGGGAATAAACGGGACCTTTTCAGAATGGCAGGCGGTGACTAGTGGGGTACCGCAAGGCTCAGTGCTGGGACCCCAGTTGTTTACAATATATATTAATGACTTGGATGAGGGAATTAAATGCAGCATCTCCAAGTTTGCGGATGACACGAAGCTGGGTGGCAGTGTTAGCTGTGAGGAGGGTGCTAAGAGGATGCAGAGTGACTTGGATAGGTTGGGTGAGTGGGCAAATTCATGGCAGATGCAATTTAATGTGGATAAATGTGAAGTTATCCACTTTGGTGACAAAAATAGGAAAACAGATTATTATCTGAATGGTGGCCGATTAGGAAAAGGGGAGGTGCAACAAGACCTGGGTGTCATTATACACCAGTCATTGAAAGTGGGCATGCAGGTACAGCAGGCGGTGAAAAAGGCAAATGGTATGCTGGCATTTATAGCGAGAGGATTCGAGTACAGGAGCAGGGAGGTACTACTGCAGTTGTACAAGGCCTTGGTGAGACCACACCTGGAGTATTGTGTGCAGTTTTGGTCCCCTAATCTGAGGAAAGACATCCTTGCCATAGAGGGAGTACAAAGAAGGTTCACCAGATTGATTCCTGGGATGGCAGGACTTTCATATGAAGAAAGACTGGATGAACTGGGCTAGTACTCGTTAGAATTTAGAAGATTGAGGGGGGATCTGATTGAAACGTATAAAATCCTAAAGGGATTGGACAGGCTAGATGCAGGAAGATTGTTCCCGATGTTGGGGAAGTCCAGAACGAGGGGTCACAGTTTGAGGATAAAGGGGAAGCCTTTTAGGACCGAGATTAGGAAAAACTTCTTCACACAGAGAGTGGTGAATCTGTGGAATTCTCTGCCACAGGAAACAGTTGAGGCCAGTTCATTGGCTATATTTAAGAGGGAGTTAGATATGGCCCTTGTGGCTACGGGGATCAGGGGGTATGGAGGGAAGGCTGGGGCGGGGTTCTGAGTTGGATGATCAGCCATGATCATAATAAATGGCGGTGCAGGCTCGAAGGGCCAAATGGCCTACTCCTGCACCTATTTTCTATGTTTCTATGTTTCTATACTGTCCCTGAAGACATCCAACTAAGAACTTATACTGGAGAAATGATAGCTCCTGTGGGAATGACATTCATAACAGTGAGGTACAACAACCAACAAGCCACACTGGGTTTGTATGTGGTAAAAATAGGAAGATCAGCATTGCAGGGTCATCAGTGGCTGAAACAGCTGCAACTTGACAGGATATTCATCCACCATTTGCATACCATATTTCCTCCAAGAGAGACAACTGAAAGTGAATAAAGAAACGTACTGGATGATGCACAGACGTGTTCAAGGGTAGCATTCAGAAACTCAAACGTATCAAGGGTAAAATAGCGTTAAATAAAAATGCTGCACCCAAATTTTACAAAACCTGTCCAACTCCTTCTACCATCTGTGATAAAGTACTAGAGAGCGAGATTGCATGGAGGCTGAGGAAATACTTTCTATGCTTGAGTGGAGCCCATGGGTAACACCAGTTGTCCCAGTAACTAAGAAGATTTTATCAGAATCTGTGGTGATCTTAAGGTCACCATCAACCCAGACACTGTTATCACCATCATGATCCACATCATCCAGTGAAGTTTGCTTATGACACCTTGCCTTAGGTGCAGTCATGTCACATGTTTTGAGTGATGGAAGTGAATGACCCATCGGCTTTGCATCATGTTCCCTTGCTGCACAGATTGACAGAGGGACCTTGAGTCTGGTTTGGGGTGTAAAATGTTTCAATCAGTACTTGTATGGGAGAGAGTTTACCTCATTACTGATCATCAACCATGAGTGTCCATTTTCAATCCACAGAAGGGTGTTTCACTAACAGCAGCAATACAAATGCAGAAATGGTCTCTGTTTCTTGGGGAACACAATTACAAGATCAATTCAAAAGGATGACTGATCATGGAAATATTGATGGATTGTCTTGTTTACTTTTGGTAAAGGAAATACCCGAAAAGAGACCACTCCTCTTCATATATTCTCCCAAATGCAATTCAAAAGCCTCCCTATTACAGCAGAGATGATTGAAAGGGAAAACTGGCAAGACCCCACACCCTCGGGTGCTCATGGCAACTCAAAATTGCTAGAATGTGCAGAAGGAACTCCAGTTCCCCTACTTTTACCAGTGCCGGCATGAACTTGTCTTTGTTGAGGGCTGCCTTGTGGGTATAGAGATGGTTGTACCATCCAAGCTGAGGACTAAAGTGTTGGAGGAGCTACATGCCGGTCATCTAGGGGTGGTCAACACAAAAGTGTAGGCTCAAAGCTTTGTCTGATAGTCTGGGATCGATCAGCAGGTTGAGCAGCTTGCCTTGCACTGTTCAGGATGCCAACATGCCCAGATGATGCCAAGAGCATCTTGGAGAAGAAGGAAGAAAAGAGAAGAATGGTGTACAGAGTTGTGAGAGCCACTTCCTAAAATCCCAGAATCAACTCCTTCAAACACCATGGAGGAGGCCCCAGAACCTGAATTTGTTTCACAGTCACTAGTCTTAGCTGTCAGTCTCAGTAATCCCCCTTGTCGGGAAAGATGTCAGGAAAGAAATCCTCCACGGTGATTACATCTTTAGTCCTGAATGAGACTCTTAAAATTTACTATTTTTCCTCTCCCTCTATCTCTCTATCTCAATCTCTCTCTCATTTAATATTTCAGTAATATTGTAAAGATATTGCTTGTATAAGCATCCTTTGCTGTTACATAATTCTTTACAGTAATTGTTATATGGTTATATACGTATGAAGTATATGAATGACATACACCTTTATTCCATGACGTCATAAGTGCATACCTCATTAAAGTAAAAATGAAGCATAAGCATTCTCCTGGTCTCTGTGTTTTTCTTTTGATTAGTTTTGTTTTGGCGTTACAAAATCTAACAAAGCCCTTTGTTGATATCAATGACATAGTTAACGATTAACGATCTGGAAAAGGGGACTGAATGTAGTGTATCTAAGTTTGCTGATAATACTAAATTGAGTGGAAAAGCAAATTTTGCAGAAGATACGGAGAGTCCGCAGAAAGATATAGATAGGTTAAGTGAGTGGGCAAGGGTCTGGCAGATGGAGTACAATGTTGGTAAATGCAAGGTCATCCACTTTGGAAGGGAAAATGGTAGGAAATTGCAGCATGCTGCTGTGCAGAGGGACTTGGGAGTGCTTGTGCATGAATCACAAAAGGTTGGTGTGCAGGTGCAGCAGGCTATCAAGAAGGCAAATGGAATGTTGGCCTTCATTGCTAGATTGATTGAATTTAAGAGCAGGGAGGTCATGCTGCAACTGTGAGGCCACACCTGGAGTACTGTGTGTAGTTCTGGTCTCCTTACTTGAGGAAGGATATACTGGCTTTGGAGGTGTTGCAGCAGAGGTTTACCAGGTTGATTCCAGAGGTGGGGGGGTTAGACTATGAAGAGAGATTGAGTTGCCTGGGACTGCACTTGCTGGAATTAAGAATGAGAGTAGATCTTATAGAAATATATAAAATTATAAGAGGGATAGATAAGATACAGGCTGGAAAGTTGTTTCCACTGGTTGGTGAGACTAGAACTAGGGGACATAGCCTCAAGATTCGGGGGAGTAGATCTAGAATGGAGATGAGGAGGAACTGCTTTTCCCAGAGAGTGGTGAATCTTTAGAATTCTCAGCCCAATAAAGCAGTGGAGGCTACCTCAGTAAATATGTTTTAAGACAAGGTTGGATAGATTTTTGTATAGCAGGGGAATTAAGAGTTATGGGGGAACGGCAGGTAGGTGGATCAGCCATGATCTTATCGAATGGCAGAGCAGACTCAATGGGCCGGATGGCTTACTGCTGCTCCTATTTCTTATATCCAATGAACAGCTGTTAGGGAGCTAGGAAAGAGAATTAAAAATAAAGTTCTCTTCAGGTTATTTCATGGATATGCAATTCTGAGTACAATAAAATAAATAAATATGACCTGATGAAAGAGATCACTTTCGACTTTGGATCACATGTTGCATTTCAACAGACTAGGAATTAATATTAATTAATCTAGAGGTTTACTAATATGATAGGATTGGTTTAAATTAACTTGCCAGGGAAAAGGGAACTTGAGTATTGAAGAGAGGAATAGTGTTGGGAATTGAACGTGACAAATTAGTATGTTTGGAAGGCAGAAGATAGGAAGGTTCGTCAATAGAGTCTTATTGTACCAATACAACATACTTTAATGGAAAACATCAAATGAATGAGACAGATGAGTGACATGGAAGTATGTCACAATAATTACTGGTAGATAACTTAAAAACTCATTCTTAAATAAATGACTGCTCATGTTAGGCCATATACTTTATACTTTATTGTCACCAAACAATTGGTACCAGAATGTACAATCATCACAGTGATATTTGATTCTGCGCTTCACACTCCCTGGATTACAAATATTAAATATTAAAAATATTAAAAGTAGTTAAAATGAGTAAATATTAAAAATTTAAATTATAAATCATAAATAGAAAATAGAAAAATGGGAAGTAAGGTAGTGCAAAAAAACTGAGAGGCAGGTCTGGATATTTGGAGGGTACGGCCCAGATCCAGGTCAGGATCCGTTCAGCAGTCTTATCCCAATTGGAAAGAAGCTGTTCCCAAATCTGGCCGTATGAGTCTTCAAGTTCCTGAACCTTCTCCCGGAGGGAAGAGGGACGAAAAGTGTGTTGGCTGGGTGGGTCGTGTCCTTGATTATCCTGGCAGCACTGCTCCGACAGCGTGCGGTGTAAAGTGAGTCCACGGACGGAAGATTGGTTTGTGCGATGTGCTGTGCCGTGTTCACGATTCTCTGCAGCTTCTTTCAGTCTTGGACAGGACAACTTCCATACCAGGTTGTGATGCACCCTAGAAGAATGCTTTCTAGGTGTATCTATAAAAACTAGTGAGGGTTTTAGGGGACAGGTCAAATTTCTTTAGTTTTCTCAGGAGGTAAAGGCGCTGACTACAGAGAGACAGACAGACATACTTTATTGATCCTGAGGGAAATTGAGTTTCGTTACAGTTGCACCAACCAAGAATAGACTATAAATATAGCAATATAAAACCATACATAATAAAATAATATGTATATTATGCCAGATGGAAATAGGTCCAGAACCAACCTATTGGCTCAGGGTGTCTGACCCTCCAAGGGAGGAGTTGTAAAGTTTGATAGCCACAGGTGGGAATGACTTTCTATGACGCTCAGTGTTGCATCTCGGTGGAATGAACATTAAAGCCTGAGGAAATAACTTCAGTTCCTTACAAAATCTTGTGATTTCAATGAGGTTATCTCTCATCATTCTAAAGTACCATGAATATTGATAAGTCTTATTAACACCTCGTAACAGAACACCCACAGCCACTGAAGATACGAAAGAGGGAAATGAAGACATTTTGAGAAAGGGGAATGAAAATTATTGCAAAGATAAATATAGTGAAATATTAAAGAGTTATGCATCTTTGAAAATAGATCAATAGCCCAGACCGAGTGAAGCAAGAAAGAAAATGGAAACTGTTTTATATATGCAGACTACATCAAACAATGTTGTTGAAGCCCATTTGATGTAGTCTACATATATTTTCAGAGGGTTTTGAAAAAGTTCTGAATGGCTGAATTTTCAAAGTAAAAAAGCCATGGGATCCATGGAGAAATAGCATTGGATCCAAAACTATCTCACTAGCAGGAAAGAAAGTCTAATTGACAAATACATCGGGTGGTAGGCACTGACACTTTTTGCTGAAATGGGCGGGGGTGGGGAGGGAGATTGATGCATTAATGCTTGCTCCTGCTTGCTTCAGGGAGGGGGGAGAGAGGGCAGCTTTGGGGTTCTAACGGTTTTCTGTTGTTCATTCTTTTGTGATTCTTCTGTTTTTTGTGTATGTCTGCGAAGACAAGCATTTCAGGTTGTATACTGTATACATTCACTGAAATTAAATGGAACCATTTGAACAATATTAGAATATAGAAGATAAAAAATGTATGATGGCAGGATTAAAGCGTGGGAATAAATGGATCCTTTCCTGGCTGGCTGCCAGTGATTAGTGGTGTTGGCAAAGTATCTTTTTAAATTTGATGTCAATGATTTGGATGATGGAATTAATAGTTTTGTTGAAAAGTTTGCAGACAATATGAAAATGGATGAGGAGCAGGTAGTTTTGTGGAAGTAGAGAGACAGCAGAAGGACTTGTATAGATTAGGAGAATGGGCAGAGAAATAGCAGATGGAATATAGTGTCAAGAAATGTATGGTCATGCACTTTTGTAGAAGAAATGAAAGGGTTGACTATTTTCTAAATGTTGAGAAAATATATTAAAAAACTGAGGTGCAGAGGAACTTTGGAGTCCTTGTGCAGGATTCCCTACAGATTAATTTGCAGGTTGAATAGGTACTGAGGAAGGCAAATACAATGTTCGCATTCATTTCAAAAGGACTAGAATATAAATGCAAGGATGCAATGTTGAGACTTTATAAATCACTGGTGACGTTTCACTTGGAGTATTGTGAACAGTTTTGGGCTCCTTATCTTAAAAAAGGGTGTACTGAAACTGGAGAGGATTCAAAGAATGTTCACAAAAATGATTCCAGGATTGAATGGCTTGTCATATGAAGAGCATTTGATGGCTCTGGGCCTGTATTCATTAGGATTCAGAAGAATGAGGGGTGACCTCATTGAAACCTATCGAATGTTGAAAGGCCTCAATGGAGTGGATGTGGAGAGGATGTTTCCTATGGTGGGAGAGTTAAGACCAGAGGTCACAGCCTCAGAATATAAGGGTGACCTTTTAGAATGGAGATGAGGAGGAATTCCACATTTCTTCAGCCAGAGACTGGTAAATCTGAACTCTTTGCCACAGGCAACTGTTGAGGCCAAGTGTTTGTGCATATTTAAGATTGGAGTTGATAGATTCTTGATTGGTCGTGGCATGAAGGGATTCAGGGAGAAGGCAAGATATTGCAGCTGAGAGGAAAATAGGGTCAGCCATGATGAAATAACAGAGGAGACTCGATGGGTCAAATGGACTAATTCTGCCTCTCATATATCTTATGATCTTTATGGTTTTTTGGAAATAGGAGCAGAAATATGCCCTTGGGGCCATTAGGTTTGCTCCACCATTCAATAAGATTATGGCTAATCTGACTGTTGAATTTACCTGCTTTTCCGTATCACCGTAAATTTCCCTGCCATATAAATATCTTTCTAACTGTGTCTTAAATATATTTAATGAGACAGCCTCCACTACTTCTTCGGGCAGAGAATTCCGCAGATTCACTACTCTGGGAAAAACAGTTTAGCCTCATCTCCAATATTTCCTAAATCTTACGGCCATGTTCCCTAGTTCCCCTTTTATTCGTCTGAATCCTTTATTGTCACTGGGGACTTTAATCATTGTAACCTACGTGCCATGCTTCCAAGATTTTACCAAAATGTATCATGCACCACAAGGGGAAATAAAACCTTAGGTCACGTCTACACAAATGTGGCTGACACTTACAAAGCCACTACCCTCCCCCACCTGGGACAGTCCGACCATCTTTCATTGTTTCTGCTTCCCAAGTATAGCCCGGTCATGAAACGTGTGAAACCCACAATAAAGACTATTAAGATCTGTCTGGAGGGTGCTGACTCTGCTCTTCAGCACCAATTCCAGTACACAGACTGGAGCTCATTTGCTGTCTATGCCACCACAGACTCTCAGATTAACATTGATTTATATAACAGCTCTGATCTTGAGCACATCAACAAGTGTGTAGATAGAGTGACATCACAAAAACAAATAAAAGTTTTCCCCAATCAGAAACCACGGCTGAACAGAGTAGTTCGCCTGCTGCTCAAAGCCAGAGATTCAGCCTTCAGGTCTGGAGACCGGGAGGCTTACAGCGCAGTCAGGGCCAACCTGAGGAGGGGAATCTCTCAGGCTAAACACATAAACAGAGAATCGAGGAGTATTTCAACTCCTTGGACCCCCGGCGCATGTGGCATGGCATACAGGTCATTACAGACTTCAAACCACCTAGTACTGTGCCCCCTTCCAGCTCTGCTTCCCTCCCTGATGAGCTCAATTACTTCTACGCTCGCTTTGACCGAGAGAACAAGGAGGTCACCCTCCAAAGCAGATCTCCCACCTGGTGAACTGCCTCTCTCACTTTCCACCTCCGATGTTTGCGCCACCCTGAGCAGGGTGAATGTACGGAAGGCAGCTGGTCCGGATGGAATACCTGGCCGTGTGCTCAGACTCTGTGTAGGGCCGTTGGCCGGGGTCTTCACAGACATTTTTAATCTGTCCCTGGCCCAGGCAGTTGTCCCCACAAGCTTCAAGATCGCCACCATCGTGCCAGTGTCGAATCATTCCACTGTCACAGGCCTGGATGACTTCCGCCCAGTTGCACTTACCCCCATCATTACAAAGTGCTTTGAGAGACAGGTTCTGTCACATCTGAAGACCTGTCTGCCCTCTACCCTGGACCCCCATCAATTTGCCTATCGCACCAACGGGTCAACAAAGGATGCCATCTCCACGGCACTTCACTCTGCCCTGACCCACTTGGGCAGCCCCAACTCTTACGTCAGAATGCTGTTCATTGACTTTAGTTCGGCATTCAATACTGTGATCCCCTCCAAGCTGATCGCCAAACTTCACTAACTTGGTATCAGCTCATCCCTCTGCAATTGAACCTGGACTTTCTGACTAACAGACCCCAATCAGTTAAGTTAGACAACCTCTCCTCCTCCACTCTCACCCTGAACACTGGCATGCCTCAAGGCTGTGTGCTGAGCCCTCTTCTGTACTCCCTTTTCACCTATGACTGCATTCCTGTACATGGTTCTAACTCCATAATCAAGTTCGCATACGATACTACAGTGGTTGGCCTGATCAGAGGGGATGATGAGATGGCCTACAGGGACGAGGTCCAGCACCTGGCCGCGTGGTGTGCCGACAACAACCTGGCCCTTAACACCCAGAAGACCAAGGAGATCATTGTGGACTTCAGGCATGCTAGGAACCACACTCACGTCCCCATCTGCATCAACAGAGCTGTAGTGGAATGTGAACCAAGCTTCAAATTCCTCAGTGTCCCCATTTCCAAGGATCTCACCTGGTCCCTGAACTCCTCCATCCTGATCAAAAAGGCGCAACAGTGCCTTTATTTCCTGCAGAGCATCAAGAAAATTCACCTCTGTCCCAGGATACTGACGGACTTTTACCGCTGTACCATTGAGAGCATACTCACCAACTGCATCTCAGTGTGGTATGGCAATTGTCCCGTATCAGACCGCAAAGCACTCCAGCGTGTGGTGAAAACTGCCCAGCGGATTATCAGCACCCAATTGCCCACCATTGAGAACATCTACCATAAATGCTGCCTGGGCAGGGGGAAAAGCATTATCAAGGATGCATCTCACCCTAACCATGAACTTGTTACTCTCCTCCCATCCGGTAGGCGCTACAGGAGCCTCTGCTCCCGCACCAGCAGGCACTGGAAGAGCTTCTTCCCTGAGGCTGTGACCCTGCTGAACCTCACGTCACAGCACTAAGCAGTATTGCACCCATATTGTACTATGTCAGTACTTTTATATTTGTGTGCTGTAGCACTTTTTATTCGCAGTTATTTTGCAACTAACACTACTCTTTGCATTTCTGGTCAGATGCTAACTGCATTTCATTGGCTTTGTATCTGTGCTCGGTACAATGACAATAAAGTTGAATCTAATCTAATCTAAGTGTAGTCCCAGGCAACTTACTCTCTCCTCAAGGGCTAACTCCCTCATCTCCAGAAACTCCTCTGCACTGTCTCCATATCCAGTATGATTTTCCACAAGTAAGGAGATCAGAATTACAGGCTTGGTCTCAGCTCTGTGCTGTACAGTTGCTGTATAACCTCCCTGCTTTTAAATTCAATCCCTCTATCAATGAAGACCAACATTCCATATTCAACATCTGCCGTAAGTATACCCTGTGACTTGGCTCCATTTCATAGATTCACCACTCTTGAATGAAAGAAATTCCTCTTCATCTCCATTCTAAAAGGACGGCCCCCGATTTTGAGGCTGTGTCCTCTGGTCCTAGGAACCTTCACCATAGGAAGTATCCTTTTGACATCCACCCTATGAAGGCATTTCAACATTCGATAGGTTTCAATTAGGTTATCCCTCATTCTTTCCAAATTCCAGTGAGTACAGGCCCAGAGCCATCAAATGCTCATAATATTATAAGCCTTTCAATCCAGGAATCATATTTGTGAACCTCCTTTGTATCTTCGCTAATGTCAGCACATCCTTTCTTAGATAAGGAGCCCAAAACTGCTCACAATGCTCCAGGTGAGGCCTTACCAGTACTTTATAAAGCCTCAACATTACATCCTTGCTTTTTTATTCTAGTCCTCTCAAAATGAAGGCTAACATTGCATTTGCCTTCCTCACTACAGACTCAAACTGCAAATTGACTTTTAGGGGAATCCTGCACAAGGACTCCCAAGTCCCTTTGCACCTCAGATTTTTGAATTTTCTTTCCACTTAGAAAATAGTCTATTCTTTTATTTCTTCTACTGAAGTGCATGACCATATACTTCCCAACTTTGTATTCCATCTTTCACTTCCTTGCCCATTCTCCTAATCTGGCTAAATCCTTCTGTAGCCTTCTACTTCCTCAAAATTACCTGACCCTCCACCTATCTTCTTATTGCCCACAAATTTGGCCACAATGCTATCAATTCTGTCCTCCAAATCATTGACTTATGATGTAAAAAGAAGCAGTCCCAACACAGACCCCTGTGGAACACCACTAGTCACTGGCAGCCAACCAGAAAATTATTCTCACTCTTTGCCTCCTGCCAATCGGCCACTGCTTTATCCATCCTTATATCTTTCCTGTTAACTTGTCTTAACTTGTTAAGCAGCCTCTTCTGTGGCACCTTGTCAAAGGCCTTCTGAAGATCCAAATACACATCAACCAATAGATACTCCCTTGTCTACCCTGCTGTTCCACAACTCTAATTTTGAAATGGAATAACCGTAACAAGTGGATGCTACAACTGTTTGGTTTCGCTTGAACAAATGGACCCAAGTTCGATAGTTTCTTCAAAACCCACTTTATTGTTAATACAGAGAAGAAATTAGAGAGTTACGAGAAATGCTTTATATCGTACACTACCTACACCGCTGATAGGGAGGGCCAACTGAAGCAACCCCTAGTAGTCTACACCGCCGAGAACACTTAGCAACGTCTGAGTGGTCCCTGAAGCAGGCGATCGGCCGTGGACTGGCTAGGGTGGAGGTCCTTGGCGCCGTTTCAGTTGTGTGGCCTGAAGGTAGGACCCAGGTGAGTGGTCTGTGCAAGAAAGAACTTGCACACCTTTATAGCACTATCGCCACCTCCCAGTCCAGCTGGAAGGGGCCAAGCATCCAATCCAACACCTACACGACCCCAACTTGGACCAGTTGCAAGTCTTGGTCATGTATTAAGCCAACATACATCCTTCACCCCTGCAGGTCCCACAATTGGGTGGCCTTCCACAGTCAGCCTCTGCCTCCCCAGGGACAATGCATCCTAATAAGCTTACAATCAAACAATATGGAAAACATTTTTAGAGACAAGGTAATTGATTGCTTTTATGTAAATCAGCATTTTTAGCTTGCTTTCATGTATTGTCATCCAGTATACTTTATACTTTATTGTCACCAAACAATTGGTACTAAAACATACAATCATCACAGCGATATTTGATTCTGCGCTTCACAGTCCCTGGATTACAAATATTAAATATTAAAAATATTTAAAATAGTTACAATTAGTAAATATTAAAAATTTAAATTACAAATCATAAATAGAAAATAGAAAAATGGTAAGTAAGGTACTGCAAAAAAAACGAGAGACAGGTCCGGATATTTGGAGGGTATGGCCCAGATCCGGGTCAAGATCCGTTCAGCAGTCTTATCACAGTTGGAAAGAAGCTATTCCTAAATCTGGCCATATGAGTCTTCAAGCTCCTGAATCTTCTCCCGGAGGGAAGAGGGACGAAAAGTGTGTTGGCTGGGTGGGTCGTGTCCTTGATTATCCTAGCAGCACTGCTCCAACAGCGTGCGGTGTAAAGTGAGTTCATGGACGGAAGATTGGTTTGTGTGGTGTGCTGCGCCATGTTCACGATCTTCTGCAGCTTCTTTCAGTCTTGGACAGGACAACTTCCATACCAGGTTGTGATGCACCCTAGAAGAATGCTTTCTACGGTGCATCTATAAAAATTAGTGAGGGTTTTAGGGGACAGGCCAAATTTCTTTAGTTTTCTCAGGAAGTAAAGGCACTGGTGGGCCTTCTTGGCAGTGAACTCTGCTTAATTGGACCAAGTCAGGTCATTTGTGATATTGACCCTGAAGAACTTAAGGCTTTTGACCTGTTCCACTTGCGCACCACCAATGTAAATTGGGTCGTGCGGTCCGCTACTCCTTCTGAAGTCACCAACCAATTCCTTCGTCTTGCTGGGATGTATATATATGTAAGTGGGGAAGAAAGGACATTGGACATTGACACAGGCCCTGGACAAGACTAGGATGCGGGCCTGGGCTAGATCATGGACAAAAAACACAGAACCCAGACAAGGAGCCTGGACTAGTGACACAGAACTCCAGCCCCAGAGCCCAGACAAGGACCCAGAACCTGGGTCTTGGTTAGGACTCAGGACTTAGGATGTTGGCAAGGACAGGAAATGGCTACAGGACTCGACATGGCTTGGGTTCTTTATGGCTTGGGTATTTCAAGGCAAGGACATGACAACTCTTGGGTTTGGACTCTGAGCCAAAGACTGGACAAGGACCCAGAACCTGGGTCTTAACTCAGGCTCAGACTCCAGAACTAGGCAAAGACATGACATGGTCTTGGAGACAGGGCTAGGCAAGGCTACAGGATAGAACAAGAGACTCCTGGACAAGACAAGGGGCTTTGACAAGACGAGGTACTACTGGGCTAGGTGAGGCACAAGGATAGGACAAGACCCCAAAGCCTTGACTTGGTCTTGGGAGACAGGAACACAGAACACAGAGCCAGGACCCCTCCTTGGGAACAGGACATAGAGCCAGGACTCATACACAAAACAGAGACAGTTCCCAACACAAGGTAGCAGCAAACAGCCAGACCTACCTAGCAAAGGCATGGACACAGAGACAGTTCCCATCTCAAGGTAGCAGTAAATGGCTAGACCTGCCTAGCAAAGGAGTGGATACAAAGAGACAGTTCCAAACAACAAAAGGTAGTTCCTTATCTAGACACAACAAGGCTCCAGTCTTGTTCTGGCAGTTGAACTTGACAAGGATACAGGCAAGGACACTGGCAGAGGCAAGGCTTCAGGCACTGGGCTTGCAGGGCAGGGCTTCAGGAGGAAGGGGCAGAGAAGGAATTCAGACAGGAGGTTTTGACAGGAACAATCCAGCAGCCAAGCCCTGATCTCCGGAGGTATTTATGTGTCTGCCCAAACAAGAATCACGTGCCTTAATTAGAGCACCCAACAGAAAAATGGAAAACTGGAAAACCTAGAATACGAATCGACAGACCAGACCATGAGCCGGAATGCGGACTTCATGGACCGGACCATGACACCACTTGTTAAAAAATTCTTTACTGTATCCATTTTAATACCCTACTCACTCTACCCATACACTATACACTTACCTATACACCTTCTTGTTATTTCTTCAAAGAATTCCAACTGATTTGTCAGGCAAGATTTTCCCTTCAGGAAACCACGTTAACTTTGACCTATTTTATCATGTGCCTCCAAGTACCCCAAAACTACATCCTTAACAGTCGACTTTAACATTATCTCAAGAACTGCAGGGAGCAGGGCTTCAGGTTCTTGGATCATTGGGATTTCTTCTGGGGGAAATATGACCTGTTCAAAATAGACAGGTTACACCTGAACCCGAAGGGGACCAATATCCTGGTGGGAAGGTTTAATAGAGCCGTTAGGGAGGGTTTAAACTAATTTGGCAGGGGGATGGGAACCGGAATGATAGAGCAGAGGAAGGGGAAAACAGAAATTAATCTAAGATATTGAGCAGTAAAGATGTCAGGAAAGACAGGCAGGTGATGGGGCAAATTTGTAGCCATTGGGATGAGTTGCAGTGCAATAAAGTTGCAGTGAAATCAAAGCAAAAGGTACCAAATACTGGTCTTAAGGTGTTATACTTAAATGCACGCAACATTAGGAATAAGGTGGATGATCTTGTTGTACAGCTACAGATTGGCATGCATGATATTGTGGCCATCACTGAGATGTGGCTAAAGGATGCATGTCTCTGGGAGCTGAACTTCCAAGGATACACGGTGTATCGGAAGGATAGGAAGGTAGGCAGAGGGGGAGGTTTGGCTGTATTGGTAAGAAATGATATTAAATCATTAGAAAGGGGTGAGATAGGATCGGAAGGTGCAGAATCTTTATGGGTTGAGCTCAAAAATCGCAGGGGTAAAAGACCCTGATGGTAGTTATTTATAGGCCTCCAAACAGCTGCAGTGATGTGGACTACAAATTACAACAGGAAATAGAAAAGACTTGTCAGAAGGGCAGTGTTACGATAATTGTAGGGATTTTAACATGCGAGTGGATTGGGAAAATCAGGTCGGCACTGGATCTCAAGAGAGAGGATTTGTAGAATGTCTGCGAGTTGGCTTTTTAGAACAGCTTGTTGTTGAGCCCACAAGAGAATCAGCTGTACTGGATTGGGTATTGTGTAATGAACCGGAGGTGATTAGAGAGATTGAGGTAAAGGAACCCTTAGGAGGCAGTGATCATAATATGATTGAGTTCACTGTGAAATTTGAAAAAGAGAAGCCAAAATCTGATGTGTTGTTATTTCAGTGGAGTAAAGGAAATTATAGTGGCATGAATAGCGTAAAGGTAGATAAATCTCCCAGACCAGGTGGAATGCACCCTCGTTTTCTGAAGGAAGTAGCTGTGGAGATTGCAGAGGCATTAGCGATGATCTTTCAAAAGTCGATAGATTCTGGCACGGTTCTGGAGGACTGGAAGATTGCAAATGTCATTCTGCTGTTTAAGAAGGGAGCAAGGAAGCAAAAAGGAAATTATAGACCCGTTAGCTTGACATCGGTGGTTGGGAAGTTGTTGGAGTCGATTGTCAAGGATGAGGTTACAGAGTACCTGGAGGCATATAGATAGGCAAAACTCAGCATGGATTCCTTAAAGGAAAATCCTGCCTGACAAACCTATTACAATTTTTTTGAGGAAATTATAAGTAGGCTAGACAAGGGAGATACAGTGGATGTTGTATATTTGGATTTTCAGAAGGCCTTTGACAAGGTGCCACACATGAGGCTACTTAACAAGATAAGAGCCCATGGAATTACGGGAAAGTTACATACGTGGATAGAGTGTTGGCTGATTGGCAGGAAACAGAGAGTGGGAATAAAGGGATCCTATTCTGATTGGCTGCTGGTTACTAGTGGTGTTCCACAGGGGTCCGTGTTGGGGTCGCTTCTTTTTACATTGTACATCAATGATTTGGATTATGGAATAGATGGCTTTGTGGCTAAGTTTGCTGGCGATACGAAGATAGGTGGAGGGGCCAGTAGTGCTGAGTAAACAGAGAGTCTGCAGAGAGATTTGGATAGATTGGAAGAATGGGCAAAGAAGTGGCAAATGAAATACAAGGTGGAAATTGTATGGTTATGCACTTTGGCAGGAGAAATAAATGGGCAGACTATTATTTAAATGGGGAGAGAATTCAAAGTTCTGAGATGCAACTGGACTTGGGAGCCCTCGTACAAGATACCCTTAAAGTTAACCTCCCGGTTGAGTCGGTGGTGAAGAAGGCGAATGCAATGTTGGCATTCATTTCTAGAGGAATAGAGTATAGGAGCAGGGATGTGACGTTGAGGCTCTATAAGGCGCTGGTGAGACCTCACTTGGAGTACTGTGGGCAGTTTTGGTCTCCTTATTTAAGAAAGGATGTGCTGACGTTGGAGAGGGTACAGAGAAGATTTACTAGAATGATTCCGGGAATGAGAGGGTTAGCATATGAGGAACGTTTGTCCGCTCCTGGACTGTATTCCTTGGAGTTTAGAAGAATGAGGGGAGACCTCATAGAAACATTTCGAATGTTAAAAGGCATGGACAGAGTGGATGTGGCAAATTTGTTTCCCATGATGGGAGAGTCTAGTACGAGAGGGCATGACTTAAGGATTGAAGGGTGCCCATTCAGAACAGAGATGCTAAGAAATTTTTTTAGCCAGAGGGTGGTGAATCTATGGAATTTGTTGCCACAGGTGGCAGTGGAGGCCAAGTCATTGGGTGTATTTAAGGCAGAGATTGATAGGTATCTGAGTAGCCAGGGCATCAAAGGTTATGGTGAGAAGGCAGGGGAGTGGGACTAAATGGGAGAAAGGATCAGCTCATGATAAAATGGCAGAGCAGACTCGATGGGCCGAATGGCCGACTTCTGCTCCTTTGTCTTATGGTCTTATGGTCTAACTGGGGTCAGACTAATTGGCCTATAAGTCGTTTCTTCTGCCTCTCTCTCTTATTGAGTGACACTTGCAAGTTTCCATTCCTCCAGTACCATGCCAGAATCAACTGATTCTCTAAAGATCATTACTAATGCCTCCACAATCTCTTCAGCCACCTGTTTCAGAACCTGGAATGTATACCATCTGGTCCAGGTGACTTACCTTACCTTCAGACCTTTCAGTGTCCCAAGAATCTTCTCCCTAGTAATGGCAACTTCACACACTTCTGACCCCTGACACACTCAGAACTTCTGGCATACTTATAAATTTCTGCTTCCACAGTAAAGACTGATGCAAATACTTATTAAGTTCTTTCGCCATTTCCTTGTCCTCCATTACTACCTTTCTAGCATAATTTTCCAACGGTGCAATATCTACTCTCACACTCTTTTACATTTTATGTATCTGAAGAAACTTTTGGTATCTTTTTTAATATTACTGACTAACTTGTCTTCGTATTCCAACTTCTCATTCTTAACTTTTTAGTTGCCTTCTGTTGGTATTTAAAAGCATCCCAATCCCCTAACTTCCCACAAATGTTTGCACTGTCATATGCCCTTCCTTTGGCTTTTAAGTTGGCTTTGACTCCTCTTGTCAGCCACGGTTGTATCATTCTGCTTTTAGTATACTTCTTTCTCTTATTGAATGACCCCAGAAATTCCAACCATTGTTGCTCTGCCATCATCCCTGCCAGTGTTTCTTTCCAATCAGTTTTGGCCAGCTGCTCTTTCATGCCTCTGTAACTTTATCTTCTCCTTCTCAAAATTCAGGGTGAATTTGATCATATTATGATCACATTTTCTCTAGGGGTTCCTTTTCCTTAAGCTCTCTAATCAGTTCAGGTTCACTGTACAACACCCAATCTAGGATAGCTGATCCCATTGAACCATGAGCTGTTCTAAAAACATATGTTATAGGGTTACAGAATTATCAGGAGAAGATGTGAGGGAATACTGTGTAGGCTGTGGCTTACTTAAGAACAAAGTAACTAGAAGGGATATTTATTTGAAGTGCAAGGCTTTGATAGAGTGGACATGAAAAATCAATTTCCCACAGTAGAGAAGTAACTAACCAGAGTAAGAGTGAGCGGATACCATAAGACTATAAGACCATAAGACAAAGGAGCAGAAGTAGGCCATTTGGCCCATCGAGTCTGCTCCGCCATTTTATCATGAGCTGATCCATTCTCCCATTTAGTCCCACTCCCCCGCCTTCTCACCATAACCTTTGATGCCCTGGCTACTCAGATACCTATCAATCTCTGCCTTAAATACACCCAATGACTTGGCCTCCACTGCTGCCCGTGGCAACAAATTCCATAGATTCACCACCCTCTGACTGAAAAAATTTCTTTGCATTTCTGTTCTGAATGGGCGCCCTTCAATCCTTAAGTCATGCCCTCTCGTACTAGACTCCCCCATCATGGGAAACAACTTTACCATATCCACTCTGTCCATGCCTTTTAACATTCGAAATGTTTCTATGAGGTTTCCCCTCATTCTTCTAAGCTCCAAGGAATACAGTCCAAGAGCGGACAAACGTTCCTCATATGTTAACCCTCTCATTCCCGGAATCATTCTAGTGAATCTTCTCTGTACCCTCTCCAACGTCAGCACATCCTTTCTTAAATAAGGAGACCAAAACTGCCCACAGTACTCCAAGTGAGGTCTTTATAGAGCCTCAACATCACATCCCTGCTCCTATACTCTATTCCTCTAGAAATGAATGCCAACATTGCATTCGCCTTCTTCACTACTGACTCAACCTGGAGGTTAACTTTAAGGGTATCCTGTACGAGGACTCCCAAGTCCCATTGCATCTCAGAACTTTGAATTCTTTCCCCATTTAAATAATAGTCTACCTGTTTATTTTTTCTGCCAAAGTGCCTAACCATACACTTTCCAACATTGTACTTCATTTGCCACTTCTCTGCCCATTCTTCCAATCTATCCAAGTCTCTCTGCAGACTCTCCATTTCCTCAGCACTACCGGCCCCTCCACCTATCTTCATATCATCAGCAAACTTAGCAAGCCTTGTCAAAGGCCTTCTGAAAATCCAAATATACAACATCCACTGCATCTTCCTTGTCTAGCCTACTGGTAATTTCCTCAAAAAATTGTAATAGGTTTGTCAGGCAGGATTTTCCTTTAAGGAATCCATGCTGAGTTCTGCCTATCTTGTCATATGCCTCCAGGTACTCTGTAACCTCATCCTTGACAATCGACTCCAACAACTTCCCAACCACTGATGTCAAGCTAACAGGTCTATAACTTCCTTTTTGCTTCCTTGCCCCCTTCTTAAATAGCGGAGTGACATTTGCAATCTTCCAGTCTTCCGGAACCATGCCAGAATCTATCGACTTTTGAAAGATCATCGCTAATGCCTCTGCAATCTCCACAGCTACTTCCTTCAGAAAACGAGGGTGCATTCCATCTGGTCCAGGAGATTTATCTACCTTTAGCCTATTCAGCTTCCTGAGTACTTTCTCTGTCGTAATTGTGACTGCGCACACTTCTCTTCCCTGCCACCCTTGAGTGTCCGGTATACTGCTGATGTCTTCCTCAGTGAAGACTGATGCAAAATACTCATTCAGTTCCTCTGCCATCTCCTTATCTCCCATTACAATTTCTCCAGCATCATTTTCTATCGGTCCTATATCTACTCTCACCTGCCTTTTACTCTTTATATACTTGAAAAAGCTTTTAGTATCCTCTTTGATATTATTTGCTAGCTTCCTTTCATAGTTAATCTTTTCTCTCTTAATGACCTTCTTGGTTTCCTTTTGTAAGGTTTTAAAAACTTCCCAATCCTCTGTCTTCCCACTAATTTTTGCTTCCTTGTATGCCCTCTCCTTTGCTTTAACTTTGGCTTTGACTTCTCTTGTCAACCATGGTTGCATCCCTTTTCCACTCTAAAATTTCTTCTTTTTTGGAATATACCTGTCTTGCACATTCCTCATTTCTCGCATAAACTCCAGCCATTGCTGCTCTGCTGTCTTTCCTGCCAGTGTCCCTTTCCAGTCAACTTTGGCCAGTTCCTCTCTCATGCCACTGTAATTTCCTTTACTCCACTGAAATACCGACACATCAGATTTCGGCTTCTCTTTTTCTAATTTCACAGTGAACTCAATCATGTTATGATCACTGTCTCCTAAGGGTTCCTTCACCTCAATCTCTCTAATTACCTCCGGTTCATTACACAATACCCAATCCAGTACGGCCGATCCCCTAGTGGGCTCAACAGCAAACTGTTCTAAAAAGCCATCTCGCAGACATTCTACAAATTCTCTCTCTTGAGATCCAGTGCTGACCTGATTTTCCCAATCTACTCGCATGTTAAAATTCCCCACAATTATCATAACACTGCCCTTCTGACAAGCCTTTTCTATTTCCAGTTGTAATTTGTAGTCCACATCCCTGCAGCTGTTTGGAGGCCTATAAATAACTGCCATCAGGGTCCTTTTACCCCTGCGATTTCTTAGCTCAAGCCATAAAGATTCTGCACCTTCTGATCGTATATCACCACTTTCTAATGATTTAATATCATTTCTTACCAATAAAGCCACGCCTCCCCCTCTGCCTACCTTCCTATCCTTCTGATACACCGTGTATCCTTGGACGTTCAGCTCCCAGAGACATGCATCCTTTAGCCAGGTCTCAGTGATGGCCACAATATCATACCTGCCAATCTGTAGCTGTACAACAAGATCATCCACCTTATTCCTTATGCTGCTTGCATTTAAGTACAATGCCTTAAGACCACTATTTGATACTTTTTGCTTTGATTTCACTGCAACTTTATTGTACTGCAACTCATCCCAATGGCTACAAATTTGCCCCATCACCTGCCTGTCTTTCCTGACATCTTTACTGCTCACTATCTTAGATTAATTTCTGTTTTCCCCTTCCTCTGCTCTATCATTCCGGTTCCCATCCCCCTGCCAAATTAGTTTAAACCTTCCCTAACAGCTCTATTAAACTTTCCCGCCAGGATATTGGTCCCCTTCAGGTTCAGGTGTAACCTGTCCTTTTTGAACAGGTCATACTTCCCCCAGAAGAGATCCCAATTATCCAAGAATCTGAAGCCCTGCCCCCTACACCAGTCTCTCAGCCACGCATTCATCTGCCTGATCCGCCTATTCTTGCCCTCGCTAGATAGTTAAAGAAAACATTTTTACCCAGGGATGTTAGGCATCAGGGCCTCATTATCTAACAGGATGGTAGAGCAGAAAATATTAAAACTTCTAAAAATATTTGCTTTCACGATATACCATAACATTCCTAGACCAAATTATGGAAAGTTGGATTCGGTTTTATTTTAGCAACACACATAAAAGTTGCTGGTAAACGCAGCAGGCCAGGCAGCATCTCTAGGAAGAGGTGCAGTCGATGTTTCAGGTCGAGACCCTTCGTCAGGACTAACTGAAGGAAGAGTGAGTAAGGGATTTGAAAGTTGGAGGGGGAGGAGGAGATCCAAAATGATAGGAGAAGACAGGAGGGGGAGGGATGGAGCCAAGAGCTGGACAGGTGATAGGCAAAAGGGATAAGAGAGGATCATGGGACAGGAGGTCCGGGAAGAAAGACAAGGGGGCGGGGGGGGACCCAGAGGATAGGCGAGGGGTATATTCAGAGGGACAGAGGGAGAAAAAGGAGAGTGAGAGAAAGAATGTGTGTATAAAAATAAGTAACGGATGGGGTACGAGGGGGAGGTGGGGCATTAGCGGAAGTTAGAGAAGTCAATGTTCATGCCCTCAGGTTGGAGGCTACCCAGACGGAATATAAGGTGTTGTTCCTCCAACTTGAGTGTGGCTTCATCTTGACAGTAGAGGAGGCCGTGGATAGACATGTCAGAATGGGAATGGGATGTGGAATTAAAATGTGTGGCCACTGGGAGATCCTGCTTTCTCTGGCGGACAGAGCGTAGATGTTCAGCAAAGCGGTCTCCCAGTCTGCGTCGGGTCTCGCCAATATATAAAAGGCCACATCGGGAGCACCGGACGTAGTATATCACCCCAGCCGACTCACAGGTGAAGTGTTGCCTCAACTGGAAGGACTGTTTGGGGCCCTGAATGGTGGTAAGGGAGGAAGTGTAAGGGCATGTGTAGCACTTGTTCCGCTTACATGGATAAGTGCCAGGAGGGAGATCAGTGGGGAGGGATCGGGGGGACGAATGGACAAGGGAGTTGCGTAGGGAGCGATCCCTGCGGAATGCAGAGAGTGGGGGAGGGAAAGATGTGCTTAGTGGTGGGATCCCGTTGGAGGTGGCGGAAGTTACGGAGAATAATATGTTGGACCCGGAGGCTGGTGGGATGGTAGGTGAGGACCAGGGGAACCCTATTCCTAGTGGGGTGGCAGGAGGATGGAGTGAGAGCAGATGTACGTGAAATGGGGGAGATGGGTTTAAGAGCAGAGTTGATAGTGGAGGAAGGGAAGCCCCTTTCTTTAAAAAAGGAAGACATCTCCCTCGTCCTAGAATGAAAAGCCGCATCCTGAGAGCAGATGCGGCGGAGACGGAGGAATTGCGAGAAGGGGATGGCGTTTTTGCAAGAGACAGGGTGAGAAGAGGAATAGTCCAGATAGCTGTGAGAGTCAGTAGGCTTATAGTAGACATCAGTGGATAAGCTGTCTCCAGAGACAGAGACAGAAAGATCTAGAAAGGGGAGGGAGGTGTCGGAAATGGACCAGGTAAACTTGAGGGCAGGGTGAAAGTTGGAGGCAAAGTTAATAAAGTCAACGAGCTCTGCATGCGTGCAGGAAGCAGCGCCAATGCAGTCGTCGATGTAGTGAAGGAAAAGTGGGGACAGATACCAGAATAGGCACGGAACATAGATTGTTCCACAAAGTCAACAAAAAAGCAGGCATAGCTAGGACCCATACGGGTGCCCATAGCTACACCTTTAGTTTGAAGGAAGTGGGAGGAGCCAAAGGAGAAATTATTAAGAGTAAGGACTAATTCCGCTAGACGGAGCAGAGTGGTGGTAGAGGGGAACTGATTAGGTCTGGAATCCAAAAAGAAGCGTAGAGCTTTGAGACCTTCCTGATGGGGATGGAAGTATATAAGGACTGGACATCCATGGTGAAAATAAAGCGGTGGGGGCCAGGGAACTTAAAATCATCGAAAAGTTTAAGAGCGTGAGAAGTGTCACGAACATAGGTCGGAAGGGATTGAACAAGGGGGGATAAAACCATGTCGAGGTATGCAGAAACGAGTTCAGTGGGGCAGGAGCAAGCTGAGACAATAGGTCGGCCAGGACAGGCAGGTTTGTGGATCTTGGGTAGGAGGTAGAAACGGGAAGTGCGAGGTGTGGGAACTATAAGGTTGGTAGCAGTGGATGGGAGATCCCCTGAGCGGATAAAGTCGGTGGTGTGGGAGACAATGGCCTGGTGCTCCTTAGTGGGGTCACGATCGAGGGGTAAATAAGAAGAAGTATCCGCGAGTTGTCGCTGTGCCTCGGCAAGGTAGAGGTCAGTACGCCAGACGACAACAGCACCCCCCTTATCGGCGGGTTTAATAATAATGTTAGGATTAGTGCGGAGGGAGTGGAGAGCAGAACGTTCCGAAGGAGTGAGGTTGGAATGGGGACAAGGTGCGGTGAAGTCGAGACGGTTGATGTCCCGTCGGCAGTTAGCGATAAAGAGATCCAGAGCAGGCAGAAGACCAGAGCGGGGTGTTCATGAAGAAGAGGAGGGTTGAAGACGGGAGAAGGGGTCATCGGTGGGGGTGGAAGGGTCCTTGCTGAAGAAGTAGGCTTGGAGACGGAGATGGCGGAAGAAAAGTTCCACATCATGGCGAACACGGAACTCGCTGAGGTGTGGGCGAAGGGGGACAAAGGTGAGGCCCTTACTGAGGACAGAGCGTTCTGCCTCCGACAGTTGAAGGTCGGAGGGGATGGTAAAGACCCGGCATGGATGAGAGCTGGGATCAGAGGGGGGAGGGGGGAGGCTGGGGGTGTCAGTGGAGAGGGGAGGGTTGGGGTGAGAGGAAGGTGGAGCCTCTGAGGGCTCAGGAGTTGACGGTGGGATCTGAGGGAGACGGGATTGCAGAGTATTGGTGGGGGAAGGGGAGACGGAAGTCACAATAGCAGCACATAAAGACCCGGCCTGGAGTTCAAGGCTGGAATCTTGAAAACTAGGATCAGAGGCGGGAGGGGGGAGGCTGGGGGTGTCAGTGGAGAGGGGAGGGTTGGGGTGAGAGGAAGATGGAGCCTCTGAGGGCCCAGGAGTTGACGATGGGATCTGAGGGAGACAGGGTTGCAGAGTGGTGGTGGGGGAAGGGGAGACAGGAGTCACAATAGCAGCACATAAAGACCTGGCCTGGAGTTCAAGGCTGGAGTCGCAGTTGGTGGTTGCGCAATCACTTTGAATGTCTCCATGGTCGTTGCTGGAGTCCGGGTTTTGAATATCCTGTCGTTCGGTTTTATTTTTCTTTTTTGCCTTGCCTTAATGGGCTGAATGGTGTACGATGTCATCATTTTATATTTTGGGCATACCTTTATCAATTTTGAAAACATCCACCAGAAATGTCAACTTGACTTCTCTTTATAAGTAGTAATGATGCTGCTGTATCTTACATTTCTTGTTTCCATAGTTACATCAACATAGTTGCTATTATATGATTGCACTGTTTGAATAGGAAAAAGGCAGGAGAGAATTAATAAACAACTTGGAAATGCTTTAGTTTGAAATCTATCATCATGTTGGTTTAAACCAAAGACTGAGTGGGGAACCTTGATCATTTGTTAATTACATTTACACATATCACTGGGAGGCTTCAGGGAATGGATCACACCGTTAAGGTGTAATTTAACCATTAGCAGGTTAGCTTTGATTATTATACACTTTATGGATAATTGTTTCATCTGAGGCACAGAGACAAATAACCAAAAAGACCATGTAAATTTATGGTAATTCACATAAAACAATGGTTTTGTTGAAGAATTACTGATCATTATTGGCCAACAGTCTGCTCATGAGCAGTATTTTCAGTTCAAGTCGTGGTTAATGAAAAAAAATGTCTGCACTCAGATCTTTTAATCTTGTAGGGTTTGTAATACAGCTCTTTCATCATTTCCTTAACAAAAACCATTGATCATTAGATCCTTTCTCAGTACAAATCATTAACAGATTTAATTAAAACTATTTAGCATCACCATTTTGCATTACCTCTAAATCAAAGGAATCTACATTCATCCCTGCTGCTTCGGGGGAATTAAGCACATAATAAAGACTGACACACCAGTTCTATATTGTACAATATTATCACAAATTCCACCCTCCAGGAAAGATCATAAACTAAACTGAAGATAATTGCTGAGGGTGTGGTAGCATAGGGTTATGTGCCTGGACTAATGATTTAATGATACAAATTCAATTTCCATTGAAACAGTTGAGAAATTGAAGTTCAGTTAAATAACTATATATTAAAAAGGTGGGAAGAGTGATCGTGATCATGAAAATATAGCTTTATCATAAACCCAAGCGCTAGTTCTTGCTCATTAGGGAAGGGAATGTGTCGGATTCTATGCTGTGGCTGTGCAAGCCATGCAGTTTAGCAGCATCATGTTGGCCTAGTGGACCAGAATTCTGACAGGGAATTGTTGCTTTGATGCAGACCCCACTCTCAGTAAATTTTCATTTGTTACCTTACGCCCTTAAATCATGTCACGAGAGCTTATATCTGTGATCCATGACCTCCAGCTGTTTTCTTCCCTCTTGAAAATGCCCTATAACCACTTTGTACTATCGTAGACTTGGTACCAGGGAGACAGCGCACTAAATATAGCTAGAGAAATGATTCCCCACCCCACCCTCTCTTCTCTTTTAGAGTTGGTCAAGTTCCAAGTAAATTTATTGTCAAAGTCCATATACTGCATGTCAAGGCATATAACCCTGGGATTCATTTTCTTCCAGGCAACCACAGTGAATACAAGAAATGCAATAGAATCAATGAAAGACTACACCCAACAGGACAAACAACCAATGTGTAAAACCCAACAGACTATAAATACAAAAAGAAAGAAAAATAGAAATAATAATTTTAAAAAATGAGCAATAAATATTAAGAACATAAGTTGAAGAGTCCTTGAAAGTGAGACTATATGCTGTACGAACAGTTCAGTGATGGGGCAAGTGAAGTTGAGTGAAGTTATCCTGTCTGGTTCAAGAGTGTGATGGTTGAAGGGTAATAACTGTTCTTGTAGTATGGGTCCTGAGGCTGCTGTACCTTGTCCTGATAGCAGCAGTGAGAATGGAGCATGGCCTAGAATTGTGGGGGTCCTTGATGATGGATGCTGCTTTCTGGCAACAGCACTCCATGTAGATGTGCAAAATGGTGAAGAGGGCTTTACCCGCGATAGAATGGGCCATATCCACTACATTTTGTAGGCTTTTCCATACAAGAGCATTGGTGTCTGCACACCAGGCTGTGATGCAACCAGTCAATATGCTCTCCACTACGCATCTACGGAAGTTTGTCAAAGTTTTAGATAACATGCCGGATCTTCACAAACTTCTGAAAAAGAAGAGGTTTTGCCATGCTGTCTTCGTAAGTGCATTTACCTTCTGGACCCAGGACAGATCTTCTGAAGTTATAACACCGGGGAATTTAAAGTTGCTGACCCACTCCACCTGATACCCCGATGTGGACTGGCTCATGGACCTCCAGTTTCCTCCTCCTGAAATCAGTAATTATCTCCTTGGTCTTGCTGTTATTCACTAAGAGTTCTGGCACCACTCAGCCAGATTTTCAATCTCCCTCCTATATGCTGATTTGCCACCACCTTGTTTTTTGGCTTTCGACAATGGTGTCATCAGCAAACTTAGATATGGCGTCGGAGCTGTGCTTAGCCTCACAGTTGTAAGCATAAAGCGAGTAGATTAGGGGGCTAAGTGATGCACTTGTACTGATAGACATTGTGGAGAAGTTGCTGTAGGCAGGTGTTGATATGTTTCATAAACAACCTCTCACAGAACTTCATCACAGTGGATATAAGTGCTCCTGGGCAGGCTACCATGTTCTTCTTAGACACCAGTATAAGTGAAGCCTGCTTGAAGCAGGTGGATACCTCAGTATGCAGAAGTGAGAGGTTAAAGATATCAGTGAACACTCCAGCCAGCTGATCAGCATAGGTCTTTGGTACTCAACCAGGTACCCTGTCTGGGCTGGATGATTTCCGTGGGTTCACCCTCCTGAAGGGTGCACTACATTGGCCACAGAAATTAAAATCACAGGGTCATCGGGGGCTATGTAAGTTTGTGATGGTGCCTCCGTATTTTGACAAAGTGAGAATGGAATGCATTGAACTCATTTGGGAGCAAAGTCTTGTCACTAATGTAGGAGGTGATCATATTCAAACCCTGCTACAGCTGTCGAGCATCCTTCACTGATTCAACGCAAACACGAGAAAATCTGCACCTGCTGGAAATTTAAGCAACACACACAGACTGCTGGTGGAACGCAGCAGGCCAGGCAGCATCTATAGCAGGGGTGGCCAACCTTTTACATTCCATGCATCAATTTTTCCACGCATGAGTTCTATATTAACATGTTTTTACAAGAATTGAATGGGGGTACAAGAGTTATATGGCGCATCTGAACTCGTGAGTAAAAAAATTGATGTATGGAATGTAAAAGGTTGGCCACACCTGACCTATAGGCAGAAGTACAGTCAACATTTCGAGTCGAGACCCTTCGTCAGGACTAACAGAAAAAAGAGATACTAAGAGATTTGAAAGTGGGAGGGGGAGGGGGAGACCCAAAATGATAGGAGAAGACAGAAGGGGGAGGGATGAAGCCAAGAGCTGGACAGTTGATTGGCAAAAGGGATACAAGGCTGGAGAAGGGGGAGTATCATGGGATGGAAGGCCCTGGAAGAAAGAAAGGGGGAGGGGAGCACCAAAGGAAGATGGAGAACAGGCAAGGAGTTATTGTGAGGGAGGCGGGGAGGGAGGGAGGGAGGGAGGGAGAGAGAGAGAGAGAGAGAGATAGAGATAAATAATGGGGATGGGGTAAGAAGGGGAGGAGGGCCGTTAACGGAAGTTAGAGAAATCAATGTTCATGCCATCAGGTTTGAGGTTACCCAGACGGAATATAAGGTGTTGTTCCTCCAACTGGAGTGTGGCTTCATCCCGACGGTAGAGGAGGCCGTGGATTGACATATTGGAATAGGAATGGGATGTGGAATTAAAATGGAAGTGGCCACACATTTTAAATATTCCTGATAAATGTTTCACATGTCTTTACTGTAGAGGAAGTCTTCCCCCCAGAAGGAAGAGGGTGGTAATAGATGGATTTTATTCTGCCTGGAGGTCCATGACTAGTGGTGTAATGCAGGGATCTTGTCTGGGACTGTTTTGAGATTTATAAATTACTTGGATAAGGAAGTGGAAAAATGCAGTTGACACCCAGGAGTGGGGTATTGAGAAGTTCAATCTGCAGAAGTAAAAAGTGATGCACTTAGGAAGGTTGATATGAATGTAGAGTACAGAATTGTAGGTGTTTCTTAGTAGTGTGGAGGAACAGAGATATCTTGATGTCTAAGACCACAGATCCCTCAAAGTTGCCGCACAAGTTGATAGGGTGTTTAAGAAGGCTTTCGGTGTGTTGGCCTTCATTAATCAGGGGATGGAATTGCGAGCTAATGTTGCAGCTCTGTAAAACTCTGGTTAGACCACGCTTGGAGTAAGAATGGTGTTCAGTTCTGGTTACCTCTTATAAGGATGTGGAAGCTTCAGAAGGGATGCAGAGGAGGATTACCAGGGTGCTGCCTGGATTAGAAAGATGTCTTATGAGTAAAAGAGGTTGAGCAGCAATTTGATAGAAGCATACAAGATGATAAGAGGCATAAATGGAATGGACAACTAGCACCTTTCTCCCAGTGCAGGCTGTGGCTAATATGAGAAGACAAACTTTCAAGGTGATTGGAGGAAAGTACAGCAGGGATGTCTAAGGTAGGTTTTTTACACAGAAAGTGGTAAGTGCATGGAACACACTGCCAGGGGCGGTGATAGAAGCAGATACTCTCGGGACATTTAAAAGTCTCTTAGGTAGCCACATAGATGAAAAGAATGGGGGCCAATGTGGGAGGGAAGGGTTAGATTTATCTTGGACGCAAAATAATCTGCAGATGCTGGGGTCAAAGCAACACTCACAATGCGCTGGAGGAACTCAGCAGGTCGGGCAGCATCCGTGGAAGAGATCGGTCGACGTTTCAGGCCGGAACCCTGACGAAGGGTTCCGGCCCGAAACGTTGACCGATCTTTTCCACGGATGCTGCCCGACCTGCTAGATGTATCTTAGAGTAGGTTAAATTCTATGTTCTGGGAACATGGATTCTGGAGAACTTGGGGAACTTAGTACTGATATTTTGAAGAGAGTTGGCATTACATATGACAAAATGTTAGATGTGTTCAAATACCTGAAGGTAGTTAAAACACTGGGTCCTGATCAAATGTATCCTAGGGCATTGTGGGAAGCTATGGCAGAAATTGTGGGACCCTTAGTCATCAAAAGCTACAAGTGAAATGCTGGAGGACTGGAAGGAAAAGCCTGTTTAAGAAAGGCTGCAAGGAAAGGCCTGGGATCCACAGACTGGTGAGCTTATGCCAGTGGTGGCTGGGTTGCAGGAAAGGATCCTGGGAGGCAGGATCTACATGCGTCTGTAAAAGTAAGTGGTAATTAGGAATGGTCAGCATGGCTTTGTGCATGTGATATTGTGTCTCACCAATTGATTTAGACTTTACAGAGGTGACTTAGAAAATAGATGAGGTCAGTGTGGTGGACATTGTACACATGGATTTTAGCAGTTCTTTAACAAGATACCACATGGTAGCTAGTCGAGAAAGTTAGATTACATGAAATCAAGGGTGAGCTACCCAATTGGAGGGCTGTAGGGATGGTTGTGTTTTTGATTGGAGCCCGATGAGCTATCTGTTTTATGTTATTTATTTTAATAATTTAGATGACAATGTAGGTTAGGGGTCGCCCACCGGTCGATCGCAATCGACTGGTCGATCTTTGAGACTTTCCCAGTAGATCCTGAAAAAAATCAAAAATAAAACAGAATGTAATGTGAGCACTATAAAAGTAAGTAATACTAATTAGGATAATGGTAATATAGCAATATTTTCACTACAAAGCTGTTTGTAAAGAGAGATTTTTTCCGGGTTGTGGGGTTTTAGTTCTGTTCTTTCTGCCCAGTGCGCATGTGTGTAGTTCCCTCGCCATGCACCGCGTTTTCAGAGTAGCTTGTGCTGCGTCAAAGTGACCAATTCTCACATTAGATAAGAGTACAGGCTGTTGCAAACATCAATATACGGCAGTGGTCCCCAACCTCCGGGCTGCGAAGAATGCAGTGGTGCAGCGGTAGTCCGAACACACACAGCACATCTTTAAGAAAAAAAGCCGAAATAAACAAGCTAATTAATTAGATGCCGCCCAGCACGTAAATGTCGGCCCAGATCAGAGACAACGCAATCTTAATCGCTCGTGAAATCCTGATAGCATGGCAGAAGCTCCATGAAAGAAGGCGAAAACGTACAAATTCCATCCAGAATGGGAAGAGGAATTTCTATTTACCTTGGTGAAAGACAAGTGTGTATGTATGTTGTGCCACCAAACACAAGCACTGACTAAAAGAGGGAATCTGGAGCGGCACCACAACACCGACCACCAGAAATTTAAAGACACCTACCCCCCAAAGAGCGCAATTCGTGCCAGGAAAGTTGAGGAGCTGAAATCAGGTTTGAAGGCCCAGCAATCCTTTTTCACAAAACATGCTGCTCAAAATAAGGCTGCTATTGAAGCATCATTTCGTGTAAGTCACCTTTTGGCTAAACACAAGAAGCCTTTTACAGATAGCGATTTATTCAAGGAAGCAATGGCCATTACCGCAGAGACTGTTTTTAATAATTTTAAAAACAAAAATGGCATCACAACAGCAATAGATAATATACCGCTTGGCTCTGCAACAGTGACAAGGAAGGTAGAGTCATTTTAACGTAAACAACAGGAATTCTGCAGATGCTGGAAATTCAAGCAACATACATCAAAGTTGCTGGTGAACGCAGCTGGCCAAGCAGCATCTATAGGAAGAGGCGCAGTCGACGTTTCAGGCCGAGACCCTTCGTCAGGACTTCGGCCTGAAACGTCGACTGCGCCTCTTCCTATAGATGCTGCTTGGCCTGCTGCGTTCACCAGCAACTTTGATGAAGGTAGAGTCATTGTCAGAGGATGTGGATCAACAAGTGTTAAAGGACTTGTCACTCTGTGAATATTTTTCACTACAGTTCGATGAATCCCTGGGTGTAATGCAAACAGCTCAGCTTGTTGTATTTGTCAGAATGGCTTTCCAGGATTTTACAACATAGGAGGTCTTCCTCACTCTTTTGCAATTAAAGGAGAGAATGAGAGGTGAGGATATTTACAATGAGTTTAAAAATATATATCCGTGAAAATGACATCCCCATTCATAAACTGGTGGCAATTACTACTGATGGGGCCCCAGCAATGCGCGGTGTGCGCATTGGTTTCACAGCACTAAAAGTCAGTGCCTACTTCGGGTCAATTTATGTGAAATTGCGTTTTCACGGATGAAAATTATTAAATCTAAGTACAGGAGCTGACTTACTGACAGACTCCTCACTAGGGTTGCCAACTTTCTCGCTCCCAAATAAGGGACAAAAGTAGCAGTCAAATCCCAGGACATATGTGTTTACTGCGAGAAAGACTACCATGACCATGAAGTCTTGCGCGGGCACCTGTGTGCGCATGCGTGTACGTGCCGATTTTTTTACCCCACAAATCAGTTTTGGCTTAATCTTCATTATTTTTACTTCATATAGGCTGTGTGTTTATCATATCATTCCTGCTTTTACCATATGTTAGTGTTACTTTACGTTTTATGTATTATTTGGTATGATTTGGTAGGTTATTTTTTGGGGTCTGGGAACGCTCGAAAATTTTTTCCATATAAATTAATGGTAATTGCTTCTTCGGCATAAAGCATTTCCGCATGAAAGGTTTCATAGGAACACTCTACCTTAGCCGGGGAAATACGGGACAGTTGGCAACCCTACACCTCACAGACGGTCTCAGACTGGCTATCTGTAGTTATGAGCCAAATTTCAGGGAACTAGCCGTAAGTATTCAGCCCCAGTCATCACACTGAGTGCAACAGTCAATTTTTATTCATTTATTTTTCGTGTTGAAATAAAATTAAATAATGAAACATAGAATTAAAGGTATGAAGTATTGTAATATTCTTAAAGAAAGACAGCTATGTCCTGTTTGATATGCTAGTTACAGTGTTTTCTTGTTTGAATTAATTTGAAAGTTTGACAAAAGTATTTTGTGTAATTCAAATACAATTGGCCCAAATAAAAGGCCTCAAATTGGAAGTACAATCTGAGCTGTTTTTTCTCTAAATGATTTAGTAGGTAGATCTTGCCTTTCACTAAGATCGAGGTAGGGGATCTTGGGCTTAAAAACGTTGGTGACTACTAATGTAGGTGAATGGTTGGTAACTTTCTAAATGAAAATAAGATTGATTGAAAAGTGGCCAGTGAAGAAGGTTAATTAAGATTATAATAGGATGCTGATTAACTAGGCCAGAGGAGTAAGGAATGGTAGATGGAGTTCAATTTGGATAAATGTGAGGTGTTGCATCTTGGTAAGCCAAACTAGGGCAGGACCTGTATAGTAAATGATGGGTCCTTTGAGGAATGCTGTAGAACAGGGAGACCTAGGGGAGCAGGTAGATAGTGCCTTGAAAGTGATGATACAGATATATAGAATGGCATGCTTGGATTCATCAGTCAAAATATTGAGTCCAGGAGTTGAGATGTCAGGCTACAGCTGTACGAGATTTTGGTAAGTCAATAGATCAGGGGCTCCCAGCCTTTTTTATGTCATGGACCCTTACCATTAACTGAGGGGTCTGTGAAGCCCAGGTTGGGAACTCCTCCCATAGATGGAGTACAGCATATAGGTTTGGTCACCCTGCTATAGAAAGGTCATCATTAAAGTGGAAGGGGTGTAGAAAAGATTTTACAAAGATGTTACTGGGATTGGAGGGTTGATTTATAAGGTGAGGCTGGATTGGTTAGAACTTTCCCCCTGGCATTTAGGAGGTTAATAAGTAAGCTTATAGATGTATATAAAACTATGAATGGCCTAGGTAAGGTGAATAGCCACAGTCATTTCCAGGGGAGGAAAGTCCACATCTAAAGGGCACTGATTGAAAGAGAAAGAACAAAGATTTTAAAGGAACCTGAGAAGCAACTTTATCACACAGAAGCTGGAACATATATGGAATCAGTTGCCAGAGAAAGTACAATTACGACATTTAAAAGACATCTGGATAAGTACACAGATGGGAAAGGTTTAGAGGGATATAGTAGGCATGGATGGGTTGGGCTGATAAGGCCTGATTCCAAGCTGTATAGCTATGATTCTGTGACTCTATCTATTTGTGTTACCACTTTCATAGAGCTAGGGATTTACACTTCAAGATCCCTCGCAACCTGCCTGCTGCAATGTGCCCTGCCATTTACAGCATACTTGCTTCTCACATTTCACCCCCTGAAGTGCAATACCTCACACTTGTCTGGATTAAATTACATCTGCCATTTCTACACTCATATTTCCAGCAGATCTATATTCCAATGTATCCTTCGACAACTTTCATTACAATCCACAATTCTGCAAATGTTCTTGTCTTCTACAAACTTAATAGTTAGCTCACCTACATTTTTTCATCCTATGTGTAACACAAACAAAAGAGGTCTCAGCCCTAATCGCTATAGTACACCAGTGGTCACAGACCTCCACCACTACCCTTTGTTTTATATGGCCAAGCTAATTTTGAATCCTGTCTTCCGAGACTCCATGGATCCCATTTGCCTCAATCTACATGAGAAACCTCATCGAGTGTTTTCTAGAAGTCCATTTGGAGAACATCCATTGCCCTCCAAATGTCAATCATCTTCATCACCTCCACAAATCTCAGCCAAATTTGTAAGACATGACCTCACTCACACAAAGCCATGCGGACTATCCCTAATAAGTCCAAATGTAAATCCAGGGTGAATGTACGGAAGACAGCTGGTCTGGATGGAATACCTGGCCGTGTGCTCAGAGTCTGTGCAGGGCAGTTGGCCGGGGTCTTCACGGACATTTTTAATCTGTCCTGGCCCAGGCAGTTGTCCCCACAAGCTTCAAGATCACCACCATTGTGCCAGTGCCGAAGCAGTCCACTGCCACAGGCCTGAATGACTTCCGCCCAGTTGCACTCACCCCCATCATTGCAAAGTGCTTTGAGAGACTGGTTCTATCACATCTGAAATCCTGTCTGCCCACTACCCTGGACCCCCATCAATCTGCCTATCGCACCAACAGGTCAACAGAGGACGCCATCTCCACGGCACTTCACTCTGCCCTGACCCACCTGGACAGCCCCAACTCTTATGTCAGAATGCTGTTCATTAACTTTAGTTCGGCATTCAATACTGTGATCCCCTCCAAGCTGATCACCAAACTTCACCAGCTTGGTATCAGCTCATCCCTCTGTAACTGGACCTTGGACTTTCTGCCTAACAGACCCCAATCAGTTAAGTTAGACAACCTCTCCTCCTCCACTCTCACCCTGAACACCGGCGTGCCTCAAAGCTGTGTGCAGAGCCCTCTTCTGAACTCGCTTTTCACCTATGACTGCGTTCCTGTGCATGGTTCTAAATCCATAATCAAGTTCGCAGACAACACCATGGTGGTTGGCCTGATCAAAGGGGATGACGAGACGACCTACAAGTACGAAGTCCAGCACCTGGCAGCGTGATGTGCCAACAACAACCTGGCCCTTAACACCCAGAAGACCAAGGAGATCATTGTGGATTTCAGGCATGCTAGAAGCCACACTCACATCCCCATCTACATCAACGGAGCTGTAGTGGAGCGTGTATCCAGCTTCAAATTCCTTGGTGTCCACATTTCCGATGATCTCACTTGGTCCCTGAACTCCTCCATCCTGATCAGAAAGGCACAACAGAGCCTTTATTTCCTGCGGAGCATCAAGAAAGCTCACCTCTGTCCCAGGATACTGACGGACTTTTACCGCTGTACCATTGAGAGCATACTCACCAACTGCATCTCAGTGTGGTATGGCAATGGTCCCGTATCAGACCGCAAAGCACTCCAGCGTCTGGTGAAAACTGCCCAGCGGATTATCGGCACCCAATTGCTCACCATTGAGAACATCTACCATAAACACTGCCTGTCAAGGCGAAAAGCATTATCAAGGATGCATCTCACCCTAACCATGGACTTTTTACTCTCCTCCCATCCGGTAGGCGCTACAGGAGCCTCTGCTCCCGCACCAGCAGGCACAGGAAGAGCTTCTTCCCTGAGGCTGTGACCCTGCTGAACCTCACATCACAGCGCTAAGCAGTATTGCTGTCTCAGTACTTTTATATTCGTGTGCTGCAGCGCTTACTTTTTATTCGCAGTTATTTTGTAAATAACAGTATTCTTTGCATTTCTGGTCAGATGCTAACTGCATGTCATTGCCTTTGTATCTGTACTCGGCACAATGACAATAAAGTTGAATCTAATCTAATCTAATCTAAATTATGGAATTCCTTTGATGTGTCAGCAACTGAGATACCATAGGGTGCTCAGCCTCTGATCTGTACCCATATCTATAGTATTCAAGCTTTATGTTTGGTGGTCATTTCCAGGCTGTGGGTAATAGGAGACTCAGCAATAGTAAAAACATATAATGTCAAGGAGAAGTGATCAGATTCTCTCTTGTTTAAATTATTGATTGACTGGCGCATTTTGGGGTGCAAATGTTACTTACCACAGCAATGAACTGGTTCATTTACTGAGGAAATGTGAGTGAAATTAGAATTGAATACCATCAGCTGGTATTCTAATCCTGAAGTTGTAAAAGACCTTTAAAATAACCAAAGCATTCCATGAGATCACATAACACAAAAGGAAGGCATGGGGCCAATTGAACATTTAGGCTGTTTCTGAAGATGAAGGTGAGTCTCTTTTGCATTTGTTTTGCTTGAACCAGTAAAGTAACTGCTTATTCAGAATCTTACTATCAACGGCATATGACGTGAAAGTTGTTAACTTAGCAGCAGCAGTTCAATGCAATCCATAATATAGCAGAGAAGGAAATAATAATAATAAATAAAATAAAAATAATAATGATAATAAATGAGTAAATCAATGACACATATTGAATAGATAAAAGATGTGCAAAAACAAAAATACTGTATATTAAAAAAAAGTGAGGTAGAGTCTGAAGATTACTTTTACTGAATCTGCTTTAACGTAATAGAAAGATATCTTTACATGCCAGGACCTAATATAGAACTCTCAGTGTTGAAATCCAGAATTTCTGATGTTTATATATATATATATATTAATCCTATCATTGCTGTTTATAACTTCAATTGATCTATCTTTTGTTCATTTATTGTTAAAATTATAATCATATTTTGCCTTGCCCTGATTATAATTATAATCATATTATAGTTTATGCCATTTAATCACTTCTATCACTGATCATTAGTTTTGCTTTCTCCTCCCACCCTCTGTGCTGTAAAACTTAGCTACCTGACGTAAACCAAGAGCTTGGCTTTTCTCTTTCCACAGAACGTCTGTGACTTTTTGAGTATTTCTACTTTTTTATTTTTACCTTACTGGCTCCTAGCTGTTTTTCTTTTTTTACAACAGGAATCTTCATGAATGTGACGTTTTTCTAAATGTCTAAAGATAATTTCATACTATTTGTTTCATTCTTAACAATTCCTCTGTTGCTTTGAAGCTGAATGTTTGCACAATTAATTTAGCAAGACATTGAACTATAATAAGGAACAGGATTAAATGTCATAAACAATATTTTTTTGAGCCTCTCTCCTGCTATTGCATCGAAATCATTTACCTTCAAGACAAAATGTATGAAATGAATACTGTGGACACTTATACTTTACTGTGACTTTTGAACTTTCCATGCTTTTCCTCACTGGATGAGAAAAGAAAAAATGGTGCTGTTCTGGATACCAAAGAAATGTCAGGGGAGATTTGATGATTTTACGTCCTCCTGAAGAGCAGTTTGAGTCTGTGGCTGTCCCCAGGGAATGAATAATGCCTTCTTGTTGCTATCCAAAAGCATTTTTTTCAATATATCACCTGCTGGGTTATTTTTTATAATATATCACCTGCTGGGTTATTTTTTATGTAGCATTTTTGTTTAACCTCTGTGTAGGGATATCATTTTTGAACTTGCTGAGTTCACCAAGTGGAGAGATACAAAAGACTGCCGATATTGGAATCTGTAGCAACACACAAAAAGCTGATGGAACCCAATGGGACAGCTAGTACCTATGGATAAAAATGGACAATCAATGTTTTAGGTCAAGACCCTGCATCTGGGCATCCAGATTAGATTATGAGAACACTCAGTCCTCTTTTATTGTCATTTAGAAATGCATACATGCATTAAGAAATGATACAGTGTTTCTCCGGAGTGATATCACAGAAAACAGGACAAACCAAAGACTAACACTGACAGAACCACATAATTATAACATATAGTTACAGCAGTGCAAAGCAATACCATAATTTGATGAAGAGCAAACCATGGGCATGGTAAAAAAAAGTCTCAAAGTCCCCGAGTTGATCGACTCCCGAGTCCCGGATAGCAGGTGGCAAAAGGGAGAAACTCCCTACCATAAACCTTCAGGCACCGTCAACTTGCCGATGCCTTGGAAGCAGCTGACACTGAGCCCATCCGTCCGAAAACTTCGAGCCTCCGACCAGCCCCTCCGATACAGCCTCCCGAGCGCCATCCTCTGCTGAGCGCCTTCGACCTAGGCCAGGCCACTGAAACAGGCAAAGCCAAGGATTCGGGGCCTTCTGCTCCGGAGATTCCGGTTACCACACAGTACCAGCGGCAGCGAAGCGGGCATTTCAGAAGTTTTCCAGATGTTCCTCTGTACTCTCATGTCCATCTTCATCAAATCAGAATTGCGCACGGTCCCCTACAGATAATGGTGTCCAAGCAGCGGGAATAAGAAAATGTTCAGATATAAATATATTATTGATCATATTGCAAACTGATGTTCATAAAATGAATAGTGTCTGTTTGGTGTGACCAGTGCATTGGGAATTAGACTATAATTACAGAGAAAATAGAACATAGAACACTACAGTACAATACAACACATCCTTTTATAATCAAATATATAATGCTAAGGCTTTATAAGGCATTGGTCAGACTACACTACACTCGTCAAGAAGAAAAGAAGAGCTTATGAAAGGTTCAAAAAACTAGGTAATGATAAAGAATTAGAAGATTATAAGGCTAGCAGGAAGGAGTTTAAGAAAGAAATTAGGAGAGCCAGAAAGGGCCGTGAGAAGGCCTTGGTGGACAGGATTAAGGAAAACTCCAAGGCATTCTGCAAGTATATAAAGAGCAAGAGGATAAGACGTGAGAGAATAGGACCAATCAAGTGTGACAGTGGAAAAGTGTGTATGGAGCCAGAGGAGACAGCAAAGGTAGTTAATGACTACTTTGCTTCAGTATTCACTACAGAAAAGAAACTTGGCGATTGTAGGGATGACTTACAGTGGACTGAAAAGCTTGAGGATGTAGATATTAAGAAAGAGGATGTGCTGGAGGCTTTGGAAAGCATCAAGTTGGATAAGTCACCGGAACCGGACGGGATGTACCCCAGGCCACTGTGGGAGGTGAGGGAGGAGATTGCCGAGCCTCTGGCAATGATCTTTGCATCATCAATGGGGACGGGAGAGGTTCTGGAGGATTGAAGGTTTGCAGGTGTCGTTCCATTATTCAAGAAAGGGAGTAGGGATAGCCCAGGAAATTATAGGCCAGTGAGTCTTACTTCAGTGGTTGGTAAGTTGATAGAGAAGATCCTGAGAGGCAGGATTTATGAACACTTGGAGAGGCATAATATGATTAGGAATAATTAGCATGGCTTTGTGAAAGGCAGGTCATGTCTTACAAGCCTGATTGAATCTCTTGAGGATGTGACTGAATGCATTGATGAAGGTAGAGCAGTATATGGATTTCAGCAGGACATTTGACAAGGTACCCCATGCAAGGCTTATTGAGAAAGTAAGGAGGATGAGCGGTGACCTGATAGAGGTGTATAAGATGATGAGAGTCATTGATCATGTGGATAGTCAGAGGGTTTTTCCGAGGACTGAAATGGCTAGAACGGGAGGACACAGTTTTAAGGTGCTTGGAAGTAGATACACAGGAGATGTCACGGGTAGGTTTTTTAGACAGAGAGTGGTGATTGTGTGGAATGGGCTGCTGGTGATGGTGGTGGAGGCAGAGAAGATAGGGTCTTTTAAGAGACTCCTGGACAGGTACATGGAGCTCAACAAAATAGAGGGCTATGGGTAACCCTAGGTAATTTCTCAGGTAAGGGCACGTTTGGCACAGCTTTGTGGGCTGAAGGGCTTGTATTGTGCTGTAGGTTTTCTATGTTTTCTATGTCTTATACTTTGAGTATAGTGAACTGTTATGGGCCCTTTATTTAAGAAAGTATGTGAGAGGTCCTTTGGAGAGGGTCCAGAGGAGGTTCCTGAGCATGATCCTGGGAATGAAAGGAGTAATGTATGAAGAGTGTTTGATGGCTCTGGGCCTGTGCTTACTGGTGTTTAGAAGAATGAGAGGGATCTTATTGAACGCTATTTAATATGAAAGGCTTAGAGTGGATGTGGAGAGATATTTCGTATAGTGGGAGATTTCAGGACTGGATGGCACAGCCTCAGAATTCAAGGATGTCCCTTTAGAACAGAAATGAGGAGGAATTTCTTTAGCCAGAGGGTGGTGAATCTGTGAAATTCAGCACCATGGATAGCTGTAGAGACCAAGTCATTGGGTATATTTGAAGGGAAGGCTGATAGGTTCTTGATTAGTTCGGGTGTCAAAGGTTACAGTGAGAAGGCAGGAGAATGGGGTTAAGGGGGATAATAAATCAGCTGTGATGGAATGACAGAGCAGACTTGATGGGCCAAATAGCCTTATTCTACTATGTCTTATGGCCTTATAGTATGGGCCCTTCAGCCGTAATGTGCCAACCTACAGTATATAAACCTACTCTATGTTCAATCTTACTCTTCCGTTCTACACAGCCCATAACCCTCATTTTTCTTACATCCATCGGTTTGTATGAGGGTCTCTTAAATGTTGGTATTCTGTCAGTCTCTATCACCACACCCAACAGTGCATTCCAGGCACTTATTATTCTCTTTCAAAAACACTGCCTCTGACATCTCCCCTTGGGAAAAAGACGCTGGATCTCCACTCTATCTATACCTCTCATATTCTTATATACAGTACTTCTGCTCCCAGGATGAGGCTTTCCATTCCAGGGCACCTCAAATGTCCTCTTTCTTTAAGGATCATGGTTTCCCTTCTGCCATCATCAATGATGCCCTCACCTGAATCTCCTCCGTTTCCCATAATTCGGCCCTCACCCTATCCTCCCGTCACCACAACAGGGACAGAGCTCCCCTTGTCCTCACCTACCACCCCACCAGCCTCCGGATCCAGCACATTATCCTCCGAAACTTCCGCCACCTTCAACAGGACCCCGCCACTAAGCACATCTTTCCCTCTCCACTTTCCGCGGGATCGGTCCCTCCACGACTCCCTGGTCCAATTGTCCCTCCCCACGGATCTCCCACCCGGCACTTATCCCTGCAAGTGTAAGTGCTACACCTGTCCCTACAGCTCCTCTCTCACCACCATTCAGGGCCCCAAACAGTCCTTCCAGGTAAGGCAACACTTCATTTGTGAGTCTGTTGGGGTCATCTATTGCATTTGGTGCTCCCAGTGTGGCCTCCTCTACATCGGTGAGACCCGACGCAGATTGGGGGGCCGCTTTGTGGAGCACCTCCGCTCCATCCGCCACAACAGACAGGATCTCCCAGTTGCCACCCACTTCAACTTTGCTTCCCACTCCCATTCAGATATGTCCATACATGGCCTCCTCTACTGCCATGATGAGGCTAAACTCAGGTTGGAGGAGCAACACCTCATAAACTGTCTGGGTAGTCTCCAGCCCCTTGGCATGAACATTGAATTCTCCAACTTTGGTAATTCCCTCCCCCTCCCTTCCCCCATCCCTGTTTCACTCTGCCTCCTCCACCAGCTGCCTATCACTCCCTCATGGTTCCGCCTCCTTCTACTACCCATTATGCTTCCCCCTATTCCTTCTTCACTTTTCCTGCCTATCCCCTCCCTGCTTCTCCTCCCCCACCCCTTGATCTTTCCCCTTACAGGTTTTTCACCTGGCACCTACCAGCTTTCTCCTTCCCACCCTCCTCCCACCTTCTTTATAGGGCCTCTGCCCCTTCCCTCTTCAGTCCTGATGAAGGGTCTCAGCCCAAAACGTTGACTGTTCGTTTCCACGGATGCTGCCCGACCTTCTGAGTTCCTCCAGCATGTTGTGCGTGTTACTTTGACCCCAGCATCTGCAGAGTATTTTGTGTTTACAATGTCTATCAAGTCACCTTTCATTCTCCTTTGCTTCAAAGAGAATAACCCCTAGCACCCCTCAATGATTCCACATGGGACATGTTTTCTCATCCAGACAACATGCTGGTATACAGTGTCTCCTCTGCACCCTCTCTAAAACTTCCACATCCTTTCTGTAATGAGGCGATCAGAACTGAACATTGTCATCCGAGTGTAGTCTAACCAGAGTTTTATAGAGCTGCAACATTAGCAGCTCTTGAACTTAATCCTGTGACTTGAGTATACTTCCATAATTACCCTGTCAACGGTGTGTCAACTTTGAGGGATCTATAGACTTGGGCCCCAAGATCCCTCTGATTCTCCTCACTTGTAAGAATCCTGACATTAACCTTGAACTCTGCCTTCGAGTTTTATGTACCAAAGTGTATCACTTTACACTTCTCTGAATCAAGTTCCATCTGCAACTTTTCAGGCCAGTTCTGCATCCTGTTAATATCCCGTCATAACCTATGACAAACTTCTACACTATCCACAACACTACTGACTTTTATTTCACCTACAAATTTACTAACCCACCTTTCTACTTCCGCATCAATGTCATTTATACATATAACAAAGAGAAGGGGTCACACAATGTCACAATACCTTGTGATATGTAGTGGTTTGAAAAGCTTATCCTTGAGTTAAAATGAAATTAGTAGTAATCAACTTGTTTTGAATATCCTTCTTAAGGTAGAGGCCAGAAATTCTTTAACCTCTTGATATCACTTTGATGTAGCCAAGAAATTTTGTGTTGAGAATCACACTATTTTTCCATGGAAATCAAGATTTTAGAAAAATAACAGTTAATGAAACACTGTCAAAGAGAATCTTAGTATATTGATTTTACAAAATTAGCTCCTTTTGTCCTCATCCTTAATGATTTAACTGCTTATTCTTATCTTCAAATCTGCTATGTAGATATCTTAAAGCATCAACACTGATGCAAATTATTTTTGAAAATTAGAAACCTTAAAAAAAATGAGCCAATTAAGTGCATTAAAATACATACAGATTAATTGAAACATTAAGCTGAGAAACATTTTAATATCTTCCCACTCTTTATTGAAATGAATGGGATCAGTAATCTGATGCCAAGTTAGACCAGGCATAGGATCAAAGAGGTAATTTTCCATTCTATTCTCACAAATGTCTAGTAAATCCAAATGCTGACGTTATGCTTTCAGTAAGGGAGAAATCTGTGGTGACATCTGTCACTCAGCAGGTCTGTGCAAGCTTAGGACTTGTTTCCATGGCTGTCCAAACACTGACAGTTCCCTTTAGATTTGACAGCACAGCCAGGAAAATTCAGCCCCTGGCATTCCTGCAATGTTTACAAAACCTTTAACCACCACTGAAACAATAATTTGAGATTGCAATAACAAGTTCTTCATACGGGGCAACTGAAGCAAAAAAGCTTGTCTCCATAACCTCAGCAGATTGTTTTCCAATTCTTTATCAATGTAGCAATTTTCCTTTTTGTGCATAAACTGTTTGGGTCCATAACCCAAACAATATGTGACCGCATTGTATCATCAAATTTTGGTTATCTTGTCTATTAATCCACATCATCAAATTAAACATCAATATATGTTTGGTAATGTTGAAGTTACATTGGTATTTGCAGGTATTATGTTTTGTATAACATCAAATTGCCAGTCAAATCTTTTTATTTCACAAAACTTTATTGGAACCAGAATGATCTCCAATAAATGATATCATCTTGTAATGTGATGCTGGGTGCTCAAATGTATGTTCCTTTTAATACCAGTTTTATGTACATTTTCCTATTATCACAGTTACATGGACTTACAGAGCAATTAATTCTCTTTATTTTGATTTTGATTATGTCCACACGCCTGTTTAATATTAATACTTCTTCTCCTTATACAGTCCCTTTGGGGTCAAAGATGACTTGTTTTCCATCCAGTTATATGGATTTTGAGATGCTTGCTAAGGCTAACGTGAGAGTCATGGATTCTGGTGTAAGTGGGAAGGTACTTGATAGAATGAGCAAATATGCAGTTTGAGGAATGGTGTGCTTCTTTCACTGCTATACCTACCGGCCTTTGTGGGCATTGAGGCTTTTAATGCCAACCTGCAGCTCTTTCTCACTTTTAAGTGTCATAGCCTCAGGATTCCCCTATGTTAATGTACATGTTACTGTTTTTCAGAGGAGGCCTTAAGAACCTATTTGAATCTTTTCCTCTCTCCTTTGTCTCTTGCTGTGACAAGTTTGAACTAGAGTTTTAATTTTCAGGTCTGTGGTGTCAGGCAGACTAATGGCAGAATAAAGCTTGTAATTCAGGTTTTGGTTCTGGGGTGATTGGCTTGAGAGGGGACACTGATATGGGCTTATTTATCCTACCAATGAATTTGGATGTGTGTGAGGAGACGGCATATATGCTACCTTTCCAGTGCATTGAGGTACTTGCTGTAAGTAGTACAGATCTCAAAAGTATAGGGCAGAGCAAGTATCTCTGAGGCCCGATAGATTGTGAGGTTTGTGCTAGGTTTGAGGTCATGGACTTCAAACATTCCTCTCCTCAGGCTATGTTGATGCACTGGAGGCAATGATGAATTTCACAGTCTGGATCTGCTTTTCACTGGGAAGCTACTCCCAAGATATGGGAAGAAATCCACATTTTCCAGCATCTCATAATGAGTCTTTATTATCAGTGGACAGTGTTTGCTGTAGACAAAGGTTAATAAGGCATGTTATGTGCAAGGTATCTTCTCTTGTATTCTTATTGATGATGGCATGAATTGCGACTTCTAACTGTATATAAATGTAAGCATTATCTGTGTTCTGTAGCTGGATGATATATTTGAGGTAACCTTCCTTCTGGATTAGAGGCAATATAGACTGAACAGTTTTCCATTTATTTTGTAACCTAGTTACACCAGTGGGATTCATCTTGAAGATGCAACAACAAAGATTATGAAAAGTGTTGGCTCATTGTCCTTGGTTATCTTGACAATAGCCTGCATTGAAATTGGGTTTGGATTTGTTGGCAGACAGAAACACATGTCAATAGCCAACTTAGAGAAGGCTGATCCACAGTTTCTTGATTGACAAAGTCAAAAACTTTTGTGAGATCATAAAAAACTATGTACAGTGCATTAGTTTGTGCTTCTCCTTGAATTTTGAAGTTGCTATATGATAAAGTTCATGTCTGTTGCACCTTTAGATGGATGGAATCCACACAAAAGTTCAGAGAGTCCCTGGGAGAAGGTTCTTAGCAAACAAGAGGAAGATTCCTCTTCTATTGGAACCTGGCCTCTCAATGTCAGGTACCTATAAAGCTGAAAACAAGAGAAAATCTGCAGATGCTGGAAATCTGAGCTACACATACAAAATGCTGGAGGAACTTAGCAGGCCAGGCAGCATCTATGGAAAAAAGTACAGTTGACGTTTTGGGCCAAAATGAAGGGTCCTGTCAAAGAGTCTCAGCCCGAAATGTCGACTGTACTTTTTTCAATAGATGCTGCCTGGCCTGCTGAGTTCCTCCAGCATTTTGTGTGTGTTACCTATAAAGCTATTTCTGTTCACATGCGGCACATAATTTTGGTCACATTTGCTGAATCTTGCTTTAATCTTCTTCGCTTTAAGAAGAGCAACTCAAGTTTTTGCAACCCAATTTTCTAACCGAAATCTCTGATTCCACTGATTATTCAAGTAAATCTCTTCTGCACCCTTTCAAGCATCTTCATTTGCTTCCTAATGTGTGATAACCAGATATGGATACAGTAGATCAGAAATGACTACACCCCTTGACTAAATGGAAGGAAAGCAAATTAACTGTAATAGGAATAAAGTAAGAGGCATTAAAGTAAGTATTTTTAAATCTTTTGTAAGTGTGGTCAAGGAAGTTATGTAGTCAATATTGTTCTTTTGTATTGTGGCTGATCAGTATTTTGATTTTCTTATTGTATCGGTGGGCTGCAATCAGTGTGAGAGGTCATTTGTTGGTGAGGCAGCACGAATTATTAAAAGAGCTCAGGATCTTTCAAGACTTTTCAGCTGGCTGTAATCAGTGTGAGAGATTGTTCATTTGTGATGCAGTGTGAGGTTTAAAAAGAGCTTGGGTATTTTCGGGACTTTTTGGCAAGCTGAAATCAATGGGAGAGGTCATTTGTTGGTCATACAAGGTATAAAGAGAGCTCAAGGCCTTTTGGGGCTTTTCAGCATGTTGCAGTTATTGCAAAAGGTCATTTGTTGGTGATGCAGTGTGAGATTTAAAAGGAGCTTGGGTGCTTTTGGGACTTTTTGATAGTCAGCAATAAGCACGAGAGGTCATTTGGTGGCAAGGTCAAACTCAGGTGCTTATGAGACTATTTGGCTAGCTGCAATCATAATGATCTATTACAGGCTTGGCAGGAGCCATTAAAGAGAAGCAAAATGTAAGCGGAGTGGCCATTGTGTGAGTGGACAGTTCTGGAGTGGTCAGGCTTTGGCTCAACAAGCTCAGGTAAAATCAAACTTGGGTAAGCACAGGTCAAGGTTCCAAGTAAGTTTCTAGTAAGTTTTTTCTCTGTTAGTACATAGCAAATGAGATGAAAATGGGTTCAGAGTTAGCGATATGTTCCTTGTGTGAGATTTGGGAACTTTGGCAGACCTCCAGTCTCCCTGAGAACTACACCTACCTGAAGTACACTGATCTGCAGCTCTTTAGAAACTGTGTTAGGGGGAACTAGAGCTGTAGATGGGACAACTTCAGCTCTTATGGGAAAATAAGGAGGTGAAAGATAGATAGACTGGAGCTGCAGAATCAGAATCAAGTTTAATATCATTGTCTTATGCTATGAAGTTGGTGTTTTGCAGTAGCAGTATATTGCAATACATAATAAAAATATAAATTATGATAAGTATATACAATAAGTTAAATTAGTGCAAAAAAAAGGAGAAAAGTACTGGCGTAATATTTATGGGTTCATTGCCCATTCAGAAATCTGATGACAGAGGGGAAGAAGCTGTTGCTGAAACATTGAGTGTGCGCCTTCAGGCTCCTGTACCTCCTCCTTGATGGTATCAATGAGAAGGGGGACCCCCCTGAGTAATGGAGGTCTTTAATAATGGAATCGTTACGGAGAGATAGTCACCCTGAGTTGCAGGAGGTGGGAACGTGGATGATTGTCAGGACAGGAGAAGGAATTAGGCAGGCAGTACAGAGTACCCCTGTGGCTGTTTCCCTCAATAACAAGTATACTGCTTTGCATACTGCTGGGGGGATGACTTACCAGGGCAAGGCCACAGTGACCTGTTCTCTGGCACTGAGTCTGTCTCTGTGACTGAGAAGGGAAGGTGGGGAGAATGGGAATTCAGTAGTGATAAGGATTCCATAATTAGAGGAGCAGATAGCAGATTTATTGATGTAAAAGGGACAACCAGATGGTATGTGCCTCCCATGTGTTAGGTTCAGGGATGTCTTAGATCTGGTCCAATGCTTTCTAAAGCAGGAGGTTGAATAGCCAGAGGTATGATACATAGTGGTACAAATGACATAGGTAGGACAAGGGAGGAGGTTCAGAAGAGCAAATATAAGGAATTAGGTAGAAAGCAGAAAAGCTTCAGCTCCAGTGTAGTGATCTCTGGATTGCTGCCTGCAGAACAGCAATGGCTGAAGTTTCTGGGTGCAATGCGGAAGGCGCAGGAAGGATACCTCCCAAAGATGAAGAAGCATTCTAAAAGGAGGATGAAGCAAGTCAAAGACAGCATATAAGCAAAAGAGAAGGCACATAATATTACTAAAATTAGTGGGAAGTTAGAAAATTCAGAAGCTTTTAAAAACCAACAGAAGGCAACTAAAAAAACCATAAAGAGAGAAAAGATGAAATATGAAGATAAGCTAACCAATAATATAAAAGAGGATCAAAACATTTTCTCAGATACCTAAAGAGTAAAAGAGAGGTGAGGGTGGATATCAGACTGCTGGAAAATTATGTTGGAGGGGTCATAATGGGGAAACAAAGAAATGGTAGACAAACTTAATAAGTATTTTCCGTCAGTCTTCACTGTTGAAGATACTAACAGAATGCCAGAAATGCGTATGTCAAGGGGCAGAAGTGGGTGATGTTGCTATTACTAAGGAGAAGATGCTTGGGAAGCTAAAAAGTCTCAAGGTAGATAAGTCACCTGGACCAGATGGACTACACCCCAGCAGTCTGAAAGGTAGCTGAAGAGATGGTGGAGGCATTAGTAATGACCTTTCAAAATTTAGATTCTGAAATGATTCAGGAGGACTGGAAAATTGCAAATGCCTCTCCATTCTTTAGGAAGAGAGGGAGACAGAAGAAAGGACATCATAAGCCTGTTAGCCTGACTTCAGTGGTTGGAAAGATATTGGAGTCTATTAATAATGGGGTTTAGAGGTACTTAGAGATACATGACAAAATAGGCCAAAGTCAGCATGGTTTCTTTAAGGAGAAATCTTGCCTAGTAGATCTGTTGGAATTCTTTAGGGAAATAACAAGCAGGGTAGACAAAAAAAGAGTTTGTGGATATTGTTTATTCTGATTTTCAGAAGGCCCTTAACAAGGTGCCACACATGAGACTGCTTAACAAGATAAGAGCCCAAGGTATTACAGGAAAAATACTAGTATGGATATAAGATTGCTTGACTGGCTGGAGGAAAAGAGTGGGGCCTATTCTGGTTGGCTGAAGGTGACTGGTGGTGTTCTGCAGGGATTGTTGTTAGGACCACTTCTTTTTACTTTATATGTCAGTGATTTGGATGAAGGAATTGGTGGCTTTGTGGCCTAGTTTGCAGATGATACGAAAATAGGTGGAGGTACGGGTAGTGTTGAGGAAGCAGGGTGTCTGCAGAAAGACTTGGCTAGATTGGGAGAATGGGTGAAGAAGTGGCAGATGGAATATAGCGTAAGGAAGTGCATGGTCATGCACTTAGGGAGAATGAATAAAGGCATGGACTATTTTCTAAATGGGGAGACATTTCAAAAATCAGAGGGGCAAGTGGACTTGGGAGTCCTCGTGCAGGATTTCCTAAAGGTTAAGTGGGTGGTAAGGAAGGCAAATGCAGTGCTAACATTCATTCATTTCTAGAGGACTAGAATACAAAAACAAGGATGTACTGTAATGCTAACTCTTTATAAGGCGTTGATCAGAATGCATTTGGAATATTGTGAGCAATTTTGGGCCCCTTACTGTATTTAAGAAAACATGTGCTGCCATTGGAGGAGGCTCACAGGAATGATACCAGGAATGAAAGAATTAACATTTGAGGAGTGTTTGGTAGCTCTGGGCCTCTATTCGCTGGAGTTTATAATGATGGATGGCGGGGGAGTGGAATCCCATTGGAACTCTTGAACATTGAAAGACCTAAATAGAGTGGATATCAAGAATATTATTCCTATCATGGGAGAAGTCTAGGGCCTGGGAACACAGCCTCAGAATAGAATGATATCCATTTGCATCAGAGATGAAGAAACATTCTTTAGCCAGAGGGTGGTGAATCTGTGGAATTATTGCCACAGATGGCTGTGCAAGCTAAGTCATTGGGTATGTGCCCTGCTGCCAAAATTCTGTTTTATTGAAGTCAATATCATGAACTTTGGAGGCAAATTACAGTACATTGCCATTACTATATGGAACTCCCTGGCCTCATCGAACCATGGTCCCGCCTTAGGTCAAATCCTACGACCTCTTCTCTCCTGCATCTTCTCTCTTCATCTCCTCTCGAACAAAAACCCCAAGCCCAACCTTAGTGTCCCTCCCCAGAGAAACGTCCTCTTAATTTGACCATCCTAATTGGATGCCACACATTTCTCCTCAACTCTTATCTTCTACAATAACCCAAGCAAGCTGAAAAAAGAAAATTCTCTTACAGAACTGCTAAATGAAATACATATAGCATATCAGTAAAAATATTAACCAGGGCATTACATACAAAATGTACTTAGTGTCACTAATGGCTGATGAATTTACTTGAAAGCAAAAGTAAAATATTTGCTGATACTAGAAAAATAAAATCCAAGGATACTGGAAATCGTGTCAGTTTGCAGTGATGGGATGAATAAGCATGTTAAAGTTTCATGCTGAAGACTTTTCATTTTTATTAAGAAATGATAATCTTGTTAAATAGATATTCTACTTACTAATGAATTGTTGCTGATATGCCTTCAGCTATTTTAAATATCAAACTATAATTTGCATTTTAGATTTGGGCTCGAACTATATTGTGAGCTCACATGTTCAGCTAATTTTATTTACATGCCATCTTAACATTACAATGGAAAACAGGAAACAAATTTGTAATGTTAGAAAATGTGTTTTTAATAGCAATTATGAATATAACCAACAATTGCTAGTACTCTTCTTTCTTAATTGCGTTATAATAACCATGGGTGCTAATTTCATTTGCTAGTTGCTAACCTTCCTCAAGTCTTACTCTGCTACTTTCTTTCTTCTTTTCTTTTCAAATCTTTTTATTGCTATATTATGCAAAAGAAATAACATGAGAACATTGAAGTAACAACACTTACAATGTCTCAAAAAAGACATTATCGTAAAGATTGAAAAAAAATTGTGATAACAAAAAACAACCTACTAAGCAGAAAAAGTGAGAAAAAAAAGAACCCATTAGGTGTACAACCCTGGAGCCATGAGTCATACAAAAAGCTTCTAAAAACTGGTACTTTATATATCGGAGGTATGTTGTCCTGAAAAATAGTGTTAGTGAGTAGCTGTTGAAGAGCAATGCACACATATTGGTGTTATCCAAATAATTTGTATTCTGATTGTGGGAAGTCAGTGTTTGTATAAGGAGAAGGTTGAAATATAGTAAATGAACTATGAACTAAGGATGCATCTGTCCGAGCATTTGATGCTTAGCTTTCTTAATTCTTATCTGAATACAATAGTATTGGAACATTTCAGGAAGGTTTGTGAGCCATGACAGAATAGAGTGTAATAAAGTGGTAAGGAACTTGAAGTAACTGCAGAGAAATAAAGACCCGTATTTATATATACTGCTCTGGCTGGCGTCAGTCAAGGTGGTTATTGTCTTCATGTCTTGCCCCCTTGACCAGCAATCTCTACAGCTAAGCTGAAGGAACTGGGTCTAATATTGCAGTTGCACAATCTTTGCCCAAAGCCAGTGGAAATATTAGTGACTAAAAGCAACCTGCCTTGCTGCATTTGTACTTTAATTACTTCTTCTGAAGCACATTCTTTGACCGGAAATGATTGGCCTTCCTAGTTCTTTGGGTTCTGAAATAGCTGATGAGATCAATGTGGAACCCCTATCATTATTGGTTTCCTTATCTGGTCAGTGGTTTGGAGAATTTTATAGCGATAACATTGTGATGTAGAATCTCTGCCCTTCAGTGAAGATGCAGCCTATCAGACTTGTGGTCAATATGTCATTCCTGTTCAAGGAAGTGTGGACAGTTAAAAATATCTAGATCTTTCGCTGTTGGCAGTGTGCGCTTCCTGCTAAAATTCCTGACAGTTAATATCATGCCTCCTTATGCTCATTCAAGGCATAGTTAATACATTCATTATTAACATTTGAGTCTGTTTCCTTGTCTTTGGTTGTAAAGACCGAAAAATGGTATTGTTTTAAATACCATTATGGTGGAGAAGTTAATGGAAAAAAATCTGAAGGACAGAATATATTTGCACTTAAATACTAAGCAGGTATTAACCAAGAAAGACTGGAGCACCAATGGTGAGGACCAAGAAGGTTTACAACATAGAACACAGAACATAGAATAGTACAGCACAGTACAGGCCCTTCGGCCCACAATGTTGTGCCGACCCTCAAACCCTGCCTCCCATCCCATATAAGCCCCCACCTTAGATTCCTCCATATACCTGTCTAGTAGTCTCTTAAACTTCAGTAGTGTATCTGCCTCCACCACTGACTCAGGCAGTGCATTCCATGCACCAATCACTCTCTGAGTAAAAAACCTTCCTCTAATATCCCCCTTGAACTTCCCACCCCTTACCTTAAAGCCATGTCCTCTTGTATTGAGCAGTGGTGCCCTGGGGAAGAGGCGCTGGCTATCCACTCTATCTATTCCTCTTATTATCTTGTACACCTCTATCATGTCTTCTCTCATCCTCCTTCCCTCCAAAGAGTAAAGCCCTAGCTCCCTTAATCTCTGATCATAATGCATACTTTCTAAACCAGGCAGCATCCTGGTAAATCTCCTCTGTACCCTTTCCAATGCTTCCATATCCTTCCTATAGTGAGGTGACCAGAACTGGAGACAATACTCCATGTGTGGCCTAACCAGAGTTTTATAGAGCTGCATCATTACATCGCGACTCTTAAACTCTATCCCTCGACTTATGAAAGCTAACACCCCATAAGCTTTCTTAACTACCCTATCCACCTGTGAGGCAACTTTCAGGGATCTGTGGACATGTACCCCGAGATCCCTCTGCTCCTCCGCACTACCAAGTATCCTGCCATTTACTTTGTACTCTGCCTTGGAGTTTGTCCTTCCATGGGAGGCAGAGGAGCGCTTACAGGACTGCTTTGAGTTAGTGGACTAGATGATATTCAGGGATTGATCTTCGAGTCTGAATTAATTTTCCCCAGTTGTCACTGACTTCATCAAAACCTGTGTGAATGAATCAGGAGATTCGTAGTCTGCTGAAGGCTAGATCTGTGGCATTCAACTCTGGTTATCCAGAATTATACAAAAAGACCAGGTATGACCTATGAAAGGCCATTTTAAGGGCAAATGAACAATTCCGATTGAGGTTAGAGATAGAATCTGATGGATGTCAACTCTGGCAGGGTTTGCAGGCTGTTACAGTACTTCCTACAAAGCAAAACCTAAAATCATTAATGGCTGTGATGCTTCACTTCCAGATGTGTTCAAAGTGTTTTATGTATGCTTTGAAAAGGAGAATGAAACTACAACTCTGTGAATCCCTGCAGAATCTAGTGACCCTGCGATCTCTGACTCGGAGGCTAATGTCAGAACATCTTTCAAGGGGGTGAACCCTCGCACGGCACCAGGCTCTGCTAATCTACCCAGTAGGGCTCTGAAAACCTGTGCCAACCATCTGGAGGGAGTGTTCAAGGACATCTTCAATCTCGACAATCACACTAATGCCCAGAAAGAGCAGGGTGAGTTTCCTCAATGACTGTTGCCTAGTGGCACTCACATCCACTCTAAGGAAGTGCTTTGAGATGTTGGTCATGGCAAGAATCAACTTCTGCCTAAGCAGAGACCTGGACACACTGCAATTTGCCTATCGCCACACTAGGTCTATAGTGGATGAAACCTCACTGGCTCTCCACTCGGCCTTGGATCACCTGGACAATAGTAATGCTTACATCAGTATATCAGGCTGCTGTTTATTGGCTGCAGCTTAGTGTTCAACACAATAATACCCTCAAGCAAGTTCAATATAAGCAAGATCCAAAACATGGGCTTCTGTACCTCTCTCTGCAGTTGGATCCTTGACTTCCTCACCAGGGGACCACTGTTTGTATAGATCGGAAATAATATCTTCTCCTCATTGTCAATCAACACTGGTGCACCTCAAGGATGCATGCCTAGTCCTCTGCTCTACTCACTCTACACCCATGATTTTGTGGCTAGGCACAGCTCAAACACTGGCAACACAACTATTATTAGCAGAATTTCAGATGGCTATGAGGAAGGGTACAGATGCGAGATAAATCAGCTAGTTGAGTATTGTCACAGCAACACCATTGCACTTAACACCAGAAAGGCCAAGGGACTGACTTTAGTCTACAGAACGGGTAAATCGAGGAAACACACACCAGTCCACTTCCAGGGATCAGAAGTAGAAAAGGTGGGCAGTTTCAAGTTGCTGGGTGACAACATCTCTGAGGATCTGTCTTGGGCCCAATATATTGATGCAATTACAAAGAAGGCACAGCAGCAGTTATATTTCATTAGGAGTTTGAGACGATTTGGTATGTCACCAAAGATAGTCACAAATTTCTACAGATATACTGTGGAGAGCATCCTAAGTAATTGCATCACCACCAGTATAAAGGGGCCACTGCACTAGATTGGAAAAAGCTGCAGAAAGTTGTAAACTCAACCAGTTCCATCATGGGTACTAACCTTCCTAACATCCAGGGCACCTTCAAAAAGCAATATCTCTTCATTTCCTATATGTGCAGATGTCTGTCTAAATTTCTCTTCAATACCTCTATTGTGTCTGCTTCCACCCTTTGCAGCACATTCCAGACGTCTACCACTCTCTGTGTTAAAACTCACCACTGTTTTATCACTCTGATCTTAAAACTATGTCCTGAGGTATTTGACATTCCTGTTCTGGGAGACTCTATCTACTATGCTTCTCATAATTGTACAGAGTTCTATCACACCTCTCCTCAGCTTCTGGTACTTTAGAGGAAACATTCAAGTTTGTCCAACCAACTTCTCCTACCAATTGATTCTCCAATCAATTGGAGATTAGATATTCCCTAACCAAGCAACACCCTAGTGAACCTTTCTTGCACCTTTTCCAGAGCCTCCATGTCCTTCCTAAAATGTAACAACCAGAACATCACACCATAGTCCAAATGTGGCCTAACCGAGGTTTTTCTTTTTACAAAACGCAATGCTTCCTGGATCTGAATATTATTTTTGTGCAGCTACCATGCTAATCTTCTCCATACTGCTCCAGTTTTTGTCTATATGCTGCAAAAGCACTTGAGTTAAACTTCATATTTTTAGCACATAGAAATTTCTGGAAATAAGACTGCTGTTCAGCCCATCATGTTCATACCAGGAAAGAAATGGCTATCCAGAATAACCCAACATCTTGTGCTTGCTACTTTGTAGGTTATGGATATATATAGCTGAATACCTTTTTGATGGGATGAAGGTTTCTACTCCTTCCGCTTTTTAATCAGCAGATCCACCCCAGCTCCCCTCTAATTTTTCTTCTAATTACTCAAATTTGTCTTCTCCTAATTTGTTTCTCTCATAATGTAAATAAATCTTCACTAATTTTTTTGTTTCTGTACTTTTTATGTCTCACAGAGCAAAATTTTATTCTTTTATTTACATCAAAATATAAACAGCTACACTATTCTCAAGTGTATAAAAATAAAATACATCCATGAAGAAAACATTAGATCAGAAAACTGCAGTTCTCAGTTGACATTTTATTGAACTCATGTGTTCACTTACTGGAATAAGATGTAGTAACCTTAAAGAGACGTTCATTCACCTTTGCAGAAGAAAAGAATGGCCAAGAAATCCTGTTTTATCTGTTCTGAGATACAATTGTTATATGTGCTCTGAGAATGAATTTCCTGGAAATTGTCAAGTGCTTCAGGATTTTCCTCTTCAGTCCTTATAACATCAAATGTGCTAATGCAGTGTCAGTAGCAGTTAATAATATACAGTACACTTTTAGACACCACATTATTTTTATACATGCATACATACATAACCCACAAATGCTGCCAGTCATTCAGAGATACGAGGCTTGCTTTGGTGTAAGTTAAAGGGAAGTGGCATGAACAAGTTCTCGTCCAGACAGTATAGTATTGGTAACAGGCTTCAGGCAGATCCACAATGGCAGCATGAGTAGAAATTCAATCTTTTTGTTGTTTGATATTTTGTAGTTTGATAATTTTATTGTGTGATACAGATTGCAAAACTAAAACAACCTAAATCTCATTAAGGATTCTGTAATCGATCCATAGGTAATAAGGGAGTACAACTTCTACTTTTACCATTCATATGTTTAAGATTTGAGTTTTTATATTGGACAGCTAAAAATATATATAAAGTTAAATTAATTTCTGTTTACCTTCACTAACAAATATTCTTTTCAATTGCATTCAGGGTTACCAAAATATACTGAGCAATGTATTTTTATGTCAAGGCCTAAGCAAATTAGGAACTGCTGTAATTATTTAGAATGTTTTGTAAAAGTGCAGAACTAAAGAAGCAGAAATTTATCATGAACTAAATGTGTGATTTTGTAGAGTGTTTGCACAGCTCAGGTGCAGTTGTTGTTTTGATAGTTTTTCAGGTTCATAAGGATGGTTTTGGGGACAGAAAGCGGAGTTAGGGGTCAGGATGGGCTTAGGGTCAAGGATGTGGTAGAATTAGAGGTCAGGCCAGAGCCTAAGGTCTCTGGTCTGTGTTTGAAGACCAGCACATGGAGTTCCATGTGAGAAGAGGAATGAGTTCTGATAACCCCGGTGTTTGTAAAATACTGGGACCAGGGTTTTAGGGTTAGTGTTTGGTGTCCCAACATAGGCTAGTATGGAGTTCAAGGCTGAATGCTCGGCAATCAGTGTGTCCTGGGATTGATTCTGAGGATCAATGCCTGACAATCAATCAGAAGTCCAGCTGGAGTCCTGACATGAGGAGGTACTGTGTATGTACATGGTAGGAGGGAGGAACGGGGCTTGATTTTGCTGTTGTTGTTTTGTTGCTTGTTGTGTTCGATGTTGTTCTGCCAAGCGTTATGGCCATGCTGTGTTGGGCATTGGAATATATGGTGACACTTGCAGGCTGCCTACAGCTCATCCTTAGGTGTGTTGGTTGTTAAAAGAATCAGCATGTTTCACTGCATGTTTTGATGTACATGTGACAAATAAACTCGAACTTTGAATCTTGCAATCTACTCTGAAATCAGTTTAATTGACCTCAACATGCAATGGCATGTATTGGTCACACGATGATTGCGAACTGCAATGCTGTATGTGTATTGTACACTATTTCTGAAATTCAGTTTCATTGAAGTCAAGAAATCAAAACTTCAGAAGCAGAGTTCAATAAGTATCTGACATTTTTCAAATGCTTATTTTGTACTAAGGATGAATTTATTCTTTTATGTTTTTATTTGTAATGGTTTATACATTACAAACTAAATCCAATCAGCTTTAAACTGCTTCTAAGAATAACTTGCCTGGGACTTTGTTTGTATTCATTTCATGTACAGGATTGCTGGAGGGCATCGGCCTAAGAAGCAGCAAGCCACAGTACTTGCTGTGAATGCTTAGTCATAAACTTGATTAGAAAGTTATGTTGAGCTTTTGGCCTGAAACTTGATACGTTTTTCATAACATGAAATTGTTACACTGTCATTCTTCTTGCTGATCTTTGGCCATTCCTAATGAGCCTGAATACCCTCTACCTCTACATTTATACAGTTGTTCTGCCACTACAGTGACTTCAGATTCAGAATCAGAATCTGGTTTATTATCACCGGCATGTGACGTGAAATTTGTTAACTTAGGACCAACAGTTCAATGCAATACATAATATAGAAGAAAAAAAATAGTGACAATAAATCAATAAATAAATTTATTCTGTATACTTTATACAGTATATGTATATTTAAAAGATTAAATATGCAAAATACAGAAATACACATATATATATAGAAGTTTTTTGAATGCATTTATTGACATACCAAATCTCTTCAAACTCCTAATAAATATAGCCACTGTCTTGCCTTCTTTATAACTGCATCAATATGTTGGGACCGGGTTAGATCCTCAGACATCTTGACACCCAGGAACTTGAGACTGCTCATTCTCTCCACTTCTGATCCCTCTATGAGGATTGGTATGTGTTCCTTTGTCTTACCCTTCCTGAAGTCCACAATCAGCTCTTTCGTCTTACTGACATTGAGTGCCAGGTTGTTGCTGCGGCACCATTCCACTAGTTGGCATAACTCACTCCTGTATGCCCTCTTGTCACCACCTGAGATTCTACCGACAATGGTTGTATTGTTAGCAAATTTATATATGGTATTTGAGCTATGCCTAGCCACACAGTCATGGGTATATAGAGAGTAGAGCAGTAGGTTAAGCACACACCCCTGAGGTACACCAGTGTTGATCGTTAGCGAGGAGGAGATGTTATCACCAATCCACACAGATTGTGGTCTTCCGGTTAGGAAGTCGAAGATCTTATTGCAGACGGAGGTACAGAGACCCAGGTTCTGCAACTTCTTAATCGGGATTGTGGGAATGATGGTAGTAAATGCTGAACAATTGTCGATGAACAGCATCCTGACACAGGTGTTTGTGATGTCCAGGTGGTCTAAATCTGTGTGGAAAGCCATTGAGATTGCAGCTGCCATTGACCTGTTGTGGCGATAGGCAAATTGCAATGGGTCCAGGTCCTTGCTGAGCAGGAGTTCAGTCTGGTCATGACCAACCTCTCAAAGCATTTCATCACTGTAGAGATGTGAGTGCTACCGGGCAACAGTCATGAAGGCAGCTCATGTTATTCTTCTTAGGCACTGGTATAATTGTTGCCTTTTTGAAGCAAATGGGAACTTCCACCCGTAGCAGTGAAAGCTTGAAAATATCCTTGAATACTCTGGTCAGTTGGTTGAAACACAGGTTTTCAGAGCCTTACCAGGTACTCCATCAGGTCCTTCTGCCTTCCGAGGGTTCACAATATTATATACTTTACAAGTTTTTTTCAGATACCTTTTTATACAAACAGTCTAAAAGCTTCTGGAGACAGAGTTCTCAGGTACATACAATTAATGCTGTGAAGCTGACTCAAAGAGCACACAAACCTTCCAACTATTAACAGATCAGCTATTTGATGTACTAAGTAACAGTATCAATCTTTTGCAAGCTTCCTTGAACTAAATAATTTAGCCACATTGTCTGGTTTGAAACAAACCCAATTAAATAATTCCATTGTCTTACACTGCAACTCTTGAGAAGTTAGCCTTGTGCTGTTGTGTGCTGGATAGACAGTGTGTTTGTTTGCCAAGCTGTCCTTTTAACTCAAACTGACTATTCTTGCCATTTAAATTTAAGAACTGAAGACTAGCTCTCATTTATGATAAGAAGCTAAACAAGAATGTTAGTTGGAAGTTTACCTTACTCAAAAACAACCCTTTGATCTCTAGAAGTTTCAGCTGCTATGTTAGAAAGCTGATCTTGGCAAAAAAAGGAAAGGCTGCATGTCCCCAGATGGTGAACATCCATCACATGTTTAGTTTGAACCCCATTCTGCTAGCCTTACACATTAAACCTGGCACACTTACACATCTGACTTAGGTGAAAATTAACTGTTACATGAAATGAATTAGCTTCCAAAAGTAATAAGGATCTAAAAAGCCCCAGCTTGAACTTAAAGCATGGCCATTCATTGATGTACTCACTTTACCAGATGCTGAAAAGTTATTATTCAAGATTTCTAAATTTCCAGTTATTCCTCATGAGAATTAACATGAAAGCCTGCTGCAATCAGCATGGAAAAGCTTGGCTGTTACCTTACAACACAACTATCCCTCTAATAAGCTAGTGCTATTTTGGAATTTACCATTTCTGTACCTCCTCTGTGAATTTGAGTGTATCATGTTTTTATAAATTATAAACAATCACGTTGTGTGAACATAATCCAATTTTTGTTCATCAATCGTGCTGATGTACTGTATATGGGGAAAAGGTAGGTATAGGGAATCAAACTGCAGATCATCCATAATATTACTGAATGTCAGAATAGGCTAAAGGAGCTAAATGGCCTACTGTTCTTACTCTAAATTGCTCAAAAACATTTTACATTAAATGCATAGTTGCTAACTTGAAAGCTAAATCAGAATTCCAGAGGTAAATAGTAAAACAAGGGGTTGATTTTTCTCTGTGTTATCTACTTTGCATGCTTCTATTTTTTCCCCTATTTTTCTCAAAGCAGAACCAACATGGATGGACCATCATTCTGTTAAGTTCCTATCCTTTTTTTCCTTTACAAAGTTACCAGTTGATTTCATTCTGCTGAAACTTTATTCTCTTGCTCTTCCCTCATTTTACTGAAATTGGCAGGAGAGCTTGTTCGGTGCAAATTTTGTTAAACTGATGTGTGGTAGTTGTGTAGGTAGTAACTTGCCTGTTAAACGTGGCTCTTAGAAGTTAAATGCAGCATTTTGGGATTGGAATATTGGGTGCCCAAAACCCATTACAACCTTGATTTTATATTTTGTAACCCAGAAAGACAGAATGTAAGAGCTCAAAGTAAATTTCCTTCTCTTTATACCACATAATCTCAGGGGGTTTTCAATATTCACATACAGGCTCAGAAATATGAATCATTTTGAACTATAGGCAGTTTAAAAATGGTGGATTTAGGTCCACTGGTGCAACATTCAATATGACTTGTACAAAGATTGTAATTGGGAACTGTAATCAGCCTTACATGTCATGAAAATATATATTTTATTATAGAAGTATTATATTCTATAATATATTAAGCCATGTAGTGTGAGTATTTCAATAACCCCATCTGTAACTATGAAGCATTGCATAATAAATCAGTGATATAAAAATGATAAATAAAACTTCATAATTCATATTAATCTGGCAGTTGATTGTGAAACAACATGGGCAAAGATATGAATGATAATATATTCAGTTTGGAAAGATGCATATTATGCTGGTAATTATGTTATGCAATGCTGAAGTAAGTTGTCATTACATGAAGTATATGTACATATAGCTGCATATATTATTTCAAAGAATATAATGAAAATAATTCAGATTACTTTAACATGAAGTATTTTTATGAATCATTTTGTTATATATTTATGCATTTTCTGGTCCATGGTAGATAACAGTTATTGAACTTATTCACAGAATAAGTCATTATTATTATCTCCTCTCTTGTTTGCCATGAAAAGTAGTGCTTATGCAATTTGATATACCATCTGTGGTTCTTCAGAGAATGAGACTTTATTGACACATAAGGAAATCCCTCCACTTACTGAGGTACGAAAGTAAAAGATGATAATGATAATACACAGTGGATAAAATGCATCAATGGACCGAGGAACCAAGTTACTACCTCAGGTTGATGATCTTCCAACCAACTTATTAAAATCTGTGCCTTTTCTTTAGTTTTTTTTGCTAACATAGAGATTGTAAAGATGGAAAAAAAAAGATAAGAGGATCCTCTTAGACATGGAGGCAGACGGGTATGATTAAATGACAAATGGGATAATAATGTTAAACATAAGATAGAACAAGAAATAAACAAAATAAGGGGCCAGATAAGATGTAAATCAAACAGCAAAAAATTTACCGAAGTCAAAATTGGTGCAAAGGTTCCAATCTAAAATTGATATAATGGTTACAGTCTAAAAATGTTGAACTTAATAATTGTCCAGATAGATGTCCATGGCTTGCTAAATGAAAAATGTTTGCCCTGAAATTGATCATTCATGGTACAAGTACATTGATATGGTGTTGTACAGGTGTATTTGAAGACCTTAATCTGTAATACATGACATCCAAGATACCTATGTATTGAACAAGCCAAGTGTTTTGGAAAGTTCTTTGTGCATTTCCATATGACAAATTTTTAACATTATTGTATTTCATTTTAGTATGTTTGATTGTTTAAGGACTTTAAATATGTATGCTTAACTTTATTTTTTTAGTTTTATATAATTAATTTTATTTTAATAGATTTTAAATGTTTCTGAGTGTTTGATATGTTTAAAACATCATTACAAATTGATTGCAGTTTATCATAGCAGGCAAAATTAGACAAGCGTTTGCTACCAGGTGATTTGGAATCAGGTTTGCAGAAGATAATGACAGTATAGACTACTGCAGGTGGTAATTCCAAATAGGATGATCAGACCAGCAAGATCTGGCCTTGTAATTTAGTTGACAGTTGAGAGGAATGAGACCTATCCCCATAATAGTATTTCAGTAATATAATCTTAACTCTGCTACTCTTGCATGCCTTTTATTTAGATGATGTTTGTGTTTTTGTGTGCCTTTTTTTGCTTTTTATCTAAGCTAGATAATGGTCTGTCTTCATAAAAACTGCAGTAATTACAATGAAATGTAAACATGTTCCATATCCTAATAAGTGGCCCTCCGTTGGTCAAGGTCAACCATGGATGTTGCATCCCAGCTATTAATAATGTCGGTACGGAGCAATCTGTGGCTGATGAGAACGATGTGAGAGTGGCAGTCTCTGGTGCAGAGGTTGCAGCTAAAAGTGGCCTCAGCTCTGCAGCGTTCTTTTCTATGGGCCCATTTGTCTTCTGCCGATTAAATTTCCTAAAAAATCTTACGGAATTTTAAAGTGTTGTTCCTCAGAGAGGGATCAGAAGTGGAGAGAGTAAGCAATTTCAAATTCCTGGGTGTCAATATCACTGAGGAACTAATCTGATCGCAACATTCTGATGCAGCTGTGAAGAACATATAGAACATAGAACATAGAATAGTACAGCATAGTACAGCACAGTACAGGCCCTTCAGCCCACCATGTTGTGCCGACCCTCAAACCCTGCCTCCCATATAAGCCCCCACCTTAAATTCCTCCATATACCTGTCTAGTAGTCTCTTAAACTTCACTAGTGTATCTGCCTCCACCACTGACTCAGGCAGTGCATTCCACGCACCAATCACCCACTGAGTAAAAAACCTTCCTCTAATATCCCCCTTGAACTTCCCACCGCTTACCTTAAAGCCATGACCTCTTGTATTGAGCAGTGGTGCCCTGGGGAAGAGGCGCTGGCTATCCACTCTATCTATTCCTCTTATTATCTTGTACACCTCTATCATGTCTCCACTCATCCTCCTTCGCTCCGAAGAGTAAAGCCCTAGCTCCCTTAACCTCTGATCATAATGCATACTCGCTAAACCAGACAGCATCCTGGTAAGTCTCCTCTATACCCTTTCCAATGCTTCCACATCCTTCCTATAGTGAGGCGACCAGAACTGGACACAGTACTCCAAGTGTGGCCTAACCAGAGTTTTATAGAGCTGCATCATTACATCGCGACTTTTAAACTCTATCCCTCGACTTATGAAAGCTAACACCCCGTAAGCTTTCTTAACTACCCTATCCACCTGTGAGGCAACTTTCAGGGATCTGTGGACATGTACCCCCAGATCCCTCTGCTCCTCCACACTACCAAGTATCCTGCCATTTACTTTGTACTCTGCCTTGGAGTTTGTCCTTCCAAAGTGTACCACCTCACACTTCTCCGGGTTGAACTCCATCTGCCACTTCTCAGACCACTTCTGCATCCTATCAGTGTCTCTCTGCAATCTTTGACAATCCTCTACACTATCTACAACACCACCAACCTTTGTGTCATCTGAAAACTTGCCAACCCACCCTTCTACCCCCACATCCAGGTCGTTAATAAAAATCACGAAAAGTAGAGGTCCCGGAACAGATCCTTGTGGGACACCACTAGTCACAATCCTCCAATCTGAATGTACTCCCTCCACAACAACCCTCTGCCTTCTGCAGGCAAGCCAATTCTGAATCCACCTGGCCAAACTTCCCTGGATCCCATGCCTTCTGATTTTCTGAATAAGCCTATCATGTGGAACCTTGTCAAATGCCTTACTAAAATCCATATAGATCACATCCACTGCACTACCCTCATCTATATGCCTGGTCACCTCCTCAAAGAACTCTATCAGGCTTGTTAGACACGATCTGCCCTTCACAAAGCCATGCCGACTGTCCCTGATCAGACCATGATTCTCTAAGTGCCCAGAGATCCTATCTCTAAGAATCTTTTCCAACAGCTTTCCCACCACAGACGTAAGGCTCACTGGTCTATAATTACCTGGACTATCCCTACAACCTTTTTTGAACGAGGGGACAACATTCGCCTCCCTCCAATCCTCTGGTACTATTCCTGTGGACAACGAGGACATAAAGATCCTACTCAGAGGCTCAGCAATCTCCTCCCTCACCTCGTGGAGCAGCCTGGGGAATATTCCATCAGGCCCCGGGGACTTATCCGTCTTAATGTATTTTAACAACTCCAACACCTCCTCTCCCTTATTATCAACATGCTCCAGAACAACAACCTCACTCATATTGTCCTCACCATCATCAAGTTCCCTCTCATTGGTGAATACTGAAGAGAAGTATTCATTGAGGACCTCACTCACTTCCACAGCCTCCAGGCACATCTTCCCACCTTTATCTCTAATCGGTCCTACCTTCACTCCTGTCATCCTTTTGTTCTTCACATGATTGAAGAATGCCTTGGGGTTTTCCTTTACCCTACTCGCTAAGGCCTTCACATGCCCCCTTCTTGCTCTTCTCAGCCCCTTCTTAAGCTCCTTTCTTGCTTCCCTATATTCCTCAATAGACCCATCTGATCCTTGTTTCCTAAACCTCATGTATGCTGCCTTCTTCCACCTGACTAGATTTTCCAGCTCACTTGTCACTGATGGTTCCTTCACCCGACCATTCTTTATCTTCCTCACTGGGACAAATTTATCCCTAACATTTTGCAAGAGATCTCTAAACATCGACCAAATGTCAGTACATTTCCCTGCAAAAATATCATCCCAATTCACACCCGCAAGTTCTAGCCTTATAGCCTCATAATTTGCCCTTCCCCAATTAAAAATTTTCCTGTCCTCTCTGATTCTATCCTTTTCCATGATAATGCTAAAGGCCAGGGAGTGGTGGTCACTGTCCCCCAGATGCTCACCCACTTGGAGATCTGTGACCTGACCCGGTTCATTACCTAGTACTAGATCTAGTATGGCATTCCCCCTAGTCGGCCTATCAACATATTGTGACAGGAATCCGTCCTGGACACACTTAAGAAAGTCTGCCCCATCTAACCCCTTGGAACTAATCAGGTGCCAATCAATATTAGGGAAGTTAAAGTCACCCATGATAACAACCCTGTTTTTTTTGCACCTTTCCAAAATCTGCCTCCCAATCTGCTCCTCTGTATCTCTGCTGCTACCAGGGGGCCTATAGGATGCCCCCAATAGAGTAACTGTTCCCTTCCTGTTCCTGACTTCCACCCATACTGACTCAGAAGAGGATCCTGCTACATTACCCACGCTTTCTGTAGCTGTAATAGTATCCCTGACCAGTAATGCCACCCATCCTCCCCTTTTTCCGCCCTCTCTATCCCTTTTAAAGCACTGAAATCCAGGAATATTGAGAATCCATTCCTGCCCTGGTGCCAGCCAAGTCTCTGTAATGGCCACTACATCATAATTCCATGTATGTATCCAAGCTCTCAGTTTAACACCTTTGTTCCTGATGCTTCTTGCATTGAGGTACACACATTTCAGCCCTTCTACCTTACTGTCTTTACACCGTTTATTTTGCTTCTCTTTCCTCAAAGCCTCTCTATATGTTAGATCTGGCTTTACTCCATGCACTTCTTTCACTGCTCTATCGCTCTGGGTCCCATCCCCCTCGCAAATTAGTTTAAACCTTCCTGAACCATGCTAGCAAACCTACCTGCAAGGATATTGCACCCCCTCGAGTTCAGGTGCAACCCATCCAATCTGTACAGGTCCCACCTTCCCCAGAAGAGATCCCAGTGATCACGACTTCTGGCTGCTTTCCCTCTCGTACCAGGATGTCGCGCACCCAAGCAGGCAAAACAGTGGCTCTGTTTCATTAGGAGTTTGAGGAGATATGGTTCGTCACCTAAAACACTCAAAAACTTTTACAGGTTTACCTTGGAGAGCATTCTGACTGGCTGCATTACCGTCTGGTATGGGGTGGGGTGGGGTGGTGCCGCTTCACAGGATAGAAATAAGTTGCAGAAAGTTGTAAAATTAGTCAGCTCCATCATGGATACTATCTTCCGTTATATCCAAGACATCTTCAAAGAAGGAGACATTCTTCAGGAAGTGGGCATCCATCTTTAAGGACCCCCACCATCCAGGACATGCCCTCTTTTCATTGTTACCATCAGGAAGGAAGTATGGGAGCCTGAGGGCACACACTCAGTGATTCAGGAAAGATTGTTTCAGGGGACTTTTCCATCTGGTGCGGTTGGTTGCAAGTTCCACCAGGTCTCAATGTTGATGTCCTGCTTGCAGACATGCTTGTTGCCTGGCTCAGCCAGTGCAATCTATTCTGAGTGAACAGGGTGTACACACTGGCGGGGGGGGGAGGGGGGGGCAGATGGCAACATGAGCGAGAACCTCAGAATTGAATGCTCTGCCTCTGCAGGAGATGCCCAAGATGTAGGTGTTGAGCCTTCTCTCACGCGTCCCTTGTTCACTGTGAGAGATGTGGGAATTCTGGGAGACCTCCAGCCTCCTGCATAATCACATCTGCACCAGCTGCACAGAACCACAGCTCCTCAGAGAATGTGTTATAGAACTAGATGATCTTCAGCTCATAAGGAAAATTGGATAGATGATAGAAAGGAGCTACAGGGAGGTAGTCACTCCCGGGTTGCAGGAGGCAGGTGAATGGATGACAGGAGAAGGGAGTGATATAGGCAGCCAGTACAGAGTACCTCTGTGGCAGTTCCCCTCAATAACAAGTATACTGTTTTGGAGGCGGGGGGGGGGCAGGAAACCACTGACTGGGGGGAGTTGCAGCAGTAGGGTCTCCGGCATTGAATCTGGTGCTGTGTGACTCAGAGGGGAGGGAAAGTGTCCAGAGGAGGAATACAGTGGTGATAGGGGATTCCACAGTTAGAGGAGTAGAAAGGAGAATCTGTGGACTCAATAGAGAGATCCATATGGAATGTTGTGAGGGTCAGGGATGTCTCAGATTGTGGCCACGACATTCTGAGGAGGGAGAGTGAGCAGTCAGAGTTCTTGGTACATATTAATACCAGTGACACAGGAACGGAAAGAGAGGAGGTCCTGAAGAGAGAATTTAGAGAGCTAGATAGAAAGCTGAAAAACAGGACCTCCAGGAGTAACAAAAAAAGGTTGATTGGGAGGGAACACTAGCAGGGATGATGGTGGAGTTGCAATGGCTGGAATTTCTAGGAGCAATTTGGAAGGCACAGGATAGATGCATCCCAAAGAAGAGGAAGTATTCGAGAGGTTGACAAGGGAAGTCAAAGTCAACATAAAAGCAAAAGAGGGTATATAATAGAGCAAAAATTGGTGGGAAGTTAGAGGATTGAAATATTTAAATAAAAAACAAGAGCAAGCAACTAAAAAAAGCAAAGAGAGAAAAGATGATATATGAATGAAAGCTAGCCAATAATATCAAAAATGATACCAAAAGTTTCTCTAAATATATGAAGAGTAAAAGAAAGGTGATGGTAGAGGTTGGACCACTGGAAAATGATGCTACAGAGATGGTAATGGTGCACAAGGAAAAGCTGAACAAACTAAATAAATATTTTACATCAGTCTTCACATGGAAGACACTAGTAGTATGCTGGATGTTCGAGAGTGTGAAGGGGCAGAAGTGAGTGCAGCCGCTATTACTAGGGAGTGGTGTTTGGGTAACCGAAAGTTCTGAAGGTAGATAATTCACCTGGATCTGATGGATGAATATTAGGGTTCTAAAATAAGTAGCTTAAGAGATTGTGGAGGCATTAGCAATGGTCTTTCGAGAATCAAAACATACTAACATGATCTTGGAGTACTGGAAAATTGCATATGTCACTTGACTCATCAAGAAGGGTGGGAGGCAGAAGAAAGGAAATTAAAGGCCAGTTAGCTTCTTCGTGGATTGTCACCTTGTCGTGGTGGAGAAGCTTGCGTGGTCCTGTGATTCCGAGAGCAATGCCATCTGGAGCTATGCTCCTAGTAGTGTCACCCATGGCGGTAAGGTCGAGGGTGAGGTCCCTGACAAAGAACAATCTAACCAAGACCTCAATAGTGGAACAGGCGGATGAAGTTACTTCGAATTCAATGGCTGTGAAGACGGATGAAGGCTGCAACAAATCCATCAGCTCCAATCGTCGTGGTTTCCATGCCATTGGAATCAGTTGGTTGATTTGTGAAGTATCGTGTGCTTCTTGGAGTGCAACATCAAGTACACGTTAAACAAATACACGGACAGGCGTCTTCGCTCTGTGGGCCACTTCTTATCCTCGACTTCGAGGGATAGCCACGATAACGATGAGCTTGACGTCAGTGGTTGGGAATATGTTGGAGTCGTTTGTTAAGGATGTGGTTTCGGGATACTTAGATACATTATAAAATAATACATTATAAAATACATTATAAAATAAGATAATAAATTACAAATTGGCAGGAGGAGAGATAGCAGCGCACCGCGTGTGCGCAGCCCTCCGGTGAAACTGATATCATATCTGTTAAATAGGGCCGTGGACAATTCTGATTTGATGGAGACAGATGTAAAAGCACAGAGGAACATCTGGAGAAATTTCTGAAACGCAAGTTCGCTGCTGTTGCTACTGCGGGATCGAGAATCTTCCGGACAAGGCCTCAAAATCTCTAGCTTTGCCTGCTGTTGGCAACCAAGATTGAGGTTGAATCGTTCATATGAGATGGTGCTCGGTACTCGGTGTTGGACAGCTGATCGGAGGCTTGGAGTTTTCGGATGACTCAGAGTCGGACTGTGGTCGGGCATGGCAGAGAGAGTTTTTCTTCCTTCTCCCATCTGCCTGAGATGTGGGACACTTGAGAGACTTTGAACTTTTTACTGTGCCATGGACTGTTCTTCATCAAGTTATGGTATTGTTGCACTGTTGTAACTATATGTTATAATTATGTAGTTTTGTTAATTTTTTCAGTCTTGGTCTGTCCTGTGTTTTGTGATATCACACCGGAGGAAATATTGTATCATTTCTTAATGCATGCATTACTAAATAACAATAAAAGAGGACTGCGTGTCTTCATAATCTAAAAAAAAATCTGAAAATAGGCCATAGTCAGCATGGTTTCCTTAAGGGAAAATCTAGCCTGACAAATCTGTTGGAATTCTTGAAGAACTAACAAGCAGGATAGACAAAGGAGAATTGATAGATATTGTTTACTTGGGTTTTCAGAAAGCCTTTGACAAGGTGCCACACATGAGGCTGATAAACAAGAGAGGAGCACAGGGTATTACAGGAAAGATACCAGCATGGATAGAGCATTCACTGATTGAAAGAAGGTACCCTTTACAGATTGGCTGCCAGTGACTAGTGGTATCCTACTAGGGTCTGGGTCAGGACTGCTTCTTTTCACATTGTATGCCAATGATGTTGGTGATGAAATTATGGCTTTGTGGCCAAGTTTGCAGATGATATGAAGATAAGTGGAGGGGAAAATAATGTTGAAGGAGATGAGAGGCTGCAGAAGCATTTAAACAGATGAGGAGAATGGTCAAAGTGTCAAATGCAACATAGTGTTTTGGAAGTATATGTTTATGCACTTTGGTAGAAGGAGTAAAATCATAGACTATTTTCTAAACAGGGAGAAAATAAAAAAATCTGAGGTGCAAGAGGATTTGGGAGTCCTCTTGCTGGATTCCCTAAAGGTTAGTTTGTAGTTTGAATTGGTTCGGAGGAAAGTGAATGCAATGTTAACATTCATTTCAAGATGATTAAGAATATAAGACCATAAGACATAGGAGCAGAACTAGGCCATCTGGCCCTTCGAGTCTGCTCCACCATTCAATCATGGCTGATCCTTTTTTTTCTACCTCCTCTCAACCTCAGTTCCTGGCCTTCTCCCCATAACCTTCGCTGCCATGTTCAATAAAGAACCTATCAATCTCTGCTTTAAATACACCCAACGTCCTGGCCTCCACAGCTACATGTGGCATCAAATTCCACAAATTCACCATCCTTTGGCTAAAGGAATTTCTCTGCATCTCTGTTTTGAAAGGGTGCCTCTCTATCCTGAGGCTGTGCCCTCTTGTCCTAAGCTCTCTCACCATGGGAAACATCCTATCCACATCTACTCTGTCTAGGCCTTTGAACTTTCAAAAGCTTTCAAAGAGATCCCCCTTCATCCTTCTGAATTCCTGCGAGTACAGACCTAGAACCTCGTATGATAACCCTTTCATTCCTGGAATCATCCTTGTGAACTTCCTCGGGAACCTCTCCAATAATAGCACACCTTTTCAAGGATGAGGGCCCCAAAACTGTTCACAATACTCAAGGTGAGGCCTCACCAGTGCCTTATAAAGCCTGAGCATTACATCCTTGCTCTTGTATTCCAGACCTCTTGAAATGAATGCTAACATGGCATTTGCCTTCCTCACGACCGACTCAACTTTCAATTTAAAATTCAGGGTGTTCTGCACAAGGACTCCCAAGTCCCTCTGCATCTTTGATTTCTGGATTTTCTTCCTGTTTAGAAAATAGTCCGTGCATTTATTTCTACTACCAAAGTGCATGACCATGCATTTCATTTGCCACTTTCTCGCCCATTCTCCTAATTTGTCTAAGTCTTTTTGCATCCTACCTGTTTCCTCAACACTACCTGCCCCTTCATCAATCTTCGTATCATCTGCAAACCTGGCAACAAAGCCATCTATTTCATTATCTAAATCATTTATTTATAAGCATAAAAAGAAGCGGTCCCAGCACCAGCCCCTGCAGAACACCATTAGTCACTGGCAACCAACCAGAAAAGGATCCTTTTATTCCCACTTGCTGCCTACTACCAATCAGTGAATACTCTAACCATGTTAGTAACTTACCTGTAATACCATAGGCTCTTAACTTGGTAAGCAGCCTCATGAGTGGCACCTTGTTAAAAGCCTTCTGAAAGTCCAAATATACAACATCCACTACATCCCCTTTATCTATCCTACTTGCAATTTCCTCAAAAAATTCTAACAGGGTTGTCAGGCAGGATTTTCCCATAAGGAAGACATGCTGACTTTGTCCTACCTTGTTCTGTGTCAGCAAGTATTCCTTCACCTCAACCTTAACAATTGAGTCTAACATCTTCCTAACCACTGAGATCAGGCTATCTGGTCAATAGTTTCCTTTCTGCTGCCTTCCTTCCTTTCTTAAAGAATAGAGTAACATTTGCAATTTTCCAGTGCTCTGGCACCATGCTAGAATCCATTGATTTTTGAAAGGTCATTTCTAATGCCACCACAATCTCTAACGCTACTTCTTTCAGAACCCTAGGGTACAATTCCTCTGGACTGTGTGACTTATGTACCTTTAGGTCTTTCAGGGTTTTTTTTAGCACTTTCTGTCTTGTAATAGTAACTGCACCCACTTCTCTTCCTTCACACACTACATCAGGCACACTGCTAGTGTCTTCTACAGTGAAGACTAACGCAAAATATTCATTTAGTTCATCAGCCATCTCCTTATTATTTCTCCTGCCTCATCTCTAGCAGTCCTATATCCACTCTCATTTCTCTTTTATTTTTAACACTTGAAAAAACTTCTACAATCCACTTTGATATTATTTGCTAGCTTGCTTTCATATTTCATCTGTTATCATATTTCATATAAAAACAAAGGTGTAATGCTGGGGCTGTATAAGGCAGTGTTGAGGCCTCACTTGGAGTATTGTGAGCAGTTTGGCCCCTTATTTGACACAGCCCATTTTAGAGAGGATCTGAAAGAGCCCTTCTCTGCGGATCAAGTCAAATGCCTTGGTGAGATAAATAAACGTAATGTAGAGAGGCCTCTTTTCTTCACTGCATCTCTGCACTTCTCCTGGAGTTGTTGGAGAGAGAAAGTCATGTCCACAGTTAACCTTCCAGCATGGAGACCACTCTATTATTCCAGGTAGACATGTTCAGTCAACATCTATAAACAGACCAAGAAGAGCCTGGCAAAGACTTTGCTGATGACATTCAAGCCGAAGATGTCCCTGTAGTTGTTACAGTCACTTCTCTTATCTTTGCTTTTGTAGGGGGTAATGATTTTGATTTCCCTCATATCCTGTGGTACAGCTCCTTCCAGCCAGCACTGACAGAGGTCCTCATGCAGCGGGTGCAATAGGGAAGTCAGGCTATGCTTGATCAAGTCTGGGGGAAATCCCATCATTGCCCAGTGCCTTCACTGAGGCCAAACTGCTGATGGCCTTGATGGGGGCCTTGCCTAGGACTGGCTTTGCATCTAGTTCTTCCATTGTTGACAGGCACTTAGTGGCATCCAGGGCTAAGGTGGTGACAGTGTTCACTTTGGAATTGAGGTTAGAGTAATGTTCTGTCCATCTCTCCATTCGTTTGCTCCTGTCTATGATTAATTCCCCATTTGAGGGAAGCTATCTTGCTCTGAAAGGGACTGAGGGCTTTCATGCTGCAGTCTGAATGTCTTCACTGGGTTGCATCTGCTACTCATTGGTGTTGTGCCTGACAGTTCGCTGACCTTTACTCCTAGCAGCCCTGAGGATCTGTAGGTTCCTTTCAGTTGGTGAACATTTATACTTGGCCCTACTGCAGCACAATTTGCTTCAATACAGGGCCCATCTCATTGAATTTGGCTTTGAACCAGTTATTTGTTTTTGAGGTCTTCCCAGAGGTAGCTAAGGCTGTACAGTAGATGGTATTCCCCAGAAGGTCCCATTTCTCTCTAATAAAGTTTCTAGGTTGCTGGGTGTTTAGCTCTTTCTCAAAGGACTTTACTAACTGCTCCAGTATGTCTGGGTGAGACATCTTGCTGACATAAATGCATTGATGTCATACCCTAATTCAAACATGATAAATAGTTAGAAAATAACCATGCACAGCTGTAGATTGCTCTCTTTTTGCTTGGATGTTTAGGGTCTGACATAGTCCTTTTTTGTTTATGACTAGATTAGAGTAACTGTGCTGTACTATTCTATGTCTATGTAAACTTTATTTGTTGCGTGTACGTTGAAACATCGAAACATACAGTGAAATGTGCCGTTGGTGTCAATAACCAATACGGACCAAATGTGTGCTGGACACAGCCCACAAGTGTTGCTATGTTTCCAGTGCCAACATAGCATGCCCACAAGTTACTAGACCTAACCCATACATCATTGGAATGCAGGGGGAGGGCACCAGAGCACTCAGAGGAAACATCATGTGGTCATGGGGAGAACGTACAAACTCCTTATAGACAGTGGAGGGAATTGAACCATGATCACTGATCGCTGGATTGTGGTTTAACCCAGAATCAGCTGGATTTTATTTTAAAGTGAAGTGGATATTGATGGAGTGGTGTGAACAGTTGGATTGTAAGGCAAAGCAAGTGCTTCTGTTTAATATTCAGTTGGAGGATATCTGTGGTCCTTTTCTTTAAAGGCTGTTTGCATTTGATCTCATAGAAAACAATGAAAATTAAGATTAAAAATGCAGTATCTCTTCAACATTTAAAATGTTGAATAGAGTCCTCACTGCAGGCACTTTATAGTTTATAAACTACGGTGTAAAATGGAGTTCATTTTCTCAGATGTCAAATTTTGTAGATTAGGTAATGAATATGTGACTTTCCAAAAATTAAATACTGATGAAGATTAGTTTTTAAAACATCACTTGTGGGACCATCTCTGCTTGTCCCAACAGTATCTATTCTGTATAACAGTAATTTCACTAATTAGTGTGGTGGCTGGATCACTCCCTGTTGTGTTATTCTATGCATAATTAGAATCTATATCAAAGTCTTTTTTTTTAAATAGTACGTGTTAAATTCAGATGATAAGTTATTAACACACTAACACAGTGATAACTTTCAATGACAAATCCTCAACTGCCTTATCAATTGTCATTCATCCTTGTCAATTATTCTTTCAATTCACTAATTGTTAATAACCAGTTTAAAAAAATCTAAACTGACATGATAGCATTTGCAAAGGTTATTTGTAGTAGCAGTTGCAATATTACAGGTATAGTAATTTTTGACAACTTTACTTAGGTGCATATGAGGAAGAATTAAATTTGTTTTACAGTGCAGTAATAGGACAATAGGCAAAATTGTAAAGTACCTGTTGCACGTGAATATTATTGTTTTAATCAATAAGAACTAAAAAAGGCATGCTAAAAAAGCCTGCACAGAAATATCCAGTCTATGTCACCGATGTTGATTTATATTTCTTTTCCTGAAATCTAAAATGTCCTGTTGGGACAAATGCCATGATCAAATTAAATGACGGAATAGACTTATGAAAACTCCTATTCAATTTTATTTTAATACAAATGCACTATTGTGTGAATTAAATAGAAACAGCTTGATTAAGAATGGTTGAGGTATTGGCAGAATGCATTTAACTTACGTAAATCGTCCAGAGTATTACATCAGTGCATTTCTTCAACGCATCAGATACAATTCCACTTCAGTTGACGAGGTATAAAGTCGATTTTCTTTGGTGGTCACCACAGCTGTCCTGGTTTTGCATTCCATTTTTCCCAACAATCCTTCACAATCGAAGCAGTGAAACGGTTTCCTTACAATTGTCATGCAACAAATTACTTGCCACAACTTATTGAATAGCAATATTGGAACTTAAAAGTCTTGCTTTGCTAAATTTAAAATATTGTTGTCATGTGTGATACAGTGAAAAGCTTGCCTTGCCTATTGTTTATACTATTAAAATCATTGCACAGTACAATGAGGTAGAACAGAATAAAACAATGAAAATGCAGAATAAACTGTAAAGGCTACAGAGAAAGTATAGTGCAGAAAATCAATAAAGTGCAAGATCATAATAAGGGAAATTGTGAGGTCAGAATATCCTCTTATCATACAAAAGACTCCTTTAAAGGATAGTGGGATAGAAGCTGTCCTTAACCCTGGTGGCATATGCTTTCAGGCTTTTGTATCTTTAGCCCAATCCATAAAGAAAGAAAAGAAAATGTGCAGGGTAGCGGGGGCTTTGATTATGCTGTCTGGTTTACGGAGTCAGCAAGAAATATAGACAGAGAAGTGTCTGTCACATTACAACTGCTGCTTAAGTGTGTTCTTTAAAAATCTATTTCAGTTATTTATTTATCTTCTCTTTAGTCTAATTCAATAATAGGTCTGATTAAATAGTAAATTCAATCCATTTTCTCTCTTGTTAAGATTTCTACTAAAGTGTGAAAAACATTTGGGAGAATACTATGAAAATTTTGCTTTGTTATTTCAAAACATTGCAGTGGAGTAATTGCAGCCAATATGTGTATCTCATTGAGGTTCTTCAAGTTTTCAAGGGGTAGGTTTTGTGATGCAATTTTAGACAACCATTCAAATTCTGTACTCTATTCCTTCACTCTACCTGATTCTCTGCACTCTTTAGCTTTTAGAACTATACTGTATCTAATAACTTCTTCTTGAACATATTTAATGAAATAGCCTTAAATACCTTCTATGATAGAAAGTTCTATATCCTCACCTTTCTTTGGATGAAGGAATTTCTCCTACTTCAGTCATAAATGACTTATCCTGTATCTCTAATCTGTGACCCTCTATCAATGGATATCCCCATCATTGGGCATGTCCTTCCTGCATTTAGTCTGTACGGCCCCATCAGGATTTTATAAGCGACAATGATTTCCCCTTTCATTTTTCTAAATTCCACCAAGTGCAATGTGACTCAACCCAATCTCTCTTCACAAATTCCAGGAACTTGCTTAGTGAACCTTTTCTACACTCCTTGCATATATAACATTCTTTCACAGAGAAAAAGATGAATACTGCATACAAAACTCAAGGTGTTGTCTCACCAAGATTCTGGATAATTGCAGTAAAACATTCCTGTTCCTGTACTCAAATCCTCATGCTATAAAGGCCAGAAAAATATTTGCCTTCTTAACTCCCTGGTGCATCTGTATGTTTACCTTCATTGACTGATGTACAAAGATACTCAAGTCTTATTTCACCACCCCCCTTTTCCTAATCAAGCATCATTACGCAATAATTTGCCTTCTTGCTTTGCCCATCAAGATGGGAAACCTCACATTTATCCATTTATTACAGGTTCTACCATCTATTTATCTACTCATTAAACTATCCAAATCATATTGGAGCCTCACTACATGATCCTTTCAGCTCATATTCCCACTCAGCTTGGTGTTATCTACAAACCTGGAGATACTACATTTCACTCCAGCATCTAAATCAGGGGTTCCCAAACTTTTTTTATACCATGGAGCCTTACCAATAACCGAGGGGTCCTTGGACCCCAGGTTGGGTACCCCTGATCTAAATCATTAATAAATATTGTGAGTACCTGTGATCAAAGTACTGAATCCTGGTGTATCTGTTTATTTAACATGAACCAAAAAGAAATGTGGCAACTGTACATTTCATGAACTATGCATCTTAATACTGAATGAACTATGCAACAGAAGTGTTGTGCTTTTCTATGCAGAGAACACAAAGTCAGATCCCTTCCCCATTACCTCATATCAAAATTGTGGGAAGATGTAAAATCAGATAATAGTTGAGAAATAGAGAATGGAAGTGCATTGTTTCTGGATGACTTTTGGATAAGTTCAATGTCACATTTCCACCGTGACCTGTGATTTTCTTTGATAATGCTACTAACTATGGCAGAAAGATTAGCGTGTTTAGCCATGGTAAAATAAATAGTTTTTAAAATAAATCCCTCAACAATTTTTTCTTCGGCTCATCCCATTTTTTCCAATCTCAAAGTTTAGCCCTGGGCACTCGCATGAGCCCCAGCTGTGCTTACATCTTCATTGGCTACGTTGAACAGTCCATGTTCCAAGCCTTCCCCAGTAATGCTCCCGAACTCTTCCTCTGCATTGGCGCTGCTTCATCCACCTATGCTGAGCTCATCAATTTCATAAACTTTGCCTCTAACCTCCACCCTACCCTTAAATTCATTTTTGACACCTCCCTCTCCTTTCTTGATCTCTCTGTCTCCATCTCTGGAGACAAATGGTCGACAACACTTTTTATAAACCTACTGATTCCCATGGATATCTTGGCTATACTTGTTCCCATTCTCTCCAGCAAAAATTCTATTTTCTCAGTTCCTTTGTTTCACAGGAAGTTTCATCTGTTCACAGGAAGTGGATTTCCTTTCCAGGACATTAGCGATGTCCTCCTCCTTCAAAGAACGGGTTTTCCCTTTCTCCACTGCTGTCCTCACCCGCCTCTCCTCCATTTCCTGACCATCTGCACTCACCCCATCTTCTTGCTACCTTAACAGTGATAGAGTTCTTCTTGTCCTTACCTACCAGCTCATGAGCCTCTACATCCAACACATCATCCATCACACTTCCACCATCTCCAAAGGGATCCTACCACCAAACACATCTTTACCTCCCACTCCTCTTCGCTTTCCACAGGATCACTCCTTCATGATTTCCTTGTCCATTTGTTTTCCCCCCCCCCCACTATTCACCCGCCTGGAATTTATCCCTGCAAGCAGTAAAGTGTTACAGCTGCTCATTCACCTCCATTCCAGGCCACAAGCATCCTTCCAGGTAAGGGAACACTTCACTTGCGAATCTGCTGAGATCATCTACTGTGTCTAATGTCCTCCTCTACCTTGGTGAGACCCATTGTAAAATGGAGGACTGCTTCCTCAAGCACTGCCGCTCCATCCGCCAAAAGCAGAACTCCCCAGTGCTCAAACATTCCTGTTCTGACATGTTGGTCCATGGCATCCTCTTGTGCCAAGATGAAACCAGCATCAGGATGGCGCAGTAAAATCTGATATTCCATATGGGTAGCCTCCAACCTGACAGCATGAATATCTATCCTTCCGGTAAAAAGCACTTCCCCTTTGCCTTTTCTCTTCTTCTATTCCCCACTTTGGCCTCTCTCCTTTTTTTCAACTCCCCCTGGATCCCCTTCTCCTTCCCTTTCTTTGGTCCCCTCTACTCTCCTGTCAGGTTCCTTTCTCTCTCACCCTTTATCTTTCCTGTCCACCTATTACCTTCTAGCTATCATCCTTCCCCTCCCCTCATCTTTTTATTCTGGCATCTTCCCGATTCCTTTCTAGTGCTGACGAAGGGTCTCAGCCTGGAATGTTGACTGTTTATTAATTTCCATAGATGTTACCTGTCCTGCTGAGCTCCCCCAGCATTTTGTGTGTATTACTTTAAAATACATAGTTTTAAACAAACAGAATTTTTGCCTAGACATTATATATTTTACAATGGCAAAGCAGTGTATAATGGACTGGATTAATCAGTCCCATCAATTCAAGTGTTCAGGAGATGTGTTAATAAGTGTACAAATACAACGAAGTAACTTAAGGCTAATTTACAAATGTTTGTATCTCAGAAAATTGACAACACAAGTAAATCATACAGAATTCTATGTACCAAGTCACAAAGACTTCCAGGCTCACAATTCTTAGTCACCACTAAAATGTTGCTGCTGTTGGGGGATCTCTGATTCCGACTCTCATGAAACCACTGCTGGGTCCTAGGCACTGACCGTGATTTGCAGCCCTGGCTGACGTCCAAGGAATATCTTGAAAAGCTGGTCAAGATATACACAAGTTTCACGAGTGCAGTCATCGAGAGACAAAAGCTTTGAACTTTCATTCTCATTCATTCATATCCAGACGCAACATTTCTTGGACTTATAAAGTACATTAAAGTTTGTCAATAAGAAATAAGCCCGAGTTGAGAAAGCATCTAGCTAAGAATCCATCTATCAACAAACATTCTACAGACATCAACAGACTCCACATGCTATGATTTTCAGAAAGAGTTAAGTTGGCATTGACCTGACAGACATCCATTCAATGTTTTACAAAATCTAATATGCATGCTACACAGCATAAGGCACAAAATCTATTCCATACGTACATCTTTTCTCCATTCTTTAAAATTAACTATATTAAGCAGTACAAAAGTATACTGCTATAAGATCTGTCAAAGCTTTGTTATGAAGATCTATCAACAGATATTTAGTATTTTAAATACACTAGTTGTATGGTGATACACAAGCAATCCTTCCTCAGCTGATGGGTTCAAATGCATATATTACATATTTTCAGTTGTGTTTATTTGCATCATTTACAAAAATAAGTATAATCCAGGCTCTGATTTATAATACTCCTGTGGTACTGCTCAATTAATTTCTGGTTAAACAAAATTTATGGTGAGACACAGTAAAATGGAAGAAATATTAATCAACCATTTTGCTGAAATATTTACTAGGAGACACTTCATATGTTAGAAGATGAGAGAAGAATCGATGTATTTAAAATTAATAAAAGGTGACAGAATGATCAGCCAATTAAGCACAAATATGATAAACCCTCTATTTTGGATGTATTGCTTCTGTACAATTTAAAATAAACTAAGGAAGGACTAGCAGAGGCACATTTTTTTACTCACAGATTGCTCTGATGATGCCTGTATTTGACGATATAGAAAATATCTGGACGACTGTGGATCAGTCTGCTAAATCTAAGTGGTCAGCAAAAAAATGGATTCCCACTAAGGAAAAGAATTAACAAAAGACTACAGGCTGCATTTTATTTCCCTTAAAAATATTCCAATGCAATAAATAATGTTTCCTTCACATTAATCACCATGTTTTCAGCATGTAACCAATGCTTACCAAGCCATTCGGCAGTTGCACATCTCTCCAGGGACCAATGCATGATAGTTAGCACTACTTAAAGCTACGCTACATTTTTAAAGACAGCCTGAAGCATTTCATTCTGACATTCCTTGGTTCACCTGACCTCATAGTTTGCCACAATACTCAAGCACATTGCACCACAATCAAGGGCATACATTCCTCTCGTCTGCAGGACAAAGAGAAATACGACACTGGAAGCAATGGATAACTAGTGAGGAGCAGACAATGTTACATCCTCAGTCCATGACCAAAATAGTGTTCGTCCTCAGTGAAACAGCAACTGTTGGCTGGTGGTGAGACTGTTACCACCGAAAATGAAAGTTCCCTCATTTCTAAAAACCATATTCTACATTCTCTTTTGACTCAGAAGCTGGAGGAAATATTTTAGATATACCTGTCTTATTTACTCCACCTTCCCTCATCATATCTCCCATTAGCATATCCTTTCATTATTAGGATTCTCAAGAACTGCAAAAGCAAAATATGGCAACTACTAGCAAATTTAAATTAAAAAAGAATGCTGGAAATATGCAGTAAGTCAGGCAGAACTGATGAAATGTTATCAGCCTGAAAAATTAACTCTGTTCTTCTCCTCACAGATGTTGCCTGATCTGTGTATTTATAGCATTTCCTGCTTTTCTTACCCAAAATCTGCAACTTGAGCATGGAGAGCTGTAAGGACAGCAGCTGTCCTTAAAGATTTGAAGTACATTTATTATCAAAGTACATATATAGAGTACAACTCTGAGATTCACCCTCCCGCAGGCAGCCATGAGACAAAGTAACACCATAGAACCCGTTAAAGCAAATATCAAAAACCCAACGCACAAAGTAACAAATTGCGCAAATGGCAGAAAGCGAGCAAACAGCACATAGAATATCGAACATCAAACTAGAAGTATTCAATTTAATTCAGTTCAGCCCCACGCTGCCAGCCAACGCAGGGCCATTCATCACTGAAACGACCCAGTCGGCACCGATGGCCCCGAACAAACCACTCAAAAACAACCCAAAAAAAAAGTGAACAGTTATGATGAAGAAACACAATCACTCAATTTCATACCAGCAACAGCCACTCTATATTCTGACACTGCACATTATTAAGAGTATAGTTCAAAAATGGGCACTATAGCTAATCGTACAACAGATATACTTTCTGCAGCAACGATAAAGAGTACAGTTGGGACAGATCCTTGTTCCCTGAGATTATGCATATGATCTACTGCAGAGGACCAGTAGAAATGTTTTGATGGTGCTACAAAAATGCAGATAGATATGCACAGCTTGGTGCATAGGCAGGCATGCTTGAATGCCTATGTAAAAAAGTGATTGTAGTTGGACATACAACTTCACAAAGTTTTCTGTGGAAATTATAACCCCTTTTTCCTGCTTCAAGTGCAGGCAACTCCATTGTCATGTGTGAAAGCAACTGCAAGTAACACCTAGTTACATGGACAGTGTCTCAGCTTCAATTGACACAGATGCTACTCAGGGTCTGAATGCTGCAAGGCAAGTTCAGAATGCTGCCAAAGTCATTTCGATACCACACAAATTGAGGTTTTCTCATTTACTGTATATTTTGTTTGGCTTCATGCAATTCAGATTTCTGTTATATAGGCTCATACTGCTGCAATTATAGCTGTGGAGGACATTGTGGAATGAAACTCTCAGGTTGTAGTAGTAGTTTAGCATTCTGTCATTGAAATTAAGACCAGCATTGAAAAGGCAAAACTCTGGGGATAAGTAGTGATGCAGGTGGATCACCGATCTGCTCTAATTTCTCAGGATGATATTTGGCAACTTCTGCCACTTTGCTATTGTCACTGTGGTGCCCAAAGACCAGTGAGGCTCGTGCCGCTATTTTCATTTATGTCATTGGCAAGCACAACATTTAGTGCTCTTTCCTAATTGCCTCTGAGAAAGTAATAGCGAGCCAGCTTTTAAATTGTCGCAGTAACGCAAAGGGATTCCAGCAATGTTGTTAGTTAGGCAGTTCGAGAATCCTGACCCAGTGACATTGGAGAGATGTAGAAACAGCCAAGTCAGGAAAATATATGATCAGAAAAGCAAACTACCAATGCATGCTGCCTTTGCCGTTTGAGAGGGTAAAGCAACATGTTTGGAGCTGCTTTAGAAGAAGTTTAAACTTACAGATTGCAGCTAATGGGTGTTGGGGATGGAGGGAGTGAAGGTTTAGAGTGGGTGATTGGATGGTAGCCTTGTGAGCTGAAGGTTTAGAGTGGTAGATCAGATGCTAGCCTTGTGAGAAGCTGTCCTGGATGGCATCAAACTTGTTGGAGCTGCACTCATCAAGACAGAAGGCAAGTGTCACATCTTATCTCTTGACGTGTATTATAGATGGAAAGACAAACGTATAACATATAAGTTACTCTTTACAGGAATTCCAGTTCAATCTGCTCTATTCTAGTTATGTAGTTGCAGCCTGTGTGCTGCAGAATAAATCAAGTCCATCTGCAGTGTTTTACACTTGCCCCAGTCACACAGCAGCATTGAACTTTGAGTAATGTGCACCTACACAGATAAGGACACCGAACCAAGCACTAGTGAGTGCACATGCTTGACAATTGAAGTTTATATGCAATACATTTATTTTGTTTTATGAGCCTCTATTTTGTGTTTTATTCTATTTTTTAAATTTTGGACAATTGATGGTTTGAAAGAAAGAGAAGGTAAAAGGTGACTGAGGAATTGTGTTTGCATTTACTAGTTGGATAAATGTTCATGAATATCAAATATAGAAAGGGTTTTTATTGGTGTCACTTCCCACCCCTCCCCTTCCTTTCTTGTCTCCTCCTGCTCCCTCTGCAGGCCCTGAAATTCACTGAAGAGCTGTCATTTTGTGAAGATGATATTGTTCCAGATATAGCAAACAATCAAGAACCTTCATACCTATTTTGTATATGTGGCTCCTCCAGACTGATGCAGGAAACATTATTTCATTATAATAGTGGTCTGATCTGTTGCATGTTTGGATGGCTGCATGGCTTTCATTATACTGGTACTGTATCCATGACCGTGGATTATGCACTTGACTAACTCTTGTCATTCTGTAGCCACTTTTTTTTTGCTTATCATGTGGTTTCAATGGAAGCGGAACAGTGAACTACCTCAAAATGACAGTATTTTAAGTGCAGCCGTGAAACCAGGTGTTGTTCTGTCTGACCAGCAGTCTGTATTGCACAGTCCTTTTAGTTATGTAACACCCCAAATTTTTAAATTATCAACAACCAATAGCATTTTGAACCAAAGGCCAGCCCACAATCCATTTGAAGCTCCATGCTCATTCTGCTAGCTTTCTTGGAAGCGAGAGTGAAATATAGTTAAATCTATTTGAATAGGAAGTGTCAGCAAATTCATTTATCCAACATCAGACAGTAAACTAGGTATAATACTTCATAGCGTCATTGAGTTTAAGGTTGTTTCGCTCAACATTTCTGGAGGACATGAACTTGTTGTTTGACCTCTCCTCCCCTCATCCTCTTCATTCCAATAGCTAATAGCCTTTATGTCCTCTGTTCACCTTCTTCATCATGTTGTGTAACAAGTATCCACTCTTGGGAAACTAGAATATAGAACCAATCCTTCAACTCTTGTCAAATAATTGTTGTGGATTAAAAACAATGCACCAAACCTACACAGTCGTAACGGCACCTAATAAAAATCAAATGGTAACCAAGTATAAGTATCTGATGGACACTTTAATGGAACTAGCAACAAAAAAAGGATGAAGGTTTTTGCAGGAACTGGGCAGACAGCATTGAGGCTGGGGAGTAATGGTTGAAGACAGTCAAGTATGGATCAGATATATAGCTGAAACCTTATGTTAAAGTCAAATGTAACAGTCAAGTTACAGCCACTCTTGGGTATTCAGGCATTAGTAGGATGAAAAGAGTATGTTCAGGAATTGGAGCTTGTGGAAGGGAAATTGACAATAGCTCTAGGCATCCCACTAGTTAGTTGTTAAAAATTTGATGTTCAGGTAAATAGTGTGACCAATCAGAAAAATGTGTGATGATAAGTGAAGTGCTGATCAGACATTTGTTGAACATTATGACTATAGTATAAAAATATGTTTTCTGAATTCTGTTCCGTGGGCATTAATGTTTGGAAAACACAAAAGCAAAATTTCCTTTCTCTATACAATTAATTGATTTGCAGTTTGTGATTCATTCCAGCAGACGTTATTTCTGTGGGTATCACTGGTGTCAAGGTTTACAATTTTAATTTGAACTGCAAGTTTGTAAATCGTTTCCCTTCATAGAAATGATATATGTGTACGGGTGACCTTGTGACTCACACTTTATGTGCAAAGGATAAACATAAAATATTACAGAATCATGATTTAATTTTTTAAAATGACTTCTTAATGTCTTTTTTGAATCACAAAATTTTTGTGTTCCAGGGGCACAATCTTCCAAACTTCCTTTAAATAATAATCTGATACATAAATCAGAATCAGGTTTATTATCATTGATGTACAGTATGTCATAAAATGTGTTGTTTTTGTATCAGCAGCACAGTGCAAGACATGAAAAATTATGAAGTTACAATAAAAATAAAATAAATAAATAGTGCAAAGGAGAAATAGAGAGGCAGAGTTCATGGGTTCATGGATCATTCAGAAATCCGATGGCAGAAAGGAAGAAGCTGTTCCTAAAACCTTGAGTGTGTGCTTTCAGGCTCCTGGACCTCCTCCCTGATGAGAAAAGGGGATGTCCCAGATGGTGAGGGTCCTTAAAGAAGCCTTCTTGGGGGTACTGCCTTTTGAAGAGGTCCTTGAAGATGGGGAGACTTGTGCCCATGATATAACTGGCTGAATCTACACCGCTCTGCAGCCGTTTTAAATCCTGTGTACTGGAGCCTCAGTGCCAAGTAGTGATGCAACTGGTCAGAACACTCTCAACTGTACGTCTGGAGAAATTTTCTCTTTGGTGATGTACTAGATCTCCTCAAACTCTTAATGAAATGTAGCCACTGACTTGCCTTCTTTGTGATTGCATCAATATGTTGGGCCCAGGATAGATCCTGGTAGATGTTGACACCCAGGAACTTGAAGTTGCTCACCCTTTCCACTTCTGATCCCTTGATGAGGACTGGTATGTGTTCCCTTGACTTACCCTTCCTGAAGTCCATAATTGATTCCTTGGTCTTAATGACATTGAATACAAGATTGTTGTTGCAACACCACTCGACCAGCAGATTTACCTTGCTCCTCAATGCCTCCTCGTCACCATTTGAAATTCTGCCCACAACAATGGTGTCACTGGCAAATTTATAGATGACATATGAGCTGTGCTTAACCACACAATGGTGAGTGTAGTGAGAGTTGAGCAATGGGCTAAGCATGCATTCCTGAGGTGCACCTATGTTAACTGCCAGTGAGGAGAGATATTACCAAATCTCACACTTTCCCATATTAACCTGCACTTGCCATGTTTTTGTTTTATCATTCAATCTACCTATAGCAAATTGCAGGATAACCATGTCCTCATCACAACATTCTTTCCCACTTACTTTTGTACTTTTCCCACTTACTCCTCCAAGTCTATTTGAACTCTGCATGAACCTCTCATGGTACCTTGTCAAACTATTTTGGAAATCAAAATATACTTCATCCACGTGTTCCCCTCTATGAACTCTCCCTATCATGGAGTTACAACAAATTTGTCAAACATGATTTACCTTTCATAATACCACATTGACTAGATTTGATTATGTTCACTTTTCTGATCAGTTATTTTGTCTTTGATTATTGACCTGAGTAACTGTTAAACTAACTAACCAAACATTCCTCATTTTCTGTCTTCTGCCTCTTTTTCGATAACAGAGTCGGGCTGTATTCCAACCTACTGGTAACCTCACAGAATTTAGAAAGTTTTGAAAATCTTCAAATAATGGTTCCAAGGAAAGTTCCGCAGTCTCTCCAACCAATCTTCCTTTAAAATCCTTGCAAGCAGACCATCATTTCCCAGTAATTTCCCTGCCTTTAGCCTTACAGTTTTCTTTAAACTTTTATCCCTTGTGATAGTGATTTTTACATGCTCCTACATGTTATTTCAAAATTAGCTCATCTGTTTATTTGCAATATCCTCTGCAATGAAGACTGAGGAAAGAAAACTATTAATATATCATCATTCTTTTGTTTCCTGTCAAACCATTTACAATTAATCTCTCAATAACATATTAGTCTGTTTTGAACCTAATGAAACATGCTTCTGAAGAAAAAAAATGTCTAATGCAAGACTCAATAATAACACAGAGGAACTCAGCAGGTCAGGCAACATCTGTGGAGGGCTATACACAGTCTACGTTTCAGGCCTGGACCCTTCATCAGGACAGGAAAGGAAGGGGAAAGGGTCCACAATAAAAAGATGGGCAGAGGGATAGGAGTACAAACTGGCAGATGAAGCTAAGTAAGAGGGGAGGAGTTGAAGTGAGAAATTGGGTGGTGATAGGTGTAAAAGATAAAGGACTGAAGAAGAAGAGAATAGGAAGAAGAATCTGATAGGAGAGATATGTGAACCATTGGAGAAAAGGAAGGAGTAGGGGAACCAGAGGGAGATGATGTGCGGGTGAGGAGAAGGGAAGGAGTAAGAGGGGAGCCAGAATGGGGAATAGAAAAGAAAGAAGGGGAGGGGCACAAATACTAGAATGGGAATGGGAAGTAAAATTAAGATGGAAATCCCGCTTGTTTTGGCAGACGGAGTGAAGGTGCTCAATGAAGCAGTCCCCCAGTCTATGTTGGGTCTCATTAATGGAGAGGCTGTACTGGGAGTATCAGACACATTAGCTAACCCCTACAGACTTTCAGGTGAGCTGTTTGTCTCACCTGGAAGGACTGTTTGGGTCCTAAATGGTGGTGAGGGAGAAAGTGAAGAGTCAGGTATAGCACTTGTACTGCCTGTAGAAAGCAGAGAGCAGCGAGCAGGGGGAAGAGAGGATGTGCTAATTGGTAGGATTGCATTGAAAGTGGTGGATGTTGTGGAGAAGGATGTTCAGGATGCAGAGGCACATGAGTTGTTAGGTAAAGACAAGGCAAATTCTAATCCTGTATAGTGACAGGAAGATGGGATCAGGGGGATGTCCAGGAAATGGAGGAGATGTGGCTGAGAGCAGTATCGATGGTTGAGAAACACCATATATAACATAACATATGTTATATGTTATGTTAAACACCATTCTTTAAAGAAGGAGGATATCTCTAATGTTCTGGTATGTTAGGTCTCATCCTGAGAACTGATGCAGTGGAGACGAATAGTCAAGATATTTATGAATCAGAAGGTTTATAAAAGATATGAAAATAACAAATATCTTGTATTTCAAGCTTATTTCAGTGTTTGGATTGAACTATAATGTGTTGATTGGGCAAATGAATGAATAACAACTTCTCAGAGATCTGTTTTAATAATGTTCTCAGGAAGACTTTTCAGATTGTGGTGATGATATTTGGGAGTTTATTTTCTTAAGGTTGAAAGAAATTTCAGTTTTCATCTGACAAATGTAACATTTCACTCAATGATCCGATTTAAACAGCATTGTAAATACAGAAATCCAGCAAAATATTGTTAAAATTGTACATACTCCAACAGGGAAAGCAGACATAAATTAATTGAGTAAACACTGGTGGTGGGGAGCCTTGCCAGCTGGAAGGATGTATTAGAAAACCTTGCTTTTTATGCAGTGCAAATGGCAGGATTCCTTACACTGAATATGGAGAGTTGTACGCAAAATAGAAGAGGCTGCAGGCAGGTAAATAGGTTCATACTCATGCATTAATATGTACTCACACACTCATCATGGTGATCGTTTTGAAATGAATAGTGAGGTGATATTTGCCAAGTTACTGAAGGCTATTCATTGTCAGGGTTATTGCATTACCTTCCTTTGTCACCAGTGGGAAACCTGATCGGTTTTGTTACCTGATCTCATGAAAGTATTACTGTAGTTTTATTAGTCCTGAAAAGGTTGCAGGTTGGGAGAGGGAAGGAAGACAGGCAACTTACAGGGAGATGAAATGGGAGAATCTTACAAAGGGATGCACTTACTTTGAACAGGGTTATTTTTGGAGTCTTCACAATCATTTGTAGAAAGGAAAGTTGCTTGAAATCCTGAGAGAACTCTTCAAATGCCAAAAGTTTGGTTTCTGTAAGTAAAGTTCTAACATCAGTTCAAAGTATATAAGGATATCAATTTTGTTTGGTTCCTGGAGATACACACCACTTAAACTGCGGTTTATTTGAAAACCATTTTCTGTGGGGCTCAGGCACAAATAGGCAGTTTGTATTTTTGTCAATATTTAGCCATGCTACAACCCATTGTTATGAAAATCTTTACCAAATTATAATCTGAGAAGTAAATTCAATTTATATAAAAAGACTTTTTTTTAGTTTTCTACATCAATGCGCTAATAATACAACACTTAAGAATTTTTCCTGATAGGAACAATATTTGGTTCTTTCTAACAATACTTGCATAATAATTAATACCATATCAAATTAAAAGGCATCTGAACCACTAATATATGATAAAGGATTATAGGTTTGTATACTCTCCTCAGGTTTCTTGCTTATCACAGTGACCAGTTTCTTCTTCTAACTGTGCTGTACATCACTGTTGGCTCAAAGCAATTATTGTGTATTGTGTTTGCCTACTGCAAAGCTCTAAACTCAGATGAAGACCTAAAGCCCTATACAATATAAATAGCTACAAGTATTCCCATAAAGGGAGATTATATTGTAACTACCCAATCTTCAAAGACTAGTTTACTTCCCTGTTTATTCTCCATGGCGAGTTTACCTGCCAACACCTACCAGATGAGCAGTGGGTCCCCTCTCCCTACCAAGGAGAGGATACCTCCCACTTACAAAATATGTTAAAGCACAGTCTATTAATTTGCAGTGATGCACATTTAAATCCAAACACCATTCTTAAAACTCATTTAAAACTCAGAGGATTTATATCTTAAACATTTCCAAATTCTCACGGAGGATTTCTATCATATCTTGAATTATTGAATATATTATGAAACAATTCCAATGACAAACCACAAACCACTAAATCACAAAGCATTTCCAAATCACAAACCATTTCTTAAGCATAAAGGATTTCTAGCATGCAAAGGATCACTTAATCTCAAAGAATAAACCATTGAGGATTTCCAAAGCATTGGTACAATTCCTGTAAAGTATAAGATATGCCCATGATGCAGACGAATGAATTGTTTGTCGCAGGAACCAAAGCTGGAGGAATGGATTCACCCTGTGTTTCTTTCGTGCTTCTTCCTGATGTTCCTTTACCACATTCCTAATAAGCCTGAACTGCTATCTACATTTATACCCCCTTTTTCCTACCTGGGTGACTTCACACGCATATGATATTTCCTCACATATCCTTATAACACAAATGATCTAAAATCTCTTTGGAGACATAGACCTCAGCTTAATGTTCACAGTTTGCAATTAATGCTGTAAAGCTACCTTAAAATTTTCAACTATAAACACATCAGTTATTGATATGCTAAATTATATTATTCAAGCTTTCTTGACCTAACATATTAAGAATCAACTTGTCTATTTGAAACAACCCAAATTATACTGCATTGTCTTATACTGTATCGCTCAAGCAATAAGACAGGATGCTGTGAACTAGTATCTCCTCTTCACATTATGTTTTCGAAATACAAAGCTCATTTGCAAAGCTTTGTTTTTTTTTAAACTTCAAGCTGATTACTGCTTTCTGTTTACACTCCTAAGACCTGAAGATTGACTTCCTTTTACTTTTCCTAAACACCTGGCTTCACCCGTCACCTTCCAGCTATCCACCTTCCCCTACCCCACCTTCGACTGTTTATTCATTTCCATAGATACTCCTGACCTTCTGAGGTCTTCCAGTATTTTGTGTGTGCAATTAAACAAACTGTTAGTTGGAAGTTTACTTACATCGGTTTGTGATCTTAAAAGTAGCAGATGGTATTTAGAAAGAAAGCTTAGCAAAAAGTGAATATCTATCACATTTTATAGTCTTGTTTATTTTTCAAAAATCTCTTTCAGTTACATACAGAATGACACCAAAATGCATGCAGTCATTCTGGAGGTTCAATCATAATCACAAGATAAATGATAAAATGAAATTATATTCAGCACATTTTAAAATAATTTTTATACAGAGTCCTTGTTGAAATATGTAAAAATATATCCTGCAGTTTGTGAAGAGTGTGTGATATTGTTACATTTCTCAAAATCTTTAAAATTCCTGAAATTTAACAACTGTGAACTTCAGTTTTCTTGTTGTGGACCCACTGTTTTTGATAAATATTACATTTAAAGGTAAATGAACAGTGACAGCAGTGAAAGCCTTCTCCTGATCATTTACTTGGAAGCACCATAATATCAAAGAAGAACCCTTTTTTCTAGGATATCAGCTCACATGCAGAGCCAATATCTAATCATAAAAATACTGCATATTTGTTGAAAAGAAAATTCAGAATTTTGAGATATTTTTAATTAATCTTCCTGAAGGACTTAAACACTTAAAAGCATGAAACTAAAATGCTCATGGGAAACATCATGGTAAAATTCAAGTGTCATAGCAGGGAAAAAAATGTTCGTTTTGGAATTGTCTACAAATGAAAGATTCAAGTGTCATAACAGCAAAAAAAAGTTTCATTTGGAATTGTCTACAAACAAAAGCGCTTCTAGCAAGCACCTTGCACGACATAATACGTGAACAGAATGCTGAGCAGAAACTGGGTAATTCATCATAGTTCTGTTACCATGGCAACTAGAGTTCTTGAAGGTCATGTGATCTGAAGTCTGTTTCTGTTGACTGGTTCTGACTGATTTCTCTTCACCAAAGGCCTAGTGTTTTGCTATTCAAGGAGTATGTATTGGTGTCTGTTGAAAGGCACAATAGTGTGCCTCCGCAGTTGTGAAAGCACCTCTCATTGAATGACATTTGTTTACATTCAGCAATGAAAACCCCTTAATTTTCACCATGATGTATTCCTGTAATTTGCCTATTTATTAGTTCTGGGTTCCTGCATTTATTAAAAAAATGTGAATTATACAGTATAAATAAGTCAGTGTCATACCAACAGTTTTTTAATACAGATATTTCAATTTAATGCTTTTATAATGTGAGGATTTTCCCTAGCTTTTAATTGTGCAGTTGTTTTATGAAAACAACTGTTTATTATTCTGAAAGAGTGGAAGCTTGAGTACCTTTAGTAGATCATAATTACAGAGCAACATTGATTAAAATGTTTCAGCCTTAATTCTTCATCTTTACCAAACACACGGACTGAGCTAGGAGATATCAATGATTGTGTTTGTTTTTTAAGAGATAAATGATGGTAACAGCCCCTTACAGCCCAGGAGCCCTTGCCACCCAGTTACACCCATGTGACCAGTTAACCTAGTCACCCAGACACCTTTGGAATGTGGGAGGAAACCCAGAAGGTCACAGGGAAAATGAACAAACAGAGGCAGAATTGAACCCAGGTCACAGGCGCTGTAATAGTATCACATTAACTGCTACACAAAATCTGGTCTGCAGCTGCTGAGAGCACACCTGCTGACCAATAGACAGAGTAGAAATGAGGAAAGGATGTTTTCCATAGTAGGGAATCTGGGACAAGAGGGCAGAGCCTCAGGATAGGGGGGGGGGGGGTGTCCATTTAAAACAGATGTGGAACAATTTCTTCAACCAGAGGGTGGTGAATTTGCAGAATTTGTTACCACAGACAGCTGTGGAGCCCAGGTCGTTGAGTGTACTTAAGGCAGAGCTTGATAGGTTCTTGGTAGTAATCTTGGGATTGCTGCCTGTGCCACGTGCTAACGAGCCCAAGAATAGCATGATCAGGCATACTAATACGTGGTTGAGAGACTGGTGTAGGGGGCAGGGCTTCAGGTTCGTGGATCATTAGGGCCTCTTCTGGGGGAGGTACGACCTGTACAAAAAGGAAGGGTTACATCTGGACCCAAAGGGGTCCAACATCCTAGCAGGCAGATTTAATAGAGCTGCTCAGGAGGGTTTAAAATAATTTGTCAGGGGGATGGGAACCAGAATGATAGGGCTAAGGAAGGGGGAAACAGAAATAAATCAAAGAAGGCGTGCAACAGAGATCATAGAAAGGACTGGCAGGAGATGAGGCATAATCACAGCCAGTGGGATGAATTACAGGGCAATAGAGGCATAGTGCAGTTAAAACAGAAAGCAACAAATACTGGACTGAAAGTGTAGTGTTTGAATGCACCCAGCATAAGAAATAAAATAGGCGATCTTGAAATTGCTACAGATTGACAAGTATGACTTTGTGGCCATCTCTGAAACTTGGCTAAAGGGTGGCTACTATTGGGAGCTGAATGTCCAAGGATATACAGTGTATCAGAAAGATAGGTTAGTGGGCAGAGGGGGGTGGTGTGGTCCTGTATATAGGAAATAATATTAAATCATTAGAAAGGGATGACATCGGATCGGAAGGTGTAGAGTCTCTATGGGTTGAGTTAAGAAATGACAAGGATAAAAGGACCCTAATGGCAGTTGTATACAGGCCTCCAAACAGCAGCCGGGATGTTAATTACAAATTGCAGCAGGAGATAGAAAAGGCATGTTAGAAGGGCAATGTCATGATAATCGCTGGGGATTTTAACATGAAAGTGGATTGGGAAAACCAGGCCAGTCCTGGACTTCAAGAGAGAGAATTTGTAGAATGTCTAAGGGATGGCTTTTTAGAACAGCTTGTTGTTGAGCCCACTAGGGGATTGGCTGTGCTGGATTGGGTGTGGTGCAATGATCTGGAGGTGATAAGGGAGCTTATGGGTAAGGAACCCTCAGGGATCACGATATGATTGAGTTCTCTTTGAAATTTGAGAAGGGAAAACTAAATTTCAATGTGTTGGTATTTCAGTGGAACAAAGGAAATTACAGTGGTATGAGAAAGGAACTGGCCAAGGTTGACTGAAAAGAGACACTAGCAGGAAGTTCTGCAGAGCAGCAATGGCTGGAGTTTCTGTGAAAAATGAGGGAAGTGCAAGACAGATATATTCCAAGTAAAAAGAAATTTTCAAATTGGGATGAGAGACATTGATCGGGTGGATAGTCAGAGGCTTTTTCCCAGGGCTGAAATGGCTAACATGAGAGGGCACAGTTTTAAGGTGTGTGGAAGTAGGTACAGAGGAGATATCAGTGGTAATTTTTTTTACACAGAGAGTGGTGAGTGCGTGGAATGGGCTGACGGCAATGGTGGTGGAGGCAGATACGATAGGGTCTTTTAAGAGACTCCTGGATAGGTACATGGAGCTTTGAAAAATAGAGGGCTATGGGTAACCCTAGGTAATTTCTAAAGTAAGTGTATGTTCAGCACAGCATTGTGGGCCAAAGCGCCTGTATTGTGCTGTAGGGTTTCTATGTTCTATGTTTCTGTGAATGGAAGAAGGACACTACCGTGCTTGGCAAGTGAAATCGGAGCCAAAGTGAAAGCAAAAGAGACGGCATACAAGTAAGCCAAAGCTAGTGGGAAGGTAGAGGATTGGGAAGCTTTTAAAAACTTTCAGAAGGAAACTAAGGAGGTCATTAGGAAGGAAAAGATAGGAAGCTGGCGACTAATATCAAAGAAGATACTAAAAGCTTTTTTAAGTATATAAAGGGTAAAAGAAAGTTGAGGGTAGATATAGGACCAATAGAAAATGACTCTGGAGATATTGTAATGAGAGACGCAGAGATGGCAGAGGAAATGAATGTGTACTTTGTATCAGTGTTCACAGTGGAAGACATCTGCAGTATACTAGCCATTCAAGTGTGTTACCCTGTGAAGTATGTGTAGTGAAAATTACGATTGAGGAGATGCTCAGAAAGCTTAATGGTCTGAGGATGGATAAAGCTCCTGGACCTGATGGGATGCACCCTTGGGTTCTGAAGGAAGTAGCTGGAGAGATTGTGGAGGCATTAACAATGATCTTTCAAGAATCGATAGATTCTGGCATTGTACCGGATGACTGGAAAATTGCAGATGTTACTCCGCTATTTAAGAAGGGTGGGAGGCAGCAGAAAGGAAACTGTAGACCTGTTAGCCTGACGTTAGTGGTTAGGAAGTTGTTGGGATCAATTGTTAGGGATGAGATTACGTAGTACCTAGAGGCCCATGATAAGATAGGGCAAAGCCAGCATGGTTTCCTGAAAGGAAAATCCTGCCTGACTAACCTACTGCAGTTCTTTGAGGAAATTACAAGCAGGGTAGACAAAGGAGATGCAGTAGATGTGGTGCAATTGGATTTTCAGAAGGCCTTTAACAAAGTGCCACACATAAGGCTACTTAGCAAGATAAGATCCCGTGGGATTACAGGGGAGTTACTAGCATGGGTAGAGCATTGGCTGATTGGCAGAAACAGAGTGGGAATAAAGGGATCCTATTCTGGCTGGCTGCCGGTTACCAGTGGAGTTCCACGGGGGTTGGCACTGAGAACGCTGCTTTTTACGATGTATGTCAATGATTTGGACCATGGTATTAATGGATTTGTGGCTAAATTTGCCGATGATACAAAGATAGATGGAGGACCGGGTAGTGTTGAGGAAACAGAGAGCCTGTAGAGAGACTTAGTTTAGAGAAATGGGCAAAGAAGTGGCAAATGAAATACAATGTTGGAAAGTGTATGGTCATGCACTTTGGTGGAAGAATAAATGGGCAGACTATTATTTAGATGAGGAGAGAATTCAAAATGCAGAGATGCAGAGGGACTTGGGAGTCCTTGTGCAGGATACCCTAAAGGTTAACCTCCAGATTGAGTCAGTGGTGAAGAAGATAAATGAAATGTTGGCACTCATTACTAGACGTATAGAATATAGGATCGGGGGTGTGATGTTGAGTCTCTATAAGGCACTCGTGAGACCACACTTGGAGTATTGGGTGCAGTTTTGCGTTCTTTATTTTAAAAAGGATATACTGACATTGGAGAGGGTTCAGAGAAGTTTCACAAGAATGATTCCAGGAATGAAAGTGTTACTGTATGAGGAACATCTGACAGTTCCTGGGCTGTATTCCCTGGAGTTCAGGAGAATTAGAGGGGATCTCATAGAAACATTCTGTATGTTAAAAAGCCTGAACAGTTTAGATATGGCAAAGTTATTTCCCATGGTAGTGGACTCTAGGACAAGAGGGCACAACTTTAGGATTAAAGGGTGTCCATTTAGAATAAAGATGTGGAGAAATTACTTCAGTCAGAGGGTTGTAAATCTGTGGAATTTGTTGCCACGAGCGGCTGTGGAGGCCAAGTCATTGGGTGCATTTAAGGCAGAGATAGATAGGTTCTTGATTAGCCAGGGCATCAAAGGGTATGGGGAGAAGGCAGGGGAGTAGGGATGACAGGAAGAATTGGATCAGCCCATGATTGAATGGTGTAGCAGACTCGATGGGCCAAATGGCCTATTTCTGCTCCTATATCTTATGGTCTTATGATTACATCAAAAGTTATGGGAAAAAGGTCAGGGATTGGGGCTGAGGAGGGATTGAAAAAAGGTTCAGCCATGATTGGCAGGGCAAACTCAATGGGCCAAATGGCCTAATTCTGCTCCTATGTCTTATAGTCACTGATGATTCAACTTCAGGATCAAAATATGACTGAGCAGAAAAACACTGGAATTAAATTTAAGATGTAAATGTATTCAGAAAGACGAACATAAAAGGTCATTTTTTTCTACTGAGTATGTCTGCTTGATGACGTTCATTGGACAATATAGTCTTCGACATCCAGTACTGATCAGCAGCAACATAATTTCCTGGGATGGATGAAAAGAAGTTTAAGAGAATCCCTGGAGCAATTTCAGGGACAATATAATTCATGAAAGTGTTTTTCCAATCCCAAACGTCGTTATAAACTATTTCCAGGATATTGTTTTAATCAGAAGCTAAATTTATTGGTTGAACTCATTAATGTAAAATACTTATTTAGGTAATTCCAATGACTACTAATAACTTCCAATAACTAAGGAGCCAGAGCATTTGGGATAAGGAGAAGGAAAAATCGGAATGGAGAAAGCATGCATAAATATTATCTGCCAATTTCAACGGGATCGCACTACCAAGCACATCTTTCCCTCCCCCATAACTTTCCACTTTCCAAGGGGATTGCTCCCAACATGACTCTCTTGTCCACTCGCCCCACCTCACTAATCTTCCTCCTGCTACTTATCCTTGCTAGCGGAATAAGTACCAGTCCTGCTCCTACTCCTCCTCCCTTGCTACTGTTCAGGACCTTAAACAGTCCTTCCAGGAGAGGCAACACTTCAGCAGTGAGTCTGCTGGGGTCATCTACTGTATCTGGTGCTCCCAATATGGCCTGCTATATATCGGTGAGACCCAACGTAGATTAGGAGACCACTCCGCCAGAAAAAGCGGGATCTCTCGGTGGCCACCCATTTCAATTCTACTTCCCATTCTCATTATGACATGTCAGTCCATGGCCTCCTCTCTACTGCTGCAATGGGTTCACATTCAGGTTGGAGGAGCAATGCCTTATATTCTGTCTGGGTAGTCTCTACCCTGATGGCATGAACATCGATTTCTCAAGCTTCCGGTAATTGCTCCCTTATTCCCGTTTTCTTCTCTCACCTTATCTCTTTAACTTCCCATCACCCCTCCTCTGGTGCTCCTACCACTTCCCTTTCTTCCAAGGTCTTCTACCCTGTCCTATCAGATTTCTCCTTCTCCAACCCTTTATCTCTTTCAACAATCAACTCTTCACCACCTCTCCCTTTTCCGGTTTCACCTATACTTTGTGCTTCTTCCTCCCCTCCCCCACCTTCTTGCTCTAACTTCTCATCTTCTTTTCCAGTCCTGATGAAGGGTCTTGACCCGAAGCATTGACTGTTCTTTTCCATAGCTGCTGTTGGATCACTGAGTTCCTCCAGCATTTTGGATTTCCAGCGTCAGCAGATTTTCTTGGCATCGAGTAAATATTTACTCCCAGGCTTACTTCAGTTATAATTTTCCTTTTATATTATAAAAAATATGATTTCCAGGTAGTTTACAATAAATTATTATATATTTTGTTTCCCTTTCCGGGGACTGACTTTATCTTTTGTTTTCCATTTTCCATGGATGACCTATTCCGGAACATTGGGTTCTTAATGTAAAGCTAAGATGGATTATCCCAATTTTTGGAGATTGAAGTATCTAGGATGAAGTATTTCCCCTATGTGAATAAGAGAATATCAGTTGTCAGACCATATCAGGTAGCTTCAAGCACCTCTTTAGCTAACTTAGAAGTAGTATGAATCTTGGTGCAGATACATGTTTATTTACCTGACAGAAAATTAATGTTATACAAAGCCGACTGAATACTTTTTAAAGGGTCCAGCTAAATTCTGTCAGGGACAAAAAAACAAGCATAATTTCATTTCAGAGATTAAACATACAGTATATTTAGTGCAAGCAATAGGAAATTTGCTTCTAACTATGTAAAGATCAAACAGTCTTGAAAAACAAGGCGTGAAAGGTTACCAGAATTATGCAGGTATGTGCAGCTGAGATCCTTGTCAGATCAGTTAGAAGTTCAATGAATAGCAGAGCAGGCTCAAGGGGCAAGTGGCATATTCTTGCCAGTCATTCATATATTAAATATTACTGTAAAGAACTACATTTATTGAAATAAATGTCGATTCCAAATGAGGTTCATATGTATTTTGGGCGTACACACAGAGACAAAGCCAATTGCAATGTAGAAGCCTGAGGTGATCAGTAAAAGCTTTGGATAATAAGATGAATAGATAGCAAGGATGATGCTGTCCCCTACGTGGGGGGGAAAAAGTTGAAAAAATTAGAAGACCCAAAGAGATATCTAGCCCAGTTTCTGGAGATGGAAATATCAATGGTGACATATTTCCTCTATGTAAATTTATTATCAAAGTACCTATCTGTTACCTTGAGATTCACTTTCTTTCACACATTTACAGAAAGAAGGAAAAGAAGGAAGTTTACGGAAATCTATACATAAACAGACGAAGACTGACAAAAACCATTGGCAAAAGACAAACTGCAAATAAAAATAATGCCAAGAACATGAGTTGTAAAGAGTCCTTGAATGTCAGTGGGTAGGTCATGGAATCAGTTCAGAGAAGTGGTGAATGAAGTTAACCTTTTAGATAGGGATGAAAAGGAGAATTAAAGTGAAAGACAATTGGAAGCTTAGATCAGCTTTGTGGATTGAAAAGAGGTTTTCTATAAACTGCATTGATTTCCTCAATGCAGTGGAAGTTGCTTCCTGAACATTCAATTCAGCACACAGAATAGGAGGTAATACAAGTAAAAGTACTTCCTGGCTCCCAACCACTACCTTGAATGCATTTCCTATCAACCTGCATCCCGTATGGACAACATTCTATGGTCTCTTGACCCTCCCCTCCTTTGCAGAATTACAAATGAATCATTCCCTCCATAATGTTCCAGGCCACTGTTCTGTGTTGTATTTAGTAAGTCCCCCTCCCACTTCACAGCACCTGCGCATGCAATTGTAGGAGATGCAGCACCTGCCACTTTACCTTGCCGTGTCTTTATATTCAGGGTTCCAAACAATCCCTCCCGATGAAAGACTGATTTATTTGGACTTTTCCAGGATTTTTTATTTTAAAAAAGCTTTATTTTTGTAATCATTTTACATTGAGAATTTGATTATGAATTATGTGAGAACTTAGTTCCATTCTTTTGGCACATTTTCAGCACCATTTGACATTGAAAAAGCATGTTTTATTGATGACAGAGTAGAGCAAATGCAGTGCTCCACGGAGTGGCAATACATTTGGAATTTTTTTTGTTTTAACCACACTAATTTTCTACCTTGTACTTCAGCTTCTAAAAAAAATACTTTATTTCCACAATCTCGTTGTCTTGAGCAATGACAAAGTCCTATTCTATTTCTCAGGTCCAATTTTATGTTTCCAATGACAGAAAGAACTTCACAATAATTATAGCCCTCTTTTTTGTCTTTCATTGATGGAATATTCTAAAGGGTGCAGAATAAAACTAAGTACTGGATAACACATTAGTTCTGGTAACATGGTGCCATTACATGGCAACTCTTCGCATGCAGCTCCGATGGGAATCATCAAGAGTTCCTATTTAGCACTACTCATCTGAAATCCGCAGTCATAGCCATGGGTACTTTAGAAAGCAGTACAGTTTTAAGATCTTTAGAAAAAAAATCAATCGATGCTCAAAGTTGATGAACCTTGGGCGACAGACTATGTAGTCGCATGTGTAGTTCCTCTTTAAGAAAACTGAAGTGGGGAAGCCGTGCCCGTCTAGAGGTACAATTGAAACAAAGAAGCCTTAGAATTCCACTCTTGACTATCCTTCTGGTGAATGTACAGTCTCAGGAAAATAAAACGAAGATTGCTGTACCAGAGGGACATCATGAACTGCTGTGTGCTTTGCATCATGGAAACATGGCTAACCCCTGCTATTTCAGACACAGCACTGCAGCTCAATAGCTTCTCTATTCTCCACAAAGACAGGACAGCTCAGTCTTTTAAAGGCAAAGGGGGTGGAGTATGCTTTATGATTAACTGATCATAGTGCACAAATGTGAAGGTTCTTTCTCAGTTCTGTTCACCCAACCTGGAACAAATGTCAAACATTTTATCTGCTGAGGGAGTTTTCCACCATCATCCTGGTAGCGGTGTACATTCCACCTCAGGCCAACATCAGCAAGGCACTGGAGGAGCTGAGTAATGTAATCAGCAGACATGAAACTGCACATCCTGATGCCTTCCCCATCATTGTGGGAGATTCTAACCAGGCCGGCTTGAAGTAGTGGGAAGGAGTGTGTGTCTCCAAGAACATATCAGACATACCCAAAACAAAAGCCATGGAATAACCAGGAAATTCATCGTCTGCTGAGGGCTAGATCTGTGGTATTCAAGACTGGTGATCCAAACTATAGAAGTCCAGGTACAATCTAGGGAAGGCTACTTTAAGGGCAGAAAAACAAATTTTGATTGAGGATAGAGACAGAATTAGATGCATGTCAGCTCTGGCAGTGTATGCAGGCCATTACTTCTGAAAAGCAACACCTAACATCGTAAACCGCTGTGATGCTTCACTCCCACTCAATGCTTTTTATGCACGCTTAGAAAGGGGTAAAACTACCCCTGTATGAATCCCTGCAGCATCTGATGACCCTGTGGATCTCCATCTCGGAGGCTGATGTCAGAACATCTTTCAAAAGGGTGAACCCTCAAAAGGCATCAGGTCCTGATGGTATACCTGGTAGGACTCTGAAAACATGTGTTAATCAACTGGCGGCAGTGTTCAATAACATTTTCAATCTCTTATTGCTGCAATCAGACATTGCCACTTGCTTCAAAAGAGCGACAATCATACCAGTGCCCAAGGAGAGCAGGGTGAGCTGCCTCAATGACTGTTGTCCAGGAGCACTCACATGTACTGTGATGAAGTCCTTTGAGAAGTTGGCCATGACTAGAATCAACTTCTGCCGAAGCAAGACCCTGGACGTGCTCCAATTTGCCTATCACCACAATAGGTCTACAGTGAACGTATTCTCACTGACGCTCCACTGGGCCTTGGATCATGTGGACAATAGTTCTATCTACATTAGGCTTCTGTTTATTGCCACAGCAGTGTTCAACACAATCATATCCTTAGTTCTAATCAACAAGTTCCCAAACCAGAGCCTCTGTGCCTCCCTCTGCAAATGGATCTTTGACTTTCTCATCAGGAGACCACAGTCTGTGTGGATCAGAAATAACATCTCCTCCTTGCTGACAATCAACACTGGTGCATCTCAAGTACACACACTCTACTCATTCTATACCCACGATTTTGAGGCTAGGCACAAATCAAACACTATCGGTCAATTTGCTGATGACACAACTATTGTTGGCAGAATTTCAGATGGTGACAAGGAGGCACGCAGGAGCAAGATAGATCATCTGATTGAATGATGTCACAGCAGCAACCTTGCTCTCATAATCAGTATGACCAAGGATTTCATTGTGGACTTCAGGACGGGAAAGATGTGGGAACACACACCATTCCTCATCGAGGAATCAGAAGAGGAAAAGTTGAGCAATTTCAAGTTCCTTGGTGTCAACAATTCTGAAGATCTGTCCTGAGTACAACATATTAATGTAGTTACAAAGAAGGATGACAGCAGCTATATTTCATTAGGAGTTTTGGGAGAATTGGTATGTCACCAAAGACACTCATAAATTTCTACAGCTTGTACTTTCAGGTGGAGGCCATTCTAACAGGTTGCATCATTGTCTGGTATGGAGCGGCCACTGCACAGGATCAGAAAAATCTGCAGAAAGTTGTAAACTCTGCCAGCTCCACCATGGGCACTAGTCTCCCCAGCATCCAGGACACCTTCAAAAGACAATGCCCCAGAAAGGCAGGATCCTTCATTAAGGGCTCCGATCACCCAGGACATGCCCTCTTCTCATTGCTACCATCAAGGGGAAGGTACAGAACCCTGAAGACACATGCTCAACATTTTAGGAACAGCTTCTTCCCCTATGCCATCATATTTCTGAATGGACAATGAATGCATAAACACTATCTTAGTAATTTTCCTTCTCTTTTTGGGCTACCTATTTAAATCAGGGGTCCCCAACCTTTTTTGCATCGCGGACCGGTTTAATATGAACAATATACTTGTGGACCGGCCAACGGGGGTGGGGGGGGGGGGATGGTGTTCAAGTAAGGTTAAACTCACCTCAACATGTCTTCTACAGTTAGGGTTGCCAACTTTCTCATTCCCAAATAAGGGACAAAAGTAGCAGCCAAATCCCAGGACACTGTACCGCAAAAAAGACTACGATGACCATGAAGCTTTGTGCAGGCACCTGTGTGCACATGCGCGTACGTGCCGATTTGTTTCTCCACAAATCAGTTTTGCCTTCATCTTCCCGACTACACTGTACATACATTATTTCTACTTTATATACGCTGTGTATTTATCATATCATTCCTGCTTTTACTATATGTTAGTGTTATTTTCGGTTTTATATGTTATTTGGTAGGTTATTTTTTGGGTCTGGAAACGCTCAAAAATTTTTCCCATATAAGTTAATGGTAATTGCTTCTTCGCTTTACGCTATTTCGGCACAAAAAGTTTTATAGGAATGCTCTACCTTAGCGGGGAAAGTACGGGTCAAGGGCAGTCTCGTATGGGACAAACCAATTTAGCCCAATATATGGGATGTCCCAGCAAATACGGGACAGCTGGCAACCCTATGCTCAAGTTCAACAGTGCGTCACAGGGAATGAGGAAAGGTGCAACTGACTCATAGCCAGATCATATCATTTCCTCGCGGCCCAGTAGCACAAACTTTGAGGCCCAGTACTGGTCCACGGCCCGGTGGTTGGGGACCACTGATTTAAATTATTTTTCTTTTTTAAATATAGACTTCTTATTGTAACTTATAGTTTTTATTTTTATGTATTGCCAAGTACTGCTGTCATAAAACAATAATTTTCATGACATATGCCAGTGATATTAAACCTGATTCTGATTCTGAGTTTGAATACCAGAACTAGCTTTCATTCATTTGTGAATTTTAATAGTTTGAGAGGACACTTGACGTTTGGAGATATCATAACAGAGTCTGATCCTGGCTTAGTGATGGTCCTGCAGCAGACCTATCCACCACAGGCTACTGAATAGTAATTTGTAATAGGGATCATTGATAATTTTTAGTAATTAATGATGATTGTTTGACATTATCAACTCTTCTAAATTAACCTGAGTAATTTACTCAGTCTTCAGGGACCAAATGATATGAACATTACCAAAGATTAATCTAAATTTATAGAAGTGTCAAAACTTAGTAGATTGTAACTTATAAATCATATTTATTTGACACTTCCTATTATTTCTTATTTCTGAGCTTTAAGTGCTCTTGCATCTATAGTGCATCTGAATTGGTGATGTTATTTTTTTCCCATTTAGGAATTATTTGTGCAATTAGAAATCTATAACTCACTGGAAGTCTTGTTCCTTGACATAATGCATTAATTTAATTAATGAAACAGTAGGAGTGGGTTTTGTGCAGGGATGATTAGTCTGCAATTGCTATTTAGTATTTACTGCTGGAAAATGTAATTAAATTTTCATTTGCGATCAAAACTGTAAAATTGTTGTGGCCAGAAACAGCAGAGGACTATGTTAGTATTAAATAAATCATAAATAATTGAAACAGAATTGATTTTTTTAGGAAAATTTGTTTATTTGTCAGTATGTTACAGTCTGTCAAGGGTGTATTATATTTTTCTACTTAGTTTCATACAAGTATAGACAGAAAGGAGAAGCTTCTGTACAAAAATGCCACAATTTAGAATGTCAGAGCACAGTAAAAGGCCCCTCAGCTCACCATATCTATGATGGCCATTATCTGCCTTTCTCCACTAACCTTATTTTCCAGCACATGCTGTGGCTGTCTATCACAATGTGTTTTAAGCGCTCATCTAAATACTTTATAAGAGTACCTGGATCCACCAGACCCTCAGGTAGTACATTACCAGGCAAAAAAAATTCTTCCTCAAATCTCCCAAAAATCACTTACTCAGTTTAAACTTTGGCCCTCTGATTGTAGCCATTTCTGTTAGGGCAAATGTTTCCTAGAACTTAGCCAATCTATGCCCTCCATAATTTTGTCTACCTCATTCAAATGTATCCTCAGTCCCCCTTCACTCCATGGAAAACTAACACAGCCTATCTTGTTATTTTTATTAATATTGGAAGAGAATCTTGCTGACAAGGTAATTATTAATGTCCATCCTTTACTGAAGAAAGTAGAGTGAAGAGTCTCCTTCCTATAAGAGTATTTCACAGTGCTTTGACATAGGGAGTTTGACCAGTGAAAATGGATGTAGTGTAGTTCAGCTGAAAGGGGCTGATTCGCTTGCCTCTCCCTTTGACTTTATCTCCATCTTTTTCTTTTGCTGATTGTGCTTCTTAGTTACTTATTGTATGGTTTACGGTAAAGACTGAAGATGAAAACGTTTAGTAAGTAGTAGACTATCTGACTCGACACCTACTTTGCTGACTCAGGATTCCTCCAAAGCACTGTATACAATCAAAGTGCTGCAGCACATGAGGAGTTTGTTCCAGCACGTTTTTGTTTGAAATTGCCTTCATTAAATTATATGTACATAGGTTGTAAATTAAAATTATCAGCCAATAGACTTTGCTTCTCGGCTGACAAAATTTAGTTTATTGTGGGAGACAATGCAGTTGGCACAGAAGGCATCATAGCTGCCGCAGGATGTTGGTCAATAGACAGTCATGCTGTTAATGTCATATAGCAGTTGGATACTGAAAAAGAGAAATATTTCACTTTTGCTTTATGACGGAGTTCAGAGCCTGCTATCCTAGAAGGGCAATGTGTTTTCTTCATCTGGTGTAAAAAAAAAACTACTAGAGGAATTCAGCAGGTCACAAAGCATCTGTGGATTCAAAGGGCTAATTGACATTTTGAATTGAGACCCCACATTAGGAGTTTTGCAGTATCTGCAGTTTCCATGTCTTCACCTTCTGGTCTCTGGCATGTAATATTGTTTGTAGTGTCGGTTCTCATCTTTCAAGTAGTGGATGAAAAACATAGGAATGTAGAAATATTTCAAGTGTAGAAATTTGAAATATGATCAGATTATCAGTCCCTGACAAGCTCTGTGATTGCAGCTATGGCTGTAGCAAGTGATAGATTTCACTGAGAACTTGCTTAGGAATGTACTGATATTTCACATATGGTTCTTTCCTGAATCTCGGGTATTGGGACATTAGTTACAACATGCTAAACATGTGCTAGACAGATCTGCTGCAGCTTTAGTCCAGCATTGTGCAAATTATCCATTGCTGACTACCGATCTTCTAATTCCTGCCATTCTTGTGTCATATAAATCCGGTGACTTCACTCAGATCAAATTCTGACAGAAGCGATGCCTTTTTCTGCTATCTTTTGAGTTTTAAGAGCACAAAAGGCCCCACCAAAGAGTGGTCTAACTATACCAGAGCAGATACTGATCTGGAACATTGGTTGAAGTTGCCTTGAGTGAAAAACTATTATGATCAGAGCCCACACTTCCATATTTCTGTAATTATCAGCCTTCACAAGACACACCTTCACCTCCCTGAAAGGAATGAGATCATGAACACTTCACTGCAGACAATTACAACAAAGAATAGCTTCAGCTGTGCTCTAACGTTTATAATTGAAGATCGCATTCATGGAATGCGTACTCTTGGCGAGGACTTGTATGCACTCATGAGACTGTTGCATGTAATGCTCTATGTCCTTTTTCAAGAACAAAGGTCTGGGAATTCAGACTTGACATGGATTTTTTCATGGATGCATATACTGTAAGAATATTTACCATGGCTGCTCCACAAACATCCTGTAGAATTGCAGTAAATGAGGTGCAGCATTTGCATCTGGGAGAGTTTAGCTTGCAGCATTCTGTCTTTTGCTTCACTGCCTATCATTTATGCCTACTCACTTGTGAAAAAGGAGTCACTAAAATGGGAGACACTCTGTTTCTTCCTGGCTCCATGAAAACATGAATAATCTGGGTGATGCATGGTAAGTTGAGTCCTTTGATGGGACAAGTTCGAAGTGAATGATCTCTTCCTCTGAGGAGGAGTCAATCACACTGCTTCATCCAAGAAGAATAGAAGAAAGCTCTGTAGGAGATTAAAGATGTGCATTATAACTGTCAAGGTTGGACTGTTTAAGATTATCACTCAGCACAAGAATTTTTATCCGCTTGCTGCCGACTGTAATTCTACGTAGATGAATGTTGTATACAATCTGAATGGGGAAAAAGTTGACACCAGGATGCAATAAAGATCCCATTTCTAATGGCTGTACATTCTGTTATGGCATTATATCTTATGTTGTTGCCGTAGATCTGAGTTACAAGATGGCTGATGCACCATATCTGATTGCCTGCTTCTCCTTGACATTCTACTTTGTCTTCATCTCTCAGGAACAACTAAGAGATCCATAGATGAGATAAATGGCACATATTGAATGGAAAAATGGAAACGGCGACAATGACAGGCATAACTTTGTATGCAGCTGTAGTCGTATGTGAGTGATTGATGCACAGGTGTGTTGTGTCTGACTAATACTGAGTCACACAGAAGCTATAAATGGCTATCCAAAAGTCTATATTCATACAGCAAACCTTCAGGAGGATCCAAGAAAATCTCATTCTCCCTACACAATGTTTTGAACATCTTCAACAAAGGGATAATAAATGATTAACTACAGTTTCAGTTGCTATCTATATACTACTAAAACTCTCATGCTCTGTATGTCTGTGACCTCCAATTAGCGCAAACAGTGCATTACAGTGGCACTTTTATTGGCTAAATCGAATTAAAATGCATTAGCTTACAGAATGCAGGCAAAGTTCAGGGTTATATATTCGTATAAAGTTGCTCATTCACCAAAAATCAACAGGCTAGCTTTCATCCGAGACCCGATCGACCATCATGGAAATTGGGACGCGACAGCCCGACGCATGTGCACAGCCAGTCTCAGCAGCGGCACCTACCGGAGCAAAAAGGCAGGGCAGTTCTATTTTCAGGGGTCACATTCTGCTAATCACCATCAGCATGTGCAGGATTGGGACAGATCAAACTGAGACCCATCAATAAGAGATAATTACATCTTATTGTAATGACATACTTCAAGACATCCATAAAACCCTTTGCTGCAGTCAAAGGACAGCGGTGACTATAGCACGTCCATTTAGGAGAGTGCCAACTACATCATCAAGAATAATCAGCATGCATTGGTGTTACTGCTTCATATCTTCTATCCAGCATTAGGGTACAAACAAAATGGTCAGCCTAATTATGCTGCGTGGAAAGGGAAGGGGGACATTATGGTCCAGAGATGACGCCAAACATCGTCGGGAAACAGCAAGGAGAGGGAGAGAACAAGAATCGGATGAGGCCAGGGCCGCACGACTCCAAGATGAAAGAGTCAGGACAAAAAAAATGAGAGAAGAAGAGACAGAGGAGGAGAGGCATACACGTCTCCAGAATCAGAGACAAACAACACACAGCAGAAGAGCTGAAGAGACGGGGGATGAAAGGGCTGCACATCTCCAGAATGACAAAAACAGGCACAGAAGGAGGAGAGAGGAAGAGACAAAGCAGCTGAGAAATTCTCATCTCCAGGATCAGAGACAAAGAACAAACAGCAGAAGAGATTAAGAGACGGGGAATGAAAGGACTGCAGATCTCCAGAATGATAACAAGAGGCATGAGGGTGGCAGATAAACCAGAAATGATGCCAGCAAAAGTGTCCTTCGTTAAATGAAGAGGAGCTATATTTGCTTTGCTACACGTTGTTCTTCTTTAATAAACTGAGGTTTACTACTTCAGTTTCCAAAGAATAACATTCAGGAAAATTTAATGTTCATTCTGGTCATATCAGACTGCACTACCCTTCTCTCAAAAGCTGCCCCAGTGGGTCACCCCGTTGTCTAGTAATCATCTACTTATAATGCTGATAAAAAGCATTCATCCCCCTTGGAAGTTTTCATGTTTTATTGTTTTACAACATTGAATCGCAGTGGATTTAATTTGGCTTTTTTGACACTAATCAACAGAAAAGACTCATTTGTGTCAAAGTAATAACAAATTTCTACAAATTGATCTAAATTTATTACAATTATTAAACACAAGATAATTGATTGCATGATTCCTCACCCTCTTCAAGTCAGTGTTTAAAAGATGCACTTTGGCAGCAATTACAGCCTGAAGTCTTGTAGATTGGTCTCTATCAGCTTTGCACACCTGGACACTGCAATTTTTCCCCATTATTTGCTAAACTGCTCAAGCTTTCTCAGATTAAATGGGGATCATGAGTAAACAGCACTTTTCAAGTCCAGCCACAAAGTCTCAATTGAATTGAGGTCTGGACTCTGACTTGGCAACTTTGTTGTTTTAAGCCATTCCTGTGTAGTTTTGGCTTTATGTTTGGGGTCATTGTCTTGCTGGAAAACAAATCTTCTCTAAAGTTGCAGTTCTCTTGCAGACTGCATTAGGTTTTCATCCAGGATTTCCCTGTATTTTGCTGCATTCATTTTACCCTCTACCTTCAGAAGCGTTCCAGGACCGGCTGGAGTGAAGCATTCCCATAACACAATGCAGCCACCACCATGCTTCATAGTCGGGATGGTGTGTTTTTGATGATGTGCGGCGTTTGGCTTATGCCAAATATAGCATTTAGTCTGAAGGCCAAAATGCTAAATTTGGGTTTCGTCAGACCATAGAACCTCCTTCCAGCTGACTTCAGAGTCTCCCACATGCCTTCTAGCTAACTAACTGAGATTTCATGTGTTTTTTTTCCCCAATAGTGTCTTTCTCTTGCCACTTTTCCATAAAGCTGTGATTGGTGAAACACATGGCAACAGTTGTTGTATGCGCATATGCACAGACTCTTCCATCTCAGCCACTGAAACTTATAACTCCTCCAGAGTTGTCATTATGGTCTCACTCACTAGTCCCCATCTTGCACAGTCACTCAGTCTTTGAGGACAGCCTGCTTTAGGCAGATTTACAGCTGTGCCATATTCTTTCCATTTCTTGATGATTAACTTAACTGTTCTCCAAGGGATATTCAGTGACTTGGAAATTTTCTTGTATCCATCTCCTGAGTTGTGCTTTTCAATAACCTTTTTGCAGAGTTGCTTAGAGTGTTCTTTTTGTCTTCATGGTGTAGCTTTTGCCAAGATACTGACTCACCAGATACAGGTGTATTTTTACTACAATCAATTGAAACACCATGACTGCACACTGGTGATCTTTATTTAACTAATTACGTGACTTCTAAAACCAGTTGGCTGCACCAGTGATGATTTGGTGTATCATGTTAAAGGGAGTGAATACTTATACAATCAATTAATTTATGTTTTATATTTGTAATTAATTTAGATTACTTGGCAGAGATCTGTTTTTGCTTTGACACAAGAGAGTCTTTTTCTGTTGATCAGTGTCAAAAAAAACAAACTATATCCACCATGATTCAATTTTGTATAACAATAAAATATGAAGACTTCCAAGTGGGGTGAATATTTTTATAGGCACTGTAACTTCAATATTTTGAATATTGTCAGATAAACTTACATAATTACATATCTACAATGGTAATACTTACTAATACACAGAATCCTTTGAATATTCTACACTGGTTCTCATTTTAGTTCATCCACAGCCATGCTATCCATAATTTCATAATCCCAGAATGATCATTAATAGTTACAAAGGAGAATGGGTGTACAGACAACAAAGGTTTGCTGTGCCTGCAAGGTGTATTGTTTTAACTAAAGAACTGCATTTAAGAGGGCAGATTGAAGGGTGTAAATACAATTGATCAGGATGAATGTAACTGCCACTCTGTTCAATTTTTCTGATCAGGTGAAATCAATTTTGCCACTGAATCAAGAAGAATGGGACCAAACTCCTATCTCTCACCTCTGCAGCACTATCTAGTCTTGGCCTCTCCATATTGCTGATGGATGGCTACTTCACGGCAGCAGAATTTACGATATTAATTTGGAACTGAGTACCTAAGAAAGAGTCACTGAAACAGTCAAAATGCGGCATTGGTAATTCCATCAAACGACAAGGATTAGTGGTTAGATTATTGCTTGATGATATGGCCTTTCCTGCAACTTGATCTGCAGCGCATATTCTTGAGGTGTGTTTGTGTTTCACAGATTGTAACAGAATTCTTGAATATTCTAATACTGTATGCCTTTAAATGCTGGAGATGATAGTGAGTCATGTGTACCTTCATCACTCATATTTAGCCCAGCTGGTTAGACAATCCTGAAGCTATTTATTAACACCATTGCTAGGTTACAATAATTCTGTCAAACAGAAAATTTGAAATCTATTGTATGTTGGTGACAGCCAGCCACTCACTTCCCTATGTTCCCACCACTTGGGAGGTTGAAATTGAACCAATATACAACATTTGGTTTTGGAGAGTTGTTTTAAATTCAAGTGCTGAATCTTGTTGGTAAGGTAAATGTCTAATGCTCATCCTGGGTGTCACAATCGGGATAATACCACTGGTATATGTCATGAAATTTGCTATTTTTTCAACAGCAGCACAGTACAAGGTATGATTTGGTATTTAGACAATTTAAATGCTGGCCCAGATCGGAAGTGAGAGCCGATTTCACTCACCCTTCTTGATGTTCACTCCTCTCTACAGGGTACCGGAGCCTTTCACATACTATTGTTTGGTTATTTTAAACACCAGCCCAGATAGACTGAAAGGACAAGGTGTCGGGATCCAAGGTGAAAGCCGATTTCACTTGTTCTCTATGATAGTCACTCCTCTCTCCATGGCGCTGAGGCTATGAGGACCGCTGTGCTGTGTACCTGCTGATATGATGAACTGATTAGTGAGGCTTTGGGCCTACTCCGGGCTGCTATCGGGTTTAGATCCGAGGTCTCAATTTTGGTCTGGAATGTTGTTCGCTTCAATTGCTTGCATGATTTGTATTTTCTTTCTCTTGCATATCGGTGGCTGTTTTAATTTTTATTTTTATTGATTTTCTTTGATTGGGATCTTTCAGTTTTCTTGTTTTGTGAACAAACAAATCTCGAGGTTATATTATACATTCTTTGATAATGTACTTGAATCATGAATAATAATTTTAAAAACTAATAAAAGCAATAAGTTTTTAAGCCATCATACAGTAACCTCAGTATCATTAGTACGTGTCAGGACAGCAATGTCTTGATAGTATATGCCAGAAAGCTGGGCGATCTACTGTATCAAACACCTTTGTCAAATCTATGAAAGCCAAGTACAAAGGTTGCCTTTGTTGATGGCATTATTCCAGTAATTGACGTGCTGTGAAGATCGTGTCTGTGGTACCTCTAGATGGACAGGCACCACACTGTGATTGAGGGAGTACTTCTTCAGATAGCAGAAGGAGTCAGTTGACAAGGATACGTGCAAGTACTCTGTCTGTTGTTGACAGGAGGGAGATGCCTCTGTAATTGGCACAATCTTCCTTGTCTCTCTTCTTGAATATGATCACTATTAGAGCATTCCTGAGCTCTGAGGGTAGTTGTTCCTTTTCAGAGGCCTTCAGGAGTAGGGTATGCATGTTGTGCAGGAGTGCTGGTCCACCTTACTTAGGGACCAACTGAATGGCTTTGTTGCTTTTCAGAGACCTTCAGGAGTAGGGTATGCATGTTGTGCAGGAGTGCTGGTCCACCTTACTCAAGGACCAACTGAATGGCTTTGTTCCTTTTCAGAGACCTTCAGGAGTGGGGTATGCATGTTGTGCAGGAGTGCTGGTCCACCTTACTCAAGGACCAACTGAATGGCTTTGTGGCTTTTCAGAGACCTTCAGGAGTAGGGTATGCATGTTGTGCAGGAGTGCTGGTCCACCTTACTCAAGGACCAACTGAATGGCTTTGTTCCTTTTCAGAGACCTTCAGGAGTGGGGTATGCATGTTGTGCAGGAGTGCTGGTCCACCTTACTCAAGGACCAACTGAATGGCTTTGTTCCTTTTCAGAGACCTTCAGGAGTGGGGTATGCATGTTGTGCAGGAGTGCTGGTCCACCTTACTCAAGGACCAACTGAATGGCTTTGTGGCTTTTCAGGCTCCTAATGGCATCATGGACTTCTTTCACACTGGGAGGTTTCCTCCATATCTTCTCTCACAGGTCTCTGAAGGATTTGGTGAGTAACCTTTGGTTCAGCAGTGCTGTCGCAGTTAAGAAGTTCTCGCAAGCATTTTCTCCATCAATCATTGATATCCATCTAATTCTTTACCAAGTTATTCCAAATCTTTGAGCACAGGGGGTTTAATCCAAAGAAACTTGGACCATAGACTGCTTTGATGGCAGTGGTGAAGCATCCCCACGTGACCAGAATCTGCCAGTCTTTGGATTTCCAGGGCTTTTTCAGTCCACCAAGGATTATTTAGCTCTCTCACACTTCATTGGACATTTTCTTTGGCTTCTCTTTTGACCTTGCTGCTGATTTCAATTTGCTAGAGGCACAAGAGGCTTTCCTTTTCTTGGAAATTAGTTGTTCTATCTCCATGTCATTAATGTCAAATCAATCCTGATGTTTTCTGGACTTGTATCCAAAAATGTTTTTGCAGATATTGAAGATGGTGGATTAGAACAGACCCCAGTGTTCTTCAATATTTTCCCCAAAACAAGATCTGAAGGTGCTGTTGGGTGGCAGTGTCAAGCAGGCTCTCAAATTTTAGTCGTGACTTGGCCTGCTGTTTATGAACCCTCCTCTTTTTCATGAGTATAATGGACATGGTGGAGCAGATCTGCTGATGATCTGTCCCGCAGTCATCTGTGCTAATCGTGTGATATTCCCTAGCTCAGATAATGTCATAGTCAATGAAATGCCACTGTTCAGATTGGGGGCGCTGTCAAGATACCTTGAATTTGTTTTTCTAGTGGAAGAGAGAGTTCGTGATTATAAGATTGCACTCAGTACGTATGGTGAGAATCAGTACTCCATTTGAGTTGATGTTGACAATGCTTTCCTTTCCTCCTATGGGACCTTTTCAAAGGATGAAATCCTGACCAACCCCTGGCATTGAAGTCCTCTAAGAGAATTATCTTATCCTCCTTGGGGATGCCCAACAGTTTTGCATCTAAGCAAGAGTAGAAGGCTTCATTTTCAAACTCGTGTGAGTCTAGAATTGGTGCATAACTATTTACAACTGTTGCCATCTGGTTGTTGGCAAGCAGCAAACGGATTGTCATGAGATGTTCATTGATCTCCACAAGAAGTTCACAGAGTTGACTGACAAGATGGTTCTTTATTGCAAATCCAAAATAATAAGTGCTGGACTCATCAATGGCCTTCCCTTTTCAGAAGAAGGAGTAACTACCCTTCTCCTCCCTCAATTGCCCTTCCTCTCTTGTCAATCACTGGTTGGTTGCACTATATAATCAGAGTATGCACATTCCAGGCTCCAAAAGTAATGTTTTTTTTTGTTTCTGACTGCATATAATGATCCTTCTGGACATGATAATCTAGTCAGGAGGTATCAAGGCAGGCTATATCCAGGGCACCATTTCCAGCCCTTTCCCTGAATGGGGTGAGCAGAGTGGATCCTCAGTAGGGCTGCTTAGTCCTGGGTGCAGCTGCCAAGATGCTCAGTCCAAAAGCCCAGTAACTGAATCAAACACCCACCACCGAATGTGCCAGCTTGTGACTAGTGGCTTTCAGACCTCACAATCATGTCCCCTTCACCACTTGCTAATCGTCACAGGACTTAATCTTGGACATGAGGATGGATTCCCTTAATGGAAAATGCTTGTGCTTAACTTTGTTTAAGATGGGGAGGCTGATGCATGGGCAGCCATCAGACATTGCCTGGCAGATCAGGCTCAAGATCCGGTGGCATAGAGTGTAAGACAACTGAGGACCCTTCACTGCTGCAGCCTTCCCTTGTCTTTACCGACATTCTGATGTGTCATCATTTTGTGCCAGCTCCACCGCTGAGCTCTTGATTGGATCGCTCTTGGTCTGGAACCACCCACTTGATCTTACCACCATGGGTGACCCTACCAGGAGCTGAACTCTAGACAGTATCAGTCATGGGATCTCAGGAACTCACAAGCCTCTCCACCACAACAATTGGTGATCGTTGGCGAAGATCAGGTCCCTCCATGCCAGACGGTGATGCAACTAGTTAGAAGGCTGTCCATGGTAATCTGCACAAATTTGTGAGATTCTTTGGTGACATACCAAGTCTATACACATACCTAATGAAATATAACCACTGTCATGCCTTCTTTATAATTGCATCAATATGTTGGACCTAGGATAGATTTTCAGTGATGTTGACACCCAGGAATTTGAAACTGCTCACCCTTTCGCTGCAGATCCCCTGTTGAAGACGGGTATGTGTTCCCTCAACTTCCCCTTCCAGAAGTCCACAGTCAATTTTTTGGTCTTACTGATGTTGAGTGCAAAGGTGTTCTTGTAACACCACTTAACCAATTAATCTGTCTTGTTCCTGTACGCCTCCTTGTCACTATCTGAAATTCTGCCAACAATAGCTGTGTCATTGGCAAATTTATAGATGGCTTTTGAGCTGTGCCTAGCTAGTATAGCAGACAGAGTATAGCAGTGGGCTAAGCACACATCCTTGAGGTGGGCCAGTGTTGATTGTCAACAAGGAGGAGATGGTTTTTCTGATCCACACTGACTACGGTCTCCTGTCAAAGAAGTCAAAGGATTCAGTTGCAGAGGGAGATACAAAGGCTCAGGTTTTGGAACTTGTTGATTAGAACTGAGGGTACAATTGTGTTGAACAACGAGCTGTAAGCAATAAATTGGAGCATGATGTAGGTGTTGCTATTGTCCAAGTGATCCAACAGGAAGTGGAGTGCAGTGAGATTGCATGTGCTGTAGACCAATTGTGGTGACAGACAAATTGTGGTGGGTCCAGGTCCTTGCTTAGCCATGACCAACTTCTCAAAGCACTGGAGAAAGCAGTGGAGAACTATCTTCTAAATCATTGCAGTCACTATGGTAAGGGTGCTTCCACTCTGCTGCTAGTTAGGATTTGATCCAGTTAAAAAGGTAAAGCAATTTATTTTTAAATCAGAAAATCGTATGACAGAGTGGGAATATTGCAAGAGTGGGCTTTCCATTTGTCCAATTCGCTTGAGCTGATTTATGGAGGTCACAGATTTGGAAAGGTCATAAACAAATTCTGCAGATGCTGGAAATCCAAATCAAAACATGCCAACTGTTTGAGGAACTGAGCATGTCAGGCAGCACGATGGAAAAGAACAAACAGTGGGAAGGTCAGAAATCTTGATGAGTTGTTACATTGCATTTATAGATTAACATAAACTGTAACCTTATTACACCTGTGGTGCATGGGGTACCCGTCAGCTGGTTTATCCTGACCTGAACAAAATTCATTGTTATTGTAGATTTAATCATTTGGGCAAGCAAAGAGGATTTCAAAGTTCTTCTGAATTGTTTCTTACACAATGGATAAGTATTCTCTGACTTCCTTTCAGCTGCAATATTTTGTGGCCAGTTCCATATAACAATTACAGCACAGAAACAGGCCATCTCGGCCCTACTAGTCTGTGCCAAGTGCTTATTCTCACCTAGTCCCACCAACCTGCACTCAGCCCATAACCCTCCGTTCCTTTCCTGTCCATATATCCATCCAATTTAACTTTAAATGACAACATTGAACCTGCCTCAACCACTTCTGCTGGAAGCTCGTTCCACACAGCTACCACTCTCTGAGTAAAGAAGTTCCCCCTCATGTTACCCCTAAACTTTTGCCCTTTAAATCTCAATTCATGTCCTCTTGTTTGATTCTCCCCCATTCTCAATGGAAAAAGCTTATCCATGTCAACTCTATCAATCCCCTTCATAATTTTAAATACCTCTATCAAGTCCTCCCTCAACCTTCTACGCTCCAAAGAATAAAGACCTAACTTGTTCAACCTTTCTCTGTAACCTAGGAGATGAAACCAAGCCAACATTTTAGTAAATCTCCTCTGTACGCTCTTAATTTTATTGACATCTTTCCTATAACTTGGTGACCAGAACTATACACAGTACTCCAAATTTAGCCTTACCAATGCCTTATACATTTTCAACATTACATCCCAACTCCTATACTCAATGCTCTGATTTATAAAGGCCAGCATACCAAAAGCTTTCTTCACCACCCTATCCACATGAGATTCCACCTTCAGGGAACTATGCACCATTATTCCTAGATCCCTCTGTCCTACTGCATTCTTCAATGCCCTACCATTTACCATGTATGTCCTATTTTGATTAGTCCTACCAAAATGTAGCACCTCATATTTTTCAGCATTAAACTCCATCTGCTATCTTATAGCCCACTCTTCTAACTGGCCTAAATCTGTCTGCAAGCTTTGAAAACCTACTTCATTATCTACAACACCACCTATTTTAGTATCATCTGCATACTTACTAATCCAATTTACCACCCCATCGATGACATCGATGAATTGATAGGTGACATCTGAGCTGTGCCTACCCACACAGAGGGCAGAGAGAGCAGTGCGGTTTTCCCTATCCACATGAGATTCCACCTTCAGGGAACTATGCACCATTATTCCTCGATCACTCTGTTCTTCTGCATTCGTCAATGCCCTACCATTGAACTTTCTGGCCCGTTATGAATTGTCATGGTGAGGAAACTTAACATCTATAATTACAACAAATAATAAGGTGTTGTGATAATATCCTTACTTGATTGAGTTGGTCATTTTGTAGAACTTGATTGATACAAATTCTTTTTTTTAAAATCTTTTTATTGAGTAAGTATACAAAAAAGGTAAGCCATATAAACATTAATACAATGTTAAAGTATAATAAAATTCCAAAAGATAACAATACCAAAAAGAAAATACTACAAACAATGTAATTTAAGCATAAGAAACCAAGATAACATAATAGTATACTAGATTTTATATATATCAATGGAAAAAAAAGAAAAAAAAAACCCCAAAAAAAAAACCCACCGTGCAACTAACTAAAAGCAAAGCAAAGCAATGAGCTAACTTGAAACCAAACAGAGTTAAACTTAAAATCACGTCCTCAATCCCGACCTCCATTAAAACAGTGAAGAAAAAACAAGAAGGGTAAATATTACATTAAATGAAAATATCGAATAAAAGGTCCCCAAATCTGTTCAAATTTAAATGAAGAATCATAAAGGTTACTTCTAATTTTCTCCAGATTCAAACATAAAATCGTCTGAGAAAACCAAAAAAAGGTAGTTGGAGCATTAAGCTCTTTCCAATGTTGTAAAATACATCTTTTCGCCATTAAAGTAAGAAATGCAATCATTCTACGGGCTGAAGGGGAAAGATTACTAGAAATTTTAGGTAGTCCAAAGATAGCAGTAATAGGGTGAGGAGAGATATCTATATTTAATACCTTAGAAATAATATTGAAAATATCTCTCCAAAAAGTTTCCAAAGTAGGGCAAGACCAAAACATATGAGTTAAAGAGGCTATCTGCCCCGAACATCTATCACAGAAAGGATTAATATACGAGTAAAAACGCGCTAACTTATCTTTGGACATATGTGCTCTATGCACCACTTTAAATTGAATTAGGGAATGTTTAACACAAATAGAAGAAGTATTAACTAATTGTAAAATCTGCCCCCAATCATCCACAGAAATGGTAAGCCCCAATTCCTGTTCCCAATCTACCCTAATCTTATCAAATGGAGCTTTCCTAAGTTTCATAATAATATTATAAATCATAGCCGATGCACCTTTCTGACATGGATTAAGGTTAATTATCGAATCTAAAATATATATAGGAGGAAGCATTGGAAAGGAAGAAAGTATAGTACTTAGGAAATTTCTAACTTGTAAATATCTAAAAAAATGTATTCTTGATAAGTTATATTTATTAGATAATTGTTCAAAAGACATAAGGGAACCATCTAAAAATAAATCCAAAAACCGTAAAATACCCTTAGTCTTCCAAGTTTGAAAAGCGCGATCCGTAAAAGAGGGAGATTGATACAAATTCTAACTCACATTTTTCAGTCCATTGTCCTCTGCTATACCAGTAAGAGCTATAGCTTTATCCTAAAAGTTCTGAACAGAATTCCTGTATAATCACCAATAAGGATCCCAATGACTTCATGCTGAAGTGGTTGCTGATGAAATGCTGCAGCTAAAGATATTTGAGATAGCTCAGGTTCTTATAAACTTTAGCAATGATAGCCTGTAGTTGAGATGATTGGCCAATAGAGACACTTTTCTTTGTGCTTGATCTAACTTTTAAAATGGAAGATTTCTCCTTGATTCCCATTGCTGCTAAGATTAAGAAGTTGCTTTGATATTACCTTGATATTAAACACAGTTATGTTTGCCTCGGAACATCTCTTTTGACCATGTTTAATTCTTTTTCTGTTGAAACTTGCACACACCTTATTTGATGTAAATTTTGCCATAAATAGTGAAGGGACTAAAAAAACCAGTAGGGACATCAGCTCAACAGACAGGGGTAGGGAGCAAGACAAATGGAAAAACATAATCATCACATATGTAGTTTGGAGTTTCAGAGAAACTCAGAAAGATTTTCAACAAACACCAAACCCCTGAGTTTTTTTAAACCTACAAACACACTCAGGCAGAAACTTGTCCACTCCAAGGATCCTACACTCAAACATAAACAGAGTAATGTTGCAGATGCTATCCAATGCAACGAGAACTGCACAGATCTGTATACCGGTGAGACAAAACAACCACCTCACAAATGGATGGCCCAACATAGGAGGGCTAACACCTCAGCTTAATACTCAGCTGTATACCTACACCAAAAGGACAAGGGACACTCCTTTAATGGTAACAATGTGCACAGTTTGGGGACAGGTGGTGTGAGAAAAGGGTTAAAGGAGCCTTCTGTGTCAAACTGGAAAACCCATCCCTGATTAGAGGGAGTGGGGTACAACAGCACCTATCAGCTACTTAAAATGCAATCCTAACATCTCTATGCCACTGTCTGCACCTCCATTCATGCAAGGGTAAGACTAATGACCCTTTCATTACCTCTACAACTTTTAATGACACTGTGATTGCTATACCTTTTAACAACTCACAGAAATTATAAACTGGTAAACTACCCACCATGGATTAGAAATGAGAAGGCTCTTGGATGAGTGGTGAAACACAGCAGGTCCAGTTGCTTTGATTTACTGTTGCTTGGTATACAATGACCAGGATGACTGAGACCCTTCATAGACACAGTGAAGGGGCAAGCGAAAGTGACACGAGTTTGGGGGATGAGCCGCGATGGTGTGCTGCAGAATTGTTGCAGATGGAATTCTGATGCCCGCACATCTTGCCCAGGTGCAAGGTTGGATCGCTCTGGGCACTGAAAGGAGAAGTTGGAACCTGGACAGAGGAGATTTGATGCTCGTACAACTAGCCCAGGTGCAAGGTTGGAATGCTGTGGGCACCGAGCTGATTTGGAGTGCTTGCCAGTGGCTTCGGGCTGGGTGGCGAAATTTTGGCCCAGAGCGAGTTGTTGGGCAACATCGTCTAGGTCTGGAGCCTTTCATTGCAGTGGTGCCTGGGTTCTAGTGCAAGGTATGCACAGAGGCGAGAGCCAATTTTGCTTGCTGTCCGCGATGTTCACTCCCCTTTTCAGGGTACTGAAACCTTTCACTGTTCCGTTGTTTGATCAATTTAAATGCTGGCCCGAGTACACCAAAAAGACAGGGCGTGGGGATCTGGGGCAAGAGTTGATTTTTCTCATTCTCTGTGATGGTCACTCTTCTCTCTCCATGGCACTAAGGCTATGAAAACTGCCCTAGCTGCTGTGCCCCATGTCCACTAATATGGTGAACTGATGAGTGAGGTTTTGGGCCTACTTCGGGCAGTTCAGGGTCAGATCTGAGGACTCAATTTTTATTTTAGATTGTTACTGTTCATTTTAATTGTTTGCATGATTTATGTTTTTTTTTCTTTCTGTTGCATATCAGGTTTTATTCTTTTTTGTTTAATTGGATTCTCTCAGGTTTCTTGCTTTGTGACTACCTGTGGGCAATCAAATCTCGGTTATATAATTTATACATTCTTTGATAATAAATGTACCTTGAATCTTTGCACCTTGAAAATGGTAACAATACTCTTTCTCAAGTGTTAACCGCCCAGAAGCACCTTTGTTTTCTGAAAATGAATTCTATTTTCTGTAAAGAATTATCATTCTTATTCTCTGCAAAAAAATGTTTTAAAAGCCATTTGCAAAATGAGTTTTATTTCAAATGATTATTATAGGAAAGATTGAGTTATTGTCATCTCCACAGTTTGAATTTTACATTGAAATCAATGATGCAGATATAAATAAAGCAAAGCCAATGTGAAAAAAATCAGAATCTTATGAGACCACTTGAAGGTGATGATCCCACAACTTAGCTTTATCAAATTGTAGTAGTTTCTCAACCAAGGGGAACCAAAATACATACAAAGTTTTCTGCTTATTTCTTCTTCTTTATTAATAATTTATTAATAGATATTGCACATGATATTTGAAAGCATAGAATTATTTCTTCTGATTGAAATGTAAGTTTCCAGCTTTTTATTTAGTTTCATGGATTCATTTTGTAATGGAAATGCAGATTCTTCAGATTAATATGTTTTCAAAGATGCAAAGTACATTTATGATCAAAGAATGTCTATAGAATACAGCTCTGAGATTCACCCTCCCACAGGCAGCCGCAAAACAAAGTGGAACCCATTCAAGGAAACATCGAACACCCAATACATGAGAAAAGAACAAATTGTTCAAATGGCAAAGAGCAAGCAGACAACACACAGAATATCAAAGATCAAACCAGGAGTCCAGTACTATTCAGTTTAGTTCAGTTCAGCTTTGTGCCGCTATCCCACTGCAGACTGCAGGCCTAAGTATTCTTCGTTGAAGTGACCCAGATCGCATCAATTGCCCTGATCAAAATGCTCAGAAACAAGAATAAAAAGAGTAACCAGTGTAGGAACGCATGCAACATGAACCCCAAACTGAGTCCTTAGCCTTATCAAACGATCCTTGCAACGTGCATCCCAGGACCCCTGCGCTTTTCTCTGACATCAGCTTGCAATAAGGAGTGGAAAATCGGTCAAACGCAGGCAGACAGCGCCGAACGCCCGCCCGTCCTCTTGTCCTTGTCAACCTCAACCTTGCTCGACACCTCAGTTGGAGAAAAGAAATGGAGTTGATCATGAGCTGGCACCCTCAGCACCTCATTCAGAGAGAAGCAGTGGAGTTGATCATAGGCTCATGCCCTGTCTCCAGGCTGCACTCTCCACTCCAAACCTCAGCGAACTCCCTCAGAGACCGCAAAGCACCAGATCGCCCAATCAGTCCAAAAACACACCATCAAAACGTAAATTACAGGTTCCAATCACATGCGGCTTGGTAGTAGAATCATATTTGAAAGAAGAAGTGAAAGTAGTGTTGTGAGCTTACTGGAGGATGTCACCATTGGTCACGTATTTCATGCTGCCATCTTGAAGATTAACAAAAAAAATTATCATATAAAAATACATCCAAATACCAGTTCATAGTTCATCCATTTTTAAAAAGCTGGTTTATTCTCTTTTATTTAACTTGATTTTAATCATTTTAATATTGTAGTGAACATGTTTCACCACAGATGTTAAAGCGTTGTAATGAAGCGATCTTACAGTGTAGTTATCTTACTTGGTTTCATGGAATCCTTCCATACTGGACGCAACGATTCAGATTGATGGGTTCACTCTACACCAACTGGAGAGGGCTGTCAAATCTTTCAAAAGAAGAGGTGTAGGTATATGCCTCATGATCAACTCCTCTTGGAGTATCTCACAATTAAGTGCCATCCATTTTACCTACCACGGGAGATTTCTGGGATCATTTTGGTAGCATTGTACATTCCACCTCAGGCCAATGTCAAGCAGGCTCTTGATGACCTGAGCAATGGGATCAACCTGCACAAAACAACATACCCTGACACCTTCGCCATCATTTTTGGGGATTTTAGCCAGGCTAGAGTGAAAAAGTTACTAAATAATTACCATCAACAAATCACTTGTAGTAACAGAGGAAACAACACACTGGACCACTGCTACACCACCATCAAGAATGCCTACTGTGCTATTCCACGCCCTCACTTCTGAAAGTCTGATCACCTGGCGAAACTTCTACTCTCTGAGTATAGGCAGAAACTGAAGACTGCGGCACCAGTAGTGAGGATCAACAAGGTATGGACAAGGGAAGCACAGGAGGCACTTACAGGACTGCCTTGAAACGCTGGACTGGACTGTTTTCAAGGATTCATCTTCGAATCAGGATGTGTAGGCTGCAGTCGTTATCAGATTCATTAAAACCTGTGTGGATGAGTGTGTGCTTATAAAGTCTTGCTGTACATTTCCAAACCAAAAGCCAAGGATGAACCCAAGAGGTTAGTCATGCTGAGGGCTAGATCTGTGGCATTCAAGTCTGGCGACCTAGGCCTGTACCAGAAAACCAGGTATGGTTTGCGGAGGGCTATTTCAAGGGTGAAGAGACAATTTTGAATGAGGTTGGATGCGACATCGGATGTTCGACAACTCTGGTAGGGTTTGCAGGACATTACTTCCTACAAAGTGAAACCCAAGAGCATGAATAGCAGCGATGCTTCACTACCAGATGAATTCAATGCCTTCTATGCACTCTTTGAAAGGGAGAATATAACTACAGCTGTGAAGATCCCTGCTGCACCCACAGACCCTGTGATCCCTGTCTCAAAGGCTGGTGTCAGGCTGTCTTTCAGAAGGCTGAGCCCTCAGAAGGCGACAGGCCCAGATGGAGTACCTGGTAGGACTCTGAAAACTTGTGCCAACCAACTGGTAGGAGTAATCAAGGACATTTTCAACCTCTCGCTGCTATGGTTGGAAGCTCCCTCTGCTTCAAAAAAGGTAACAATTATACTAGTGCTTAAGAAGAGTAGTGTGAGCTGCCTTTATGACTATCATCCAGTAGCACTCACATCTACGGTGATGAAATGCTTTGAGAGGTTGGTCATGGCCTATACCTCAGGGACTGCAGCGGTTCAGGAAAGCAGCTCGTCACCACCTCTCAAGGGCAACTAGGGATGGGCAATAAATGCTGGTTTAGCTGGTGATGCCCACATCCCATAAAAGAGGGAAAAAAATCAACTCTTACCTCAGCAAGGACTTGGACCCAATGCAGTTTGCCTATTGCCACAATAGGTCTATGGCAGATGCAACTTTAATGGCTCTTCACACGACTTTATATCACTAGGACCTATGTCAGGATGCTGTTCATTGAGTATAGCTCAGCATTTAACACTGTCACTCCTTCAGTCCTGATCATTAATCTACAGAACCTGGGCCTCTATACCTCCCTCTGCAATTGGACCTTGATTTCCTAACCAGAAGACCACAATCTGTTTGAATTGGTGATAATAGCTCCCCCTCACAGATAATTAACACTGGTGCACCTCAGGGGTGTGTGCTTAGGTTGGAGGAACAACATCTTGTATTCCGTCTAGGTCACCTCCAACCAGATGGCATGAACAAGGATTTCTCAAACTTCTGGTAATGCTCCCCACATCCTCACCATTTCCAATTCCCTTTTCCCTCTTTCACCTTATCTCCTTGCCTCTGGAGTTCCTCACCCTATTTTTTCTGTCCTCTCCTATCAAATTTCCCCTTCTCCAACCCTGTAATTCTTTCACCAATCAACTTCCCAGCTCTTTGCTTCACCCCTCCCACCCCTCCTGGTTTCACCTATCACCTTGTGCTTCTTCCTTCTCTCCCCCCATCCTCTAAGTCTGACTCCTCATCTTTTTCCCCCCAATCTCAATGAAGGGTCTCGGTCCAAAACTTCTATACTCTTTTCCATAGATGCTGCCTGGCCTGCTCAGTTCCTCCAGCATTTTGTATGTGTTGCTTTGGATTTCCAGCATCTGCAGGTTTTCTCTTGTTTGTGATTGAATATATTCTGGCTTCATTTCAAATCATTTATGCTAGGAGAGCCCTTGTGCTTGGTTTTTCTCATTAGCTGTGTACAGACCTCCTAGTTGGAGACTACACAAAAAATAGTGAAAAAGTGGGAAGATCCAAGCAGTCAACAGTTTCAGGAAACCACAACTTGTATTGGTAGAATTGATTGAAGAATAAATTTTGTTTATGTATGTGAACTCTAATGCTTTTTGTAAAATAAAAGCGGATGGATCTATTTCATGCACTTGGAAGCACAAAATATTATTCCAGATGTAAAGGTACCTTAAGCAGTGCTCTATTCTGTCAGCCCTTACTGGAGTAACAAACTACACTTAGGACTAGACTTCCCAGATATGTCTTCGAGTCTTCGCATCTTCGAGTTTCAGGGAAATAAAGAAGGTTGTTTGGGTTCTATTTGAATTTTGTCAACCTCATTAATAAATAACAAGTTCATTTAAATTTTTCATTTAAATTCATTTAAATGTTCTTTTTGACAAGATTCTGGTTATTTGATTTCTAAAAAGTGGCACATCTTGCTACTCACATTATTCAGTACTGCTTTTATGTCAGAAACAAATTTATTCATTGTCAACTTGTGATGTATCAGCTCTTAAGTTCTCATGGATTGTATGTGTCCCTCAGAAATTTCACCCTTTGTAAAATAGCTTGGCATACCTCTTCAACATTAAAGGCACCCTGGACACACATCTGAAGTAGTTAATCTTAAAATTTAATCATGCTAATATTATTTCACATTATTGTTGGACATCCCATTTTTCTCCTATATGATGCCCATATAACCATGGCTGAAAATCAAAGGACTTTGTTACTGCTTTGCAATCTGGAAATTTCAACTCTCAGATTATGAATACAGTGGATTCTGGTTAATTGAGCCATTGGTTAATCGAGGCAGCTGCTTATTTGAGAAAACTCTTAAAGAACAAAAGAAAATAGCTATCATACTCTTTGTTTATTTGGGACATAATACCACTTAGTTGGGGACAGCGGACTGTTGTCAAAACATTTTCTAACTAGCATTAGTCACATGCACATCGTGTGGCTGTTAGACACTACACTGTGCTTAGGGCAAACAATTTTTAAATAGCATCAGTTGTGTGTTTGTGTTCAAAAAGCTGTGAATGTTATCACTGATAGTTGGCGAGTAATTAACCCACAATTCAAAACTGTTTTGCTCACTACCGTTTCAAGCATTCAGGCTTGAAGATGCCAGAAATGACCGTGAGTTAAATTGAAATGAATTCACTACATCAACAAGTTAGGTACGACGAAGAACTTAATGGTATCCACAATCATCTTGAAAGTTATAATAAAAATGAAGATTTGGAGGATGCAATAGTCAAAAGCATTGTTTGAAGGCAGTCCATTTTCTGCACTAGGTGTCCATGCTGATTTTGTTTATTTACAATCCGTCAAAAGATCATGTCAGCATACACTGAGTGAATCCTTCCACCAATAACTATCAGAAACTAATACACACTTTTATAGTAATGTAGTAGTTTTGGTATTGTTCAAATTGATTCTGTATTTCATTTAAATGCACTATTTGTTTCTCAGTTAAATGATAGTTTGTTTTTTTTAATACCTTTTTAACAATTTCCATGAAACTTTTGGCTAATTGGGGCAGCCGCTTGTGTGGGCCAATTTGTACTGGCCCAATTAATCAGAATCCACTGTATGTATAAATGATGTGTGCAAAAAAATCACACAAGAAAGCTACAATTTTTGAAGATAAATGCAACTGTTATTTTTCCTCTTGAAAAGAAAATGGGAAGACATAAATTGTGAATGTTGACATCTGAATCCAGTTACCTTTTGTGCTTTCAATGGAGAATGGCTCCTTGCTAGAAAGAGCAGCCTGTAAATTTTACCTGATTTAGCTTGGTGTACAGGTCTTCTGCCTCATGAAGTAGTAGCCTTAGAATATATAGCTAGGGTGCTTAACACTTTTGCACTGTATTTGTCAATGTGAAGCAGAGAGCGAGTTTGTAAATCTGACTGTAGCAAAGCAATGGCGAGGGTAGAGGGCTGCAGGACAGGAGGCAGAAAAGGGATTGGCATGGGTGAAAATATACCTACCCCTAAGATGCCTGGCAAGCTAATTTGATTCCAAAGATTTGGTTTATTGACCATTACAGAATGTCTATCTGGTGCTTCCTGCTGCCTCTCCTTTCCTGTCCCCCTTTTCCAATCATGATTTTCTTCTCGCTGCCCCTTCCCAGTCGACAGTAGAGACCCATATCAGAATCAGGTTTATCATCATTCAAATATGTCATGAAATTTGTTTTTCTTGCGGTAGAAGTACAGTGCAATATATAACATTACTATGTTACTGTGCAAAAGTCCTAGCTCTATATATGTACAGTATGTGCCTAAGACTTTTGCACAGTATTGTATACCATTGACTATTATAAATTAGCATGTGCTTTTGACAAATTTAATTTTGAAAAACAGCAGTCTTATTTATAAATCTGTACAGCTGACTACTTAAGCCTTTATTTTGATTTGTGTTAATTACTCTATCCTTGAAATACATAATAAATAACGGACATGGAGCACAGAATAACCTAATAATGAACTTTATAGTGCCGGTTATAAAGATTTATGATGATGCTGCTGCAATTATTAACCCTGTAATGACAGCACACTTCAATGAGATATTGACTGCTGATGTCAGTACTTCAGAAATGCCAATCAAAAATTAATTCAATAAAATTTCACGCTAAATTTAGCCATCCCTCACTCACCTGGTGCTCAGCACCCTGCAAAACAAATACAAACTCTCCCAAGTGGCATTAGCAAACCTCCCAGACAGATACTGTTCTCCTCCAGTTCAGGTGCAACCCACCACTCTTGTACAGGTCAATCCTTCCCCAGAAAAGGTTCCAATGAGCTTAGAACTTGAAACCCTGTTCCCTGCACCTTCTCCTCAGCCACTCATTCATCCATGCTATTATCCCATTCCTACCTGCACTATCCCATGGCACAGGGAGTAATCTGTAGATTAGGACCTTGAAGGTGCTTCTCTTCAGCTTCTTTCCCAACTCTGTATACTCTTCCCCTTTTCTGCCTATGCCATCTGTGTCAATATGTACTGCGACCTCTGGCTGTTCGCCCTCAGCCTTGATTATTTCCTGCCGCCGCTCCGCTACATCCTGAACACTAACACCTAGGAGGCAATACACCATACTGGTGTCTCTTTTGCGGCCACAGATTTTCCTTTCTGTCCCCCTAGCTATCAAATTCCCTATAACTACCTCATTGCCTGACTTTATTCTTCCCCGTTGAGCTTCAGAACTGGCCACAGTGTCACTAGCCTGGCTGCTGCTGCCACGCCCTGATGGGTCATTCCCCTCCCCAGCAGTATCCAAAGAGATATGCTGTTCCTGAGGGGAACCCTGCACTGACTTCCTAATCCCCTTACCTCTCCTGGTGGTCACACATCGACTGTCCGAAGGCTGTACACCTAGTGTGACCACCTCTTCAAAAGTCTCATCTATAATATCTTTAGCCTCCCAAATGATCATGAATCTGTCTAAGCTCCAATTCCTTGACCTGGTCAGTCAGGTGCTTAAGTTGGCTGCACCTCCTGCAGATATAATCATAAAGGAAACTGGCACATATCCTGAATTCCCTCTTCTGGCAGGAGGAGTGTTCCATCCTGTTGACTTTGTACGAAGAAAAAGCTTATCTCTTCTTATCTTATGAAATTAGGGATAGTATCAATTCCAAAGAAGTAGCATACAAATTAGCCAGAGAAAGTGGCTCACCTGAGGACTGGGAGAAATTCAGAGTTCAGCAGAGGAGGACAAAGGGCTTAATTAGGAAGGGGAAAAAAGATTATGAGAGAAAACTGGCAGAGAACATAAAAACGGACTGTAAAAGCTTTTATAGATATGTAAAAAGGAAAAGACTGATAAAGACAAATGTAGGTCCCCTGCAAACAGAAACAGGTGAATTGATTATGGGGAGCAAGGACATGGCAGACCAATTGAATAATTACTTTGGTTCTGTCTTCACTAAGGAGGACATAAATAATCTTCCAGAAATAGTAAGGGACAGAGGGTCCAGTGAGATGGAGGAACTGAGCGAAATACATGTTAGTAGGGAAGTGGTGTTAGGTAAATTGAAGGGATTGAAGGCAGATAAATCCCCAGGGCCAGATGGTCTGCATCCCAGAGTGCTTAAGGAAGTGGCCCAAGAAATAGTGGATGCATTAGTGATAATTTTTCAAAACTCGTTAGATTCTGGACTAGTTCCTGAGGATTGGAGGGTGGCTAATGTAACCCCACTTTTTAAAGAAGGAGGGAGAGAGAAACCGGGGAATTATAGGCCGGTTAGCCTAACGTCGGTGGTGGGGAAACTGCTGGAGTCAGTTATCAAGGATGTGATAACAGCACATTTGGAAAGCGGTGAAATGATCGGACAAAGTCAGCATGGATTTGTGAAAGGAAAATCATGTCTGACGAATCTCATAGAATTTTTTGAGGATGTAACTAGTAGAGTGGATAGGGGAGAACCAGTGGATGTGGTATATTTGGATTTTCAAAAGGCTTTTGACAAGGTCCCACACAGGAGATTAGTGTGCAAACTTAAAGCACATGGTATTGGGGGTAAGGTATTGGTGTGGGTGGAGAATTGGTTAGCAGACAGGAAGCAAAGAGTGGGAATAAACGGGACCTTTTCAGAATGGCAGGCGGTGACTAGTGGGGTACCGCAAGGCTCAGTGCTGGGACCCCAGTTGTTTACAATATATATTAATGACTTGGATGAGGGAATTAAATGCAGCATCTCCAAGTTTGTGGATGACACGAAGCTGGGTGGCAGTGTTAGCAGTGAGGAGGATGCTAAGAGGATGCAGGGTGACTTGGATAGGTTGGGTGAGTGGGCAAACTCATGGCAGATGCAATTTAATGTGGATAAATGTGAAGTTATCCACTTTGGTGGCAAAAATAGGAAAACAGATTATTATCTGAATGGTGGCCGATTAGGAAAAGGGGAGGTGCAACGAGACCTGGGTGTCATTATACACCAGTCATTGAAAGTGGGCATGCAGGTACAGCAGGCGGTGAAAAAGGCGAACGGTATGCTGGCATTTATAGCGAGAGGATTCGAGTACAGGAGCAGGGAGGTACTACTGCAGTTGTACAAGGCCTTGGTGAGACCACACCTGGAGTATTGTGTGCAGTTTTGGTCCCCTAATCTGAGGAAAGACATCCTTGCCATAGAGGGAGTACAAAGAAGGTTCACCAGATTGATTCCTGGGATGGCAGGTCTTTCATATGAAGAAAGACTGGATGAACTGGGCTTGTACTCGTTGGAATTTAGAAGATTGAGGGGGGATCTGATTGAAACGTATAAGATCCTAAAGGGATTGGACAGGCTAGATGCGGGAAGATTGTTCCCGATGTTGGGGAGGTCTAGAACGAGGGGTCACAGTTTGAGGATAGAGGGGAAGCCTTTTAGGACCGAGGTTAGGAAAAACTTCTTCACACAGAGAGTGGTGAATCTGTGGAATTCTCTGCCACAGCAAACTGTTGAGGCCAGTTCATTAGCTATGTTTAAAAGGAAGTTAGATATGGCCCTTGTGGCTACAGGGGTCACGGGGTATGGAGGGAAGGCTGGGTTCTGAGTTGGATGATCAGCCATGATCATAATAAATGGCGGTGCAGGCTCGAAGGGCCGAATGGCCTACTCCTGCACCTATTTTCTATGTTTCTATGTTTCTATGTTTCTATCTGTACCTCCGCCTGCTGAGCCGAAGTCTTCCCATTCTATCATTGGCACAATCTAACAATGGTTGCTCTGCTTGATCGTACCTTCATTTTATTTGCAGCTGAGCTTAGGCCTCTGATGCCAACACTATCTGCTCCAGCACAGCCAAAAAAAGACCAGCCTTTCCTGAATCTGCTCTTATTTATTCATTCATTCATTCTCCCCCTCTCTCCCCTCCCCCCTCTCTTCCCCCTCTCTCCCCACCTCTCTCCCTCCGTCCCCTCCTCCCCCGACCTTCAATAGGAACCTTACACTTCCACTTGGGTCAAGTGTGGCAGACTGATTCCAGTGGTCCTCTGCACCTTTAAAAATGCCATAAAGTGTCAGATTGTTTAAGTCCAGATACCCAGATAAGTTCCCCCAAGTTACCCTTGCCTATAGTTCTGCTTTATTCTTAATTGTGTTTGGTGTTTCAACAAAACTTTTGTTCATTTCAGTAAAGATCGAAGAATGCAACTCTAAATCCCTCTACCCTTTTACTTTCCTTCGACACCAATTTCTTTCACTTGAACTTTCTATACGTTGAACAATTTTCCCCAGGGTATTAATCAGCTTTCATTTCAACTTTCTCCAAGTCAAAGGTGAAATGAAGGGCCAAAACTGTGCATGTTTCCATAACTGCAACTAAATTGATCTATGGAACAGTTCTTGCTTAAGACCATCTTTCAATACATTTTCATTTATACTAGTAATGCATTGATAATATTTCCAGCAATTATGCAGAAGTTGATAATGTCATTACTTTTGCCACAATTTTCCACTCTATTTTAATTTTCCCAAAGTCTATCTCAACCTTTCCCTCTCCTGCAATCTCTAGCTACATATCAGGGGGTGGTTACAGATTACCACAGTTATTTTGATTACACTCTTTCCTATCCAAATGGCTCTCCTAGTTTCTTCATTTACATAATAATGGATCTAATAATTAGAATTTCTAATCCATGGCATTTAGGATCTATTTCTTTTTCCTTTCTCTTTTTTGACTTCCCCTTTTATCACACTTGACGGGGCTCTAAACTCTGTCACCTCCATTTTCCACATTTCTGCTCCACTCTGCCCTGCCACCCAACTCCCAACCAGAACAAGCATAAATTCCCTTGTGCACATCTTCCTACCCACCAGCTTCACATTGACCAGATCATCCTTTGTAATTTTCTTCACCTTCTTCACCAGACATACCTTTTTTCGCCATTTTCAGCAATCTGCTATTTCATTCACTCTTCCAACTCTACCAACTCTACCGGCCACTGCCCTTCTTGTTTTGTTTGGAAGAAGCTCTTTTATCCCAACTATACAGTTATCTATCAGCTCTTGGTTTTCATTGATTCCTCTCTAAATAGGAAAGCCTTGGGACGTTGCTGTATTTTGTTGTAAATACTTATTTGTGTTTCTCTGTCAGCTCTGAAATTTACATTTCACTTGACAATGTGTACAGGAGTTTTGCAATATCTAACCTTTGGGACCAATATAATGATCTTGATTTTCTACCTCACCCTCAATTTAGTCACAGCTGCAGTTCTTATTGATACTCACTATCCCATTGATAATTCCAGTAAAATTCCACAAAGTCTCATGTATGATGTTTTCCTGAAGGGCATTGATCAAAACAAGGGAGATAAGATGTGCCTGATGAATTTCCCCTGTTGCTGAAAAGAAGCTACCGGTCACTTTGCAGCAATTCTCCGGGTATATGAAGGGGATAATGAATAACAAAGCATTACAGGAATGGGGAGAAAATATACACAAAAGTGTGTCAAAGTAATTGGAAGTAGAGTATAAGAAAAAGCATACAATTTTTAATCTGAATGCACGTACCATCTGCAACATGATATCTCTTGATGGCATGAACAGAAATAAATTAGTTTAATTTAATAGCTGTTAAAGAGCTGTAGTTGCAAAGTGAGCATGATTGGGAACTTAATATTCTGGGTTATTTGGTAATAATAAAAGAAAAAGCCAAAAAGGAGTCGGGGTAACATTGTTAATATCAACATTGTGCTATGTTGTGAAATATTGTAGGTTGCAGTAGACAATAACATGAAATCATTTTGGATGCATATAAAGAATAGGAGACAAATGAAGACACGGATGGAATTGGTTCATAGGTCCCCAACATGTTGTCTCATGTGGGACAAGTAGTAAATGCGATAGTATTGAAGATATGTAAGAAACACAAGCTGCAACAATCTGGGTGATTTTTAGTCAATTTATTCATTGGTTAATCAAACATTGAAGGAACTGAAAAAAATATCCTTATCACTAGGAACAGAAATTGCGGAAAAACTAAGGCATTAAAGGCAGACAAGTCACCAGGACCTGATGTCCTTCATCCATGGGATTTAAAAGCGGTGGCTGTAGAGACAGTAGAGCCATTGGGTGAAATTTTCAAAACTCTCTGACTTCAATGATGCTGCCATTGCATTTGGAGAAAAGAAAATGTGATGTTCGAGTTCAAGAAGGGAGAGAGACAAAAAGCAAGAAACTATCAGCCAGTTAATTTAACATCTGCTGCGGGAAATATGCTGGAATCTATAGGTAAAGAAAAGTTCAGCATTGGAAAAAGTTAAAGCAATCAACTTGAACTTGTATGATTTTATGAAAATAATAGTACACTTGTACATTTGTCTTAAGATAGCAAGGATTGTAGTTGGAGGACAATGCAATGGCGTACAGCATTTGGAATTATCAAAGGTATTTGATAAGGTGCCACATATAAGACTCATGCACAAGACAAGAGTTCATGTATTGAGGAAACTATGTTAACAGGGATTGAAGATACAGAAGAGTTGGAATTTCTGTTTCCCCGACTGGAAAGATATATGCCAAGTGTCCAGAAGATTAGTCCTTGGCCCTCAATTGTTTACTGTCTTTTAATAACTTGAAGGAAGGGAAGAATAAAGCATCCAACTTCTCTGGCCATGAAAACAGGTGGGATGGTATGCTGTGACCATGCAAGCACGAGATATTACAAAGGAATACTTTTAAGTTGAGTAAGTAGGCAAAAGATTGAGGTAGAGTTTAAAGTAGAAAAGTATGGGGTCAAAGGCTGACTTATCTAAATGGAGAGATACTTTAAATGAGTGGAGTAAAGAGGGATCTAACTATCTTGTGTATGAAACAAAAAGAACCTGTTCGCATGCAGGAAGACAGGTGGCACATTCACCTTTCTTGCTTGCAGTTGGAGTTTAGAAATTGAGAAGTAGTGCTATAAATTGCACATGATACTGGTGAGGCTGCACCCAAAGTATTATGCTTTTTGGAAAGGATACAATATGATAGGGTTGCAAACAATCTGTAAAAGCGTCACTCAGCTAATTCCTTGTATGAGAGGATATCCATTCATGGATAGTTAAATCTAAAGCTAGGTCTATGTTCAGTATTGTTTTGCAGAATGAGGGGTGACCTTATGAAAACATCTAAGATCTAAAGGTTCATGAAAAATAGATGTTGAAACCTTTCCATTTATGGGGGAGCCTCAAAAAAGGGGTACATGTTTACAAGAGGACAGCCATTTAACAAAGGTTGCAGGAATTCCTTCTCATATTTGGGAGTGAATCTCAGGAATTATTTAACAATGTGGACAATACGTATGTTACTGGAGGCATTTAAAGTGAAGGTAAATAAATTTATGAATGGTTGAGGAACTGAAGGCTATGAGAAGTTAGTACAGAAGAGAAAATGAGACATGAAGCAGGTCAGCCATGATTATATTCAATGGTAGGGCAAACTTGAGGGCCAAGTTATCCATGCCTGCTCCTATTTTCTTGTACATATTCTGTGTTTATTGCTGATTTATCATTGTCATGTGTACTGAGGTACAATGAAAAGCTTTGGCGTGCACGCTGTACATGCAGATGAAATCATTACACATTGTATAAGGTAAAACAATAACACAATGCAGAATAGAATGCAATAGCTGTAGAGAAAGTGCGGTGTAAGTAGCAAATAAGGTGCAATGAGTTGCATTTTAATGTCAGGAGTCCATCCTACTGTACTAGGAAACTATTCATTTGTACTATATCTAGCAGGGCAGACACTGTTCTTGATCTTGGTAATGTGGGATCTTCTGCTTGCTGGTGGGGGAGCAAAGATAGAATGACTGGGGTGGCTTTGATTATGCTGGCTGTTTTACTAAGGCAGCAAGAAGTATGAACAGAGTCCATAGAGGGGAAGCTGATTTTTATAATGTTCCAAGCTGTGTCCTTGTCTTTATGCAGTTTCTTGTATTCACAGCAAAGCAGTTCCCAGACCAAGTTGTGATGCATCTGGATCGGATCCATAAACTCATATGATCTCAAAGTTCAAAGAAAATTTATTATCAAAGTACGTATATGTCATTGCATACAACCATGAGATACATTTTCTTGGGCAATAACGGTAAATACAAGAAACACAATAGAATCAATGAAAGATTGCACCCAACAGGACATCCAGACAACAAATGTGCATAAGACAATAGACTGTATAAGTACAAAAAGAAATCAAAGAACAATAATAAGGACAGTATGAGCAAAACTCTCATTTGATTCCAAACAATTGGTTTATTGATCATTACGGAATGCTTCTTTGGTGCTTCCTGCTCCCTCCCCTCTTACTCCCCTCTTCCTTCCCTTTTCCCAACCATGATTCCCCTCTTCCTGCCCACTTCCTACTCTCAGTCCACAGTAGAAACCCATAGCAAAATCAGATTTATCGTCATTCACATATGTCATGATTTTATTTTTAGCAGCAGTACAGCGCAATACATAAAATTACTACAGCACCATGCAAAACACTTAGGCGCCCTACCTATATACTTGTGCCTTAGACTTTTACACAGTACTGTAAATAAGCAATAAATATGGACAACATGATATGAAGAGACCTTGAAAGTGAGTGCATAGGTTGTGGTAAAAGTTTTGTGATGGGACAAGTGAAGTTATCCACTCTGGTTCAAGAGCCTGATGATTAATGCAAAGGGGTTCCGTGTAGATGTGCTCAATGGTGGGGAGAGCATTACCCATGATCGTCTGGGCCATATTCGGACTTTTACCTTATCATTCTGTAAATAAAGGAAGACCTAGAAATTCTCTTGTGCAAAGTTAACTATTTTAAGCACATTTTGAATACATTTCATTTAAAATCTGATTACTCAACACAAACGCGCAAGAACACAAAGAATAGGATCAAGAGTAAGACACAGGTTCCTCATGCTTGTTCCATCATTCAGTATGATCATGGCTGATATATGTTGGCTTCAGCTCCTCTTGTGTCAGTTCCCCACAACTCTCACTTCCTCAGTCTTTCCAAGTACAGTATTTTATCTATTGTATCTCCACCTGAAATATATTGAATGATCTGGTCTCCGTCACCCTGGGGGCAGACAGCTCTAGAGATTTACTACCCTTAGAAATTTCAGCACATCCATTAGAGTGTGTTGGAATTTCAAGGCCGACATCATAAATCTGACAAAGATTATGTTTCACTTCCATCATATGTTAAAAGTTAAAATGACTTGTTTTGTTATTTATAACAGTCATATTCTAAATGTCAGGTTTCAGGAATAATTTATCAAGACATTTTTGTCTTGTAATATTGTTTAGAATTCTGACTAATTTGCAGCAGTATGATAATTTATGAATATTCAATTTATTTTCTGTAATTGATCCAATACTCTAGCTTTTGACACTAACATCAAAATATGTATTTTTCCCTTATGCTGGCTAGTTAATGACTAGAAAGCTGTGAGAGTATTCAGAATGGCTCAGATTGTTATCCTAATTGCTGATTAAAATTGCCAATGGAAAGGAGTTTTCAATAAATTCAGTCGATTATTAATGATGAATATTTGCTATTCACTTATCTTTTTTATCTAGACCCTTCTTGTTAACTATGCATTTTTCAAATTATAAGTTCAGATCTAAACAATTTACTTTCAGCCAGAAATGACGAGATGGTTAGATGGATGTGACATTGTTCAGTCAACTCGTTTTAAATTTACTTCAGTCAAGATTGAAGGTATTATTGTGTAAAGCAGTGTGTGAATATAATAAGCATATTCCAATTTTAGTCTTCAAGGGCTTTTCTACATGAAAAAAAATCACTGAAATGCTTCAACCACTTTTCTGATGTGTTCCCCTAAGGATTTCATTTCTTGTTTATACTGGAAAATGTAAAACAGGTACCTTTGTAACTAGTTTGAAAATGTGCTGCCATGAATATCAAAATTTCTTTTGAAGTGTGAACAATTTTTCAATTAAATATAAACCAAGTGAAAGGTCAAAAACATAAAATTGCTCAAACAACAGTACTACTTCAACATTCATGCAGCAATACAGGATTAGCCATTTTGATTAGTTACTTGCAGTAGAAATTAGCAATCTGATTGCATAATTATATCTCCAAAAGCTCCAAATTTATATTAGAGAGTCTGCTGGAGTTGCTTTTGAGTCTTCCACACACCATTTATTGAAGTGTCCTTGTTTGGTGGAATAGTGTGAGCCATAACTTTTGCAAAGAGAATGGGATTCTCCATCCAGATTGTTTCACATTATTATGCTTATTTGGAAATCAAAAGATTTGGAGTGGGAAATGATCTCTGGGAAGATGTTATAATCAATTTTTAAGCAGTTGTACAAAGTTATTTTGTTTTTCTGTGAAGATATTAAGAGTAAACAGTCCTCATACCAAAACTAACAGCAAACAACCGAATTTCTGGCAGTGGGTGCCTCCTGGGTTCCCGAGATTCATTTGTGGTGCAATATTCACCTGTGCCTATGGCAAAGTGGCACTCATTCACTGGTACTGTTAACTTTAACAAAATCAGCAAGACAGGATTATGGCTTGTATAAATTTAGAGGCAAGATACTGTGATATACATTTTATTTGTGATTCAAAAATATCATCCTTAAAGTGGTAATTAACCAGATTACGATTTACTACATAAGCTATGCCATTCTATTTATTTGACATAGAAATTTATTTCAGCCAGTTAGGTCAAAATATAGCATGACTGCTTATTGCACTCTGCAAAGAAATGACATACTAAATAAACCTGCTGCCAATTGTGCATTTAGTGCCGGTAATTAAGATGACTTTCAGTTGGGAATTTTGAATTTAGTGTGGATTCACAATACCTAAACGACTTTTCCTTTTAAATAGAGATTCACTGTATTGCCATTTTTAATTGTGGATACTATAATGCACAATGCACAGATTGGAGGTTGAAAGGTGCAATTAATTAGATTCTAATAATTTAACAGGTCCATGTTGTTGAAGGTATTTGGAAGACAAAGTAACAAAAAGTAATAATGGTAGACAAATCTCTGAAAGTCTACACATGAATAATTAAATTAAAGAATTTATTGAATCATAGAGTTATAATAATATCTTAGTTGACACTTTATTTGGCGTATGTAGTCAATTCCATTCACCTACTCTTTTCTCACAGTTCTGATAGTTTTCACCTTCAGTTCTTTTTTAATTTTTTTTTCTTTTGATTTTACTTAAACTACTTCTCTCATCCTTTCAGATGCAATTCAGATCAAAACCCGCTGTATAAAATAATTTTATAATTTTTCACTAGTTTCAATGTTTTAGAAAATATAGAAGGAGTTGCATTATTAATTAGGGACAGCATCACTCAGTGGGGACATATTGGAGCACTCGTCCGCTGTGTCTCAATGGGTAGGACACAAAAAAATAACCAAGATCCAACCACTCTGATGATATCTGACTACAGATCCCCCAGTAGCCACTGAAACACTGAGGAACACATATGCAGGTAGATAAGGGAAAGGTTCGGGGAAAAAAAACACTGAACTGTTCTCATGAGTGATTTCAGCATTCCTAATATAGACTGGAACTTCCTTAGTGCAATGCCTTTAGATGGGACAGAATCTGTTAGATGAATCAAGAGGGTTTCTTAAGCAAGTATGTAGATGGTTCAACTCGAGGAGGATCCTAGTATTGGGATCTGAGCTTGGCCAGGTGACTGAACTTTCAGTGGGAGAATATTTAGGAAACAGGGGCAGGGTAAAATGCACAAATATTAGGCAGGAACAAGAGAGAGTTGAACTCTAATACACCTTCACAATCCTTCTAAAATGTTTTCCCTATAATTTGAACAGAATGCTTCAGCTAAGACCTATCAGAAAAAAATGCCAGGATATAGAATAACTTCATAGCTTTAGTATTCTATCCCATAAATTTAGAAATAAAATATTCTTTATTCACAAAATAAATGCAAGAATCACTTACAGTTTTCAGAAGGTTTTTGAAACCTTTACATATACACCATTGAAAATGTTTATCAGCAGCCACACTGTCAAAGCAAAATGTGGTAATTTATCACAAACATTAGCCATGTCTCTGGTAGTCATGACACATAAACACATAAATTAGAATCTTCAAATTTGCTGGGAGTGATAAATGGAACAGAGTGACTTCACTGCCCTGTGTACAACTTGCTCAATTGATTTAAACGATAGAAAAATCAGACTGGCTGCACAACTGCTGAAGTTGGGAACTGTGCCCATTATACTTACACAATCCATGCATAATTTTAGGCTGTATAAATCAGATTGAAATATGAAAATCTGAGGCAGACTGATATTGTTCAAAGATTTGGAGATGAATTCAGAGACAAGGCAACATAAATAAAGAACAACAGAGAGAAAATATTCACATTTCATTACCTAGAATTTCCTCCATATCCTTCACTGTAAAACCATTAGTGTGATGATGTGAGTGTAGCTTTTCACTTTGATAAAATTTATGATTCCATATAACTATATAATTGCATATTTTGTTAATACTATATGGCTTGCAAGTGCACAGGGTATAAATATTGTCCATTGCATCTGTAAGGTGTTAGAAATATGCTCAAAGCTTTATATTTATGGAAATGAATCAATGAAAAGAATAGTTTTCTTGGGCTTGCTTCCACTTCACTTCTGTGGGTTTTGGTGTAATTATTCTACCAGAGATGGGGCATATGTACCATATGGGGCAAGAGGTACTAGATGAGATGAACAAGTAGTTAGTTTATGAAATGGTGTCACCTTCTGCTGACAGTGCTGGGCATTCATGTGTTTTTGCTGCATCTCTCAAATTCTCTTTCTCAGTTTTAAATAGCCTTGGGCCAGGGATATGCAGGAGTCACTGGGGATCTTGCATATTTCAAGTTGGCTTTGAGAACATACTTGAATCTTTTCCTCCGTCCCCTCAATAGTATTTTCCTATGACAGAGTTTGAAATAGAATGTGTTTGAGTCCAAGTTGAGTTTCCCAACTGAGTGCAATTGAGGCTTCACTGCAGGGAAATGTCAGGCTGGGGGTGAATGTTGACATTGCTTGCCCATGCACAAATACACAGAGTTAGTGACTGCATATCTTAGGAAAAAACAGATCTTATTCATTTTATATTCAGAAATCATTAATTCATTGAGTTCATATTGTGGCTAAGATTTCATTTTTCCCCCATAACTTCCTTCCCTAGTGGGGGATGTAGTATTATTTTTGTGGGCTGTTTTGTCCTAGATGTATTAAGCATTTTGATTGCCAGAAGCTACACCCATCCAAGCAAGTAAACCTGTTCTGCCATGCTCCTGTCTTGTGGTGGAAAAGGTTTGGGATATTTGGACTCATCACAAAGTAATCTATTTTTGATCTCCACTTGCAGATACATAATACTTGCACGCCTGGTTTACATGAGCTTCCTGTCCAAGGTAATGCCCAGAATGTTTACAATAGTGATACCACCAAATATCAAAGGCATTTAGACTTCATCTGGCAACTTCCGTAGCATGAATCATACTTGGAACATATTGGCCAGTGCCTCCAATTTGTCTAGGTTTTGCTACACACAAGTTTGACCTAATCCATTTTCTGAGGAGTTGCGAATTGGAGTGACCATCCCAACTTCTAACCTTATTATGGAAGGAAAATAATTGAAGCAGCTAAAAATAGTTGGCCTAGGAAATGGCACTGGCAAACTTCGAATACCAAGTTCAAGGTTTCCTTTGATGTACCTGGTAAGATAATCCAAATATGAAGGAAATTGATGCACCATTTTTGTCATTGCTAGGTGTGGCAGTGACTGTTCCTCCAGTGGTCATGCCAAATTTCTGCAGTTCTCAAACTGAAGAATAGTCATGTTTTCCTAGACAAACTGCACTGCCTGAAGGGTTCAGGTAGGTTGGATTGGTTTGAACACTGAGATTCTGAAGGTGTGGGGCTTCAGCCAGCTAGAAGTTATTTTGTGAAGCCTGAGTGATGGTGGAATTCAGGCTCTCGATCAGGAATTGTGGCGTTTGATGTCTGGGCCAGTCAGGGCAATGAGATGTAGCGGGTGGAGGGGACATTCCTACAACTTACCAATACTAACTCATATTTCTTTTGAATATGTGAGGAAACTGGAGCGTTGGAGGAAACCCATGTGGTCACAGAAAGAAAGCAGAAACTCCTTACAAACACTGGAGGGAATTGAACCCCAATTGCACAATTGCTGCTGTAAAGTTTTGTGCTAAGCGCTACTGTGCCACCACATACAGCAGGTAGACATGCTTTCATTTTATCTTGGTACACGTGAAAATGATAAGCCAATACCAATCAGTATTTCACAATCCATATTTTAGTTTTCTTCCCAAGGAAAAAAATGGAAATGGCAATTTGACTGTAAAATACTGACCTCCCATAAGCAGCTGGATAACCACATTTCTTTCATTGTCATAGTATTCTGATGAAGTCTAAGCTGTGATTTCAGACATTAAATGTCATTCTTAACTATATCTTTGTGATTGATGATTTTCTGTAAAATGGCTGTCAGCAATCCTACTTTCTTAATCAAAGAAGAATGTTTTAGGGATGGGCAAAAGAAAATGTAAAGAATACCTACAAACTATTCTTCTCACTTCCATGCAAGTTTATAAAACATGAACAGAGAAGGAGCTTAAAATACAGAAAAATATTGAACTTAGAGATTGAAACTCAATTCTGTAACAGCAAAAGACCCAGGCATAACTGGACCATTTGGCCCATTGAATCTGCTCCACCATTCCTGAACTGGAGGGGGACTAACATCCTTGCGGGTAAGTTTGCTAGTGCTGCTCCGGGGGTTTAAACTAGATTTGTAGGGGGAGGGGAACCAGAGTGTTAGAGCAGGTGGTGAGGTGGAGGAGGATAAAGGTCATGCGAGGACTGCATGTACAGATAGAAATTAAAGGTTTGTATGTGATAGAAATGTTCTCAGGTGCATCTATTTCAATGCAAGGAGTATTGTAGGTAAGGCAGGTGAGTTTAGGGCATGGATTGGCATGTGGGATTACGACATTATTGCTATTAGTGAGACTTGGTTGCAGGAGAGGCAGGACTGGCAGCTTAGTGTTCCGAGGTTCCGTTGTTTCAGATGGGACAGAGCGAGAGGGATGAAAGGGGGAGGAGGCATTACTAGTCAAGGAAAATATCACAGCTGTGCATAAACACGAGGAAATCTGCAGATGCTGGAATTTCAAGCAACACACACAGCTGTGCAGAGGCAGGACAGCCCGGAGGGCATGTCTACAGAGTCCATATGGGTGGAGCTGAGGAACGGGAAAAGTGTGACCACACTAATAGGGTTGTTTTATATACCGCCAAATAGAGAGAATTGGAGGAGCAAATCTGTAGAGAGATAGCAGACCGATGTAAGAAACAAAATTGTAATTGTAGGGGATTTTAACTTTCCACGTATTGACTGGGACTCACACAATGTGAAAGGGCAAGATGGCTTGGAGTTCGTCAAATGTCTTCAGGAAAGTTTTTAAAATCAATATATAGAGGTATCAACAAGAGAGGATGCAGTACTTGATCTCCTATTAGGGAACCAGGCAGGTCAGATAACAGAAGTATATGTTGGCAAACATTTTGGGTCCAGTGACCATAACGTCATTAGATTCAAGTTAATTATGGATAAGAATAGGTCTGGTCCTCGAGTTGAGGTTCTAAATTGAAGAAGGGCCAATTTTTTGGAGATGAGAAAGTATCCAGGAAGAATGGATTGGGATAAATTGTTTTCTGGCAAGGATGTGTTCAGTAAGTGGAAGGCCTCCAAAGGCATAATTTTGAGAGCGCAGAGTTTACATGTTCCTGCTAGGATTGTTGTTGTTCATCCATCGTACGTCGGTGAGGACCTCGACACCATTATTGATGGTGTCGAGACTAGCGCGTGACTTGGATTTAAGTGAGGGAGAGTTGGGCAGCGTCACCTCACTCTCTCTTCCCAATTCCCATCTGGATGCAGTGGCAAGACAGAGTCGAGACGGCTGGAGATGGGACTAGGCGCAGTGGATGACCAGGACGTCTTCTGTGTCTTGTCCTGCTCTATACGTTCCACGACGCTCGCAGAGACCGCCTTCTTGACCGTTGGACCTTCCATTGGTCTCGTCCGCTCAATCCGCTGGAGTCTGTCTTCACATGCTGGGATAGACAACTCCCTATCTCACCGAGGGTTTGAGACCCTCACCTGGTTTAGCTGGCTTGTCGAAGCCGTTGCCCGGGGTGTGGCCGCTGTCGCATGCAAACAGCTACGGGGAGCCACAGGTGAGAGCTGAGTGCAGGGTGGGGACCTAAGGTGGACTAACCGCCTTGAAAAGGACGCGACATGTTACCCCACCAGAGGTGCTACCCCTCCCTGACACCCCATCCAGGATTAAACACAAAGTCACAGTCATGGGGAACCTTGGTTTTCAAGGGATATTGGCGATCTGGTTAAGAAAAAGAGAGAGGTGTATAGCAAGTATAGGCAACAAGGAACAAATGAGGTACTTGAAGAGTATAGAAAATGTAAGAAAATACTAAAGAAGGAAATCAGGAAGACAAAGAGAAGTCATGAGGTTGCTTTGGCAGATAGTGTGAAGGTAAACTGGAAGGGTTTCTACAAGTATATTAAGAGTAAAAGGATAGCAAGGGACCAAATTGGTCCCCTAGAAGATCAGAGTGGTCGTCTGTGTGTGGAGCCTCACGAGATGGGGGAGATCTTAAACAATTTTTTTCATCAGTATTTACTCAGGAAACTGGCAGAGTGTATATGGAAGGAAGGGAAACAAGCAGTAGTGTCATGGAACAAATAGAGATTAAAGAGGAGGAGGCGCTTGCTGCCTTACAACGAATAAAGGTAGATAAATCCCCCAGGCCTGACATGATATATCCTCGGACCTGGAGAGAGAGAATAGTGTAGAAATTGCAGGGGCCCTGGCAGAAATATTTAAAATGTCTTTAGCCACGGGCGCAGTGCCGGAGGATTGGAGGGTAGCTCATGTTATTCCGTTGTTTGAAAAAGGCTCTAAAAGTAAACGAGGTAATTACAGGCTGGTGAGCCTGACATCAGTAGTAGGGAAATTATTGGAAGGTGTTCTGAGAGATCGGATATACAAGTATTTGGACAGCCAAGAACTGATTAAGGATAGTCATCATGGCTTTGTGTGTGGTAGATTGTGTTTAACTTGTAGAGTTTTTCGAGGAGGTTACCAAGAAAGTAGATGAAGGAAAGGCTGTGGATGTTGTCTACATGGACTTTAGTAAGGCCTTTGACAAGGTCCCACATGGGAGGTTAGTTCAGAAGGTTCAGACACTAGGTATCCATGGAGAGGTTGTAAACTGGTTTCGAAATTGGCTGTGTGGGAGAAGACAGAGAGTGGTAGTGGATGATTACTTCTCAGACTGGAGGCCTGTGACTACTGGTGTGCCTCAGGGATCTGTGCTGGGACCATTGTTGTTTGTTGTCTATATCAATGATCTAGATGATAATGTGGTAAATTGGATCAGCAAGTTTGCTGATGACACTAAGATTGGAGGCGTTGTGGACAGCAAGGAAGGCTTTCAAAGCTTGCAGAGGGATTCGGACCAACTGGAAAAATGGGCCAGAAAATGGCAGATGGAATTTAATGCAGATAAGTGTGAGGTGTTGCATTTTGGAAGGACAAATCAAGGTAGGACATACACAGTAAATGGTAGGGCACTGAGGAGTGCGGAGGAACAAAGAGATCTGGGATTTCAGATACATAATTCCCTGAAAGTGGCGACACAGATAGACAGGGTTGTAAAGAAGGCTGGCATTGCTGGCTTTCATAAATCAAAGTATTGAGTATAGGAATTGGGATGTTAAGGTGAGGTTGTATAAGACATTGGTGAGGCCAAATTTGGAGTATTATGTGCATTTCTGGTCACCTAACTAGAGGAAGGATATCAGTAAGATTGAAAGTGTGCAAAGAAAATTTACTAGGATGTTGCCGGGTCTTCAGGAGTTGAGTTACAGGGAAAGATTGAACAGATTAGGACTTTATTCCTTGGAGCGTAGAAGAATGAGGGAAGATTTGATAGAGGTTTACAAAATTATGAGGGGTATAGACAGAGTAAATACAAGTAGGCTCTTCCACTTAGATTAGGAGAGATAAATACAAGAGGACATGGCTTTAGGGTGAAAGGGAAAAGGTTTAGGGGGAACATTAGGGGGAACTTCTTCACTCAGAGAGTGGTGGGAGTGTGGAACGAGCTGCCATCTGACGTGGTAAATGCGGGCTCACTCTTAAGTTTTAAGAATAAATTGGATAGACACATGGATGGGAAAGGTGTGGAGGGTTATGGTCTGGGTGCAGGTCAATGGGACTAGCGGAATAAAGTTTCGGCACAGACTAGAAGGGCCGAATGGCCTGTTTTCTGTGCTGTAGTGTTCTATGGTTCTGTGGTTGCATTATGGCTGATTTATTAAACCTTTCAACCCATTTTCTTGTCTTCTTCCATTAACCTTTGTCACCCTGACTAATCAAGAACCTATCAAACTCCACCTTGATCATACCCAATGACTTGGCCTCCACATCTGTCTGTGGCAATAAATTCCACAGATTCACTACCCTCATCCTCCTCATTCCAGTCCTAAATGAGCATCCCTCTATTCTGAAGCTGTGTCCTCTGGTCCTAGACTCACCCACTGTAGGAAACATCCTCTCCACATCCACTCTATCTAGCCCTTTCAATATTTGATTGGTTTCAATGAGGTCACCCATGTTTCTTCTAAACTGCAATGAGTACAGGCACTGAACCATCAAAAGCTCCCTCGAATATTAACCCTTTCATTCCCAGGGTCATTCTTGTGAACTTCCTCTGGACCCTCTCCATTGCCAGTACATCTTCCTTAGATACGGGGCCCTAAAACTGCTCACTATACTCCAAGTGCAATCTGACCAATGCCTTATAAAGATTCAACATTACATCCTTGGTCTTGTATTCAAGTCCTCGCAAAATAAATCTTATATTGCATATAACTTCCTTGCCACTGCAAGGTAAATTGCAAGGTAAACTTCAGGAATTCTTGTGCAAGGACTCCTAAGCAACATACACAAAATGCTGGAAGAACTCAGCAGGCCAGGTAGCATCTATGGAAAAGAGTAAACAATTGATATTTCAGGCCGAGATCCTTCATCAGCCCTGCGGAACATCACTAGTCACTGGTGGCCAACCATAAAAGGCCATCTTTATTCCCACTCTTTGCCTCCTGTTAGTCAGCCTTTCTTCTATCCATGGTCGTAACTTTCCTGTAAACCATGGGGTTTTATCAACCACATCCACTTGCTCTCCTTCATCTATCTTGCCTGTTACTTCCACAAAAAATTCCAACAGTTTTATCAGACAAGATTTCCCCTTACAGAAACTGTGCTGACTTTGGCCTACGTCATTATGTGTCTCTAAGTACCATGAAACCTCATCCTTAAAAATGCACTCCTCTCCTACTTCTTCCCAACCACTGAGGTCAGGCTAACTGGCCTATAATTTCCCTTCTTCTGCTTCCTTCCTTTCTTAAAGAGAGGAGTGACATTTGCCATTTTTGCAGTCTGCTGGAACCATTCCAGAATCCAGTGATTCTTAAAAGATCACTATGAATGCCTCAAAATCTCTTAACTACCTCTTTCAGGACCCTGAGGTATAGTTCATCTCATCTGGGTGACACATCTACCTTCAGATCTTCCAGCTTCCCAAGGACCTTCTCCTTAGTAATAACAGCTACACTCCTGTCCCCTGGCACTCTCAAATTTCTGACTTACTGCTAATCTCTTCCACAGTGAAGACTGATACAAAATACTTATTGAGTTTGTTTGCCATGTTTGCCCTCCATTACTCCCTCTCCAGCATCGTTTTCCAGTGGTCCAGTATCCACTCTTACCTCTCATGTACTCTTCATATATCTGAAAAACACTGGGTCTACTCTTCAATCTTATTGACTAGCTTACCTTCATATTTCATCTTTTCGCTCCTTTTGGCTTTTTTATTTGCCTTCTGTTAGTTTTTGAAGCTCTGTGGTCTGGGTGCTGGGTAGTGAGGGAGGGGGAGAGGGTGAGGAAAGACGGTGGTCAGGTGAGGGAGGGGGAGAGGGCGATGAAGGACGGTGATCAGGTGGTGTGTAGGAAGTTTGAAACATTCTTTCCCTGCGCCACTCAGTTACCCGGTCATCAACTCGAATAGCCAGATTAATCAGGTCATCCAGACTATCCTCCTCGTCCTGGATAGCAATCTCATGCTGGACCCCTGCGTTCAGTCCATGCTGGAAGCCAGTGAAGAGAGATCTCTCATTCCATCCCGTCTCTACTGCAAGCTTATGGAATTTCACTGCATAGGCTCTCTCCATTCCTCTGCCTTGGCGCAGGTCCAAGAATCGGTGGGCAGCTTCTTGACCCCGTACTGGAAGATCAAAAACCCTCCTTAACTCTGCCATGAAATGTCAAAACAACTGGGCTGCGGGGTTTTCTTGCTCTCATAGAGCGTTGAATAAGCTGAGTGGAGGTCCATCAAGAAGATTGACCATGTACGCCAATTTTCATGCATCATCACCAAAACGACCAGATTGGGCTTGGAATGTCAGCTCGCATTGGGTAATAAAATTCCTGCAACCATCGGGATCACCAGGATATCTGCCTGGTGGTGGAATACTCGATTCCTGTACAGTCGTGGGAGTCGGCTCTGGTCCAGGTGTGAGAGCGGGAGCATTAGTACCGGAGATTGTCGGGGCAGCAGAAAAGGAGGACGTGCAAGATACTGGGAGTGGGACTGGGATGGCCTGAAACTGCTGAATTGAGTTGGCGAGAATGTTAATGGCTGTCAGCTGATGCTGGCTGTTCACAGTAAGTTCACGGACAGCGACTGTGAGTGCAGAAATCACAGACACCAGAGTCCGATTGTCTGTGGTGAGCTGTTGAACAGTTGTGGCTAGGGACGGTACCTGTTCCTCCAAGTGAGACTAGGCTTGTCGGCACAAAGTTATCTGCCTCATTGCCTCAGTAACTTCATTGAGAACAGATTCCATTGCCTGTAGCTTGTCTCCTACCTGACCAATGAATCTCACAGCCAAGATCAGCTGCGCTCTCTCTGCTGGGTCCATCGTTGTGTGGTCGAGACTTGCTGTTACCAGGTTCAGATATAGCCCAAGTGCGGAGTGAGAGACTCTGGAGCTGGTCGATAGTTCACAAACTTTAATGTGAAAAGAGTTAAAGGGAAAATAAACAATAAATGCTAGGCCAAATAGAGCCATTAACTAAAATTCTAAAAACTCTTCCACTGCGGCCAAAAAGAAAATCTAAACATTAAACGAATACTGCTAGTCTTCAGAGTCAGTTGACTTGAAAGACTAATTTCTCGGAAGGCTGAAAGCAAACAGACAGTGAAGCGTTGCTTTGCTCTGTCCAAGTCTTGACAAGCACTACAACGACAAGTATGGAGTTAAATACTATCACAGTTAAATAATAATTAGCTGAGACATGCAAATTCACAAGCGCAATTGCCGTATTTGCACTGCTGAACCCGTGGTTGTGACACAACTCTTGTCTCCTCTTCAGTCTCCCACTTGAGCCCAATGTCATCGAGCTGCAGCTTCAGTTCCTTAACATGGTCTCCAAGAAGCTACTGCTTGGTACACCAGGTGCAAATGTAGTTATCAGGGGGTCTGGAGATACAGAGTTCCCACATTTCACACAAAGAGCATACCACTAACTCTGAAGTCAGTTTTAGTGCACCGGCTATGTACTAATAGACAAAAGAGAGAAAAAAAACTTAGAACCTCTGCCTGTGCTTGCCTAAGCCCATTGAGCCAAAGCCTGATCACTATAACACTGTCCATTCCTACAATGGCTCCTCCTACAATAACCACACCACTTACATTTGACATTTTTTAAAATCAGCCTTTGCTGACTGACCCATAATAGATCATTATGATTATAGCCTGCCAAAAATTTCCAAAAGGCTCCGAGTTTTGTTTAAACCCTGCTGCCTTACCAACAAATGATAGCTTGTGATGATTCAGTATTTGTTTGGTTTTCCTGGTGCCCAACACCACATTCTAATGTTATTAATCATGAAAGAAAATTGATCAAGTTATTCATATTGATTAAAAGTGTGTGAAGGATCTCATTTCTACTATGTGTGATGGTATCCTGAATCAATTTCACAACATTATGACATGTCGGATTTGAAAGTTTTTGCTATAGTAACAACCGACAAACTTTAAAGTCTTAGACATGAAATTAAATAGTTAAGCTTCAACCTGAGTATCACTGCATAAAAAATAGAAGTCACCTTGCAGAGAAGCTTCTAGTTTGTGATTAACCATGAATTCTTATTCCTTATTTCTTAGGCAATCTTTTCAGCTTCAATTCTGCTCCTGTTGATGCTCAAATGCAACTTGTCTCAACTGTTCACTGTGAGTCTGCCTCTTCACTTTCCAAGGACCATTCATTTTCCTAACAACCATCACTGTTGCCATTCCTTTTTCAGTTCAGTAGTTTGCAAAAATATTAGCAATAAGGAATTAAAGCAACAAATATCAAATGCAGCTTCATTAAGTGGATCCTTTTTAAGAAATAATCTCCTTTGAGTTCAGTAAGTAACCTCAAAGCTTTAGTTACAATTCCAAGTTTACCTCTGTCATCTAGTAGGTGACATTTACGTGGCAGGCAGATTTACTTTTTTTTGCAACACACACACTGTTGGAGGGACTCAGTAGGTCAGGCAGCATCTATAGAAATGAATAAATAATCAACGTTTCAGGCTGAGACCCTTCTTCAGGACTGGAAAGGATACAGGAAGATGGCAGAATAAAAAAGCTGGGGCAGAGATAGGAAGATGGCTAGGAGGTGATAAATGAAGCCAGGTGGGCAGGAAAGATAAAGGGCTGGAGAGAAAGGAATCTGTTAGGAGAGGAGACTGGAGCATAGGAGAACGACAGGTGAGAAGAGATAAGAGGCCAGAGTGGGGAATATAAGAGGGAAGGCGGAGGGATTTTCCATTACTGGAAGGAGAAATTGATATTCTGATTGGAGGCTACCCAAGTGGAATATAAGGTGTTGCTCCTCCACCCTGAGGGTTGCCTCATTTTTTGAAAAGAGGAGGCCATGGAATGACATGTTAGACAGGGAATGGGAATTGGAATTAAAATATTTGGCCCCTGGTAAATTTTGCTTTGGGTGGATGGAGTGGAGGTGCACAATGAAGCAGACCCCCATTTTACGACAGGTTTCACCAATGTAGAGGAGGCCACATCGGGAGTGCCGGACACAGTAAATGTCCCCAGCAAATTCACAGGTGAAGTGTTGCCTCAGTTGGAAGCACTATTTGGGGTCCTGAATGGAGGTGAGGGAAGAGGTGAATGGGCAGGTGTAGCACTTTGGCCACTTGTAGGAATAAGTGCCAGGAGGGAGATGGTGGGAAGGGACGAATGGACAAGGGAATCACGGAGGCAGTGATCCCCGCAGAGAGAGTGGGGAGGTAAAGATATGTTTGGTGGTAGATTCCCTTTGGAGGTGGCAGAAGCTGTGGAGGATTATATGTTGGATGTGGAGTTTCAGGAGGTAGTAGGTAAGGACAAGAGGAACTCTCTCACTGTTAAGGCAGCGGGAAGATGGGGTGAGCATGGATGTTTGGGAAATGGGGGCAATGAGTGTGAGGGTAGCATCCATGGTGGAGGAAGGGAAACCCTGCTCTTTGAAGAAGGAGGGCATCTCTGATGGACTGGAAAAAAAAAGCTACATCCTGGGAACAAATGCGGTGGAGGTGAAGGAACTGAGAAAAGGGACTGGCACTTTTAAAGGAGACAGGGTGGGAAGAGGTATAGTCAAGATATCTACTTTTTTTTGCCCAAATAAGCTGTTGTTAAATTGGAGAAAAATAATTGCTGATGCTGGAAATTCTAAACATAGAAACTGTCAAAAGCACAGTGGCATAGCCTCATAGTACCAGAGTCCAGGTTCAGTCCTGACCTCCAGTGCTGCTGTGTGGAATGTGCAGGTAGTCCATGTAGTTGTTTCTTTTTTTTTTGTCTCCCACTACCATTTTACCTTGACAGCTTTGGTCTGTAGTCGATTGAAAAACATTCCCTATGATCACTCACCTCTCTGCAGCACAATGCAGCACATTTATTTTTTTAACTTTGTTAGTTCTGAAGAAATGTCAATTCTGCATCTTTCATCACTGATGCTACTTGACCTACTGAATGTTTCCGGCATTTTCTGTTTTTGTTTAGGCTAGTAGGGTGTCACGATCTGTTTTGCATCAACAGATTTCTGCAAACCATGTATTTTCCATCTTTACTTCTAAGCTCACTGATAAAGGTGAGGCTGTGTAGGTAATGGGCATTGCTGAATGAGACGGATACCTGTGTACCCCTAAAGAATCTGGTGACCTAGTTAGTTGGATATTTCCCCAGGATTCCAATTACATGTGCACTCTTTTGAAATAGATCTGGCAATCCATTTCTCATTTTGACTTGACATTTTACAGTTTTTTTCCTGCGATCTTACCTCATTCAGAAGACTACAGAGCTGCCAAACGTTGCTCCAAATAAAATCTAGAGGTACCTCATTATTGGTATAGGCTTCCATAATCTAAGGAAATAAGTTTTCTTTCAACTTATTTATTCCCTTTGTTCATCCCCAGAGTCAAACTCATTTTGCCAGATTATCCAACATTACCTTCCATTACATGGGACTTAATAATAGAAAGAACTAATAATAGACAAGTATTATATTTCTGAATTCAACGATATAGTTTGTTGACTGACAATTCCAATTACTCAGTATAAATCTAATAGTTACCTTGTTTGACCAAAACCTATACCTACTGGTTTTGAAAAGGGTGAATACAGGACTAGAGGTGTTTTATTTGAATGCGCACAGTATACAGAATAAGGTAGGTGAAATTGCAGCATAGTTGCAGATTGGCAGGTATGATGTTATAGGCATTACTGAATCATGGCTGAAAGATTATAGCTGGGAGCTTAATGTCCAAGGACACACATTGAATCGAAAGGATAGGCAGGAATGCAGAGGGGGTGGTGTGGCTATGTTGGTAAAAATGAAATTAAATCATTAGAAAGAGGAGACATAGGGCCCGAAGGTGTTGAATCATTGTGGATAGAGCTAAGGAACTGCAAGGGTAAAAAGTCCTTGATGAGAGTTGTAGATAGACCACCAAACTGTAGTAAGGATGTGGCCTACAAGTTACGACGGGAGATAGAAAATGCATGCTAAAAGGGCAATGGTACATTCGTCATGGGGGACTTCAATATGCAGTTAAACTGGGAAAATCAAGTTGGTGCTGGATTACAGAAAGGGGAATTTCTAGAGTGCCTACGAGATGGCTTTTTAGAGCAGCTTGTGGTTGAGCCCACCAGAGGATCAGTTATTCTGGATTAGATGTTGAGCTATGTAACAGAATTGATTAGAGAGCTTAAGGTAAAGTAACCCTTATGGGCAAGTGATCATAATATGATCGAATTCACCCTGAAATTTGAGAAGGAGTTGTCAGATGTATCAGAATTACAGTGGAGTAAAGGGAATTACAGAGGCATGAGAGAGGAGTTGGCCAAAATTGATTTAAAGAGAACACTGGCAGTGATAATGGCAGAGCAGCAATGGCTGGAACTTCTGGGAGCAATTCAGAAGGTACAGGATATATGCATCCCAAAGGGAAAGAAGTATTCTAAAGGTAAGATAACACAAGCATGACTAACAAGGGAAGTCAAAGTTAACATAAAAGTCAAAGAGAGGGCATATAATAGAGCAAAGATTAGTGGGAAGTTAGAGGATTGGGAAGATTTCAAATACCAACAGAAGGCAACTAAAAAATCATTAAGAAGGTAATGGTGGAATACAAAAGTAAGCTAGCCAATAATACTGAAGAGATGCATAAAGTGTAAAAGAGAGATGAGAGTGGATATCGGACTGCTGGGAAATGATACTGGAGTGGTCATTATGGGGAACAAGGAAAATGGTGGAAGAACTAAATAAATATTTTGCACCAGTCTTCACTTGGAAGACACTAGCAGTATGGTGGAAATTCCAGGTGTCAGGGAGCGTAAAGTGTGTGAAGTTACCATAACTAGAGAGAAGGTTCTTAGGAAAATGAAAGATCTGAAAGAGTTGGGAAGGAGGTGGCTGTAGAGATCATGAGGGCATTAGTAATGGTCGTTGAAGAATCACTAGATTTTGGAATGGTTCCGGAAGACTGGAAAATTGCAAATATCACTCCACTCTTCAAGAAGGGAGAGAAGCTGATGTAAGCCAGTTATGTAGTCTGACCTGAGTGGTTGGGAAGATGTTGGAGTCGATTATTAAGGGTGAGATCTCAGGATACTTGGAGGCACATGATAAAATAGGCCACAGTCAGCATTTGCCTGACAAATCTGTTGGAATTCTTTGAAGAAATAATAAGCAGGATAGACAAAGGAGAATCAGTTGATGTTGTGTACTTGGATTTTCAGACAAGATGCAGCACATGAGGCTGCTTAACAAGTTATGAGCTCATGGTATTACAGGAAGGATTCTAGCATGGATAAAGCAGTGGCTGATTGGTAGGAGGCCAAGAGTGAGAACAAATGGAGCCTTTTCTGGTTGGCTGTCAGTGACTAGTGGTGTCCCACAGGGGTCTGTGTTGAGACTGAATCTCCTCAAGTTTTATGTCAATGATTTGGATGATGGAATTGATGGCTTTGTTGAAACTTTTGCAGCTGATAAGAAAATGTGGAGAGGCAGGTAGTTTTGAGGAAATAGCAAGGTGATAGGAGGACTTAGACAGATTAGGAGAATATAGAAACATAGAAACATAGAAAACGTACAGCACAATACAGGCCCTTTGGCCCACAAAGCTGTCCCTCCCTTAGAACTACCTAGGCTTTACCCAGAGCCCTCTATTTTGCTAAGCTCCATGTAGCCATCCAGGGGTCTCTTAAAAGACCCCATCGTTTCTCTCTCTACCACTGCTGCCAGCAGCCCATTCCACACACTCACCACTCTCTGCGTAAAAAAACTTACCCCTGACATCTCCTCTGTGCCTACTTCCAAGCACCTTAAAACTATGCCCTCTCATGCTAGCCATTTCAGCTCTGGGGAAAAGCCTCTGACTATCCACATGATCAATGCCTCTCAATATCTTGTACACCTCTATCAAGTCACCTCTCATTCTCCGTCGCTCCAAGGAAAAAAGGCCGCGTTCACTCAACTTATTCTCATAAGGCATGCTCCCCAATCCAGGCAACATCCTTGTAAATCTCCACTGCACCCTTTCTATGGTTTCCATGTCCTTCCTGTAGCAAGGTGACCAGAACTGAGCACAGTACTCCAAGTGGGGTCTGACCAGGGTCCTATATAGCTGCAACATTACCTCTCGGCTCTTAAACTCAATCCCACAATTCATGAAGGTTAATGCACCGCATGCCTTCTTAACCACAGAGTCAATCTGCGTAGCAGCTTTGAGTGACCTATGGACTCAGACCCCAAGATCCCTCTGATCCTCCACACTGCCAAGAGTCTTACCATTAATGCTATATTCTGCCATCATATTTCACCTACCAAAATGAACCACCTCACACTTAGCTGGGTTGAACTCCATCTGCCACTTCTCAGCCCAGTTTTGCATCCTATCAATGTCCCGTTGTAACCTCTGACAGCCCTCCACACTATCCACAACACCCCCAACCTTTGTGTCATCAGCAAACTTACTAACCCATCCCTGCATTTCCTCATCCAGGTCATTTATAAAAATCACGAAGAGAAGGGGACCCAGAACAGATCCCTGAGGCACACCACTGGTCACCGACCTCCATGCAGAATATGACCCGTCTACAACCACTCTTGGCCTTCTGTGGGCAAGCCAGTTCTGGATCCACAAAGCAATATCCCCTTGGATCCCATGCCTGCTTACTTTCTCAATAAACCTTGCATAGGCTGCCTTATCAAATGCCTTGCTAATGGGCAAAGAAATGGCACATGGAATACAGTGATAAAATTGACAAGGTTGTTGCCAGAATTTGAGAACCTGAGTTATAGGGAAATGTTGAACAGGTTAGGACTTCATTCCCAAGAGAGAAGGAGAAATTTGGTAACGGTATACAAAATTGTGAGGGATATCAGCAACACACATCAAAGTTGCTGGTGAACGCAGCAGGCCAGGCAGCATCTCTAGGAAGAGGTACAGTCGACGTTTCAGGCCGAGACCCTTCGTCAGGACTCCTGACGAAGGGTCTCGGCCTGAAACGTCGACTGTACCTCTTCCTAGAGATGCTGCCTGGCCTGCTGCGTTCACCAGCAACTTTGATGTGTGTTGCTTGAATTTCCAGCATATGCAGAATTCCTGTTGTTTATGAGGGATATCGTTAGGTTTATTGTAAGCAGGCTTTTTTCCCACTGAGGTGGGGTGAGACTAGAATTGGAGGTAATTGGTTAAGTGTGAAAGGTGAAATGATTTAGGGTAACATGAGGTGGAACTTCTTCACTTAGAGGGTGGTGAGAGTGTGAAATGGGCTGCCAGTGGAACTGGTAGATGTGAGTTTGATTTCAACATTTAAGAGAAATTTGGCTAGGTACATGGAGGAGAGGGGTATGAAAGGGTGAAGATCGGTGGGACTGTGTAGAATTATAGTTTGTCACACACTACATGGGCCAAAGGACCTGTTTCTGTCCTGACGAAGGGTCTCGGCCTGAAACGTCGACTGTACTTCTTCCTATTGATGCTGCCTGGCCTGCTGCGTTCCACCAGCATTTTGTGTGTGTGTTGCTTGAATTTTCAGCATCTGCAGATTTTCTCGTGTTTGTGTTTCTGTCCTCTATTGTTCTATGACAGATCATTTGGTTATCCATGCATCATTGTTTAAAAGATTATGCTGCCATTTTCCAGTATTGCAATATTGACCACACTCCAGCAAATTCTACATTCACTCTAACACACATTCAACTTTGCAGAGAACATGTTATTCATTATGTAGTTCTTTCTGGGGAACATACATGTTCATAAAAATTCCCTCAATTAACATTTAGATAAGTCATATTTCTTTTTTTCCTGCTCCAAAGTATCACATTTTAGATAGTTTAATGCTTGTTGTGAACCACTACTGTCTGTAATCAGTTTGTATGTTCTTCCTGTAACCACGTGGGTTTCCTCCAGGTGCTTCAATTTCCTCCCACATTCCGAAGACATCATGGGTCAGTAGGTTAATTCGTCACATGGGTGCAATTGGGTGGCATGGGCTCATTGGGCTGGAAAGGCCTGATACCATACTGTATGTCTAAATTAACAGTTAAAATTAAGTTAAAATTGCATAGACTTCTCAATTTAAAACACATGGATGTGTGTTGGGAACTTCCGGGAGAATGCATCGATTAAAAATTAAGCTCTTGCATTGTTGGTCTGATTGTATGTGCGATTTTTGGCCTGACATTTTAAAACATTTGTATAATTCATGTCTCATTCTCCAATGACACATGTTTTGTGGAAGGATCACAACTCTAGCTGACTTTGTTTTCATTTGATCTTTGTGTTACTGAACAACACCACCTTTGATGTAGAACAGATCAGAAGGAAACAAAAGATCTTACAAAAGATTGCTCATTAGAATAGTTCACTCGTTGTTTTTCCATGTGTCTACGTTGTATTACCTTATGCAATGAAAGGAAGCTATAAGAAAGATCATACTTTCAACATAAATTATTAGTAAAGTAGCCAAATCATAAATGAGAGGCAAAAGTTAAAGAGGTGAGGAGTCCTTTGCTTGAAATCCAAACACACACCATTAAAATGGTATCAACTTCCTTTGATATCAAGTTCCGAAGTGGTAAAATTGAAATTACTTAAAATTTTATTTGAAGTATCAGTAAGTATTAAGTGGCTTAGTGAATCACTACAATATTTATCATTAATGTTTGTAAAGATCTTAACTGCAATAGCTAGTGGCAAAATAATGGCAAAATGATTGAAGTATGATGTTAACTACAATGAAATCAATATCAGATAGATTAGTCAAATAAAGAAGCTTTAAGTTCCTTCTGAATTTTTTAAAGTAACTGTCAATAGTTTAATTTAGATACGTCTCCCTCTACAACCTATTATTTTAGACATACACTTGCCTTAGAGCAAATATAATAATTAATAAATATTACCAGTGTCTTCATCGTGCCTCTGTCATCATGGCAATCATACAAAACTTAGTTGTTTTGTATACAGTAAGAAATAAAATTAGGGGATATTATGCATTTATATTTCCATATTTGTAGAACCAACCCAGTGATAAGAATTGTGTTATGGAGTGAAAATCAACTATTTATATTCAATATATTTATTCAGGCATATTCCTAATACTTCCTATTTCATTAATAATACAATTAAAATGTAAATTGCATTTATTAATATAAATTCACGCATTGATATAAATTCATGCAATACATTTTGTCTAATCCATTTGCATTTATTTACTATTTTGATATTTTGAGAGAAAGTACAAACTTCAATTAGTTAAAAAAAAATCTACTTTGAAACCCTCTGTCCTTGTTTTCAGCACTCTGAAGTACCCTTCACCTAGTTTATTCATTTTGCTTAAAAGGCCAGAATTATCATTTTATTTTGAAAATAGTAGATGCCAGTTACAAGTAGGACCCAAGTATTATACTCTCAACTGCTCATGCCAGGATTTAACTAATAGTTTTTCTGCATCAGCAAAGTTCCTGATGTATGTGACACAGCCTCATTGACATAATAATGATAAAAGATATTTACCTAATTTGTTGCAATCCAGCTTTTCAGTCTGATGGAATCTGATAGAGTGCATGACTATGGACTTCCCTACACTATATTCCGTTTGCCACTCTTTGCCCATTCTCCCATTCTGTCTAAGTCCTTCTGCAAACTCCCTGCTTCCTCAGCACTACTTGATCATCCTCCATCTTTGTATTGTTCTTAAAGTTGGCCAAAAGGCATCAATTTCATCATCGAAATCTATGAATAATGATTAGAAAAGAAACAGTCCCAACACCAACATCTACAGAATACCATTAGTCACAGGCAGCCAGCCATAAAAGGTCCCCTTTATTCCCACTCTTTGCCTCCTGCCAGTCAGCTAATCTTCTATCCGTGTTACTATCTTTCCTATAAAACCAGGGGCTTTTATTACAATAAGCAGCCTCGTGCATGGTACAAGGTCTTCTGAAAATCCAAATAAATAACATCCACTAGCTCTCCTTTGTCTATCCTGCCTGTTATTCCTCAAAGAATTCCAACAGATGTGTCAGCCATGCTGACTTTTATCCATTTTAAAATGTGTCTCCAAGTACTCCAAAACCACATCCTTAATAATTGACTCCAACACTTCCCAACCACTGAAATCAAGCTAACTGGCCTATAATTTTGTTTCTTCTGCTTTCCTCCTTTTTAAAAGAGTTGATTGACATTTACAATTTTTCAGTCCTTCAGGACCATTCCAGGGTATAGTAATTCTTGAAAGATCATTACTATGCTTCCACAGTCTCTTCAACTACCTCCTTCAGAACCCTGGGTATAATCTATTTGGTCCAGGTGACTTACCTACTTACAGATCTTTCAGCTTCCCAAGCACCTTCTCCTTAGTAATAGCAACTGCACTCACTTCTCCTTCCTGATACTCTCAAAATTCTGGCATACTGCTTGTTCCTTCCACAGTAAAAACTGACGCAAAATACTTAAGTTCATCTGCCATTTCTTTGTCCTCAATTATTACCTCTCCAGTGTCATTTTCCAGTGGTTGGATATGCACTATCACCTGAAAAATCTTTTGGTATCCTTTTTTATATTATTGGCTTGCTTATCTTCATATTTTATCTTTTCTCTCCTTGTGCCTTTTCAGTTGCCTTCTATTGATTTTTGTATAGCTTCCCAATCCTTTAACTTAATACAAATTTTTGCTCAATTATATGCCCTCCCCTTTGCTTTTATGTTGTCTTTGACTGCCCTTGTCCACCATGGCTCCCTTTAGAGTACTTCTTCATGTTGGGATGTAGCTATACTGAGCCTTCTGAATTGTCCCTAGAAACTCCAGCCATTGCTGTTCTGTAGTCATTCCTGCTAATGTCCCCTTCCAATCAACTTTGAACAACTCCTCTCTAATGCCTCTGTCATTCCCTTTACTCCACTGTAATACTGATACTTCTGTCTTTATCTTCTCCCTGTCAAACTGCAGAGAGAATTCTATCACGTTATGATCATAGCCTCCTAAAGGTTCCATTACCTTAATTTCCCTAATAAAATCAGCTTAATTGCACAACATCCAATCCAGAATTGTCTGTTGCTCAGTGGGCTTAACACATGCTGCTCTAAAAACCATCTCATACGCTTTCTATAAATTCCCTCTCTTGAGATCCAGCACCTACCTGATTTTCCCAGTGTAACCACATGTTTTCCATGACTATTGTAACATTGACCTTATTACGTGCCTTTTCTATCTCACATTGTAATTTATATCCCACATTCTGGCCACTGTTCAGAGGCCTGTAGGTAATTCCCATCAGGGTGTTTTTACACTTGCAGTTGATTAACACTACCTACAAGAATTCTCCATCTTCTGATCCTATGTTATCTCTTTCTAAGTATTTGATTTCATTTTTTTATCAACAGAGTCACCCACCACCCCTGCCCACCTGCCTGTCCTTTCCATACAATATGTATCCTTGGATGTTAAGCTTCCAACAATGATCGTCTTTCAGCCACATCTTAGTGATGCGCAGATCATCATACCTGCCAATATCTGGCTGTACTACAAGATCATCTACCTTATTCCATATACTGCATGTATTCAAGTATACCACCTGCAGTCCTTAACACCCTTTTCAATTTTGCCTCCATATTACATTTCAACTTATGCCACTGACTGCAATTTTGCCCTGTCATCTCTGTCCTTCCTCACAGTGTCACTACACACTGTGTCTACGTGTATATCAACTGCCCTGTATTGCTGCATAACCTCTCCACTCTTAAATTCAATTGCTTGAGCAACGAAGGTCACCATTCCATTTGCCTTCTTGTGATATTGTGTTGGACTTGGAACCAATCTTTTGTAATTCATGCACAAGCACCCCAAAGTCCCTCTGCACATCATCATGATGCAGTCTTTCACCATTACCATTTAATGTAAACAATCTGATCTTCTATTTTCCCTTCCAAAGTGGATGAATTTGCATTTACCAACATTTATCCATCTGCCAGACTCATTTATTCTATTACTGTATCTCTCTCTGCTGACTCTCCACATCCTCTGCGCAATTTGCTTTTCGCTCAATTTAGTGTCATCAACAAACTTAGATTTCCTGCAAATCATTAATACCGATAATTTCCATATTGTGAACTGTTGTGGGCCAAGCACTCCACTCACTCCTGACCAACAATCAGAAAATACCCATTTATCCCAATTCTCTGCCTTATATTTTTAACTAGAATTCTATCTATACTAAAACATTACTCCAGCTCCACAAATCCTTATCTTATTGATAATTTTGACATGGGATAAAAAGCAATGGTCTGAATTATAAAAAGACTACACCAAATACATGAGAAATAATAAAGGAAATTTACAGTGTTAATATGTAAATATTCTCAATTTATTACTCATATATGAAATGAAATAAAATGTCAAATCTTCAAATTATTTATTGAAGATTAATAGGCTATTAAGTATTTCTTAGATAATTTTACCTACAGGGCTGTACATTGGAGTATAGGCTACACATTAAACATTACCTTGCTCTTAGTGTTTAATAATTGCTCTAATATATTCCACCCAGTAATATTTGAAAATCTGTATATAGTACTTTTCAGTGAAAAGTGCAGAAGGGCAAGGTGAAAGTAACATCAGGCACATCTAAAAAAACTGAAGTTTAAATAAGCACAGCATTTGTCCTGTACTGCAAAAGCTGAATTCAATTGGCAGAGCTAAGCAATCCCACAATAAACAGATTAGATTAAAGCTCTGCATTCTTATTGCAGCAAATTATAAGTGATGCTGGACGATTAAATATCTAGCAGAAGGAGGTTTCAAGAGCATCCTGATCGCCATGTCTCATGCCAAAGATAAGGCTAAAGCATTTATAGCCAGGAGTAGCAAGTGGATCAAGGCTTCCCTCTGGGATCGCCATTATCAGAGAAGCCAGATTTGAAACAATTTGCTTCATTCCACAAGATATCAAGAAACAGCTGAGAGCTCTTCAAATGACAAAGGCAATGGTACAGACAAAATCCTCTCTGTAGCAGTAGGGGCTCATTCTTCAAAACAAAACACATCTCCAGCTAAGCCTTCTTAATTTGGTTACAACATGATATCAGCCCAGTAATATGGACATTTTCCCGATATATTCTGTCTATGAAAAACAAGCCAAACCAATCCACCTTTTTCCAGCTCAAACTGTTTACTTTTGATCATCAGCAAAATGAAAGAAGGCATTATGATTTTCCTTTGAAGCACTTGCTGAAACCCTTCTCACTGGTGCTTAATTTTGCTTTTGCCATAACTAATCAATCTGCCCCACAGAGCCTTAGCCCAAACATGAGCCAAACATTGGAGTTCTAGAGGTGAGGTTAGAGGGATCTGTTGTCTTTAACAGCAAGGCAGCATTTGACTTATGTGACATCTAGGAGACCTGATAAGACTAAAGTCAGAGGGAAAGTAATTTCCTGCACAGAGGAAGAACATTGTAGATACTGATGATTGATCATGCCAGCCACAGGACATCATTGCAAGAATTCCACTGCACAGTTACCCATGTTCAGGCATCTTCGGCTGTTTCTTTAATGACCATTCTCCAATGATAGGATCAGGTATGTCTGCAGATGATTGTCTAGCGTACAATAACATTCAGTTTCTCAGAAAATGAAACAATCCACACCTCCATGTGATGACATTTCATTAGTATTCAAGGGTAGTAAGTTAACAATGGCAGGTAACATTTGTGTCTCAATACTAGGCAGTTATCATGTCCAACAGGAGATAATTAAACCACCTAAACTATATTTAATAGTATGGTCATCATTGAGACCCACAGCATTTTGTAGGAATGCAACTGCAAGACACAGTGCTCAAGAGGTTCACCCCATCTAGGGCTAAACAGCCCATTTGACTGGCACCCCATCCATCATCCTACATGTTTACTTCCTCTAGCAGTGGCCTATGATGGCTTCAATTTGTACCATAAAGAAAATACATCACAGGAACTTCCCCAAGCATCTCCCAAACCCGTAGCCTCACCATCACCAAGGATTTGAGAGCACCTGCTGTTCTCCCTCCAAGTCAAGCACATTCCTTACTTGGAATAGCTTGCTTTCCATTCAAGCAACACACACAAAATGCTGGAGGAACTCAGCAGGCCAGGTAGCGACTACAGAAGAGTAATCAGTCAACATCTTGGGCTGAGTCCTGAGGAAAGGTCTCAGCCCAAAACATTGACTGTTTACTCTTTTCCATTCATGCTGCCTGGCCTGCTGAGTTCCTCCAGCATTTTGTGTGTGTTGCTTTCTGTTCTACATCACTTGGGCTATGTCTTGGGACGCAATTTCCATTATAGAAGTGTCATGATGAGAGGAACTCTATGGTACAAAAAGGTAGTTCATTTGTTGGAAATTATTGATGGACAATAAAATGACAACATTAACAAAGCCTACAGCTTGTTAGTGAATAAATCATGAGGACTTACTTCCTGTATAGCGATGTCTAACTGAGTGCATTGACATTTGGTGATGTTGATTTTGAGCTACTGGTATTAGAATTTTGCTGTCAGAATTTGAACTAGTATTGATTGTAGGTGCTGGAATCAAAAATTTCTTGTTATTCCAAAATGTATAAAATAATGGTTCTGTCTGTATCAGTAGATATGTTCATGGTTTTCTTTTATATTACTGCTTGTAATTTTTACTTCAAAAAGCTGTAGTTTTGGTAAGATTATGCATTACCAATACAGAATACGTAATATAACATTGCTAAAGAGTAACCACCATCAAGGTTAATCTTTACCAAAGTATTTATGAATGATTGGCATGCGGCAAACAAAATCTAAAATTGGCACTCCATTGGTTTTCAACAAAGCAGCATACACAGCTATCCATGTTTCTTGATGAACCACGTGAGATCAGTCAATTTTCAAAGTTTATGAAAGGCAAAGTTTATGAAAGTATTGTGCGATATTAATTGTAATATGTGAATGAATCACAGGATCTTTAAAATCAATTGAAAATTAATTCATATACTGCAAAAGCTAACAGATCCAGTTCTAACTTTAACCTGTGAATGGAAATGGCAGTTTGGAGTCAGGATTGGAGTAAGTATGGAAAGAGTCACTAGCACAAGGGATGCACCATTTTGACCAATCATTATTTAAGTCCTAACATGGTGATATCTGCCCAGTGGTGGCTAAGTTGGCATGAAGGTTGGTGGATCGAAGCAGAATTTTGATTAAGAGCAAATCATATATGAAATCATATTGATTGGTGAGTAGCAGTCAGGATCTTGACTAAACATTTGGGAGAACTTTGCAGGCAAGAGGAATGCCTTGACAAGGGAGTTCCATTGTTTTCTTTTAATATGTTACAGATTTGATGTTCCCCTAGAAGAGCAAGTGTTCTATTTGGTTTAAGACTTCTGCTTTGAAGGGAAAGGATTTCGAGCATTCAGGCAAACTTGATGGGCTCTCATCAAGCAATTGACGTACCTTCTCAATACAAGTAAATGCTCAGTGTTCAGATGCCGAGTGGCATTCCATGTAGCCACACAAACAAACACGGTACACTCAGAGTTGACACGTTTTTTTTATTATATTGACCCTAATATTTATTAATAAAGAGTTCCTCTCTCAAATTAGATTTTGTTTTTGGAGCTTGTCCAGATGACATTGGGAGTGTATACTATAAATGCCTCTTGTTGTCTAACAAGTAGAATCAGTTGGAAGGTTATTTGCCTTAAATAGCTGCAAATAATTTTATTATTTTATGGCACAAAGAATGACTAGAAAATAAAACACATGCGAAATAAAAGTGAAGACAGGAAAATTGATGAAACAATTTAGAATCAGAGCCTTAATTTGACTGTTAACAAAAGGAGGTATTGATCCATAAATGTCTAGAATATTTGAGACACCCTTCCCAGAGGTCAACAATATATCATGTTCAGCAGAAGTTGAGCAAAAGCAGTTGACAGAAGGAAAAATATTGTTACAGGAAGCATCTTCCCTTGGTATAAGCTCACTGTAAGTGTCCTGAAAATCCATAATGATTTGTGGTGATCAAGAGTTTATCGTACGATTTCCACATGGTAATTGGAAAACTGGAATATTAGTGTCTAAATACAAGTTAACCTGGTCAAAGTTACACCCTTTCCAGACAGGTATCTTTTCTCTCCTTGAGCTTCCATTAAAGTTGATGTTGGAACCATACTTTTACATTTGCCTTTTCTTCTGATCTTTTTTTTCCAGTTCTTTAAGGGCCTATATCTTTGATTTCCAGTGATACAGTAGTAGACAGTCTCATGGGTATGTCTTACAATATTAATTGCAGGAGGGAAATAAGGATCATCTCTTACAATTTTCTAAAATAATCTAAAATGATAATGTCATATTATAAATATTTTTAGGAAAATTACATTTTAGAGTCAGGTTTATTATCACAACATATGTCATGAAATTTGTTATTTTGCAGCAGTAGTTCAGTGTAATATAAAAAAAAAGATTATAAGGTACAATAAAAAATAAAATAATAGTGCAAAAAGAACAAAATACTGACATAGTTTTCATTGACTGTTCAGAAAGCTGATGGAGGGGAAAAGCTGTTCCTAAAATGTTGAGTGTGCATCTTCAGGTGCTGTACCTCTTCCCTGATGGTACTAACGAGAAGTGGGCATGTCCTGGATGGTGAGGGTTCTTAATGACGGATGCCTCCTTCTCGCGGTACTGCCTTTTGAAGATGTCCTTGATCATGGGAAGACTAGTGTCCATGATAGAGCCAGCTGAATCTACAAACCTCTACAGCAATTTTCTCTGATCCTGTGCACTGGAGCCTCCTTACCTGGCAGTGATGCAGCTGGCCTGAATGTTCTCCATGGTACATCTGCAGGAATTTGCTGGAGTCCTTGGAGACATATAAGTCTCCTCAAACTGCTAATGAAGTATAGCCACCAGTGTGCCTTCTTTGAGATTGTATCAATATTTTAGGCCTGGGTTAGATCTTTTGAGAAGTTGATGGCCAGAAATTTGAAGCTACTCACCCATTTGACTACTGCCCTCTCGCTGAGGACTGGTGTGTGTTCTCTCAACTTCCCTTTCCTGGTCCACAATCAGTTCTTTCATCTCAATCATGCTGAATGTAAGGTTGTTGTTGCAACACCACTCAATCAGCTTATCTGTCTCACTCCTGTACACATCCTCGTCACCATCTGCGATTCTGCTAACAGTTGTCTCGTTAGCAAGTTTATAGATTGCGCTTGAGCTGTACCTAACCACATCGTCACAAGTGTAGAGAGAGTATAGCAGTGGGCTATGCTCACATCCTTGAGATGTACCTGTGTTGATTGTCAGTGAGAAGGAAATGTTATTCCCAATCTACACTAGCTGTGGTCTCCTGCTGAGGAAGTCAAGGATCCAATTGTAGCGGGAAGTATAGAGGCTCAAGTTTTGAAGCTTATTGGTTAGTACTGATTGGATGAAGATTATAAATGCTGGGCTGTAGCCAATAAACAACAGCTTAATGGTGGGTATTATTGTTGTCCAAGTTACCCAGGGCCTAGTAGAGAGACATTGAGATTGCATCTGCTGTAGACATGTTGTGGTGGTAAGCAAGTTGCATCTCAGTAGATGGTCCCATGTGTATGTGTTATGAAATGTACTGCAGCTGGAGAGTAAAGATTAATACTCAGTGATACTTCTTTATTTTCATTGTAATGTTCATGAGGATTGTCATTACCTTTGCAATTTCTAACTTGTTGAAATAGTGAAATCATTTCAATTTCACTCTCAGCTATTTCTGCCCTCTCCAAGCACGAATGAGGTGAGCAAAGCAGTTCTGATTTGTTTCAGTGCTTATTTCTTGTCAATTATCAGTAATAAAAATCACTGAATTTTGAATACAAACGCATGCAACTGACACCTTTTAAAAACTGATCGCTCTGAGCACAATGTAGAATTGAATGGCTACACTGGTTAACCTGGGAATGGTGATAGTTAGAAACTGTTCAGCAATAGTCTCCTGGCACAATTAAGCATCATTGTACCTCAAATAAATGAAGGGCTATTTTCTCAATTTAGTTTTTGTTCTTTAAGAGTTGTTCCAAGTAAGCGGCTGCCCAATTAACTGATGGCCCAATGAACCAGAATCTACTGTATATATTAATAATACCTTATTGTAAATATCTGTAACAGAAGTATGGAGAAGACTAATTAAAATGTCTTGCAAGGCCTTTCTGCCATCAATTACATCAGGGCTCCCCAACCTTTTCGCACTGCAGACCAGTTTCATATTGACAATATTCTTGCAGACCAGCCGACCGGGGGGGGGGGGGGGTGGTGGAGATGGTTGCCAACGGACAAGAGTAGCAGTCAAATACATTGTGTTTACCCAGAGAAAGACTACAATGACCATGAAGCCTTGCGCGGGCACCAGTGCGCATATGTGATTTGCGCATGCGTGCACCTGCCTATTATTTTTCTACAAATTGTTTTTGGTGATTCTGTTCAGTGTTGGGGGGGGGGAGGTGTTAATCACGACCGGAATATAGATGATAAATGGCTAATACACTCAATCGTTTCTAAAAGGGATAATCTAACGAATTTAATATCAAACACACAGCACATATTTTCCTCGCATGAATATAACGATAAGTCAGTTATCGGGGGAGGACAGGGGAGCCTGAACTCAGTGTTGAACAAACTTCCAGTAGAAGTGGCAGAAGCAGGTTCAGTATTATCATTTAAAGTTAAATTGAATAGGTATATGGACAGGAAAGGAATGGAGGGTTATGGGCTGAATGCAGGTCGGTGGGACAACGTGAGAGTAGCGTTCGGCACGGACTGGAAGAGCGGATATGGCCTGTTTCCGTGCTGTAATTATTATATGGTTATATAAATCATAACATAATAACATTTTAAGTAACGTTTGAATATTAAACACACAGCGCGTATTTTCCCCGTATGAACATATAAAATCATCGTAACGCACCAATATCGCTGAATCAGTGGGAGTCCTGGGTTTGTTTCCCTGCAACAAGACGGTCCTATCGAGGGGTTATGGGAGACAGCGATACTCGAAGGGGGTTCCTTATGTCCACTCTATTCCACAATTTAGTTTTTGTTACGTTCATCGCAGAGATATGTTGGAAATGGAAGCAATGTTTTCAGTGCTTTCGTGGCTATCTCAGGATATTTAGCCCTGACTTTGAGATCCGGAATGCCGGCAGAGATGTTATGTCAAACATGCTTTTCAGCCCGCCGTCATTTGCAAGCGCAAGGAGTTGAAAATCCTTCCCGCGCTGACATGGATAACGCGTCCTTAGATAAAAAAGTTAAAAGTTTATGTCAAAAAGCCAATGAAGAATGGTTAAACCAGGAATGTGAGCAAATAGAAAGAATCCTTATTACTGATCCAAAAAGGTTACATCAACAAATCAACAATATCACTGGTAAAAAGCTCTTCTGTTCTTCAGGTGTATGTTTGAAAGCAAAGAACGGTACCATTATCATGGAAAAATATGAGATTATGAACAGATGGACTGAGTATATTCAGGAATTGTTTGAAGACGATCGAGGTGAAAAACCAGAAATTAAGAAAAACATTGAAGGTCCAAGTATTTTAAAATCTGAAGTTCGTAATGCAATAAATAAGATGAAGAATGGAAAGGCAGCAGGTCCTGATGAATTAGTAACAGAACTAATTATCACCCTTGAAGATTATGGAATTGAAAAACTTACTGATTTAATCAATGACATTTATGAGCCTGGAATAATACCAGAAGAGATGAACAGAACAGTATTTATCACTCTTCCTAAGAAAGCTGGAGCAATAGAATGTGAATTACATAGGACCATAAGTTTAATCAGTCATATCACCAAGATACTTCTAAGAATTTTGATGACAAGAGCTAAAAGTAAGGTACAAGCTGAAATAGCCAAAGAACAATATGGTTTTGTGAAAGACAAAGGTACAAGAAACGCTATATTGATGTTAAGGATACTATCAGAACGAGCTATTCAAGTGCAAAAAGATTTGTTTGTTTGTTTTACCAACCACACAAAAGCATTTGATAAAGTGAAGCACAATAAGTTATTTGAAATATTACAGAAACTCTAGATCTAGATTTGAAAGACCTCCGCCTAATCAGAAATCTGTACTGGGAACAAACTGCCGTTATAAGAACAGATGGAGAAGTGAGTCAGTTTACGAAAGTCAAGAGAGGCGTTAGACAAGGGTGTGTTTTCTCCCCGATTTATTTAATGTGTACAGTGAAACAATATTACAAAAAAATAAGAGACATCTTGGGAATCAAAGTTGGCAGTGAAAACATCAATAATTTCAGATATGCAGATGACACTGTTAATTGCAAGTACGGAGGAAGAACTACAAAACTTAATTGATATAATTGTTGAAGAAAGTACAAAAATGGGTCATCTATCAATTGCAAAAAGACAGAATGTGTGGTGATATCCACAAGGAAGGAGAATCCTATCTGCAGGCTGAGAATAAACAGGGAAGACATAAAACAAGTACCGAACTTTTGCTACTTAGGAAGCTGAGTGACATCAGATGGCAGGTGCGACTTGGACATCAAAAGAAGAATAGGGATGGCAAAAGACACCTTTATGAGAATGAAGAGTATACTGACCAATACTAAACTAGGCATGACGACCCGCTTCAGAGTACTGAAATGTTACGTTTATCCAGTTATGTTATATGGCTCAGAATGTTGGACAATATCTAGTAACATGAGGAAATGAATTGTAGCAGCAGAGATGTGGTTTTTGAGGAGGATACAAAGAAAATCATGGATGAAACGAATATCCAACGAGGATGTCATGAACAGAACAAACACAAAAAGAGAAATAATGTATGAGATCATGAAAGGGCAATGTAACTTCATTGGACATGTGATTGGGAAAGAGGAGTTAGAATGCACGGTAATTATGGGAAAGATTGAAGGGAAGAAAGCAAGAGGAAGACAAAGACAAATGATGACGGAGACAGCAGCCAGAGAACTGGAAATGAATACCAATGAATTGATCCACTTGACCCGAAACAGGAGTGTGTGGGCCATGGCAGTCAAAGCTCAAACTGGGCATGGCACCCGATGATGATGATGATGATGATGATGATGATATCAGAATTTACTCTGTTTTTCTTTCTCTTTTGTACAAGTTTTAAACCTTCAGCACCTGCAGTTTCTTGCACTAGTTTTGACCCAAAGGAGATTCACAAATTTTCCACACAATGAAGGAGTCTGTTGCTGTAATAAAAAAAGGAGAAACCCACATGTTCGTTTCAGCAATGGCTGCACTGGAGAGAGTAGGTTTTAGTTCATTATATTGTCTACAAAATGATATCTTAAACCCTTTGCAGAATAGAAATTTCGTAGCCATAGGTGCATGCAGAAATATGCTTTACCAGTCACATATTGCTTGTTAAACACTATTTTCAAGATGTGTAAGAATTTCAAGGCCTAAAGATTTTGTGTGTATATGAATGTAGCCATGCTTAAATTATTATTGGTCTGATCTGAGTAAATTTCAATATTTTGCTTTTGGTAGGGAACTTTAGACATTTCCAGCAATATATGCATTAATTTTCAACTATGACTGTCAGTGTATCCCATCAAACACGTGAATTAAAAAAAATTGTGCTTTGTAACTCAGTTCCAGATTAAAAGTATATCTAATAATTTGGGTCACTTGTTTTTGAGTTGTGCACTTTCCTGCAAGGAAAGTATGTTGGTTCATTTTGTTTAAAACTCCATTAAAGTTGACAACTGCAAAATCATGCACAGAGTGCCTGGTTGTATTACTAATCCAGACTTTAAAAACAACGAAACTTTTAATTCAAATGGTGTAGATAATGCTCTGATACAAATTTACTTTCTGTTTTTAAATTTAGTTAATAGTTGAGAGTATATAGTATTTTGCAGATTGTTTGAGAAAAAAACTAATAATTATAATGTGCAGGGTGTTAAAGGTTCAGTTTATCAAAGGAAATATTCTTTCTCACTCTGCAGTTTTTGAAACTAGGGTAGGGTGCAGTTCAGATTTTGTTTGATTAGTTGTCTTATGCATTTTCATACAGGCCCCTACTATATTTTCAGCTATCAAAAACAATTGAGATTAGTTGTACTATGATCAGCTAACTGAAGTTTTTTTATATGAAAAAGGATCCCAGCATATATGATGAATAAACTCTTCTTTTGGCTTCTAGCCATTTACAGGTATCAATTTTAACCAACGTTTCGATAATAAACTCTGCCATCTTCTTCAGGGATGATGCCTGGATATGTCTAGTCCACTGGTATTTATTTCCCAATAGTCCATCCCTCCTGATTGGTTAGTCCTAATCCAATCAGGTTTCCGCTCTCCCACCTTGTTTACAATCGAATTCCAGTTCTTACTTAGAGCAAGATCTTCGTCTTTGTTAAAATACTTTTCCTCCAGTTTTATTTCAGTGACTTCCTTTACCAGGCAGTCCCAAAAGTCATTGGTGTGGCACAGGAGTTTTGTGCTGTTGAGGTCAATCCTATGGCTATTGCGAATGCAATGTTCTGCTATCTCTGATTTCTTTGGGTAACCCAAATTGACATATCTTCTGTACTCCTTGATGAGGGTTTTCATCGTGTGGCCCATCTGGCCGATATATGCTGTTCTGCATTCACGGGAATCCTGTAAATGCCAGACAGCCTGATTGCCAGGTTATCTTTGAACTGCATAAACTGTGTCTTGAGCTTCCTTATGGGTTTGTGGATGGTATTAATCTGGTATTTCTTCAGGATCTTGGTGATCCTTCCAGAAACTGTGGAAATATAGGGAACAAAGGCAGTAACGGCAAGTTCCTCATCGTTGTTAGGTTTCTTGGTTTTTCTGTCAGCACTTTTGAGGGCTTGATTGATTTCCTTCACCTCGTAGCTATACATAGAAATAATGGAAAAAATGCTTCATGCTACATCAAATTTTTAAGAAGTTTACATCATTCACAATTTTCTACCACTTTGTTTTGTACTATTTGAAAGAAAAGTTAATATGCCATGTTTATACAATTACAAAAGAGTCACCAAACACATTGAGATATTATATCAATCCAGAGCATTTTATATACAGTAATTGAGTGAAGAGGTTCATTTGTTTTCAGTGCTGTATCACTAAATGGTACAGAAAGTACATTGTGGCAGACAGGAAGACTCTACAACGGGTAGGCAAAACTGTCCAATGCTTCACCGGCACCAGCCTACCCACCATAAAGGACATAAATACAGAAAGGTCTCGGAAAAAGGCCAGCAACATCATGAAGGATCCCCACCTTGGACTATTTCCCCCACTCTCATCAGGGAGAAGGCTACGTAGCATGAATGTCAAGACTACCAGATTCAAAAGCAGTTACTTTCCTCAAGCAGTAATGCCAATCAACACCTCTGCCCATTAACCCACAACAGCACACCCTTCCGTCACCACTACTTTATCTTCTTTTCCTGCCAGTCACCTTATGTAGAGACACTCCTGTGCATAGCATCATGTTAAGGACATACGTATAATCAGTTAACCTATGTATATAAGGTAGCTTATTTATTAGCAGTATATTTATTGTTTGTTTATTATTGATTTTTATCTTATTGTGTTTTTTGTGCTGCATTGGATCTGGAGAATGAATTATTTCATTCTCCTTTACACTGAGTTCTGGAAATTACATTAAACAACCTTGATCTTGATTTCAGGTACTTTGCTGTAGCTAATAACTGAGTAAATATTGTAACAGGTGAATTAATTGCAAAATTGGACATATTTGATACCTCTTGCCACTTCAAATGTAGATTCATGGAAATTCCAGCGTAATTATGATATTCTCTGAGATCATAATGTACAGCAATAAAATTGGTGTGGCTTACATGTGCACTATACAAACTGAATAGTGTTTGTATACTAGATATTATTAGTTGGCTTGCTTCAATTGTGACTCTTTTACAATGGTCCAGAATCAAATTTATTTGTAAAAATTAATTGGAATTACATTGTTTCATTTCTGCTCTGCTTTACATTTGATTTTCCTTTTGTGTCAAAGAGAGGTTCAGGATTTATTTCACATCTGCATAATGTTTTGCTGTTGCCAATTAACAGGAAGCTGAAAACTTGCACTCCCTCCTCAATCACACTTGTGCACAAGAAGAACAGCATGGCCCCCCATCACCAAACTGTTCTAAAGTCTGAACAAAGAAATGACATTTTTATATTAATTGGATAAAGATTGATCAATTGGTAACCTTGTGAAGGTTCAAATTCCTTACTTGGATAATCAATAGCAATTCCCTTACAGTAATACAGGCATCAATAGAGTCCACATACAAATAGCAGATAATACCTTAGATTTAGAAAGTAATTGTCCAATAGTTAGTATGCGCCTTGCAATCTTTGTTTGCATCCTTATCTTATCTCAGTATGCCAAGTGCCCCTGGTCCTGTGCTGTGCGAAGAGAAACTATGCTCACAAGGACCTTTCTTGCCTGGGTTGACTTCACAGTATCTGTAGACTATCCTTGCCTGTGAATTAACTTACCCATTGCTTAGCGGCAAGTTCCACATAACAACCCCCTCCCCCACTCCCTTTTTGTCCTGTAAAAAACAATGTAGCCTTGTTTAGGGTTCAATAGCACAATGTCTTTGGAAATCTTCAGTGATCCTGCCATCAACTGTACCTCAAAAGGAGGATTGCTGAATCATAATAGAGGCAGCTGTTCTTTGCGACATCACTTCACAGAGTGATCTCAAGCAAGAAATTAAAGCCAACAAGAATGTGGCCCCATTGCCCACTGTACAATTTCCCAGCACAGAATTAAGTCAGTTAAAGACCCCCCAAGGTAGACCACAAGACCATCAGATATAGTAGCAGAGTTAGGCCATTGGGCCCATTGAGTCTGCTTCACTATTTCATCATGGCTGATCCTGCCTTCTCCCCTATCTCTTCATGTCCAGAGCAATCAAGAATCTATCAACCTCTGCATAAAGATTTGGTCTCCAAAGCTGCCTGCGGCAAAGAAATCCATAGGTTCATCACTCTCTGGCTAAAGAAATTCCTCCTCACCTCCTTTCTAAAAGGATGCACCTCTATTCTGAGGCTGTGTCCATAGAACCATAGAACCATAGAAACTACAGCATAGAAACAGGCCTTTTGGCCCTTCTTGGCTGTGCCGAACCATTTTCTGCCTAGTCCCACTGACCTGCACACGGACCATATCCCTCCATACACCTCCCATCCATGTATCTGTCCAATTTATTCTTAAATGTTAAAAAAGAACCCGCATTTACCACCTCGTCTGGCAGCTCATTCCATACTCCCACCACTCTCTGTGTGAAGAAGTCCCCCCTAATATTCCCTTTAAACTTTTCCCCCCTCACCCTTAACCCATGTCCTCTGGTTTTTTTCTCCCCTTGCCTCAGTAGAAAAAGCCTGCTTGCATTCACTCTATCTATACCCATCATAATTTTATATACCTCTATGAAATCTCCCCTCATTCTTCTACGCTCCAGGGAATAAAGTCCAAACCTATTCAACCTTTCTCTGTAACTGAGTTTCTCAAGTCCCGGCAACATCCTTGTAAACCTTCTCTGCACTCTTTCAACCTTATTTATATCCTTCCTATAATTTGGTGACCAAAACTGAACACAATACTCCAGATTCGGCCTCACCAATGCCTGATACAACCTCATCATAACATTCCAGCTCTTATACTCAATACTTTGATTAATAAAGGCCAATGTACCAAAAGATCTCTTTACGACCCTACCTACCTGTGATGCCAATTTTAGGGAATTTTGTATCTGTATTCCCAGATCCCTGTGTTCCACTGTACTCCTCAGTGCCTTACCATTAACCCTGTATGTTCTACCATGGTTTGTCCTTCCAATGTGCAATACCTCACACTTGTCTGTATTAAACTCCATCTGCCATTTTTCAGCCCATTTTTCCAGCTGATCCAAGTCCCTCTGCAGGCTCTGAAAACCTTCCTCACTGTCTACTACACCTCCAATCTTTGTATCATCAGCAAATTTGCTGATCCAATTTACCACATTATCATCCAGATCATTGATATAGATGACAAATAACAATGGACCCAGCACTGATCCCTGGGGCACACCACTAGTCACAGGCCTCCACTCAGAGAAGCAATTCTCTACTACCACTCTTTGGCTTCTTCCATTGAGCCAATGTCTAATCCAATTTACCACCTCTCCATGTATACCTAGCGACTGAATGTTCCTAACTAACCTCCCATGCGGGACCTTGTCAAAGGCCTTACTGAAGTCCATGTAGACAATATCCACTGCCTTCCCTTCATCCACTTTCCTGGTAACCTCGACGAAAAACTCCAAAAGATTGGTCAAACATGACCTACCACGCACAAAGCCATGTTGACTCTCCCTAATAAGTCTCTGTCTATCCAAATGCTTGTAGATTCTGTCTCTTAGTACTCCCTCCAATAACTTACCTACTACCGATGTTAAACTTACTGGCCTATAATTTCCCGGATTACTTTTTGATCCTTTTTTAAACAACAGAACAACTTGAGCCACTCTCCAATCCTCCGGCACCTCACCTGTAGACAGTGACATTTTAAATATTCCTGCCAGGGCCCCTGCAATTTCAACACTAGTCTCCTTCAAGGTCTGAGGGAACACCCTGTCAGGTCCTGGGGATTTATCCACTTTAATTTTCCTCAAGACAGCAAGGACCTCCTCCTTTTCGATCTGTACAGTTTCCATGATCTCACTACTTGTTTCCCTTAATTCCATAGACTTCATCCCAGTTTCCTTAGTAAATACAGATGCAAAAAACCTATTTAATATCTCCATCATTTCCTTTGGTTCCGCACATAGCCGACCACTCTGATCTTCAAGAGGACCAATTTTATCCCTTACAATCCTTTTGCTCTTAATATACCTGTAAGAGCTGTTTGGATTATCCCTCACTTTGACTGCCAAGGCAACCTCATGTCTTCTTTTAGCCCTCCTGATTTCTTTCTTAAGTATTTTCTTGCACTTCTTATACTCCTCAAACACCTTATTTACTCCCTGCTTCCTATATATGTCATACAACTCCCTCTTCTTCTTTATCAGAGTTGCAATATCCCTTGAGAACCAAGGTTCCTTATTCCTATTCACCTTGCCTTTAATCCTGACAGGAACATACAAATTCTGCACTCTCAAAATTTCTCCTTTCAAGGCTTCCCACCTACCGATCACATCTTTGCCAGAGAACAACCTGTCCCAATCCACGCTTTTTAGATCCTTCCTCATTTCTTCAGATTTGGCCTTCTTCCAGTTCAGAACCTCAACCCTAGGACCAGATCTATCCTTGCCCATGATCAAGTTGAAACTAATGGTGTTATGATCACTGGAACCAAAGTGCTCCCCTACACAGACTTCTGTCACTTGTCCTAACTCGTTTCCTAACAGGAGATCCAATATTGCATCCCCTCTAGTTGGTCCCTCTATATATTGATTTAGAAAACTTTCCTGAACACATTTTACAAGATCTAAACCATCTAGACCCCTAACAGTATGGGGGTCCCAATCAATATATGGAAAATTAAAATCCCCTACCACCACAACTTTATGTTTCCTGCAGTTGCCTGCTATCTCTCTGCAAATTTGCTCTTCCAATTCTCGTTGACTATTGGGTGATCTGTAATACAATCCCACTAATGTGGCCATACCTTTCCTGTTTCTCAGCTCCACCCGTAAAGACTCAGTAGACAAGCCCTCTAATCTGTCCTGCCTGAGCACTGCTGTGATATTTTCCCTAACAAGCAATGCTACTCCCCCACCTTTCATTCCTCTGCCTCGATCACATCTGAAACTTCGGAACCCTGGAATATTAAGCTGCCAGTCCTACCCCTCCTGTAGCCAAGTTTCACTAATTGCTATAACGTCATAATTCCATGTGTCAGTCCACGCCCTCAACTCATCCGTCTTCCCGCAATACTCCTAGCATTGAAATATATACACCTCACAAGATTTTTACCACCACTCACAACCTTTCTATTGGCGGATTTGCTTGAACTTTTAACATCATTTATTTTCACCCCAGCCACACTGTCAGCTCTGGCACTCTGGTTCCCATCCCCCTGAAAATCTAGTTTAAAGCCCCCCCAATAGCACTAACAAACCTCCCTGAAAGGATATTCGTCCCCTTGTAGTTCAAGTGTAACCCGTCTCTCTTGTACAGGTCCCACCTGCCCCAGAAGAGGTCCCAATGATCCTGAAATCTGAAACCCTGCCCCCTGCACCAGTTCCTCAGCCACTTGCTCATCCTCCAGAGCATCCTCTTCCTACCCTCACTGGCACGTAGCACAGGTAGCAATCCTGAGATTACCACCCTCGAGGTCCTGCTTTTCAACTTCCTACCAAGCTCTCTATACTCACTGTCCAGGACCTCCTCACTCTTCCTTGCTATGTCATTGGTACCGATGTGCACCACGACATCTGGCTGATCACCCTCCCACTTCAGAATGTCATGCAATCAATCAGAGACATCCTTGACCCTGGCACCTGGGAGGCAACAAACCATCCTGGATTCTCTGTCACGACCACAGAACCTCCTATCTGCACCTCTAACTATCGAGTCCCCTATCACTACCGGTCTCCTCTTTTTCCCCCCTTCCTTCTGCACTGCAAAGCCAGTCTCAGTGCCAGAGATCCGGCTACTGCAGCTAGTCCCAGGTAAGTCATCTCCCCCCCAACAGTATCCAATGCGGTATACTTGTTGTTGAGGGGAATTGCCACAGGGGAACCCTGCTCTGCCTGCCCTTTCCTCTTTCCTCACCTGACAGTGACCCAATTTCCTGTTCTCTGCTCCTTTGGCGTAACTACCTCCCTGTATCTACTATCTATAATCTCCTCATTCTCCTGAATGATCCGCAGGTCATCCAGCTCCTGCTCCAGTTCCCTAACGCAGTTTGTTAGGAGTTGCAGCTGGATGCACTTCTTGCAGGTGTCGTTGTCAGGGATACCGGAGGGCTCCCTGACTTCCCACATCCTGCAAGAGAAGCATTCCAACATCCTGCCTGGCATTCTCTCCACGCTAGACAATCTGAACAAAAAAACTTACCAGAACCTACCCTGGCCTCTGCCTGTTCTCGCCGAAGCCTGGTGAGCCAAAGCCGTCCCACTCTGACTCAGTCCACTCCAACGATGGCCGCTACAATGATGGCCGCTGCATATGGTGGTCTGCTTTTAAACCTTGGCGTGCTACGTCACGCGCCTGCGAAGTGCAGACCCTTCTCCCCGAGCAGTGTTTTAAAAAAAATGACTTTTTCTACCCGATTTCTTCACTCCCTTCTTCAGCTGCTTGCTTCGACTGGAGGTACAGTCAACTGGAGTCTAAGTCCTCTGGTCTTGGACTCTCCCACCATAGGAAACATCCTCTCCACATCCATTCTATCAAGGCTTTTCACCATTCGATAGGTTTCAATGAGGCCACTTCTCATCCTCCTGAATTCTAGTGAATACAGGCCCAGAGCCATCATACGCCCTTCATATGACAAACCATTCACCTGAAATCATTTTCATGAACCTCCTTTGAACCCTCTCCAGTTTCAGCACATACTTTCTAAGATAAGGGACACAAAACTGCTCACAATACTCCAAGTGAGGCCTCACTGGTGCCTTATAAAGTCTCAACACTACATTCTTGCTTTTATATTCTAGTCCACTTGAAATGAAAACTAACATCGCATTTGTTTTCCTCACCACAGACTTAACCTGCAAATAAACCTTTAGGGAATCCTGCACAAGGACACCAAAGTCCTTTTGCACCTCTGCTTTTTGCATTTTCTCTCCATTTAGAAAATAGTCTACCCTTTCAGGTAGTGATTGAGTCCCATGTAATGCTTGCCTAATCTTCTCAACATTATCGGCTTCTTGCTGGACATGCACAGCTAAAGTAGTGATGTGCTCAGATATATCAGTATCTGCAACACTCCTGGCCAATGATGACACAAGTAACTCCCTTCTTGGTCAACAGAAAATCTAGTATTGATTGATTTTGAGGGGCTACAGTGTGGATTTGCCACCATTTCAGCAGCAATATCTTTAATGCCCTCGCTTGTGTCATGTGACAGTAAGGCTGTGTCATTAGCCAGTTTCTCTGGTGCTGAGGCCATATTAGCTGAGGCAGCAGAGAAAGGATCAGCATGGGTGTGGACCAAGTATGTCCAGAGGGGCAGATAGTCAGACAGTGTATACATATCTTGCAAACCCTTCAGTAGTTGCATAGACACCTGAAGAGTAGACTATCTGTTGGATGGAAGTGACCAACAACTCTGACAGAGGCAGATGCCAAGTTTTTAAGCTCACCAGTGGGAGGTGGTGCTTTAGCACTGCTGGCCCACCACCTCGAGGGAGTCTTGATCATAAGCGGGCTGAAACTCCTGAAGACAGGTGGCAGATCAACTGATGATCCCACTGGTGATAGCACAGGACAGTTAACATCTTAGTCTACGTGTATTTTGTAACTATTGATGCTGTCATAAGCAAATCTGGTAGGTCCCCAAAATGAGGATGCTACAATCCAGAAGTGTTCAGTTCCATAATAGTCCTTTAATGATAGACCAGCACAGTTGGATGTAGAGAGAATATAAGCAGGTGGTACACATATGGTACTACTAAGGCCAAATAACAACAATGTCTTTACTTCTTTGGTTCAGGCCAAATATCCCATTTTAGAGGGATTAACCTTGATAGCAAATGGTAAACCTGTAGCCACACACCCAAGATACCATCAATGGGATTGGGAGGGTCATCGATGATATAAGCATGGCATGCACACTTAGTGGCCATATTATTATGTACCTCCTGTACCCAATAAAGTGGCCACAGAGTATATGTTCATGGTCTTTTGCTGTAGCCTGTACACTTCAAGGTTCCGTGTGTTGTGCATTCAGCCATGGTTTTGGGCACACCATTGTTATACATGTGGTTATGCGAGTTACTGTTGCCTTCCTATCAGTTTGAACCAGTCTAGCCAGTTTCCGCTGACCTCCATCATTAACAAGCCATTTTCACCCATAGAACTGCTGCTCACTGGATGTTTTTTGTTTCTCGCACCATTGTCTGTAAATCCTACAGACTGTTATGTGTGAAAATCCTTGGAGATGAGCAGTTCCTGAGATACTCAAACCATCCCATCGGGCACCAACAGTCAAAGCCACTTAGATCACATTTCTTCCCTGTTCTGATGTTCAGTCTGAACAACAACTGAACCTCTTGACCATGCCTGTATGCTTTTATGTACTGATTTGCTGCCACATGATTGGCTGATTAGATATTTGTATTAACGAGGTTTATAGGTGTACCTAATAAAATGGCTGCTGAGTGTAAATTCTCATAATAAAAGTTCCGCAACAGTTACAGCATCATTTAGAAACATAGAAACATAGAAAATAGGTGCAGGAGTAGGCCATTCGGCCCTTCGAGCCTGCACCGCCATTTATTATGATCATGGCTGATCATCCAACTCAGAACCCCGCCCCAGCCTTCCCTCCATACCCCCTGACCCCCGTAGCCACAAGGGCCATATCTAACTCCCTCTTAAATATAGCCAATGAACTGGCCTCAACTGTTTCCTGTGGCAGAGAATTCCACAGATTCACCACTCTCTGTGTGAAGAAGTTTTTCCTAATCTCGGTCCTAAAAGGCTTCCCCTCTATCCTCAAACTGTGACCCCTCGTTCTGGACTTCCCCAACATCGGGAACAATCTTCCTGCATCTAGCCTGTCCAATCCCTTTAGGATCTTATACGTTTCAATCAGATCCCCCCTCAATCTTCTAAATTCCAACGAGTACAAGCCCAATTCATCCAGTCTTTCTTCATATGAAAGTCCCGCCATCCCAGGAATCAATCTGGTGAAACTTCTTTGTACTCCCTCTATGGCAAAGATGTCTTTCCTCAGATTAGGGGACCAAAACTGCACACAATACTCCAGGTGTGGTCTCACCAAGGCCTTGTACAACTGCAGTAGTACGTCCCTGCTCCTGTACTCGAATCCTCTCGCTATAAATGCCAGCATACCATTCGCCTTTTTCACCGCCTGCTGTACCTGCATGCCCACTTTCAATGACTGGTGTATAATGACACCCAGGTCTCGTTGCACCTCCCCTTTTCCTAATCGGCCACCATTCAGATAATAATCTGTTTTCCTATTTTTGCCACCAAAGTGGATAACTTCACATTTATCCACATTAAATTGCATCTGCCATGAATTTGCCCACTCACCCAACCTATCCAAGTCACCCTGCATCCTCTTAGCATCCTCCTCACTGCTAACACTGCCACCCAGCTTCGTGTCATCCACAAACTTGGAGATGCTGCATTTAATTCCCTCATCCAAGTCATTAATATATATTGTAAACAACTGGGGTCCCAGCACTGAGCCTTGCGGTACCCCACTAGTCACCGCCTGCCATTCTGAAAAGGTCCCGTTTATTCCCACTCTTTGCTTCCTGTCTGCTAAACAATTCTCCACCCACACCAATACCTTACCCCCAATACCGTGTGCTTTAAGTTTGCACACTAATCTCCTGTGTGGGACCTTGTCAAAAGCCTTTTGAAAATCCAAATATACCACATCCACTGGTTCTCCCCTATCCACTCTACTAGTTACATCCTCAAAAAATTCTATGAGATTCGTCAGACATGATTTTTTTATGAGTTAGGTGGGCTTTTACCAAGAGAACAAACATATAATAAGTATTAGTTATTACTGATACACTGCATAAGGTCCATTTGGAAATACACTAATGGCCTCCAGGGGGAGTGCCCAGCAGTAGCATTTTCCCAGGGTTATGTTTCTGGCAAATCATACAATATTTTTCTGCTATTCTAAGCACAAGTTAATCTGGTACAGATTAGCCAAAACTTGGTCATTGTCATTTTAGTTAAATATAAAAGAGAACTATAAATTAAAATAACATTCAAATTGCATAGGACAGCTGTCACAATATTCTTAAACAATATCTGCAATATTACCCAGAGCCTATAGTGGAACAGCCAGGGCAGCCTCCAGTGCTAACATGTATTTTGTCCTCGTTTCCATTAATGGTTTTAAACCTTTGATGTTGTAATTGCCTCTGGCAATATTGTAAAACATTCAATTCTATTTAACTCTTCTCATCCCCACACAAGTAATATACATTTCCTTCAACAATAACAGTTGTTAAATTAGGTGTCCCCACCTCTTGGGTTAATCTGGAATACTTTTGAAATACATTATACACATGATCCATATATTCATTAATATCATTGCCTGCCTTTTGTAGTACGATGCATATCTTATGGCAATCTACAGTGAAAGAGGAAGCATTTATTAGATTAGCTCAGAGTGCATTTAAATTAACATATCACTCATCCTTAACCTCTGGTACTAGTTGTTTCTTTTTAGACACTGAGGTAAATTGTTTCGTGTTCTTTCTGTGTCTTTTCCTTCTCAAACTTCTGTTCACTTTCCATGTTCTTCTTACAGGATCCATCAATTTCTTTCTGCTTTTCACTTCTCCAGTAAATAAATGCAGGCCACCCTACCGTTTTCTCACATTTTTCTTTTTCTACCAACACTGCAAGCACTCCAGACAATCTGTATTAAATGTACCATCAGGACAGAATCCCTTAGCAACTTTCTTATTCCGTTCCACCCACTTTTCAACATACTTAATGCTTTCTGCTCCATAATGTACAATTTGCACACCACAGGAGTCCCCTCAGGGGTTCAGGACTCTCACACATACGCACAATCGAGGCACTCAACCACACTTCAGAATTCTTTTCCTTACACTCTTCTTCCTGTGCACTTGAGGAATCCATCCAACACAGCCTCAGGCACCTTTTTGTGTAATTGTGAGACCCAGTCCAGCCTGGGGCATTCTGCATTCTCTTTTAATTTTCTGTGCACTTATGGATCCAAACTGGGCTGAGACCTTCTGGTCAGGAACTCTTCTTCTGACTGCCATGGTTCACCTATGTTGGCAATTACCATGTTAGTGTATCTTGACCACTCCACAGAGAAGAAAATTTGCTTTGCAGCAGACTCAGTCTTTTACTCAAGTAAGAGTTACTTAGCACTTAGGATTGATCAGCTACAATGGCTCAACTCCATTCTCCCATATGACAAAGTATAAGCTTAGCCATCTCAGTAAAACTCCATGTAACAATTATTGCCAATTAACTGGACTCTGAGAATTTGCAGTCCATCCTCAATCACACCTTACTTGCACATAAGGTAAAACAAAAACCTGACTCCAGTCATCGAACTATTCTAAAATTTGAACAAAGAAATGTCACTTATATACGGAAATTGATGAGTTGGATACAAATATTAACCAATTGTTAACCTTGTGGATGTTGAAATTTTTTGTTTGCATAATCAGTCACCAATCACAGAACAGATTTAGAAAACACAAGCTAATAGCCAATGATACATTAAAGTTAGTAACATAATTGTCCAATAGCGGGTGTGTGCCTTGCATTCTCGTATGCCAGATGGCCTCGGTCCTCTGCTGTGCAAAGGGAAGGTGAGCTTTCAAGCAGGTGTCCCCAGCCTTTTTTATGCCATGGTCTGTGGACTCCAGGTCGGCAAACCTGCCAAGGACTTTTCTTGCCTGGGTTGACGACACATTATCTATAAATCATCCTTGCCTGCAACCCTTGGCTTGCTGCAATATTCATTGTTTAAGAAGAAAGTTATTTTCTTCTCACATTTTACTAGTTTCCAGGGGAAAAAAGGAAGTTCCAACACATCCTGTTGTACTGGGATATTATGGTTAAACTTCATTTTTAACTGATAACTAATCTGGACTTAACTTGACCAAAATGAAAATCATACTGCTGCCTATTAACTATAACTGATTTCACCCAAGATCAATTGTACTCCCTCTGAAGGGATTTTTAGTTATTTTTAGATGAGAGGACTTGAAATTTGTTCTTCAGGCAAAAGATATTGGGGTCAAAAAATATTTTCAAATTTGCTTTTGATTAATAATTGCATTATAGATTCAAAGTGAAGTGGCCCGGAAAGTTAACTATGCAACACATTTAGCATTTAGTGATAATGACTATTTCCTGGTCACTTTGAGTTATTCTGGGAATCACAACGGAAATCACGAATTATTTTCAAAAAAAATCTCTGGAAAACTGTGGCTATCTCTTCTGACTATCTTCAGCATCTTTGAGCTGTTGGCCTTAAATCTGATGGCACTAGCTGTATTTTGAATGAAACAAGCAGGTGTGCTGTTCTTCTTCAAGGTTATATCTCCCCAGAAGCTATTCCAGTTCCAAAATAGTATCTTTTAGCTCTCGTTTTACTTGTCTCATCTCTGCTGTTGCCAAAATCCCAAACATGCAATCAACATCTCAATATTTAAATGCATTCACCATCTCAAAACAATACCTTATACTCTATCTGGGTAGCCTCCAACCTGATGGCATGAACATTGATTTCTCAAATTTCCATTATTTGCCCACCACCTTCTCCATTCTCCATTCCTATTTCCCTCTCTCATCATATCTCCTTAACTGCCCATCACCTTCGTCTGGTGCTCCTCCCTCTTCCCTTTCTTCCATGGTTGTCTGTCCTTTCCTATCAGATTCCCCCTTCTCCAGCCCTTTAGCTCTTTCATGAATCGACTTCTTTATTTCACCTCTTCCCCACTCTCGGATAAACCTATCACATATTAACTTGTACTTCTTCCTCTCCTTCCCCAGCCTTCTTATTCTGACTTCTTGTCTCATTTTCCCAGCCCATATGAAGGGGCTCAGCCCAAAATGTCAACTTTTACTCTTTTCTACAGATTTGCCTGGCCCGCAGAATTCTTCCAGCATTTTGTGTGTGTTACCTTGACTTCCAGCATCTGCAGATTTTCACTTGTTTAGGATCTTAAAATTTTGCTTGTATCTTGATTTTTTTTAGCTACACCAATGATGCCAAAGTTGTGACATAATGAGAATGTTACTTCTTGTGTTCTCAGTCATGCAAAGCTTCATATCCTATCAATCTCAAGCTGCTGCTATTGTTTGTGTGACAGTATGTCAACTTCAAAATTAACTTCAATTTTAAATTTTCCTACATCTTTTCATTGCGTGATTTTTTACTTTTAGCTATAGATTTGACCTTATTTGCCCTATGTTCTAACATTGGCAGCCAGCCCACCCTTGATTCATTTCTTTGACCCCCATTCCCATAGTTTCTTCTACTACCAATACCTTAATAAAGGCCAAAACATTTAGAGAAACATAAGTTAGTTCTAGTGTCAAAATGAATCTAGGCTGCAATTTTTACTTTGCTTAACCTGGTGTATGCCACTGAGAGTTGAAGGCAAATGAGTAAAGCTTTTCATATTCAGTATAATGTTCAGAAGTCATGATTTCCTAATTGTATGCCAATTTGACTAAAAAATGTTTTGACTCAGTTGTTGCAGATGGAGAGTTAAATAGTGTTTGCAGTACTAAGATTAGCTTTTCTTATGGTTTCTTAGTTGCATTAGAAATACATTTTGAGGAAACAAATATACTGAAACTTTGTCTCTGCCACTGTATACCACTAAGGTTAATTACTGCTAAAGAAATATTGTTATGTTGCTGTATCAATCTAAGCTGACATTTGAAAATGGATACAAAAATGTTTCGAATTATCTCTGAGCAAAATTAATTGCAATGAATTGCCATGGATAAACAGCAATAACCTTTTGGCAGTACTGCTGGCAGTAGATGCTAACAAATATCCAGGTACTATTAACGTCAACTTTCATCCTGAAAGAACTAACAGGAAATTACCATGTTGCATTGATTCAGAAGCACATTGTCCAGTCAAGTCATTATTACACATCACTGTTAATTTGAACAGTGCAGCTGGTAGAGCTCAATTTTGTTTCCAAAACTTTCATTCAAATATCCTAAGTCAAGCCATATTTTCTCCAAGATGATTGTTGTAAATGACTAGCTTTCAATTACATGATTTCCCCCCTATTTAGTATTCAGAAGTTAGCTCGTGGCAAAAAAAAAGAGTGGTATGCCAAATTACTAGTTCAACAAGTTACCACCAACTACCAAATAATTTCTTCTGTGTTGTAAAGTTAAAATATCTATTCATCAAATCCATTTACATTTAAAAACTAATGGATGATTTTCCTGTGAAGTACAGGAGTTTAAAGGGATTAGTTACTTTTTGACGTTTATAGGTAACACTCTTTTTCTCTTCCCTAATCATTCATTTTAGTTTCCATCCTTAATCTGATGACAGCTGTGTCAAAGGTACTGAAACCATGCATTAATGCATCAAACCATTCCCAGACATTTGTAATTTGGATCCTATTAACAGCAGTGAAGAAATTCTCTGAACTTAATTGGCTTGAAATTGGAATCAAATTGTAATTATAGAATGGAAGTGCAATTTGTATCTTTAGATTTTTTTTGTATCAAAACTAATTTAAACTAGTTGATCACATAGAGTTTTGAAATGCAACGAAATGTCAACATTCGCAAGGAATCTGCCAAATGAAGGGTGTTAGTTATTAAACATGGGAACACAATGACAATTTCATTGCTGTTCATCTGTTGATTCAAGGATATCCAAACAAGGTATGGTCTTTAACTCTTTAAAGTCAGTACTCACCACTGCTTATTTGGATCTTGTATTTGCTGCTGCTTCCTAAAGCCTGAATGTTGTGCTTTAGAGCAACATTTACTTAATTGAAAGCTGTTTATGGCACTGTTTATGTGAGGTGATGTTATTACTGAACCAAAGGCCAGGATTAAAGATCCACAGATACTAAGGTAACTAGAAGTTTTAAATTCAGTTAATTAATGTAGTATAAAACAAAAGATTCTGTGAAACTACTGAATTATAAAAATTCTTGTTCACTGAAGTCTTAAAAGAGGTAAAATTGTTATACATTGTCTGGCCTCTGCATCAATCTGGACAGCAATATATTATGGCCTTTGAAAGTAACATGAGTAGGAGGGGAGTTATTTGTGAATTGGGAGGGAGGTTCCAAACACTAGTCTAACATCAGCCTATCCAGGTCAAAGTTCTATACTCTTCCACCATGCCACAGTACATTGTTAAGAGCAGTTATGATTCTGGATCTCCTGAAATATCATGTTATCAGAATCAAGAAACTGATGAGTACCATTTACTTTGTTTGGCTGCTGATAGAGAACTGTACTAGAAACTCTCAGGATAATAAATGCTGCAACTTTAATGGAGAATATTCAATGTATTTTACTCAGTAGCATTGACATCAACCAAGGCAGCTGACTCAAGACAGAGGTGATAGATAATGGCTGCAATTGGTAATGAGTGTATCAACATGAGGGAAACTCTGCTTATTCTTTCTCGGGTACATCCATCCATGACTGTATTGATCAGAACAAGATGTTTTTTTTTAAACTGTGCCCTGTAAAACTCCCATAATCTGCTTAGTGACTATCCTGAAATCCTAATTAAGACACAAGAGATTCTGCAGATGCTCGACACAAAATGCTGGAGGAACTCTACAGGTCAGGCGGCATCTATGTTGAGAAGTGAACTATCAATATTTTGGGCTGAGACTCTTCGTCAATACTCCTGAACTGCTGAGTTCCTTCAGCATTTTGTGAGTGGATGCTGAAATACTAATTGATTTGGCATTTGACTTACAGGTGATGTTTCCTGTGCTCCCCTGAAACTCACCATGGCCCCAGTTCCTACACCTCTCTGAAATTCAGTTCCCACACACCCTTTAAACATATGGGATTTCCTGCCAAATTTTTACAGGCAGTGCCAGTATTAATGTTTAAGGCTTTTTGGGTATTGGAAATTCTGTATATTTTGACAATTCCCAGATATTTTTTGAATGCATGCATTTCTAAATGACAATAAATGAGGACTGAGTGTCCTCATAATCTAATCTAATAAAGAATAAAATTTGTTCTTATGCACTTAATGTGAGGGAAAAATAAGTAGATAAACACAGTGCAAAAGAAAAACAAACTTTGTCTAATTTTTCAACTTGTATACTATATCTAGATGCTTGCACAGACTTTTGTTTAGTATTTTGCTATTTGGCAGCTTTTATCCCCCCCAAACATTTTCCATATTATTTACCCTCAAGATGTCTGAACCAGGGCCATCAAGTTTAAGTGCGATTTGTAAGCCTAAAAGACCACCATTAGCTGCTGTGAGTTAAATTATTAAACTATCTTATCCATATTGGATATTCATTTAAAAGTGTCTGTCTCCATTTAAACCGAAGGCTCGAAGGTGTTCAACATCTACTGTCACTTCTGTCACCAAATATAGCTGCTGGCAATGTAAGGGATTATTTTGTCAGTTTCGAGAGCAGATTTCTAAAGTGCCCCCCCCCCCCACACCAAGCTATGAAGAGCAGATGATACTCATTGTTACTGTTGAGAGAAAACATCCTGTAGGAACACATCTCTGCTTGTGACATGGGATTGAAAATAGGGGTTTTGAAATGCGAATGAATTTCTAGGAACATAAACCCTCTGCAATGTAAGGGTTGCCTGTAAAATAAATAAATAAACAAATAAACTGTGTAACACATAAAGACATTGAGGTAAAAATTGGAATAAGCTCAATAGTCCATAAAATCTGCCACTCTGACACTAACAAGCCGTGAGTGTATCAGATAATTAGAGTTGTGCTGTACCAAATTCATGGCTCATACTTTGCAATCTCAAGTCATTCATACCCTTGCACAAAACATATCTATATGTATTGGACACAGGACTACAGCACAAATATCAACTGTCATACAACACACGTTTGACATCTCTGCTGTGACATTAGAGTGCAAATATGAGATTTGGAAAGCAGTCTTAATGGAAAGGAACCTAAAGTGCTTCTCAAAAATACAAATTTAATCTGAACTGCAGTTGGGGGGGGGGGGTGCTGTGAGAGGAGGTCTGACCTAGAAAATGATATATTCAGCCCTGATGCACGGATGTCAGCATTTTGCTGCTGAGGCTATATAACTTTTGTGGGGTCATGCCCTAGAATACCATATCAGAGGTCTTGCTACTTAAATGTCTTATTGATTATTGAAAATGTACGTTAATAGTGAGGGAAGAATTCCAGGATTTTATTTCTTTGAAACTGAGAAGTCAGATAGTTCTTTTCAGTCTTGAAAGTTTCTGTATTGCAATAAAATTGCCTTTCCTTTAACCAAGGAGCAAATGGTATGACAGCACTGTAAATAAAACTAATGATTTTCAAAAGGATAAAATCAAAGTTCAAGGCTCAAAGTTCAAAGTAAATTTATTATAAAGTGCATGTATGCCATCATATACAACCCTGAGATCCATTTGCTTGTGGGCATACTCAACAAATCCAGAATAGAATAATAACTATAATAGAATCAGTGTCAGATTGCACTAACTGGGCATTCAACCAGTGTGCAAAAGGCAACAAACCAGAATCAGATTTATTATCACCGGCATGTGTCGTGAAATTTGTTAACTTAACAGTAGCAGTACAATGCAATACATAATATATATTAAAAAAATTAAGTTAATTACAGTATAGGTATATTGGAGATTAAAAATTGTGCAAAACCAAATAATATATATTAAAAAAGTGAGGTAGTGTTCATGCCTTCAATGTCCATTTAGGAATCGGATGGCAGAGGGGAAGAAGCTGTTCCTGAATCACTGAGTCTGTGCCTTCGGGTTTCTGTACCTCCTCCCTAAAGGTAACAATGAAAAAAAGCCATGCCGTGGGTTCTGGGGGTCCTTAATAATGGAAGCTGCCTTTATGAAACACCACTCCTTGAAGATGTCCTGGGTACCTTGTAGGTTAGTACCCAAGATGGAGCCGACTAAATTTACCACCCTCTGCAGCTTCTTTCGGTCCTGTGCAGTAGCTCTCCCACACCAGACAGTGATGTAGCTTGTCAGAATGCTCTCCATAGTACATCTATAGAAGTTTTTGAGTGTTTTTGTTGACATACCAAATCTCTTCAAACTCTTAATGAAGTATAGTCACTGTCTTGCCTTCTTTATAGCTACATCGATATGTTGGTACCAGGTTAAGTCCTCAGAGATCTTGACACCCAGGAACTGTACAAATATAAAAAACACTAATAATAACTAAATAAGCAATAAGTATTGAGAACAACTGGATGTAGATTCCTTGAAAGTGAGTCCATAGATTGTGGTAACAGTTTAATGGTGGGGCATGTGAAGTTAAGTGCAGTTATCCCCTTTGGTTCAAGAGCCTGAAGATTGAGCCTGAACCTGGTGGTGTGGGCCCTGAGGCTCCTGTATCACCTTCTTGATGGCAGCAGCAAGAAGAAAGCATAGCCTGGATGGTGGGCATCCTTGATAACGGATGCTGCTTTCTTGTGACAGTGCCCTGTGTAGATCTGCTCAAGGTGAGGAGTGCTTTATCAATGATGGACTGGGCTGGATCCACTACTTTTTGTAGGATTTTCTGTTCAAAGGCATATAAAGCTTGTTAAAAATATAAGGCATGTTAATTGCTGTGGATAAGTCAGCACTACCTATGCTCATTTTAAGGTTGGCTGAATCATTAATCATTTGCAGTTACTCAGTGACATTTTCTTCACTGGAAACCTATGTAAGATCAACAGCAACAACTATAAATGTAATGAAATCTAACAGTTATGCTCTCTATCTTCTGTTTGGCAAGGCAGCTCCCACCCACATCCATTTTGCTCTAAACTAGCGATTCATGTATTCTTTCCCAGAGTGCATTTTAAATACAGAAACTGATGCAACAGATAGTATCAGTGACTTCTCCGTAATGGCTATCAATGGTAAGCCTCTGTACTCTTAATTTTATTCCTGTCTGCCAGATATTTAAGTTAAACAAAAGTATTCACTCAAATATGAAAGACCAAGGATTCAAACATTGCCATACCAAGTTATGACAAATGATACTGCAATGCAAAGCAGAATTTATTTGCAAAATGGCATTCTAAAGCTTATTGGAAATGACATTTTCTTTCTAGTCATCCTTAACCTTTTAGTTTGAAAAGACTTTTTTTAATTTAATGAGTCAGAATTTCAGGAATATCTGTAAACTGATAAAATGTTCTTTGGAGAAAAGAAAGGAAATCGTAAGTCAGTTAGCATAATTTCAGTGGCTGGCAAGAGTCCATTATTAAGATGATCTGGAGATCCATTTTGGGGCCAGCATGCAAGTGCCATTACAAAGTAGGCACACCATTACCTCTATTTGCTTCAAAGTTTATGCAGGTTCAGTGTGTCATATAAAAGTTTCATACATGAAAGTTTGACAAACATCAAACATCACAGTGGAGGATCTCCTGAATGGTATGAAAACACCAAATGCTCAAGAACAGAAAAATCTACAAAAAGTGATGAGTGTCGCCCAGTCCATCACAGACAAAGCCCTTCCCACCATTGAACACATTGACAAAGAGTGCTGCCTCAAGACAGCAGCATCCATATTCAAGGACACTCACCATCCAAGCTATGCTCTTTCTCACTGTTACCATCAGAAAGGAAGTACAGGAGCCTTGGGTCTCACACCTCCAGGTTTAGGAACCGTTATTACCCTTCAACCTTCAGAACCTAAACCAGCATGGATAGCTTTACTCACCTCAACTCTTAGCTGGTTCCACAGCTCATCGACTCACTTTCAAGCTCCACAACATATGTTCTTGGTATTATTTATTTGTTTACTTTTTTTTTGTATTTGCACAGATTGTCTTCTTTTACTCATTGATTGTTTTTCAGTCTTTGTGTATAGTTTCTCATTGATCCTATTGTATTTTTTGTTCTACTGTGAATACGCACAAGAAGATGAGTCTCAGGGTAATATAAGGTGACATGTATGTATTCTGATAATACATTCACTTTGAACTTTGAGATTCAGGGTACAGTACTTGGAGGCACATGACAAAATAGGCTGAAGTCAGCAAGGTTTCCTTAAGAAAGAACCTTGACTGCTGGAATTTCTTGAGGAAGAAGGTGGGATCTTGTTGGTAACAGAAAGCACATTAGCTCGTCCTGCCTCTCCAGATTTCAGTTTACTTCAGCTGCTGTGTTTTTTTTTCAAATCAGGGAAACCTGTTTGCTACTGTTAAACGCAAAGAGCAGGTTAAATCAGCTGCTACCACTCGTGGCACATGGATGATAGAAAAATAGACAGCTATGTGGGAGGGAAGGGTAGACTGATCTTAGAGTAGGTTAATGGTTTGGCACAACATTGTGGACTGCAGGGCAAGTACTTTGCTGTTATTTTCTACATTCTATGAAGGTAACAGGCAGGACAGGTAAAGGAGATTTAGTGGATGTTGTTCACTTGGATTTTCAGCATGTCTTTGACAAGGTACCACACACGATGCTGCTAAACAACTTTAAGGCTTAAGGTATAACAGGGAAAATGCTAGAATGGACAGAAGATTGGCTGGTTGGCAGAGGCAAGGTGTAGGAAGAAAAGGGATCTTTTCTGGTTGGCTACCAGTGATTAGTAGTGTTCTACAGGGGTCACTGTTGGGTTCACTATTTTTCATATTATATATTAATGATCTGGATGATAGACTTGATGGCTTTCTGGCCAGATCTGTGAATGATACAAAGATAGATGGAGGGCAGGTATTGTTGAGTAAGTAAGGACTCAGACAGATTAAGAGAATGGGCAAATAAGTACAGATGGAGTACAGCATCAGGAAATGTTCGTCACACACATTGATTAAAAAAAAATAAAGGTGTAGATTCTAAACAAGAAGCAAATTCAGAAATCAGAGATGCAAAGGGAATTGGGAGACCTAGTGCATGATTCCCTAAAGATTAACATGCAGGTTGAGCCAGTAGCAAGTAGTAATCCAATATTGATATTCATTTCAAGAGGACCAGAATATAAAAGCGAGGATGCATTGTAATGCTGAGTTCTATGAGGCATTGGGAAGACCACATCTGGTGTATTGTGAGTAGTTTTTGGCCCCATACCCAAGGAAGGATGTGCTAAAACTGAAGAGGATTCAGAAGAGTTTTACAAGAATGATCTCAGGAATGAAAGGATTTGATGGCTCTGGGCCTGTACTCACTGGAGTTTAGAAGAATGAGTGGGGTTTTCCATTGAAACCTACCCAATATTGAAAGGCCTGGAGAGAATGGATATGGAAAGAATACTTTCAATAGTGTGAGAGATAAAGACCTGAGAACACAGCCTCAGAGCAGAAGGACACCCCTTTAGAACAGGGATGAGCAGGAATTTCCTTAGCCAGTAAATAGTGACTCTGTGGAATTCATTGCCACAGATGGCTATGGAGATAAAGTCATTGGGTATTTTTAAAGCAGAGGTTGATAGATTAGTAAGGGCATCAAAGGTATGGGAAGAAATCAGGAGAATGGGGCCGAGAAGGAAAATAATCAGCCATAATCATATATCAGAACACACTCAAAGGATCGAAAAGCCTAATTCTGCTCCTATGTCTTATGGTCTTAAAGAATGTTTATACTGTCCAACTAACTTAGAACCTGCTCATTGACAATTAAAACAAAGTTACACAGTTTTGTATCCAGAACTAATGTTTTTACATTATTCTTTCTGATCTATGATCTCAGAAATTGATGCTAATGACCAATATTGAGAAAGTGCTTCATTGTCAAAGATGCCACTTTTTGATAAGTGTTTACAAGTGGATTTAATAGAAAAATCCGTAACTCTATTCCAAACACAGGCAGGATATTTTTTCTGGTCATAATCTGAACCAGAAGTGGTGAAGATTAGCTTGAAACTAGAAATGAATATAAAACAGTAAATATTTGAGTTACTGTCAGCTTGAAGCAGTCTGCCCATTTTCCTCTGAACGTTCTCACTTAACAAGGCATTTTAGCCCTGAGAACTGCTGCTCATTAGATGTTATTTGTTTCTTGCACCATTCCCTGTAAATTCTAGAGACTGTTGTGCATGAATATCCCAGATGATCAGCAGTTTCTGAGATACTCAAACTACTCCATCTGGCACCAACGATCATTCCATGATCAAACTCACTTAAGTCACATTTCTTCCCCATTCTGATATTTGGCCTGAACAAAAGTGATCCTCTTGACCAAGTTTGCGTGTTTTTCTGCATTGAGTTGCTGCCACATGATTGGCTGATTAGATATTTGCATTAATAAGCAGGTGTACCTAATATAGTGGTTACTGAGTGTACAATTAGCCTATGGCATGGTTATTTAACAGAAATTAGAGATTCAAGAGCTCAATTCTGGATGACCATGCATGCTCATTAAACTATATTCATGGTGGAAATTTGACATCCGGTACAGATAACAGTTACATTTTTTTTTCAGGAGTGCATCTCATTTGCAAGTAGAGTATTCAATTGGCTTACTGAGGCAACGGTCCAATTTTATAGGCAGCTACATGCCTGATCATACTTATAGTGTTATTGGTGATAATGACTCAAATCTGCTGTCTGAAGAAACATTGTACATATTGTACATGAGTGAGAAAGGTTAGCCATCTGGAGAGGAGAATAAGAATGAACGCAAAGCTGAAGTGTTGCCAATTGCTCTGTAGCATTAGCCAGGAAAAGGGGCAGCACGGCAGTGTAGCAGTTAGCGTAATGCTATTGCAGTTCCAGTGACCCAGGTTCAAATTGTGTGACACTTGCTGCAGAAAAACTGAAAAGCTTCCAGAAAAAAATATAAAATCAGCTAGACCACAATTAGCAGGAAATTTACTGAACGATTCCACTTGTATGGATAATTACATAAAATTATAAGAAAGCCTAGGAAAGGTAAACTAGAATGAGAATACTAGAAACATAACAATTCTACATCCAACAATAGCAACACACCTTAGCAATAACATTCACAAGTGCAGGGTGAGGAAAAAGCTTCATTTCCATGTGTGCTCATCTTTATTCTTAGTCTGATTTCATCATCATAGAGTAATCAACACTCCACACATCAGCAACTCATATTTATAAACCTCCTTTAATGTAGGAGATTATCCAAAAGGGCATCATAAGAGCATCATCAAGCAAAATTAACACGTGACAGAATAAAAGCAGTTGACACCAAAGCTTGATAAAATGAATATATTTTAAGTATTGTCTTAAATGAGGAAACCTAGAGTGGTGAAATATATTCCCTCAGGGAAGAGGCTACAGAGCAACCATGCCAGAACCACCAGACTCAAAAACAGTAATCTGATCAACACCTCTGCCCACGATCTCCACCACTACTTTATTATTTCCCACCAGACACCTTTCGTACAGCCTAACGTCATTTTACCAACATAAATCAATCTATGTATATAAATTATGTATTTATATTTATTGTGTGCTTTTATGATTATTGTGTTCTTTATCTTTTGTGTTTTTATTTTTGTGCTGCATTGGATCTGGAGTAACAATTATTTCACTCCCTTTACACTTGTGAACAGGAAATAAACATAAAACAACCTTGAATCTTGAAGTACAGAGACTGGACCCAGGGGTTCACCCAGTGCCTCACCTGATCTCCAGGGTCCTCGAAGTTTCAGACCCAATACCAGGGCTCAATTGTGCATTGCACCAGTGTCCAAAGACATATGAGCCACATGGCGTGTGGTCCGATTTTCTAAGCTCGGCTCCAAATCCAGGTTCATTTCCAGCTCTAGGTACATGTATTCTATTCTCCCAGACATTTTCTGGTTACACTTCCTTCTTTCCCTCAGAAAATAAGTGTTTCTCACTCTATTTAATAAAGAAATGTGACTGATATCCTCAGTGTCATCCCAAAATACCACCATGCTTTGCACCATCAATAGGTGACATCAATTTTGTCCAATACATAAATACACACATCTAATAAGATTAAAATCTTGGAGGTGGACACTGGTAGGAATGGTTTTGCAAAAAATTCTTGCTGTTGTGAGATCTTACAGGTCTGCACTGCATATTCAATGAAACTTTGATATTGTAGTTAATACAAGAGAGATCTATGCCCGCTATAGCCTACAAAATATTATCTAGTAACAACCTTTCTCTACACAATCTGGATCACAGAGTCAGAATGTCAGAAATCCATACAAACCCTGCTGTGTTATTCTTGCATTATGGTGACAAACACTACACCCCAGTGTTATACTATTTCCCCAGGGCACCAATAAATCTTAATCCACAAGTTTGTGTTTGATGGATTTTCTTGTGATATAGTGTGCAAAAGGATATGGAACAGCTATGGAGGAATTCACATAATGTACTCATCAGTCATAATCTATCTGATTTTTAGACAGTATTGAATGGCAAGATGGCCTTTCACTTTTATATATTTAACATCAATGAACTCTCCCTTGAACTACAAAACAAGGACACCCTCAACTAATTCAACTAAGTGATCTAATGTGACCTAGCCCTCACAAATCAATGAAGTTCTCTATGATTAAATTATAATTGACTGTATCATAGAGTCATACAACACAGAAAGAGGCCTCCAGTCCAACGCCTGACCAATTGTGTCTTTGGCTAGTTAGTTTTTAGTGAAAATTTCTAGTATCTTTTCTAGAGTGGATGCCAGTGAACCTGTCTGTGGATGGTAGAAATGAGTTTTCTGTTTCCTTTACTAAGCCAGGCAAAATGAGTAGTGTTAAGCATCCCAAGGATATTTGAATACTTGGAATGGAAACTTTGAGATTAGGTGGTATTGGCAGAAATCTGGGACCAAGCAGTTTGCCAACAAATGTGGGGGAATGGTGTGTGGGATGCAGAATCCTATATATTGTTTCATTTAATTATATAGTAGGTTAATTGGCATGTTGGGATTTTGGCACCATATGTAGAGTTTAACAACAAACATGCTCCACTGTTATTTTCAGATTAATAGAACAGTTTGACATGCCAGAGGTTTTTTTTGCATTTTGAACACATTCCAGAAATTTAATACAAATCTCTTTTAAGTAATATTTGTTCACAGTTTAACTCTATTCATGGTTTTTAAGGCTATTGTTCTTATTTTGATTTTTTAAAAAATCTTTTCTCATTTAGGGTAAATTTGTAAAGCATTTTATTATTTTCAGTTATTTTTAAAAAATATAGAACTGAAAGTAACACCCAGATATATAACAAAACTAATGTGTTGTTAAGTTATCTTAAAAAAAAATCATTGAGCTGGGTTGTAACTGTTAGGAGGGCAGATCAGCAGAATTGTGGTCCTGGTGCATGGATCTGCCATCAGGTCTTGCCAGCAGCAACCTTAGTCCATTCCCTGGCTAGGATTCACAATAATCCATAAAGAGAGCTTTATGCATAAAATAATCTGTTAGCTGCACCTTGCTATCCCCAAATTGAAGAGGTGTTTCTAATCCAGAGGTCAACCCAACAAGCAGGATATACAAACTAAGGAGAGTGAAGATTTATTGCCAAACAAATGGGGAACTCAAGGTGACACTGTTTTATGGAGCCCAGCGAACATCTGCTGCTCCTGGCTCAGCAAGGACAATTTTCCCCAATCTTGTCAAGGATTTTATTGCTTCTTGCTTGGTATAATTGGCTGGAAGATGTATAATATCAGACTCTGAAATGTATACATGCTAAGAGTCTCATTCAGTTCAGGTAATGAAATGATCTAAACAAGCCTTTTTGCAGTTATAGCAGGAATGTAGCCTTGAGTTCAATTTGGTTATTTGAAATGTTCTGTTTTCATCATCCATTAATCAAAAATGTGCAAATATAAGAATGTTTTAAAAAGTAAACACTGTGTACACTGGAAATGTGAAATTAAAGTGGGAGATTGGGTAATTGTCAGTAGGTCAGATAGTCTTTGTGGAGTGTAATACAATTAATGGGAAGATCTGGGCAATGGCTGAACAATACATTAGAAGTGCCTTATCCAGCCTGCAATGTGCCGGTAATTGAAATAATACTGGCTATTCAAGGGGGTTTTAATAAATAAAAGGATAGAACTACTTATTCTCTGCTTAAATACTTTTATTGCTGCTTAGAGATTACAGTAATCTTAATGTTATAATAATCCAGCTATCTCAATCTGGCCCAATGTTTGAAAATAATCTAATTTCAGATGGATGATTAGTTATTTACTTAAGCCGCACTGCATTCCTCTTGAACATCCTTTTCTACCATTTCTATTTTGATTTGATGCACAATGTATTAGAACTTAAGTCATGCACTGATGTAATTTCACAGGTTCTAGCAGAACATCTGCTATGAGAAACGCAAAAGGTCCATTTATTGAAAAAAAGGACATGGAATGAAAGAAGAAATGAGTAACTATTTTAGAAGAACCAGCTGTTGGCATAAAATCACAAGTATGGTAACAAATTATTTTTGCATATTCATACAGTGAAATGTGAAATACATTTTACATGAAGTTTTATCAAAAGAGCAAACTATGGATCAGAATAACTTTCTTGAAACAACATTTTCAGGGAAGTTGTTTCACAGTTGTTCATTTGATATAATTGTCTTCACTAATAGAGATAGAGTCAGAAATGAGGCAAACAGGAACACCCAGAGGGAGACCCCAATTTTTTTTGGTCCACATTGTCCCAATATAAGAGAAAGAACTGGAACAGTTGACACAATGCTGTTGCAGAATAGTTTCTGTCAGTATTCTGCCAAAGTTATAGTAGGATGCTGACAGATCTTTGAGGAATTTTGACTCCTTTATCTTAGTTTTATATCTTACCATATATTAAACATTATTTAGAGATCCTCTGCTTGGTGATGGAATCACCTTAATAACCTGTGCCATTCATGCATCATTAAAAGGTTGAAATGAAGTCCTCCCACAGATTTTCAAAGGTCAAGCAGAAAATTGTGCTGTAGGTTACGGGATTCATTCTTAATGCTGCTGGGGATTTGGCAGATAATAACTTAGTTAATGGAAGAATATAAATCTCCTCAGCACTTACAACTGTGCTGCAGCTTTTGATTTGAACGTGTATGGTATTTCAAAATTTTTTTAAATCTAAAAATTGTTGTGTGCTGTGCACTTACAGTGGAGGTGACAAAAAAAGTACCCCTGCTTTGGTTGACATTTGTAATATTTTTTGAAAAGGCTCAGTATATATAGCATATTCAGTTAAAACTTGTTACCAGGGGTTTGCAATATTGATCTGAAAGTGAGCCTTAACATGAGAATGTCAGTGATTTAATTTGGCAGAATGAAAGGTATGGGTGAATATTCAATTTAACTTCATTAATTTAGATTCATTCTTTGCCCATCAGAAACTGAGCACGAGATGCTAACTGGTTACCTAGTATTGTACAGCTGACAAAATAATGGATGGACTGGTATAAAGCCAATTTGAATATATGTGCCATTTGTGACTTTTATAAAGGGATTTGAGAAATTATTTAACCAGCAAAGCTGAAGCAAAGTATTGGGATCTGTCAAAATGCATCCATGGATCCTGTAGTTAAGAGATGCTCAGTAGATTATATCTTACTGTTCAACCAAAAGTGAATCTGGACTTGAGAATTGGATGCAATCTGTTCTGCAGTTTGGAAAATAACATTTTGGCCACTGGAAGAAGGCAGTTAAGAGTTTCTGTGATTGACTTTCCCATTGGCAGATAACAGGAAGATCCTTCTACAGTGTTTGGAGTTGCCGCTTTTTATGAAGATAATCACAAGTATTGTCCAAAGCTATTTGCCATGTCTTCCACTTACCAATAAGACTTATTTTATGGTTGAAGATCCTTTCTGCCAAGTTCTAGAACTTAGTCAAGGATACCACCTGCTTCTCATGCCTCATCTTTCAGTTCACATTTTGTTAACTTCTTAGTTTGTCAGGATGAAGATGTAACTGGACCAGATAGTTTGATGTGGAATATTATCAAGGGTGCTTATTGTCAATGACAGAGTGGCGTTAGAGTCATAGCATCAGTTATAGAGTCATGGAGTAATATGGCACAGATGCAGGCCATTCAGCCCAACTAGTCCATGCCAGTCATGGCCCCACGCAGCTAGTCCCAATTTCAGCTTATAACCCTTTAAGCACCGTTCCTCTTCGAAGTGTACTGACTGGCTTTCTGATCTTCATATGTTCACCTCCATTATTGACTTCCTGCAAAGTGGGTATTGAGTGCTTGTATTGTAGATAGTTTGACAATACTGAAAAATCTATTTGTGTCATAGTTGCCAACAAGATGTTGGACTTCCTGCTCTCTTTCCACCTACCATATGTGCTTTAGTCATGGAATTTCTGTTGAACCTTGGCCGTCAGGACCCAGAGCTATTTATTTTTATGTGGGACATGATGGAACATCCAAACCAGGAATGCCTTGTGTTTGCAGTTAACTAGCTCCAGGTTCCTTGGGTCATGCTCATTAAATCATCCCTGCTGGTTTCTGGTGGAGAAGCCAAGAGTCTCCTCACAGGTTCTAATTCTCGTTCCAATGCTACAGATGCTTACCAATCTCACCTTGTCAGAGGATAGCATTTTTCCAGTCCCTGCAGTCTGACAATGAACATAAATGTCACTATGTTTCAACGCCAAGATAAATATGGGGAGGAGTATTGCAGCTTTTTATAAATTGTGAGGTATACTTTTCAAATTAGGCTTCTGCAGAAATTCATCTGTCTTATTTTTGCTACTTAAGCATAACCTTAATGGATTCACAGAAGATGCAATATTGGTGTAGAGTGGTATCAAACTATGTTGTGTCATCTGCCATTGATTGTTGCCCGTTATTGCTGCAGTGATGAACCTTAACTCCAGCAGACATACCACTGGAGTGAGGTTTATTCACAGTACAAAGGGGAAAGTGTTCAACATATGTCACTTCAACATCGGAATCAAGGTCACCCAACTTCAGTTATTAAGCTGTAAGATAAAAATAATACTTGCTTATGCACATGCTTTGGAGTTAAACTCTATCACTGTTAAATCTTTCACCAAAGCATGTGAGAGAACAAGCTAGCCTCTACAAAAGTCTTCCCGTAACCCTAGAGAGCCAGGTGAAGGGCCTCAAACTGAAATGTGAGCGTCCATTTTCTACCATAGATGATGCCTGACCTCCTGAGTTTTTCCACTAGTTTAGTTTAGAACTGTACATGGCTGCTGAAAGGTAGTCAAAAGCATTATCTAAGAAAGGATTTTTTTCTTTAATAGTCCCTTCTCATGATATGATTTTTATTCACAAGACCATTAGCTATTGCATTACCAGTTGACCCGAAGCTGCTTGGATGTTGAGGGTGGACAGAGTTAGGAGTGCAAATGTCCTTCTTTAAAATAAATTGATCGTGTATGTAGCATTCAGCTTGCTTCTTCATAACTGTTCCAGATGGCAGAATTTTAAATTGAGGTTTACTTAATTAACTAATTTAAACTTCACAGATACCCTCATGGGAGTTAAACTCACATTACCAAGTCTAGGCCTTTGGAAGAGCAGCACTATAACAAAACTACTTTGCTGATATATTTATAACATGGAGGATGAAGCAAAAACTGCAAGTGCCCACCGTTGCCTCCCATAACAGTTAGGAAAGAGTATGTCAACTGACTTTAGTGGACTAGGTGGGAGGTAAGTACAACTGGCGTCCAAAAGTTCTGGGCAAATTTAGTATAAGTGACTAAAACAAGTTGCTCCTTTAAATCATTGTTGGAGCAAGGTCATGTTAAGATATCAGTGGTGACATCATTGCTGCAAAGAGAGGGCTAGGGTTTCACAAAATCTGCTCCAGCTTCCCCATCTCAGATGCTGTTTGATCTGTCTCAGCTTAAGGTGTTGATCTTCATAGTTGTAAGTATCTATAAATTATCAAGGCTTAGCCATCTTTTGTCTGCCTGCTCCTCAATGGTAAGTTCTCTTCAAGTACAGTGCAAATAGTTACATATACAGTACCTGCATTGCAAGAACTTCCACTTCCTGTAAAAGGTTGTTCTGCTGTGCATGATGAATGGAGAAAGCACCAAGTTCATCATGACACAAAACAAAATGAAGAGGAGCCGATTCTGAGCGTATGAATGAACTCACAAAAGATATGCTATGAGGACTTCCTCATTCACTGTAGGCAAATATGGAATGCAGAGAAAGAAATGTAATTTAAAAGGGAAAGAAACCATGATAATGAGTTGAGCAGAAAAAATGGAATAAATATTATGTGAGTTGAGATTTTAATGAAATGTACATTGTGCATTTTCAAAGATGCAACAGTTGGCATGCTTACCTTTGGAGACCAAGGCATTGAGTATAAGACACAAGAGGTTCTGCAGATGCTGGAAATATAGAGTAACCCACACACAAAATTCTACAGGAACTCAACAGGTCAGTCAGCATCTACGGAAAGGAATAAAGACCCAAAGTTTTGGGCTGAGACTTTTCACTAGTTACTGATGAAGGGTCTCTACCCAAAACATTGGCTCTTTATTCCTTTCCATAGATGCTGACTGACCTGCAGAGTTCCTGAAGCATTTTGTGTACTTTATATTTGCAGCATCTGCAGAACCTCTTGTGTCCAATTCTCAAAAAAATAAGTAAATGAACAAATAATGTTCACAGAGCTCAGTCCTCAGTCCATTGCTTTTCATGGTAAAAATTTATCTCATTCACTAATGTCCTTAAGATGAAAAAAAATTCCATTATTATAGTAACACACATAAAAGTTGCTGGTGAACGCAGCAGGCCAGGCAGCATCTCTAGGAAGAGGTGCAGTCGACGTTTCATCAGGACGAAGGGTCTCAGCCTGAAACATCGACTACACCTCTTCCTAGAGATGCTGCCTGGCCTGCTGCATTCACCATCAACTTTTATGTGTGTTGCTTGAATTTCCAGCATCTGCAGAATTCCTGTCGTTTCCATTATTATAGTGTCTGGCTTATGAATAATTCCAGGCCTGCATGGTGTGGTTAATGTTTAAATACTGTCTGAAGTGGCCAAGCAAACTATTCAGTTACTACTAGATTCAAACAGGGAGGAAGTGAAACTAGAAACTAGCACATCCTCTTTCATAACATCGACATGTTCAAGCACATCAGCTTGTTTTACAAATGTCAAGGCCCGTCTCACTGGTGAATACTGAAGCAAAGTATTATTAAGGGCCTCCCCTACCTCTTCCAGCCTTCGGTACATGTTTCCTCTGCTATCCTGGATTGGTCCGACCCTCACTCTGGCTATCCTCCTGTATGTCACGTACAGTGCCTTTAAAAAATATTCCCCCCCCCCCAGAAGTTTTCATGTTTTATTGTTTTACAATATTGAATCACAGTGGTTTTAATTTAGCTTTAGAAAAGGTCTCTTTTGTGTCAAAGTGAAAACGGATCTCTACAAAGTGATCTAACTTAATTACAAATATAAAATGCAAAATAATTGTCACACCAAATCATCACTGTTTCAGCCAATTGGTTTTAGAAGCCACATAATTAGCAAAATGGAGATCTGTTTTTGGAGACCTGTGTGTAGTCAAGGTTTTTCAGTTGATTGTATAAAAAGAGAACTGCACATTGGGAGAAGATTTGTTTCCCAGCAAGACAATGACCCCAATCATAAAGCTACACACGAATAGCTTAAAAGCAACAAAGTTAATGTCCTGGAGTGGCCAAGCCAGAATCCAGACGACAATCCAGTTGAGAATTTGTGGCTGGACTTGAAAAAGGCTGTTCCCTCTGGATCCTCATGCAATCTGACAGAGCTTGAGCAGTTTTGTAAAGAAGAATGGGGGAAAACTGCAGTGCCCAGATGTGCAAGGCTAATAGAGACCTATCCACACAGACTCAAGGCTGTAATTGCTGCCAAAGGTGCATCTACTAAATATTGATTTGAAGGGGGTGAGTAATTATGCAATCAATTATTTTGTGTTTAGTAAGTGTAATAAATTTAGACCAATTTGTAGAAATTTGTTTTCACTTTACTCAGGAAACTGGCATAGCGTATATGGAAAGAAGGGAAACAAGCAGTAGTGTCATGGAACATACAGAAGTTAAAAGAGGAGGAGGTGCCTGCTGCCTTACAGCAAATAAAGGTAGATAAAACCCCCCAGGCCTGACATGATATTTCCTCGGACCTTGGGAGAGACTAGTGTAGAAATTGCAGGGGCCCTGGCAGAAATATTTAAAATGTCCTTAGCCACGGGTGCAGTGCCGGAGGATTGGAGGGTAGCTCATGTTGTTCCGTTGTTTAAAAAAGGCTCCAAAAGTAAACCAGGTAATTACAGGCCGGTGAGCCTGGCATCAGTAGTAGGGAAATTACTGGAAGGTGTTCTGAGAGTCTTTGGACAGCCAAGGGCTGATTAAGGATGGTCAGCATGGTTTTGTGTGTGGTAGATCGTGTTTAACGAATCTTGTAGAGTTTTTCGAGGAGGTTACCAAGAAAATAGATGAAGGAAAGGCTGTGGATATTGTCTACATGGACTTTAGTAAGGCCTCTGACAAGGTCCCACATGGGAGGTTAGTTCAGAAGGTTCAGACACGAGGTATCCATGGAGAGGTTGTAAACTGGATTCGAAATCGGCTGTGTGGGAGAAGACAGAGAGTGGTAGTGGATGATGACTTCTCAGACTGGAGGCCTGTGACTAGTGGTGTGCCTCAGGGATCTGTGCTGGGACCATTGTTGTTTGTTGTCTATATCAGTGATCTAGATGATAATGTGGTAAATTGGATCAGCAAGTTTGCTGATGACACTAAGATTGGAGGCGTTGTGGACAGCAAGGAAGGCTTTCAAAGCTTGCAGAGGGATTCGGACCAACTGGGAAAAATGGGCCAGAAAATGGCAGATGGAATTTAGTGTAGACAAGTATGAGGTGTTGCATTTTGGAAGGACAAATCAAAGTAGGACATACACAGTAAATGGTAGGGCACTGAGGAGTGCAGAGGAACAAAGGGGTCTGGGAGTTCAGATATATAATTCCCTGGAAGTGGTGTCACAGGTAGACAGGATTTTAAAGAAGGCTTTTGGCATGCTCGCATTCATAAATCAAAGTATTGAGTATAGGAGTTGGGATGAAATGGTGAGGTTGTATAAGACATTGGTGAGGCCAAATTTGGAGTATTGTGTGCAGTTCTGGTCGCCTAACTATAGGAAGGATATCAGTAAGATTGAAAGTGTGCAGGGAAGATTTACTAGAATGTTGCCTGCAGTGTAGAAGAATGAGGGTGGATTTGATGGAGGTTTACAAAATTATGAGGGGTGTAGACAGAGTAAATGAGAGTAGGCTCTTTCCACTTAGATTAGGAAAGATAAATACGAGAGGACATGGCTTTAGGGTGAAAGGGGAAAGGTTTAGGGGGAACATTAGGGGGAACTTCTTCACTCAGAGAGTGGTGGGAGTGTGGAACGAGCTGCCATCTGACATGGTAAATGCGGGCTCACTCTTAGGTTTTAAGAATAAATTGGATAGGTACATGGATGGGAGAGGTCTGGAGGGATATGGTCTGGGTGCAGGTCAATGGGACTAGCTGAATAAAGTTTCGGCACAGACTAGAAGGGCTGAATGGTCTGTTTTCTGTGCTGTAGTGTTCTATGGTTCTTTAACACAAAAGAGTCTTTTCTGTTGATCAGTGTCTAAAAAAGCCAAATTAAATCCTTTGTGATCTAATGTTGCAAAACAATAAAACATTTAAAAACTTCAAAGGGGGATGGGTGAAATCTTCTTGTAGACATTGTAGGTGTAGAACACCTTGGGGTTTTCCTTAATCCTATTCACCAAGGCCTTCTTATGCTCCATCTGTCCCTCCTACATCTGTTCTTAAGCTCCTTCTTGGCTGCTTTGTAACTCTCCAGAGTTCTGTCTGATCTCTGCTTCCTTAAACTTAGTGAGCTTCTTTCTTCCTCCTGACTAGATGTTACACATCTCTTGTCAACCATTGTTCCTTCACTGTATCATCCTTTTCCTGCCTCAAGGAGACAAACCTATCCAGAAACCCCAGCAAGTAGTCCCTAAAGAACCTCTACATTTCTGTTGTGCATGTCCCTGTGTACATCTTCTCCCAGTTTATGGTCCCCAGTTCCTGCCTGATAGCATCATAATTCCCCCTCCCCCAATTAAATACATACCCATACTATCTGCTCCTATCCAGCACTTTGTGTGTGTTGGTCAGGGCTTCTTCCTCTTCTTGTAAAGATTAATGGCGGTTGGCAGACCAACATAATGCGCAACCTCCGAGTTGGAGTGTGGAGCAAAGATACAGGAAGTATACCTATTAAATTCCCCCTCAAACAAAAAATTAAATAAAATCAAAAAGGCTGATGCTTTTCAGAAACTCAAATACACATTATAATGTGATAACCTAACGAACTTTCCATGTTAAACTCTGCCAGCCCCAAAGATCTCAGTTTAGCAATTAGATGCTCCCTTTGCACCTCATGGGATCTGCATTCAAAAATAGATGCTGCACTATTTCTTGTGAAGTACACTCACTAAGGATGCCAGTATCATGCATATTAATTCTGAACAGGGAATTATTTAACCAAGAATGTTCAATACATAAACATGTACGTCTAACTTCTTCTCTCCTTTTGTATCCATCTCCCAACTGAGTTCCCACCATCTTCTGAAATTTTATAATTGGCATCCTTTCTTTTCCTTAGCCCAGCTATGTTGCCACCAGTGTCTGAATGGACATTTTAATTATGACTTTCATCTCCCCCTTATGTAAAGGCACCACTACATGTATATCCTTAATTTTAGGTGATTGTTTAGGTGATCTGCCACTTTGTTTGCTTCAACACTAACATGTGGGGGAACCCATATGAAATATATCCTCAGTCTTTGACCCTGCAGCATCAACAGATGTTGGCCAATCTCAAGAAGAACGTCTGGCTTCCAATTAGAAGTACCTCCTTTAATTGATGTCAAGATCAAGAACAAATCAGAGCACCAAATTACATAATCAGGGTGTACTTCTTCAAACTATTCCAAGGCTAAAATGGTAACAATCATCTCAGACATGAATACTGATACTTTGTCTGATAATCTTTTTTTAATAATCACCTGAATCTTTGAAGTATAAACAAAGACACACCTGTACAGCCTGTTACTGGGTCTTTTGAACCATCTGTGTAGATATGTACGATTCCATAATCTCTGCCTTGCACATATTGCCAAACTTCCTGTGCCACTGATATACAACCTTGATCTTTTCCTGAAGGCCTAAATCAACCACAGGCAAAGGGAAAAGCCTGCAAGAGTGACAGAAAGGGGTACACTGGGACCAAATTCCACATTAAACAACCCAAGATTTTGTACCCATTCATTTCCTATTCACCCAAATTTGAAGACCATACAAATTTAATCCTCCCATCACTCTACTAATGTTGCCAATAAACCTATGCTAACTGTAACCTGCAAAGATGGAAAGGTACTTCACCCATTTCTACCAGTAATGCCGAAATTGGGGATGATTTAATAGCACCACAACGATCACAATGCTTGAGCTTCAACTTTAAAATTGCTTTTTACATTTTAAGACTGCTGGTGAGACCAGCCCATAAGCAAAACATCCATGATCAAAGACAGAGCTGATTAAAGCAATATACCTTTAAGTGACCACCTACTTGCACCCAATCACACCCAACTAAGAACCTGAGCATGTTAAGGGATTTTGTTTTACACTTCTCTAGAATTTTATTCACACGCTGTTCTGCCAACCACTATTAACCTTTACAAGAAGAAGAAGAAGAAACCCTGATCGAAACACACAACGTAGAAACAGAAAAAAAACATACAGCACAATACAGGCCCTTCGGCCAACAAAGCTGTGCCGAACATGTCCCTACCTTAGAACTACCTAGACTTTACCCATAGGAGCATGCTATTCACATGTGTTCACCCTGTGTCCGGCCACGTACCTAGGAACTTTACCACTGACTCTTGTTTAAGAGATTTACCATATAACTTCAGATCAATAGAGGGTATAATGTTCCTTTTAGAAAAATAAGTAACTTGAATCTGTGCAACATAAAATTTTCAACCCCCACTGATATTCCCATTCCTCAAGTTCATTAATAGATGCCTACATTTTCCTAACAATTTAATTTATATTCTTGCCACTCTTCTGCACTGCACCTTAATCAGCATATAATGATTTGGAAATGTCTGAGCCAACATTTGCAAAATCAATTAATCATAATATTCAAAAGAAGTGGGCTGCATACACTCCCCTGTGGAGTCCCATTCTCTATCTCATATCCCTTAGAGAATGTTGTTCCCACCCTAACTTGTATCTCCCTATCACATCTTGAATCTAATTGAACTTTCTAGCATGTATTCCCATCTTTTCCATTTTAAGCAGCAATCACTGTGTCCATAACATATCATAGACATTTTTCTACATCCCAAGAAAACTGCTACCACAGATTCTTTATTAGCTTGGACCTTACTTGACACTGAGATTCCAAACTTAACACTGAGTCCGTCATCATTCTCCCTTTACGAAATCCAGATTGGAACACAGCTAATTTTCCACAATATTCTACAAAGTAACAAAGCCTTGTTATAACCATTCAGCAGATTTACTCGTTTTTGCATTTTTAAATAACTATTTATTCCATTACTGTACTTACATATGAAGTTTGCAAAATAGGTCCATAACTAGAAGCATCTGATTGATCCTCACCAGGTTTCAGTATGGGGATAACAATTGCTAATTTTCAGGAAGCAGGAAGACATACTTCAACCCATATTGTATTAAAGAATTTCAAAACCAACATAAGTTTCAAATCCGAAAACATATTATAACAATATAAATTTTCCGAGATGATGTCTGACCAGCCCCATTAATAGTCCTTTTAAATTCAGACAGTGTAAGCTCAATATCCAAGCAGGAACTGGAACAATCTTTTTTCTCAGCAATCTGCCAAAACTGTTTCTCTGTAAGACCTCTCTTCTTTACATTGATATATAGTTTTGCTAATAATGCTGCTCCTTCAGAGTCAGTAACTGCAACCTTCTCCCCACCATACAAGACTGGTAATACATCAATTTTTCTAACTCCCCACATTTTCTGTATCATAACCCAACTTCCCTTCCTGAATCTCTTTCTCAATGCTGTCACAGTATGTTCTCCAATTTATTTTCTTTGCCCTTTTCACTACTTTTCAAACTATAGCTTGAGGTCTTTTATATGGTATGAAAGATGAATAGGAGTAACAGCACCAAATTTTTCTAAAGGCTTTTTTTTCTCACTTTCACAACTCTTTCACATTTCTCTGTCCACCAGGGAACATCTTTCCTTTTATTATCTCCCAGTGATGTGGGAATTAATTCCTTAGCTATTGAATTGGGTACAGAGCACAAGGTATTATTACTTAACTTAATATCCTCTAAAACCAAATGATCAGGAAATCTATTTTCACATAAATCATCGAATACATTCCAATTTGCCTTTTTAAAATTCCATCTGGAATTCCACCTCAGAACCTTTCCACTGATACACATCTACTCCCATTTCCCAATGGGTACGTGATCAGTCCCTGCTGTTGAATGGTTATACACTTCCCAGTTACACGCCCTTGCTATATCCTCAGATTCCAGCACTCCTTTTGTTATCTCCCAGTGTTGTTAAATAGATTTATCCTTCTACTCCTACCATCATGCACACTACTTTTCTTCCAGGAAGGCTTCCACCACCATCCCTGTTATGTTTTGTAACTCCAAAACATAAAGACTAAAACATGAGAGTCTAGGAGAATGGGTCTTAGTTTATTCTTTTAGTGAGACGAGCACATATCCTGTGGTGGCGTGATGATGTGTGCCATTTACGTTCCTTTACAGATAACCTACAATGCATTATGTAAGCAAAGCATGCTGAATCAAACAATATATTTATAATATTACTCAAATATTACTGAAATATTAAAAGCACAATAGTCCTATTCACATTTGCGTCATTACAACCCCACATAGTACTATGACTACAGTATTAAAATCTCCCATTTTCACCCAGTTTCCAATATATCAGGTGTTAACCTTTCATAAGGGTTATAAACATTTATTATCTGTTCCTTACTATTCTTTCCCCACATTTCAACCACAATTGAGTCATAAGCAACCCCAATGTTCAAACCCTATGTACTATCCATTTTTGACAAAGGTCCTCCTCTGTTACCCATTTTCCAATCGCATATTCTATCAACATAACCTTGTATCTTGAAACTTAGACAGGATTTCAACCAGATTTCCTGTACACATATAACATCAGGAGCATTTGGTAGATCTTCAATAAATTCCTTAAACTCTTGACAATTAGCTAACGGGCTTCTATCTTTCCATTGTAAGATTAGGAAAAACCATTAACAACCCTACTTTGAAGTCTGAACATTATATACTCCTTGTACATCATTAATAACTTCTAGGGTTGTCTTTTATCTCTATATATTTTACTGAAGCTTTTAATTTCATTTTAATTTTTTCTGACATACTTTTAGTTTCTGCTGTACAATTTACCACATTACTATGAAAGTAACAAACTTAGTTTATCAACCAGCAGAGGATCCTTTGTAATATAATCATGCATTTTACACACTGTCTTTAAACTATCAATTCTCAATACTAATAGGTACCATTGACACTGTCTTCTGTACTTGAAGCAGAGCCTCTGCAATGTAATACGTGCATTTCCACCTGAACACATGGAACGTCCATAGCTTTTTTTTTTACAGGACAGCCTGCATATGCAGAACTACGTTCTCCTCCGCACCTGCTACAATTTGGCCTAACACCTTCTCCACAATTGCCATAAACATGTTCTCCATCACATCAACCACACCACTTATGTACAACTGCTACATGACCAAATTTCTGACACCAAGGGGGCGACACATAGACTTGAACTGTATAACTCGGATAACCTAAATTAACCCTATCTGGCAACTTTTTTCCATCAAATTCAATCAACGTTGATAACCTATCTGCTCTAACTTCACCATGAAACCCTTTTAAACATTTAACATCCACAATTTTCCCCTAACTGTATTATTTTTAACTTGGTCCATGGATATATTTAGATGCACTCCAGAGATTACTCCCCAAAACCACTGTCATTCAAGTTAATTGTTTGGTGTTACTTTCCTTCCTCCCACAGCTTTTAACCCTAAAGCTTTCTCACATTACTTATTGTCTTTAAAAAGTGCCCCATTTCTTAAAGATATTGCTCCCACAATACATCCTAATGCTTTTTTCAAATCTTTAGTTAGTCTAATTGGATTGCTATCAGAAACAGGATCACATTCAAAACAAAACAAAACCTTCAACTCTTCCTTCTTTCTTTTATTTAAATCCAGTCTACTGCCTTCATCACTAGAAGATAGGCCACTACAATCGTCAATCAGTCTCTTATTTTTCTGTTTTCCAGAAACCTGCTATTCACCTTCCTCTATACAACTACTGTCACCCAATACCACCTCCCGTATGCTACCTCCATCTCCTCCATCACTTCCTGCTATCTGCACTCCATTTCCTGCCTGAAAGAAAACTCCCAAAAGCAGGCCCAGTCATGTGCTCGAATCCCAATCCGCTTCACCACATCCTTCCTGCATTCAGAGCAGCTCACATACGCTGCTCCGGGTAAGAGCAGGAACTTTTGAAAAAGCAAGTCTAATTGAACAGTTAATTGGAGGGTACTTCATTCAATAAAAGGAAGGTAAGGTTAAGCAGAATGTTCTTCTGAAGCTGAAATTGTGGGATTGTGGAGTTGAGGCCTTTTCTTGACACTTTGATGAAGGGGCACTGGTAAGGTTTTACTTTGCCATTCAACCGTAGTACCTGATACAGTGTAGGCAGGATGACAGTTAATTTAGTGAAATGCTCCAGCAAAATATGGGAAGTCAGGGGATCTCGCAGTCTCCCTGATGACCATATCTCTGGGAAGTCCACCCAGATTCAGCTGCTGTCAGGTCTGGTAAAGGAACTGGATGTGGACTTGGATGTATTTAAGACCATCCAGGAGGCTGAGAGTTCTGCTATAGTAGTCACACAAGGTATAGGTTCCAAGGATGGGTGACCACCAAGAAAAGGGCAGTAAGCAGTCAGTGCAGGACATCCCTGTGGCCATTCCCCTCATTAATAGTATATCTCCTTGAAGGCTATGTTCTTTTAGGGGCTAGCAGCAGTGATTGGATGTCTGGCTGTGAAGCTCAAAGGTAAAGAATGCGGTCAGACGGGGATGTAGTGATGAGAGAATTAATAGTGAGGGGAGCAGGCCACAGCAAGACACCCGGGTGGTGTGTTGGGTCCTGGGTGCCATATAAACTCCTGAGTTAATTGTGATGTGCACAAGTGCAATGAAAATCCATCCTGCAGCAGCATCACAGGCACACAGCATCATATAAACAACATTACCAAATAAAACAATGTCCCATCAGAATTTGAGTTTTGACAACTGGCCAAGTATAGGACATGTTCTTTTTTTTTCTGGCTGTTAACATTCTGAAGTGTTTTGAGCGAGAATGTAGAATGCCATAGAAGACCCTGCTGCCTCTCTCAGCAGTCTGGGACAATTTGAGCTTGAAAATGAGGCTTTCTATTCCTTAATTATCTGCTGCTTTAGGACATGATGCTTATATGAGAGAAAGTAATATTTCTCCTAACCTGAAATTGTCCTAAACCATCTACACAGCAATGACCTTCGCACTTAAATTCTTGCTCTTGTAAAACTTTCTGCACCTTCACCATATTCTTCGTCTCCTTTTAATTTGGTGCAGGACCTTAGATAAGCAGATTTCATGCTGATTGCTTGCCAAATGAATGTAAATAAGGGGTGAGCTGGATATAAGGAGGGTTTCGGAAAAGAAACACTGGGTTATAAGAAACACTGGGTTACACTTCCTTTTGCTTTGCCTGTCTTTTATGAGTTTCACACTGTAAGGCGAATGTTGACTCAGATATTGTCACAGAAATGGGATCCCATCTGTTAGTGATTGTGTAATTTATGTGTGTTTTAGTTCAGTTGAAGTGCCATCATATCAGCTTGAAGTGCCATTTCACTATCATATTGCACATAAAATAGTATTTGACACAGTTACAACATAAAACTAAAATAGCAATGTAAAAATATCTGTGCAGCTAGAGATAAGCTGCAGTCTCTCCTTCTGTATTTGCAAGATAAGAAAATTACAAAATGATACGAAATGTATACCTAGAAACAGTAGTTTTTAAGAACATAATTGCCTACAAAATGTTTGCTTTCCAGATAGAAGAATCAGAGCAGCTGGTGTGAAAGTTACATGAGAGGGCCAACATATTTGATGGAATTCACTTTTGCCTAACCTTTGCTAAAGATGCTTTGAAGTGTTGAATAAGATTGGGGTTTGGAACTCATTAACTTGAACATCAAAATCTAAACTGGCTTTCAGTGTGAATTTGAGGAAATGCTATACTTTCTTACATGCTGTCTTGCGATCAATGGAAATCCTGTCTCCTTTCTCAAAGCAAATATCAACAGACTAATCCCAAGAACAGGGAATGTGTTCCAAGTACTGTGCCCAATATCTAACCTTCTGTCAATATCCCCATAAAAGGAATATTTCAGATCATCATGATATTGCTATTTTTGGGAGCTTGCTGTGTGCAAATTGGCCACTGTATTTCCTACTTTACAAAGAATACATTTCAAAAGCACATTCTTGATTTAAAAGCATGTTGGGATGTCCTGAAGTTGGTAAGGACACTACATTAATCCAAGCCTCTTTCTTTATTCAGACAATGAAACATAGAAATTGTTAATTGCAAAGTTCAATGAAGATAGATAATGTGTGTAAATAATATTATTCTCTACATTAAACAGACTCTTAGAATTGATGGAAGAAGAATTTCAGACAGGAATGTTAAAGATTCATATGCTAAGAGAGGAAATGTTCATGCATTTATGACTGATATAGATTCTGATAGATGCTGGATAACAGATGCGAGGCACAAGACTAAGGGACGTTGATATTTTAGCCCCCCCTCCCCCAAACAATATTTGCAGCTGGTGCTACAACTGATTTTTTTTTTGTCTAAGACAATTCCATCTGCCTCTAGGTGAAGAATGCATGATTACTGAACATAAAAAGAAAACAAGGAATAGATAGATTGCAATCCAACTGGAATGTATAGTGGTATTGCTTATATGATTACCTTGTCTTTATCTATGTTGCTTCCCACTTCCATTTTTTTGCTATTGGACTCTTTTAGATGTGCTAAAAGTATCCTCTATCTAACTGAACTCCAACAAGCAGGAGACTAGTAGTAAGGCTATAATTTTTGTATCCTGTTCATAGATTGTACAATTTTCCCACCCCTCCTACCTGAGTGGAAATTTTTCATAGAGGCTTAATCCAAATGATTTCTGACATTAGAGTTATCAACAATGGAGAGCAGAGGAGATGTGTCACATCCTGTTAACTATTGAGAGGGCATCACTTTCCATGAATGTTTCCATTACGGTACTGTTTATTCCCTCCCTGTCTTCTCTCCTTTTGGGTGACACTTATTAAATGTTGGTTCTTAGAGCTCGTGCAGTATGGTCCCTTGAGGTTCAATCTTTATTTGCATACTCTTGCTGGCCCTGAAAGTTGATGCTTCACATTAGACTCAAGAAGCACTGGATTTCTCCAAGCAACTAGCAGTTTTTGAAATAATATAACTTAATGCTAAGGAAACAACAAGGCAATTCCATTAGGTTAATACTGGTGTTGCTGAATAGAATGCCAAACATTTAGATTGGCAGTGCAGTAGCAAGACTTGGACTATTGTATTGGTACTGTCAAATTTAGGAATCCCATATTAGGAAAGGGCAATGCATCTGTCCACCTAATGTGGACCTGCATGGAGTCTGGCAATGGAGCCATGTCTTACTGAATTCCCCAGCATTACAATGGTGAATAACTTTTCGTTTTCTGTGCCTGTGATCAGAGAAGACGTTATCTTTGATTAAGACAACGAGACCACGCGAGATAGCACGATCAAGGAGGTGGTCATGAATTAGACAGGAGTATTCATTGAAAGAGATAAGTAGGATAGAATGTAGGGAATTTATTCTGCTCAAGTTAGGATGATATATTGAGGTAAATGAACAGACTTTAAGAAGAAATGAGCAAAGAAATTTGCACTGGCAAAAAAAGAAAAATATAACTAATATAATGTACGGAAGGATGATATGAGTAAAAAGTCTTATTAATATTCATATATTAAGGAGAAAGTACCAGAGAAGGTGACTATGGGCCTGTTAAAGCTGGATGCAGATTAGACTATAAGAACATTGAAAAATTGTAAGGGAAGAATTTGCATTCCATTCGATTCTCTTACATTTCTGATGCCATTTTATACCATTCCTTCAATAGAACAATGGTGTTTAAAGTTAAGTGTGGAAGAAGCAAGTTTAAACAACAAAAAATGGAGTATGTAAATTGATTCAAGATAGAGCAATGCAGGACCAAATGGCTGTCCCCAAGGAATGAAGAAAAAAGTATGCAAATTGTATATCCAAAGCTTGACACATTCAGGAAATCTGCTGTTAGACTGGAAAACTGTAAATGACATTCTATTTCAATGTCAATTCCATTTGATATCATTCATGGAAAAGCTGCTGGAATCTTTCACTAGAAATAAAATGGGATAAAGCAATGTGAGATCCTTTGAAACAGCCAGTGAAGTCCCATGGAACTAATGTTGGAAATCTGCAGGGCAAGTTCCCACAAACAGCATTGTGATAATGATTTGGCAAACTGTTTGGATGTCAATTTTCAAGGAATAAATATTAGGCTGTGCATCAAAGATAACTCATCTAGTCTTCTCCATAAGTGCTCTGGAATTTCTGCAAGGTAGTCAAGACTGCAGATGGGATCACAGCTAGATATCTCATTGGAACTCCAACAACGCTGTACTCCCTCATCACTGTAATGAAATAACCAAGATTTTTGAACTCATTTTCTAAACTGACCTCCAGCACCCACCCAACTTCGAGGCAGTATTGCCATCAGCTCAGAAGTGGCTGGCATTTTCGTTAAGAGACTCAGCTTGAGTTTTTAAATTATAGTTTTTCTGAGAAAATTAGATATTGATTTATTATTATCATATGTACCAAGGTACTGTGAAAAACTTCTCTTGCATTCCATCTATACAGATCAATTCTTTACAATAGTGCATTGAGACAGTACATTCAAAATAATAAACTGCTACAGTTACATAGTGTAGTCAGTGCATATAGACAATAATGTACAAGGTCATAACAAGGTATATAGTGAATTTCAAGAGTCCACAGTGCTGAGGAACAGTTCAAACGTCCGATACCAGTAGGATAGGAGGCTGTCCTTGAGCTTGGTGGTATGTGCTTTCTAACTTTTATATCTGCTGCCCAGTGCGTGGAGTAAGGATAGTTACTGGCATGATGGATAGGGGTCTATCTAAGATCATTGTCTAAACGAAGTTCGAAGAAGTATGACAAAGTTTGTCCCTAGAAACAATTTGCAATGTAGATTGCATAAATTCGAAATAATCATGTGATATCTTGAGAAAAGCTAAGTTGATGTAGTTCTTTGCTTGTTAGAATGTGAAAAGTAGTTCATCTCAGATGTATTTTGGTTTTTCCATAAAGTACATCCATGACTTGAATGAGATTGAGTTATTTACGCAGCTTTGCAGGTGACTCTAATTTGGAAAACACTGTCAAGTTTTCTGAATTGGATAGGGCTGTACAATGGAAATAGTAACTGTGGAAGAGAAAAGATATGCAGATTTTCATGTACTGAAATCATTAAAACACACCAAGAACATTTTCCTATGCTGCCTTGTGTACAGTACAAAGTCACAACTGGTCACACCAAATTAGCAGATTTTCCAGACCAATAGATGTTACTTCTTTTGATACCTCAAACACTTAGATTTCTTTTTTAAAAAAGATGTTACATTGCAATAAATTTTACAGTGAAGCCACTGAATTTAAAAGGGAGCACAAGAAATAGTACTGCTGAGTTAGGTGTCAAATAATTAAGATTTCTGAATAGTCAGATAATTATTGGAGTTTATCTGTAATCAAAAAATCACAATGTGTTGGCTTTTATGTGAAAAGGACTGAAGTTCAATAGTGAATACATAATCTTTCAATTCTGTTGCACCCTTGAAACCCTAACTGTGGCATTGCATTATGATGAGGTACCTAGCATCAGAACAGATCTATTGGGCATAGAAAAGGTAAAGCACAGCTCCATCAAATGTTGCTCAGTTTTGAAAATTAAATTATTATAACAGTGCTTAAACATAGCATTTATATTTTTGGTAATTTGGAGAGTAATGTAATTGAGGTATTTAAAATATTTAAGGAACTCAATGGAACCGTTATAGAGAGTCTTTCAGTGTGGAAATAGTGCTTAGTGAAATAAAGAAACTTTCTCTCAGAAGAGAATAGAAATCAGCAACTAATTTCCCTAAATAGTTGTGAATATTGAATTTGTTGAAATTTCTAAGATGATAAAGGGATTGTGAGAAATTGGGATATTACGGGACACCAACCTAATATTCAATTTAGGCACAGAGGAAGAGTGATCTGATTGAGTAGTTCAGGTCAGGAAATGCTAGATTTTCTTTTAGTAATAGGCTATCTTGAAAAGATAACCATGCAGACTTAACTTTGAGAACAGTTCAGTTAATACTTCAAGGAAATTAACTTGATAAATATGTGACTATTTTTACATAAGTGGATTCCAAGACACACACTCATAAATATGTGAAACCAAAATGGCTAGTTCAGTCTCAATGATTATTGAGCTGTTGGAGATTGTTTGTGTGGGAAGGTCATGTGCTACTATTTAACACCCAGCTGGGAGTGGAACTATGTATTTAACTAGACACATGGCAGTCTAATCAGAAATCAGCATCCTCACAGCAAGATTAAAATGGCTTCAAGTTGAAGTCTCATATCTCTGTTTATAAGTATATGGTTCAGCAATATTTGCTCCATTTTATTTTGTGTTTAGAAATTGCATTTTGTCATGTCTTCTGTACTAACAGGATTGTAGATAATCATGCGATATGTGGAAAAAGTCTATATTGAACCTTCTAAAGATGTCTGATATTTCTTTAAACTACCCCAAGTACTAGTCAATATCAAAAGAAGCAATATAATAGAAGATAAAGGATCACTAAATAGAAGCAAATGAGTAATAGTAATAAGATATAATAAATAGTCATAATATACTGTTAATTATGTTGCTTTGTAACAAATCCTGGAAAATAAAGTATTAAAGGTGAACAAAAACAAGTTCCTAAGATTCTTCTGGAAAATCTAATTTTCAGCTTTAAAGAATGGAAAAACGTAACTGAGTTTTAGTTTCATGGTAGATAAAGCAAAACTGAAGGTTCTGGGTGAGAGTGGCAGCTTTATCAAATTAAAGGCAGCAGTTGATGTCCTTTTCAAATAGAAAAGAAAAGACTGGAAACCTTCAGCAAATTCTGGGAGCATTTGGGGAAAGAGAAACAGAGTTAATGTTTCAGAACTTATAAAGGAACTGAAATGTTAACAGTTTCTCTTTCTTCAGAGGCATCCTGACCACCTGAATGCTTCCAGCACAATCTGTTTTCATTTTGGATTCCCAGCAGCAGCATTTGATGGATTTTTCGGTGGCTAAATTCTTCTCATTCTTTCTGTCCCACAAGCAACACTGGAGAAGCATTTATGCCTTTCAAGCAACTTTGTTATCACCTTGAAGCTAAATTGTTTTCCATGGTTCAGTAAACAATCTGAGGTAGAACCCACCATCAAAAACCTAGCTGGAGTCATGCTTATTAATTAGACTGGATTCTGGGTGTAAAATTGGCTAAAACGAATAAGTCAAAACTCTATAAGATAGAAGTGATCACAACTTCTCTCTCCATTCATAAAAATAAGTTCAGCATGATTTCTGTCAGCATGTGTAAATATGCTTTGTTTTGGTTAGTTGACCAGACATAATGTTCCTTTCTATGTTCACGTAGGCTTAGATCTACAGACAATGCCATATTAAACTTGAGCATGAATTAACTTATGTTGTTGCACAGAGAGATTTTTTTGAAGTTTGTGTGCTTCTATAATCAAAGTAACCGTAAATATCATTCATTTGCTGAAACATCTTAGTAAGGTATATTAAGCAACCCATAATATTGCAAGTATTCATCAATCCTTTCATGTACATGTGAGGTTGGTTGTTCAAAATTATTTATTCACTGCATTATGAAACATAAATATACTTCAATTCCGTCTTGCAAAATAATGATAAAAATGAAAAACGAGCTTGTGAAGACTATATGTTGCCCTAGTTATAACACCTAGAATAGAGTAATTTTTCTAGAGGGTGATAAAACTGTATACATTTTGTCAGTATTTCCTGATTCCATTCTCAGGCCTTTGAAGCCGCTGTATCTTTTGGCTTGCCCTCTTCTTCAAGCCCAATAACTTGTTCATTGTCATGGATTTTGCTTTGGTATTTGATTTATCACTGTAGTGAATTTGTAGCTGCACATGTCCATTGTGCACTTTCACATTTAACCACCTTAATTATTTGTCCTCATTCAGAAAGGCTGCAGAAGGACATAGACAGATTAGGAGAATGGGCAAGGAAGTGGCAAATGAAACACAATGTTGGAAAATGCATGGTTATGCACTTTGGTAAAAGAAATAAATATGCGGACTATTTTCTAAACTGGGAGAAAATCCAAAAATATGAGGTTCAAGGGGACACGCACAACACGCTGGAGGAACTCGGCAGGTCGGGCAGCATCCATGGAAACGAACAGTCAACGTTTCGGGCTGAGACCCTTCGTCAGATGCAAAGGGACTTGGGAGTCCTTGTGCAGAACACCCTGAAGGTTAACTTACAGGTTGAGTCAGTGGTGAGGAAGGCAAATGCAATGTTAGCATTCATTTCAAGAGGTCTAGAATACAAGAGTAGGGATGTGATGCTGAGGCTTTATAAGGCACTGGTGAAGCCTCACCTTGAGTATTGTGAACAGTTTTGGGCTTCTCATCTAAGAAGTGCTGGTGTTGGAGAGGGTTCAGAGGAGGTTTACAAGGATGATTTCAGGAATGAAAGGGTTATCATATGAGAAATATTTGATGGTTCTGATCCTGTACTCAATAGAATTTAGAAGGATAAGGGAGGATCTCATTGAAACCTTTTGAATGTTGAAAGGCCTATACAGAGTAGATGTGGAAGGAATGTTCCCTATGGTGCTGGAGTCAAGAACAAGAGGGCACAGACTCAGGACGGGGGGGGGGGGTCCACTTAAAACAGAGATGCCGAGAAATTTCTTTAGCCAGAGGGTGGTGAATTTGTGGAATTTGTTACCACAGGTACCTGTGGAGGCCAGGTCACTTGGTGTATTTAAGGCAGAGATTGATAGGTTCTTGATTGGCCATGGCATCGAAGGTTATGGGGTGAAAACCAGGGAGTGGAGCTAAGGAGGGGATAAAAGGATCTGCCATTATTGAATGGTGGAGCAGACTTGATGGGCCAAATGACCTATGTCTTATGGTCTTACGGTCATTCTTGGACTCTCCACCACTCAGTGGAGTATTTTTCTATCCACCCTTCTTTCTTTTGATCATTTAAATTAATTCATTAATCTCATGATCTTTAAAATCTTCCTTCATATATTTTGGATATCAGATACCAAACCCATGAATCTACATCGTACCTCTATATTGTCTTAAGGTTCCCTTACTGGAAGTCCAAAATTGCAAGCTTAAAACACATAAAAATGACTCATTTTATGGAATACTCAGAGATTCAGGATAATTGAACCAACTTTACCTGTGTTTAGTGGGAATTATTTAGCAGAGCAAAATAAAACATCAGAAAAATTGACTAAACTAAACCATAAATGAACTATATGTGATTTGAAGAGGGAATTCCAAGTAAAAGATTCTAGACTTAGACATGCCATTTAAGTAGGAACTTACTAGTCACATAGAAGTGAAATACTGCTGTTCAAGTAAGAACAAGGCAGTTCATGATGTGGCAACAGGTCCTACTGCTGCAAAATTTTGTAGCACTTTCGGCTTGAGCTGCCATGTACTACCAAATAGGTTCTGAGTGACAAAATGTCTATAATAAACGGTACTAGGTAAGCCTAGGGTGGGAAGATGGTTTGGATTGGTAGAGGATCTCAAGCAGGCCTAGAAATTAGAAGAAATTAGCTGCGATGAGATCCATAGGGGATAGAGTTGGAGATTAAGATTGGTAAAGGCTTGAGCTACTTGAACACTGAAAAAGGTCTCAAATGGTGTGAAGGCCAGCTCTTGAATGAGTGTGCTTGGCTATTAGTGAGTAACACATGCATAATTCAAAGTTCTAGAAGTGGTATCTAAATTATGCATTATCCACTATAAATGTCTAGGTTCTCATATTCATTGATAAATAGCAAAGGAGTAGAACCTACAAGGAAAATCGGTCTTTTTGTGAAACACAATAAGCCCATGTTTTCCCTCATCAGTGTTTTTTTCATTAAAGTTGAATCACATTATATACAATATTACTATACAATTTTTAGGCAGATTAATTCCATCAGTAGGAAAGGACAGTTGGAGATAGTTAATTGTTTGTAAAATTAGTGTAACAAAGGTGTAATGCTTTTGGATTCAAACTATTAATAACGTTGTGACTGAATATTATTGTTACTTTGAGCATGTTTGGTATGAAAACAGAAAATGCTGGTTACACTAGTCATACTATTCTGTAACAGGTTCATGGCAGATGCCTTTTTCCAGGCCCTGCAGTCATCTCAGTATCGTTACAGTTAATCCACCTATGTTAGACGATTGTTATTAACTACAGCTCAGCCTTCCCAACTATAATTCCAAGTAAATTCATCTCCAAACTCCTAAACCTGGGACTCAACACCTCCACTTACAACTAGATCCTTGACATCCTGACCAACAGACTGCATTCAATAAGGATAGGCAGCAACACCACCACCATGATTATTCTCAACACCAGTGCCCCACAAGGCCGTGTCTACAGCCCCTACACTACACCTTGTACACTCATGACTTTGTGACAAGATTTAACTCAAGCTGCAAGTTTGTAGATGATATCACTAAAGTGGGCCGTATCTCAAAATGATGAGGAAGGTGAAAGAAAGCCTAGTGACATGGTGTCATGACAACAACCTTTTCCTCAATGTCAGCAAAACAAAAGAGCTGGTCTTTGACTTTAGGGAGGGGAGGGGGCAGGGGAGCAGTGTACATACTCTGGTTTATATTAATGGTGCTGGGGTCACGAGGATTGCATCTTCCCTTTCACTCTCACCAATTTTTATCAATGCATCCTATTCAGATGCATCAGAGCATCTATGGCACAGCAGTATGGCAACTGCTCTGCCCATGACTGCAAGAAACTGCAGAGAAAAGTGGACACAGGTCAGCACATCCCAGAAACTAGCCTCCCTTCCCTGGAGTATGTCTGTACTTCTCACTGCCTCGGTAAAGAAGCCAGTATAAACAAAGATCCCACCCAAGTATTCTCCCTTCTGCCCTCTCCCATTGGGCAGCAGATACAAAAGACTGAAAGCACACACTACCAGCCAGAGGCCGGTCTCTATCCTGCTGTTACAAAACTATTGAATTTCAAGTGGAAATTAGCAAGAGAACACCTGATTGCTTGAGTGTATATGCAGTTGAAATGTTTGCCATATTGTTAGCACCAGAATGGAGTGAGCAGGTTGATCGTAATAATATTGTGATATGTAGCGATTCTGTATCGGCCCTTGCAAGCATTAAGGTGGGGACAGCTAGAGGTCGCCAGGATCTGCTTTATGAAATCCTGTTTGCAAATTCAAGACTGGCTAGACAAGGCAAAAATATCACATTCATGTGGGTTCCAGCACATTCAGGTATTATCGGAAATGAGACCGCAGATAAGCTGGCAAAAGCAGCAGTCAAAAAAGGATCTATAGAGGTCAATATTAAATTATGAAAATCAGAGGGGAAGAGCATAGTGTGGAGAAGGATAAATCAACAGTGGCAGCAGCATTGGGATAGAGCAATAAAAGGAAGACATTTACATTCACTTCAGAACAGAGTAGATATAGGAAGAAGTAGGGGAGTAAAGTGGAAGGAGCAAGTAATTATAAGTAAACTGAGAACTGGGCACAGCAACCTTAATGGCACCCTGGCCATCATAAATAAGCATCCAACAGATTTTTGTGATCTACGTCAGGAGACTGAAACAGTAGAGCATATTCTTATTTCATGCTGGAAATTTGCAAAGGAAAGGCAACAAATGTTACAACAATTACGCAAAATAGGACTGGTAGAGAGCAGTGTTAAAGGTTTATTGGAATGTGGGGAGAGTGATGAGGGGAGGAAATGGTTGTTTAGTTATTTAAGGGCGACGGGACTGGAAAGACGGCTTTAAAGTGAATGGACATCGAGGGACAATAAATCCTGAAGATGGCAGTAATGCAACAATGTGGATGCCAACTGCCATAAAAACTCAAAGAAGAAGAAGAAACCTATTGAATTGTTCCCTGTTATGATAAGTCAGACTTATGCCCTCACAAAGTATCTCATTGTGATATTACACCTTATTGTCTACCTGCAGTGCATATTCTCTGTATTGTAACACTTTATTCTGCTCTCTGTTGTTGTTTTACCTTTTACTACCTCACTCGATTCCTGCATTTTCAGTCGTAGTCCAAGAGGAAGCCAGGTATTCAGAGCCAGGTTTCAGTGTATTTCTGTTGGCAGGGTTCTCCTTAAATTCTAATGTCACACAATATTCCTAGTTGATTTGTGAGTTTAAATTTGTGAGGATTAAATTTACAGTATACATCACCTCAAGGTGTCAATTTGGCATAAAAATGTTGCATTGTGTGCCACAGTTTCAGAGCAGAAGCCATGTGCTAAATTATTTGAGGTGTAGACCTGGAATGATTAAATTCTGAGATTATGTTCTGGATGCCTGATTCCACACTACTTGGCTGCCACGTATGTAGATCTAGTTTAATGTAATATTCGGCCAGCCAGCCAATCAATATTTTTAAAAGACATTAAAATAAAACATCCATAATCTATCATTCATAATTTTATTTCTGTATTAATTATTTTAGAATGAACATGTGAAAAATAATTTGCTTTTCTTTCACCAGCAAATTTTCAGCTTTTTTCAACACCATTTGCAATCCCCTCAATTTGCAAGCTGATAACTGTAGATTTCATTTTTAATATGGAAGATTATTTAATGGGGTTGACTTTAAGATTTTGTTAAAATTATCTTTTAAAAGATGATGCCATAAATATTTGGAAAAGTTAATGACAAAAATTGTCATTAAATCATGTTGATTTTAGACAGATAACCTTTAATCAGGTAGTTTCTAAAGGAAAAGATCCCTAGCAGTTGGATTTAAATTGGTGACCATTATAAACATTGTTTGTAACCTCCTGTAACTACAGATAGGTAAAATTACTTGCCAATAGATGTCAAGTCTGTAATCCACATAAGCAGCTAAGCATTATTAAAAGACTTGAGTGCTGCCAATAGTACTCCTAAATAATAAGCTGAAGTAAAATAAAGATTATGGGTATGTTGACATTTTGACAAAGGACCAGTTTATATAGGAGCCCTTATTCTGAAAGTTGCCTTAATCTGTGTTGGAAGCTGCATTTGTCAAAGACAAATAAGTTATTAGAAAATCCCTGCTTTCTGATGGCAAGTTCTTCCTGAAGCCTAATGCTTAGAAATGTTCCTAGGTTGTGTTGTGTTTGTAATTTCTTGATAAATCATCATGTGACAAGCACATTTATAATGTGTGCATGTGTTCTAAAGCTCAGAAGTCACAATTTTCTCATTAAGTTAACGTAATCATACTTAATTTAAACTAAACTAACATGGGTTCATGGGCCATTTAGAAATCTAATGGCAAAGGGGAAGAAGCTGTTCTCAAAACATCATCAATGTGTCTTCAAGTTTCTGTACCTCCTCCCTGATAGTAGTAATAAGAAGAGGGAATGTCCCTGATGGTGAGAGTCATTAATGGAGGATACAGTCTTCTTGATGTACCACCCTTGGACTACGTCCATGTTGGTAGGAAGGTTTATGTTCATGATAGAGCTGACTGAGGCCACAACCCTCTTTTGATTCTGTACATTAAAGTCTTCATACAGGTGGTGATGCAAACATCCAGAATGCTTCACATCATACATTTGTAGAAATTTGCCTGAGTCTTTGGTGACATACCAAATCTCCTCATACTCTCATTGAGGTTCCTTCTTCATGATTGCCTCAATATGTTGGAACCAGGATAGATATTCTGAGATGCTGATGCCCAGGAATTTGTAGCTACTTACCCTTTCCATTGCTGACCCCAAACCGAGGACCCCCTAAATCCCAACTTCCCTTTCTTGAAGTCCATTATCAATTCCTTGGTCTTGCTGACATTGAACGCAAGGTTGTTGTTATGATACCACTCAACCAGCTGATCTACCTCACTCCTGATGCTTATCCATCACCATCTGAGATACAGGCAACAACAGTTGTCATTGGTGAATTTATACATACCGTTCCGGCTGTATCTATCCACACAGTCATGAGTGTACGGAATGTAGAGCAGTGGGCTGAACACGTATACTTGAGGTGTGCTGCATTGATTGTCAGCAAGGAGATTTTGCACTAATCTGCACTGACTGTGGTTTCCCAATGTGGAAGTTAAGAATCCAGTTGCGGAGAGAGGTACAGAGGTCCAGGTTTTGAAGCATGTTGATTTTTACTGAGGGCATGATAGTGTTGAATTCTGAGCTGTAATCAATGCACAGCAGCCTGACGTATGTCTTGCTGCTGTCCAGAAGCTCCAAAACCATGTGGAGAACTGGTGATATTGCATCCACTGTAGACCTGGTGTGCAAACTGCAGTGAGTCTAGGTGCTTGGTGGTCTCTGGGCAGCAGGCAAGTAAATGAGATCAGCTTGATTCAGACTCAATAAGCTGAATGATTTCTTTCATTTTTGAAACCATTCTGTGATTATATGATCGTGAATTCAAAATATACCCAAATTAGAAAAGATCTCTCAGGTTTATTCTAGTATTTGTTTCTAACTTTGTAGCCTCTTTTTCTTCAGTCTGTTATGGGCACAGACTGTTTCCCTCTTGTGTTTTGCATGTCCCTGCATCTTCTTATTAAAAAATAAACAGCATCATGAAACCAGATGATGTTTAATTATCAATGCTGCCAGTGCATATAAAATTAAGTCACATTGGAATACATGGTAATGATACATATTTAAGCTTTGAAAAACTCCTTCAGCAAAATGGTTAGCATTTTGAGTTTTTCTTCTGAAAACAATGTTTAACTTTATTTTTAATCCACATTCTCATCACCAAACAAATAAGGCTAAATAGAAAAGCTAATATAGATTTTCAATTACATAGTGTACTTAAAGAACTTGATGGAAATTTGGCACCATTAGAACAAAATAATATATTGAAATTATAGATATTATAGTAAAGTGGAATTAATTGTATTTTGTTTCACGGGCATAAATTGGATAATTACACTTTCACTTGTTTGTTGATTTATTGGCACCGGCAGACAAGTAGGTGTCAACGTTCTGTCAGTACAGAGAATTGAAAAATAATAGACAACTAATATCATGATTGAATGGTAAAAATGAACCTGATTTCTTTGAAGTTGGAAAGTCAATACTCTATTAGACTCATCATAAGGAAAATGCTGTCTTGCCAGTACCAGATCATGCTAATTAACCAGCCAACTCAGATGGAAGGGAGCCTGGAGAATTGAAATGATAATGAGAATTCAGCCCTGATAAACAACACTCTTGCAATATGAGACATTCTGACAGACAATTATATTTTTTTATCAATACTTCACTCCTGAAACCATATTTTGTGTAACAGCTATAAAATGTTAGGGTGTGTAGCAATCTACTTGAATAATTCTGGTCCTTTCTATCCATTTCTATCTGGGAGCTGAACAGGAAATATTTTCAAACACAAGTATCAAGGCTTCACATAAAAATTAATCAACAGCAGCACAATTGTGAAAAGTAGTTGAATGTTTCTACATTTCTTTCCAATTTTAATCAGTTGGATAAAATTGTTCATTTTTAACATAAAGCTAATTTTGTATCAAGAAAACTTCACTTCCTTAGGAGTAAATTTACTGTATTTTATAGTAAAACTAGAAAAACTGAAGCCCAAGGCTAACTATTTATCTTTGCTGATTTGCAGGTAAAATTGCTATACTGATTATCTGAGCATTATAGTTTTAAAATTAATTTATGGAATGTAGCCATTACTAACATACTGTATATTGCTTATTGGTAATTGTCCCTGAAAAGATGTTGGTGTCACCTTCTTGATTTGTTGTCATCATATTGCAGGATGCTTCCTGCAAATCCTTAAGTTCCAGAATTATAACCTGGTCACAGTGAGAAAACATGATCGATGAACAAGTCAAGATAATGAAATAAAAACAGACTGTACTTCTCACAAGCATGCCTGATCTATTAAGCCTTTCCAGCATTTTCTTTCATTACTTCAGATTTCCAATATCTTAATTATTTTTTGATTTTTCAATTCAAGATGATGTCTGATTTGCAGGAGTATTTAGAAGTAGCAGTATTCATTTCTACTTTAGTGCTTTTTAGTGTAAGAGGTCATTTGATTGGGATTTTCTTTTGTAGAGTCCATGTCATTTGCTATAGTACATCTTAATGGGTGTCATGTTGTGCAACAATAGCAAAATGCTGAAAGGGATAAATATTTAAGATGGTGATCAAGAGCCTCTTAAATGCCCTGCTTTGTCTAATATAGTTCTGTAAATTCTTGTGTAAATACTTGCTTTGGGTTTCTGGAGAAGTGTTGGCAAGTCAGGTATTCTATTATGCTCATGTCTTGTAATTAATGGAAAATATATGCTCAATTTGGAATATTTTATTAATGAATTCTTACGAACAGGGTTTTGATGTTTAATTAGATGTTTTCAGTCTTTATAGAAGTATTGTGACATGTTCTCTATTCTACATCAAATAACAAGATTTCCAGATCTGACAACAATCACAATGCATCAGTGAACGGATTGGCTTTGAATTTGTCCATTTCCTTTGATCCAGCAAGTCTTACACGGTGAACATATTTGTTTATACTTTTGCAATAGGTTCTGGCACACTTAGTCCTTTTATGTAACTTGTCTTGACTCATAATGGAAAGGCCACCACTGAAGTCTCTGCTTTGTTTGGTGGCCAGAAGTGTAACTGAAATAAAAGCAACATTAATCTTTTAATTTTTGGCAACAAGATTTGAACCCCTTACTTAGCATAATTACTCAGCAATATGCAGTATGATTCTTTAAATTTCAAATCATCTCCAGCTTCCTTAGCAGTGTTGAGCATTGAAAATACAGTGGTGCTGCTGAAATACATTGTCACTAACATTGGGCGAGAACAAGTATTAGATATGGAAACAAACTCTAAAATTGAACTGCACAGGTGATCCATACCAGTTTTGTCTGGGTCGGTGTGGAAGTGATTTTTGCTTGTATGGTAAAATTTTCTAAACTTTAGCTTGCTGTGGACAGTAAGTGTACTAAATTCCAGAGATATGTGATAAGCTTAGATTTACCAGTGTAATGCCCTAACGTGACAAGATATCTAAAATGGATACAGGAATGTGTTTCTGTGGATTCATGATGGAGGTAGTAACTCAGGCAAGAGTATGATCTGCTGTTAAGTATTATGCCATTCACTTTTCCTCTATGTCCTGCATACACCCCACTTTCTAACACTCACCCCTTGCTTACATTCACAAAGAAAGTAGGTCTCATTTGCAAAATATTTGGGACATCAGTGCTTTGGAGAATAATCTATAATTGTCTGCCTAGGTGAATTCCCAACAGGTTGAATAAGGACTGTCCCTATACCAGGCATTCCCAACCTTTTTCATGCCATGGATCCCTACCAATAACTAAGGGGTCCGTAGACCCCAGGTTGGGAACCCCTGCCCTCTCAGAAATTTTCGAAGAGACCCATTTCCTTCTGCTAAGCAATGCCTTCCAGGTCAGAGCTAACACCATTTGTTAGCTATATATTGTTGCAGTGATATCAAATCTGTTGTATAATCATTGACATTATTGCTAACTGGCTATGTTAACCACAATAAACATGTAATTCAGCTTCCCAAATAGCATCATATTTTAATTTGGTTACATTGCAGATTAAAACTTTATATTTCACCATTAACAGTTCATCTGAGTACACCCACATCAATCTGGAGTGGAACATTCAACATCTGTCATTTCGTTTGGCCAAGTAGAAATGGTGATGAGAGACAACTAAACTATTTGACATACTTTGTGTTCTGTATTGTCACAAAACTAGAAATAAGTAGTTGGTTATTTATTGCTCTATCTAGAGCTATATTCAAAGCTTCACAATTTTCAATATAGAGAATAACAATGGTCAGAAAATACCTTGGTACCTGAAATTGTTTTTTAATTAGGCAAGTCAATTCTTTTCAGGGGCCCACTATTCAAAAATTTCTACAATACATAAAGCCTGCACTATAGATTGGAATTTTAACACATTGTATTTTGAAAATCTTTTAATTACCAATTCACCATTTATGGATATTAGATATCATTGGGAGTGGGATTTAGTTACAGAAAAGAGAAACCTAAAGATACTGTGGAAGATAGAGGGCTGAAACAGAAATGGTTGAGACATGACTTGTTGAAAGAGGGATGAATTAAGGTTTGATTGCTGGATTGAGGTGATGCTGTAATTAGCAACTGGGTTACTTGTAGGGTTGCCAACTGTCCCGTATTAGCCGGGACGTCCTGTATATTGGGCTAAATTGGTTTGTCCCATATGGGACCACCCTTGTCCCGTATTTCCCCCACTAAGATAGAGCGTTCCTATGAAACCGTTCATAACATAAGCCAAAATGACATAAAGCGAAGAACAATTACCATTAATTTATATGGGAAAATTTTTTGAGCGTTCCCAGACCCAAAAAATAACCTACCAAATCTTTCCAAATAACACATAAAACCTAAAATAACACTAACATATAGTAAAAGCAGGAATTATATGATAAATACACAGCCTATATAAAGTAGAAATAATGTATGTACAGCGTAGTTTCACTTAACAGAATCGGGAAGATTAAGCCAAAACCGATTTGTAGTTTAAAAAAAAAAATCGGCACATACACACATGCGCAGACAAGTGCCCGCGCAAGACTTCATGGTCATGGTAGTCTTTCTTGGGGTAAACACAAGTGTCCTGTATTTGACTGCTACTTTTGTCCCTTATTTGGGAGTGAGAAAGTTGGCAACTCTAGTTACTTGTGACTGGGGAAGATGATTTTGTTTGGGATTAGGTGAGGCATCAAATTGGATTCATGGTCAGGCTAGAAAGATCAGACTCACAAACAGGTTGGAGGATAAGGGTTGGATGATGGATTGGAGATTGTTCACAAGGGGTGCTATTGGGGTACTGAATGAGAACTATCATTTGAGGAAAAATATGTAACTTCTATGGGCCAGTCAAGTATCTTTGAAAGGCACTATACCCATCAGGATACTTTCAAAATTTTCCCATCATATATCCAAAAGACCTGAAACAAACTTGAACATTGTGCTCCTTGGAATAGTTCTCTGATTTATTTAACAAAAGTTTTATCATACAGATTGTATTACGTGGTGTACATGACTGTTTTGCTAAGTAATAGAATGCCTAGGATGGTATTTTCTTGCTGAAAACTATTAAGAAGTTAGTTGTTCTGTTGAAGAAAACCGGAAGTTTGATAATGAGTGGATATTTGCATATATCCATCAATTTACATTCTTCCCTCTCTGCAGCAATTAAACTTAATCTCAAATGTTGATTAATTACATTAATTAGGTAATGCATTTTTTGTTATTTTAGAATTATGTACTTTTTTCAGACAAGTAAATAGAAAACCATATTCTTCTCAATTGTTATCAATCAAACTCTGAAACTGACCGTCGCTCCAACTGAATAGCTTGTGTTACATTGCACTTTGGTGAACTGCTGGGGAGAAATGCCTAGCCTGGTATTGACCAGAGAAGCCAGCCAAGTTCAAGAGCTTTATCATGCTCAGATTGCAGACATGACTGAATGGGCCAAATAAAGATGCCAACATTTAGATTAAGTCCAGAATGATAAATCTGACTTAAGAGAAAGCCTTGTTAAGAAACAGGCTCTTCAGCCCAACTGATGTGTGCCAACCAAGATTTCCACCTAAGCTTGTCCCATTTGTCAGTGTTCTGGCAGCGTATTCCATATTCTAACCACCCTCTGGGTGAAAACGTTGCCCCTCAGGTTCCTATTAAATCTCCCCCCTTTCATCTTAAACCTATACCCAATAGTTCTTGATTCCCTAACAATAGTAAAAAAGGACTATGCATATTGACTCTATCTATGCCTCTCATTATTTCATACACCTCTATAAGATCATGGTTTAATTCCTACTTGGCAAGTCCCAACCTCCTTAACCTCTGTCCATAACTCAGTCCCTGGAGTTCCTGCAAAATCCTTGTAGATCTCCACTGGATTGTTTCCAGACTAATGGCATCTTTCCTATAACAGAGTGACCAAAACTGAACACAGTATTCCAAATGTGACCCCACCACATCTTGTACAACTGCGGCATAACATCCTAACTTCTATATACAGTGAGCAGACTGATAAAGGCCAGTGTGCCAAAAGGTTTCTTCACTACATTGGCTACCTGCAACACCACTCTCAGGGAACTGTGTATTTGTGCTCTTAGTTCCTTCTGTTCTACAACATATCCTACGGCCCTATGTGAAAGTCCTGTCCTCATTTGTCTTCCAAAATAAAACATGCCACTTTGCCCAACTTAAACTCCATTTGCCATTTCCTGCCCCATTTACCCAGCTGATCAAGATCCTTCTACGTTACCTCTATTTTGATAAATTATAACATGCAATTGAGTTAATATAGCATTAAAACTCATAATGTTTGTGCTCTGCTTGATAAATGCCTAATTATTCAAGGCTATCCAGTCTCATTTAATGTAAAGACCAGAGAGTCAGTGGGAAGAAGGATACCACAAGTGGTGGAATGAGTGAATGTGCTGGATGGGGTGACTGTTGTGTTTCCAATTCAGTTATCTTTGGTTTTAGTAGACACTGGTGGGAAGAGTCAACTAATTGTTCCCAGGAGTGGGTTTATCCGTTGTCAGGTTTTGGATTTTATCTCCATTTTAAATTGTGTGCTTACTGACTGGATTTTGCAGGCCTAGGTAAACCCAACAACTAAAGAAAAGCAAAGAGCTGGAATGAAGATTTAAATGCATTTTCAGATTTACTTGTGGGCAGTGCCTTCTGCTTACCAAGGAAGCCAGCTGCTCTTTACTTGACATAACCTTCTGAATCATGATTTTCCATTTGCTTACTCTCTGATTTCCTTTCTTAACCACTGTTAAACATTGTAAGAATAAATAGAGAACTATAATAAAATTCCATCAGTCCACTCAATCATTATTTGCCCTCTTTTATCAGCTTAATTTCTCCAGGGCCCATTTTCTCCATCTAAGTTTACTGGACCCTATTTTATACACATCTTTAAACTCACTGGAACTCCATTTTCATGTTCATTTTAGACTTATCAGGGCTCCATTCACACATACAATTTAAACTCAATAGGGCCCTGTTTTCCATGCCCTCTTTAAACTCAATGGATTTTGCTTTTTGTGTTTTGCTTAAGTTCATCTGGTTCACCAGAAAAGATTACTATACTGTTCTATAATATTTGAAAAAGATTAATTATGATATGTAATATCTGAAAATATGCAATATCAGAAAAATATGTAATATCTGATATTTCAGATGTGTAATATCTGAAAAAGATGGGTGTTGCAGTATTAATGGAAATAATAGAAATAATATCCAGAAGTTAAAAAAATCTACCAGTCCATCACTAAAGTCTTGATGGTGCCAAATTATTAGAGTTTTAAGCACATGCATATTCACTTATACCTGTGGTATTGCTAAAATTACTTTGGTGCAGAAAATTTTGTGTAAAAAGAACACATTGTATCATTCCCCAAGCACAGACCTCCGGAGGCCTAATTAACAAACAGAACCTTGGAAAACAAGCAAGCTTTAACATCCATCTCCACCCTTCCAGCTGTAACCCCTAAACCCCCACTTAGTTCTCAGATCTTACTTTTCTGTGCCCATCAAATACTATGATTTCCCCTGATCTAATGTCTCCTTAACTCCATTACTTTCAATTCCTATAGACCATACTGCATCTCCACCCTAGCATCTAATATTGCCTCCATCCATCCATCCCTTCCTCTTTTCTGCTTTCAACTGGAGGTATGGTGCCTAAGTTATATCCACTATAAAGCAGTTACTTTATTGATTATATCCACCATAAAGCAGTTATTTTATTGATTGTAGTTTGGAAATAGAATCAAGACATCCAAAAAAATTGTTCTATTTTAAATTTGCCATGCCCTGAAGGAAACCCATTTGTTTTGCTTGTTGTAGTTTTAAGTACAAGACAATTTAAGTTCATACTAGCAGTACAGACAATCATTTCATTCATTCCGAAGAGTTAGGAAAGAAGTTAAGAAACAAGGTGTGGCAATCTCCAAATTGTTCCATATTGTCGGTTTAGAAAGCTGAAGTTGGCCAAGTTCATTGAAGAATATTAAATCAATTAGGAGGGCAAAATGGGAGCCATGAAGTGTCCTTGGTAAGGACAATTAAGGAGAATCTCAAAGCCTTGTATATGTATATTAGGAATAAGAAGGTAGCTATGAAAAGTCTATAACCATTTGAGGAATAAGGAAAGAATTTGGGTATGAAGTCAGAAGAAGTTGGTATGGCCCTAAATGTGTGCTTTGCATCAGTATTCTCAAGAAGGTCATGGATGATGGTGAGATCAGGAACATTGATATTCTAGGACATGTCAATATTGGGAAAGAAGTGTTGTTTAGTCTCTTGAAAAGCATTCACATAGTTAAGTCCCCAGGACCTGATGGGATCTAACCCAGAATACTGAAGAAGATAAGTGGATTGCTAGGACATTAATAGATCATTGTCTCTGTGTTAACTGCAGAACAGGTCCCAGAAGACTGACAAATAGCCATTGTTCCTTTGTTTGTGAAATGCAAAAGAGATAATTAGGAAATTATAGGCAAGTCCTTCTTATATCAGTGGTAGAGATATTATTGGAAAATATACTGTATTTAGGAGCAAATTCACTTCCAAATGGAACAGCATGAACTTATTAGGAATACTCAGCATGAAGGAGTAATCTTGCCCCACAAATTTGATTGAGATTTTTTGAAGAGATGGCAAAGATGATTGATAAGATCATTTGGAAATTTTGGGAAGAAAAGACAGATGGAGCTTAATCCAGACAAGTGTGAAGTGATGCACTTTGAGACATCAAAAGGAAGAGGAAAGTACGCAAAACATGGCAGAATCCTTGGGAGCAATGATGTGCAGAGGGGTCTTGGGGTGCAAGTTTACAGCTCCCTGAAAGAAGCAATGTAGGTAGGTAGTATGGTAAAGAAGGTAAACAGCATGCTTGCTTTCAGTTGAGTTGCTGAGTTTAAAAGTTGTTAAGTCATAATGCAGTTGCATAATATTTATGTTAAGCCACATTTAAAATATCCTGTGCAGTTATAGTTACCACAGTCCAGAAAGAGTATGAGGGCTTTGGAGAGGATGCAAAAGAGGTTCATCAGGATGTTGCCTAAATTAGAGAATAGTATCAATAAAGAGATATTGATGAATTATTTTCTCTAGAGCATCTGAGGCTAAGGAGCTACCTAACAAAAGCATATAAGATTGTGAGAGGCAATGATAGGGCATATGGTCAGAGTCTTTTTCTCAGGATGGAACTGTCAACTACTAGAAAGCATAGCTTTAAGGTAAGAGGGAAATCTTGATGGAGATGCACGAGGCACATTTTCTTACACAGTGATAAGTGCCAAAAAGCATCTGCTGAGGGAGTTGGTAGAAGCAGATATGATAGCAATGTTTGACAGGCATTTATGAACACATGAACAAGCAGGAGATAGAGGGATGTGGACCAGGTGCAGGCAGATAGGATTAGTAAGGTTGGCATCATGGTTATCATAGACGGATGGGCCTGTGGGTCAATTCTCTGTTGTAGTGTTTTATGTTCTAATCATTCCTAGCTACAAGAATATCAGGCAAGATAGAGAGGAAACTATAGAAGGAGAGGGACAGTGGTAATACTGGTTGAAGAAACAATTGTTGTATTGAAAAGGGATGATATAAGAATGAAGCTAAATGGAATGAACTAGAGAACCAAAAAAGTGCAATCACTTTGTTTTCACTATACCATAGACCTCCAAAGTGTTCAAAGGAGATAGATGAGTGAATTTGTAAAGATGTTTTTGACAAATGCAAAAGTACTTGGAAAGTTTTAGGGAGAGATTTTTAACTACATTTGTAAATGGTCCATGTAAAAAGGTATCCTGATCACAGGATTCATAAATTTCATTCAGGGAATCCTTTATAGCCAGAATATAGCCAGACAGACAAGGGACACATTCTGCATTTAGTTCTGGGGAATGAAGTTAGGAAAGTGGTAATGAGAGAACATTTTTTTGTGGTGATGGTCATAATTCAACTAGATTTAATGTTGTTATTGAAACAGGCAAAGATAAAATGGGAGTAATGGATCTAAATTGGCTTAAGGTCTACCTTTCTCTAAATTAGCAGAAATAGACTGGAAACAGCTGCTTGGAGGAAAATAAAGACACTTAAATATAGTTAAGTATAAATGGGTTCTCTCATAGAAATAGACATGCAAAATCTAGAGCTTCATGAATATCAATGATAGGACAAAACAAAAAAAAATGGCTTTTGTCATGCCTGTTGAGTTCAGGAATGGAGAAGAGAAATTAAAATAGAAATTAGGAAATCAAAGAAAGATAATGAAATACACATTTGAATGTAAAATCAGAGAATATCTGAAGATTTTTTAGGTACAAAAAAGAGCATGAAGATTTCTCAGGAAACAGGATAGCCTATAAAGGACCAGAATGTTACTGTATATGGAGTAGGAGATATTTTTAAGATTCCAAATAAACACAATAGAAACAGATACAATTATATTGTCGAGAGGGATGTCTGTGAAGTACAGATTGGGATAATCATAGTAAATATGGAAGTATTAAGGGATTGATTACCCTTAAACATGGATACATCTCTGAGTCTGGATGAAATCGATTCCATGCTGTTAATAAAAATACTTTGGCTTTGAATGCAATAAGAGTATTGCTGGAAAATGAAACATTGTGCAGTTATTTAAAATGAGAGGAAGGAATAACCCAAGAAATTATAAACCAGTTAGTTTAAGTTTAATGGTTGGAAATATTTGGGAGCCATTCTATGGGACAGTGTGAACCTTTATCTAGTAAGGAACAGATCAGTGAGCAGGAATACATAAAGGCAAGGTCATGTCTGATTTAGTCACATTTTCAAATTTCAGATTTTTTAAAATCTGTCATTGTGACATTTTATATGCAGAGTTACTTTGTCAATTTTTGTGCAGGGATAAATGAAGTACAGTTATGATTGTGATTTTGATACACAGTGCACATGCTTTCAAAACTGCAAGTTAATTGATTTACATTGTTAAGGTAAAAAACTTTTTAAAAGTCTTTCACTTAAAAATGCTTAATATACAATTATAGGTATGAAAATATTGGTCACTCAGAAACCATTCAACTATTATTGATTTGGATTGAAGGTAAATAGGTCATAGGTTTCCATTTCAACATTGCTCGCTTGAGAGCTCAATTTATAATGTGAGAGTGCCTCTAGACATTTATCTTGCCTGCAGGGGTTTCCATGATATTTGAATTGAACACTGGTCTGTGGGATACTTCATATTGCTGGAAATCAAAATAATCCATTTACAAGTGATTCAAGATTGGAATTATGTGCACAATTAACTGAAGTGTTTACATGGGAGAACTTGCTTCGAAACATACTGTGATTCATTTTAGATGATTATTTGCAGCTGCTATATTACATGGGGCTATACTGGAGCTGATCAGATTCACAATTACCAAATCTATTTATTTTTAAAATAATAGCATTCTAATTATAACCGTGATTTGCTCCTGTTGTTACATTTAGTGGTGATAAAAGTCATGATTCATGATATATCATTATTACAAATGTATCTGCAAAACCTGAAAGGACAACTTTGTATTTGCATTGTGTCCTCAATATGGAAAAATATAGCATAATGCCATATAATTCAGGCTTAAGTTACCTTAGGTACTGCAGACATGTAGCCATGTTACTTGACCAGCTGTCAGAATGTGGCATTAGGTCTAACAGAATCTCTCATTTTGATCTGTTAATTTACAAATTTAATATCCTATAGTCAAACATAAATAGTATTGATAAAACGTATGTCTGTAGGGAAACATAGGTATAAACTTATATGTACATGCAGATTCCCAAAGTAAAAAATCTGAGAATAAGAAAACCTGTCATAATAATCATTGAGCTGTTTGTCAGTTGTGACTGTATGCTTTCAGGGCACAACATGCAGCTCTTCATATTATAGATCTCTAAATATTTTCTCATTGATTATCTTTTTTATCTGCAGGCTCCCAAGCCAGTATGTCTCTATTTCCTCTTCTCCCACTCTGTTAACTTCTCCCTTTACTAGTAAAGTTGACAACTCTATTCAAGCAGTGTTTTGCTGTCACTTCATTCTGTAGTCCCTTTTGAGTTAGTTTGAATTGTGCAGCATTCTTTATTAGATTCAATAGCAGCTTGGTGTTTGAGAATGGTCTCTGTCAAAGCCCATGAGAAGACATTGGAAAATATCAGAAGCATGGTTCAGGGCAGAAAAAAAATAAAGAAACTGTTAATAGTAATTACTTGACCAAGCAAGAAGGAACAGGGAGACACCATAACAGCAAACAGTAGCAGAGGAAATGATGTAGTGAAACAATGATAAATACTATGAATAATCAGTGGAAAAATTGTTTTCTTTACAAATTGAAGTAAGAAATCGCACAGTCAATGTAAAGCTAAATATGACTGATAAAGAAATGTAGTAAGAATAAAACAGATGAAAACGTAAAAATGAAAACATAAAATAATAGGTAGTAATAGTTGCAGGACTATGCAATGAAATATGTCAGTCTTTCTCCAATTGATAATAGATTCCTATGGTAGACATACTATATAAAGATGAATTTGAGATTATGTTATGTTTTGCTCTGTTCAAAACTGTATAATATATTCTTTAATAAATGCACGAATTAATATAATTAGGTTGGCAAATCTGGGCCAGTGATTACTGTTTTTTTTATCTGACGGCTAAAATCACAAGATGCTTCCTGGAATACGCTCAATAACTCTGCAGAGCACAGCAGCCTATTGCACTGGTGAATCCCACCTGGCATGGGCATCATCAGGCTGTGCAGAAGACTAGTCTTCATGTCAGCTGATGAATTGTGATATTCTCTCCCATTGGCTTTATGGGATTTACATGAATGAAATTGGACAAACTTGAATAACTAGGCATTATCAAGCATAGCACAGGCTGCTATCTTTACTCAATTGCATGTTATAATTTACCAGAGGTTGGGATCAAAATATAATCATAAAACAGTTACTGACTATTATAATTCATGCACAAGCTATATTTTCATGACACAAACATTTTTTATTTACTGAGATACAGTGTGGAGTAGGCCCTTCCAGCCTTTGAGCTGTGTCCCCCAGCAACCCCCAGATTTAATCCTAGCCTAATCACAGGACAGTTTACAATGCCCAATTAACCTACCAACTGGCATGCCTTTGGACTGTGAGAGGAAACTGGAGCACCTGAAGGAAAACCAGGTGGTCACAGAGTTAATGTATAAGCTCCTTATAGATGGCAGAGGGCTACCTCTGTAGGCAAGTGGCCAAGTGGTTAAGGCATTGGACTAGTGACCTGAAGGTCATGTGTTCGAGCCCCAGCCGAGGAAACATGAGCAAGGCACTTAATCACACATTGCTCTGCGACGACACTGGTGCCAAGCTGTATGGGTCCTAATGCCCTTCCCTTGGACAACATTGGTGTCGTGGAGAGGGGAGACTTGCAGCATGGGCAACTGCTGGTCTTCCATACAACCTTGCCCAGGCCTGCGCCCTGGAGAGTGAAGACTTTCCAGGCACAGATCCATGGTCTCGCAAGGCTAACGGATGCCTTTCTGTTTTTTTAGGTAGCAGAGGGAATTGAACCTGGGCTGCTGGTACTGTAAAACGGTGTACTAACCACTACGCTGCAGTGCCGCCCGATTCTTAACTGACATTTGTGTATTGCCTTTAATTATTAATTTTCTTTCTGAGTCAGAAGCTTGAAGAGAACAGTTGTAAAACCCAGAAAATCATTCAAAAAATCTGTCTGATTTTTGCTTTATTAATCTCATAATTGACCTACTGGGTATAAAGCTGTTATTGTTTGACGTTGCCAACTAACTTCCTGCAACCTGCTTCCACAAACTATACAATGGCTAAGAGTGGGACGATAAAACATGAAATGGTACTTCCCAAGAAAACATTAACAAAACATGCTATTTTAATAGCAGTGAAGCACAAATATAGAAATCAACTGATTTATCTATTGAATAATCAATAACTTTCTCAATGATATATATTTATGAGGATTTGGAATTTACAGAGCTTTAACAAGAAAAACTGATTTTCAACATTTAATAATTTTAGTTGCCATTGAGACTATTTATACTTGAATACTCTCCACAGTTATCCCCACTACTTCACTATCAACAACCAATAAATCTGTTGCTCTCTGAAGTCTTGTCCAGCCAGAGTCCTCCCACTGTTCAGCAGTCCAGGTGGAGACTGTTTGCTTATACAAAGCCTAAAAATTATTTGTGATTCAAGGGTCAAAGGTTCAGTAACAGGTGCAGATATTCAGAATCAGAATCCTTTATTATCACCAAGTATGTGGACACATACAGGGAATTTGATGCCGGTTTCCCTGAGCTCTTGCTGTACAGAATCAAAAAACAAACAAAACAATAGTGCAAATAATCGTGAACTAAATACAATGAGGTATACCTGTGTATGTACAGGTGGACTTGGTTTATAATAGACTAAAATTCAAGTGTTCATAGGACTGATGGTATACGGAAAGAAACTGTTCTTGTACCTATTTGTCCTGGCATACGGTGATCTAAAGCGCCTACCGGAAGGAAGGAGTTGGAACAGGTGATGTCCAGGGTGTGATGGGTCTACAATGATGCTGCTTGCTCGCTTCCTGACTCTAGATGCATATAAGTTCTGGATCAAGGGCAGCTTCACACCAATAATCCTTTCCACAGTCCTGATGGTTCTTTGGAGTCTATTCTTGTCTTGTTTGGTAGCTGATCCAAACCAGACAGTGATGGACAAACAGAGAACAGACTGGATTATTCCTGAATAGAATTCAATCAGCAGCTCCTGAGGCAGGTTGTGCTTCTTGAGTTGACATAGGAAATACAACCTCTGCTGAACCTTTTTGATAAGAGTGTCCGTGTTGGGTGTCCACTTCAGGCCCTGGGAGATTGTGACAACCAGAAACCTGAAGGTCTCCACAGTAGTGAGTGGGGGGAGTATTGGGGGGGCTCCTCCTGAAGTCCACTGTCATCTCCACAGTCTTGAGCGTATTTAGCTCCAGATTGTTCCAGACTCACAACAATCTGATGGAAAGGCAGGTAAATGTAAGCAGAAAAAGAAATTAGTAATAATAAAATTGAAATCCCAACTAGAATTGTGATCAATTTGAGAGAGGTTTAGATTTGCATTCAGTACACAGAATAATACCATTTAGTAAAACAAAATACAACTGAAATACTAAGATGTCATAAGTTATTTATTTCAGACAGTATTACCTTCTGTCTTAAAAAGGCTTTTTGAATTGAAATGAATTGAATTGATTTGAATTGAACTGTCTTTCTTTAAATCTTACACCTGTCCCACAACGCGAGGGAGTAAAAATCTTTGCATTATGACTCCGATGCAATGCACAGACATGTGAATTTATATGACGAATGGATTGTAGAAAGAAGCTGTCCTGTAGCCTGTTGGCCAGGGCTTTAATGCTGCAGCACCATTTGCCAGAGGGAAGCAGCTGAAACAGTTTATGGTTGGGGTGACTGGTGTCCCCAATGATCTTATGCATTTTTAAGTCATTTTTTTAAGGCATTTTGTGTTACAATGTGGCATATTTTTCAGTGATATATGCCTTAGAGGAAAGTTGAGTGATGTAAGTAAGAGTTTAACTTTAGGTAAGCAGAAGCACTTTGGAAATATTACCAATCTAACTCAAGTTGCATGTGAATAAGAAAATGCCACTGTACTAAAAGAAAAATACTTCCCCAAAAATTGATAACTGAACTGTTGGTTACCATGGAAACTGAAACACTCCATTATTGTGTGAACAATGGTGACAATTGAAGAATTTTCAATTGTACCTCAACCCAAGAGGATATTCTATATTTAACTGATGAAAACAAAGTTGTTCTGCAAATAGAATGAAATGAAAGAATGTGCATTTAAACAATAGATTTTATGTCCTCAGGTCATTCTGAAACTTTTTACAACAATAAACGTCAAGTTTGTTTCTAGTGCAAGTAAACACGGCAACCAATTTGTCCACAACAAGGTCTTAAACATCAGAAATGAGAAAAATAATGGGTCAGTAGTAAGTAACCCACACAAAATGCTGGAGGAACTCAGCGAGTCAACCAGCATCTATGGAAATGCATAAACAGTTGAAGTTTTCCTCAGGCTGGAAAGGAAAGGGGGAAGATGCCAGAATAAAAAGGTGGAAGAGGAGAAAAGGGGACACTAGAAGGTGATAGATGAAGTTAGGTGGGTGGGGAAGTTGAAGGGCTGGAGAGGAAGGAATCTAATAGAAGAATGGACCATAGGAGAAAGGGAAGGATGAGGGGACCCAGAGTGAGGTGATAGGCAGGTGAGAAGAAGTAAGTGGGGAATAGAAGAAGAGGGGAGGGGAGGGAATTTTTTTTACTGGAAAGAGAAATCGCAATTCATGCCATCAGGTTGGAGGTTACCCAAATAGAATATAAGGTATTGCTCCTCCTCAGCATTATTTAAGGGTTAAATGCTGGTCAGGACATCAAGCAAACATCACTAATTTCATTAAATCTTGTTGAGAACCTTTCAGCATCGATCGTGAGCTGGCTTAATATTAACAACTGTGCCCAGACTACTACCAAAGATGCTGATGAAATTTATAAATGATGAAACGTTTAGCCAGCTATGATAGTGAACATTTTAATACTCATAGGTGTGGCTGACCCAGTCAGCACTATAGAATAGAATGTCAAGGGCCTCTTTTTCTTCTTTTTGTTAAACTCCTTTCTGTTTGCCCTTACTCTAATAATAAAACTGTCTGTCTATATATATAAATATATATATATATATATATATATATATACACACACACACACACACACACAGTGTATATGTATGTATGTATGTATAAATAAATAAATAAATAGTTCAAAAATGTAGAAATAAAAAAGTAGTGAGGTGGTGTTCGTGGGTTCAATATCCATTCAAGAATCAGATGGCAGAGGGGAAGAATCTGTTCCTGAATCACTGAGTGTGTGTCTTCAGGCTCCTGTACCTCCTTCCTGATGATTCCCTGTCGTGCCCCTTTTCCCAGGATACTTCCCTGTCGTGCCCCTTTTCCCAGGATACTTGTTATCCATCTGTTCTTCACTTTCTGTTCCAATGCCTTTCAAAGGCTTATTTCATTTCATTTTCCCTTACATTTGTACCAATTTTTTTGTCTTTAACTCCTGTGCATGTTTTGTTGGTTCTACATCAACATAAAATAAGAAGAAACTAAAGATGAGTGATAAAAATGCAAACTATTATTCCTCCATAGTCATTAATACTCGAATGCTGAGAGTTATCATTAAAGGACAGAATTTGAATCTGCACAGACTCGTGCTTTGTCTAATTTTATTAAAAATAATAAAAGCAATGAATTTGCACATCAATTGTGAGTAACCAGTTGTCACCTTAAAAATCTAAAAATGATTTTGGTTAATTAAGTATCTTGTGAATAACTTCATTAGGGCTATATTTTGATGTGGAAAGGTGAAATGTACTCTTAAAAGAAATGTGGTTCTCAAAAGAATATTTCCCATGTTTCCTGACTTTTGTGAATCGGAGGTTCCCAACCTTTTGTATAGCACGGACTAATACCATTCAGCAAGGGGTCTGTGGATCCCAGGATGAGAACCCTGAATCTCTGCAGTCTGACATTTCAGTCTCTAAGGGACTATGTTATCATTTCTGCATTTGGTTGATGGAACTCATAGACTAGATCACATTTAAATATAATGAGTGAACAGAAATTGGAAACATATTTTTGTATGTGCTTGTAAAAGTTTAGTCCTGATAATGAGCAAGCTGCTTAAACCAGAACCATGAACTGATTAGAGCATGTACCAACAAAAATACTCCTATCTTTCGCATGTTCTGTCTTTTGTGGGTAGCTTCTGTGAGCATAGGGCCTCTGTGGGCCTTCATAACAGTACTTAGGGTATCTTATTTAGGCATTGCAACTGCATTCTAAATGCATTTATGAGACTTCTGTCCAATGATTCAAATTGGACGGTAGTCATCTTATCCATCCATTAAACCAAATTATATTAATTGGATCCAAAGTAAAACTTACTTTCTGCTTGATTCAAAAATCACGGACTCTCATTTCTATTCAATCTGTTGGTCAAAAGCAGATGCTGTCCAAGATTAGATGAAATACTATTTTGAGTATTTCATTTGGGTTCTACTGATTCCTTCCTTCTACCAAGATTGAACTTGCTGCTAGCAATATTCTCAGGACCATCTGGTAACTGGAGTCTAAAACCAGCAAATTTTATTGGGATACTTCTTCAGCACAGCTCCACAGAATCACGGATGGTTACTGTGCAAATGGTAGTTATCACCCTATCATATCTACCTTAACTACTGACTAAAGTACTTCACTACTGACTACTTCTCAGTTAATCCAGGAAAACCATTTAGCTGATCAGGCTCACAGATGATTGTCCATGCTGAACAAATGAAGAAGGTTTGAGAAAAAATATTCACAAGGGTGTCTTAAACACACAAAAATGCTACTTCTTTTCTCCAAATTCCTTTGTGAGGTTAAGCATTCCTATTTTCAGGACATACAGGTAAAATGACTTTAATAACTGTTGAAGCAGGATAGACTATTATAAGTTGTGTTCAGGGGAAATTCCTTACATCTCTGTGAAGGAAATATATCAATATACACTACAGATGGAGCATGAGGATACTTACCGAGAGATGGGGCTGGATCTTGATTTGAATGATGATTCCTGAGTATTGTGAACAGGTTCTCCAGAAGGCTGGTTCTCATTTGAATCAATATCTGCTATATTCACACAGTACCATAACTCCTGAACAGCTAGCACTCAGTGAAACTGACTCAAAGTCAAACTGCTGATATGAACGTAGACAGCAAATCACAGAGCTGAGTTTGGCATATCATGAAAGCATAAACATTACTTTTAGTTTTCTCCAGTAACTTTTCCTTTTTTTTTTAGGACTATTGTGGTGAGTTAATAGGGGTGATATAAAATCTTGTTTCTAGTCACCTCTAAAGCTGCTGTTATTTTAATTGTGTTTGCTTTCTTACTTCATGGATAAATTGTGCTAGAGTTGTCATATTGTTAGCAGCTGTGAAAAGGACAGTAATTTGCCTCTCAAGTTTAATCACTGAAATAATCAGTCAAATAAGTGCAAGGAGGTGAATTTAGACCTTGTTGCCTTTATTTTGTAGTGTAATATGAATGCACAGCTCTGATGTGGACATGTGTACTCTGTCCAAAGTACTACTTTGGGATGTTTTCAGGAGTCTGTAAAAGAGGTCCCTTGCATATGTCAGTTAGGGATGAACATTTTTCTTATGACGCCAATCCACAGGCTTTCAAGTTCAAGTCTCAAGTTTAATTACCATTCAACCATACATGAGTATAGCCAAACGAAACAGAGTTCCTCTGGGTCCAAGGTTCGAAACATGTTATCCACAGCACACAGCACACTGCACATAGCACATGGCACAAATATCATATGGTTACAATTTTAGAAAAATCCAAAGAAAAGGGAAAAAGATAATGTAGCCCAAGTCACTGTGTTGTCCTGGTCCAGCTTGTTCTTCCACTGAGCGAACACCAGAGGACAACGCTGATGGCGGGGCCAGCCCCCAACTTAGTATGAAATCCCATGGCACACAGCCAACTCCAGCAACTCCAAGGCATGTGGATCTTGTCTACACAACAACTGAGGCAATGCAGCTCCCCTACTTTCAGTCTCACCAGCGAACCGGACGCAGTATTCTTTGATACCAATGTTCTACAGGGTCTTACGATCACAATAAAAACATCCAAGATAATCACATGCACTGTCCTGGCACAAGTCCAGGTGACAACACAACAGTGATACACAATAGATCCAGCTCCATTGCTATCGAGCAACTAACTGCTGGGATAGACCTGCAATACTTGATGTTTTTAGAATCCATCTGTGACTTTTGATCATAAAAGAGGCATACAGGGTGAACAAATACACCTTTGACTGAACCCAGAGTGGCCACTGCACCGAAGCTCGCCGCCAACTTACCAGAAGAGATTTAAAATGTGGATTAAAGCTGTTGAACCACAAGGATCAGGTGTGCTCCCATCTTCAGTCAAACTTCTTCCTAACACCTGACCTCATCTCTCATTTCAATATTAATTATACAAGCTACAAACATGGTTCTTGAGCAGAAGCCTTGCAAAATGAAGGCTGAGTCCTGTTTGGATATTGCTTAAACCTTACTTCAACTTTTCAAATTTCCTTTTCAAGGTTGTTTGGTAATTGTAGATTCATCAACGCAGAAATGGATTTTTCAGCCAATCTCATTCATGTTGGCCTTCATGTCTATCCGTTGTAATTCCATTCTTTGCCAATGATCACTTGCAATTCTGATTTATCAGTAAAGTGTAAATTGTATTTGATACTCATTATGGTCTCAATAGGCTAAAGGGCCTGTTTCTATACTGTGTAATTCTATAACATTTATGATATTTGCTGTCTCACCCAAATAATTTTCAAAACTCACAATCCTCACCCACTGGATTCCACAGTCATATCACACTGACCAGTGGCATTCCCTGAATGAACCACATACCTGATACTGTCATTAGCTGACCGTATTCATTAAATGGAACACCCTCCCCAGCATACTCAGGAGATGTAACTTGATTCTCTTGCAATTCTTTCTTTCCCCAGCAATTCTCTATTTTCCTAAACAGCTGCTGATCTCACTTGCTTCAGGAATTCCACTCTCCACTATGCTGGAAATGCTTGCTCAGATTCTCCCATGCAAAGTCTGTTCTATGACACAATTTCTTGTGTGTAGGAACTACGGAATGACGACTCAAATGGAACTGATGTATCACTCTCCCCAACCCCTTTGTACAGTGCCACTTTTACCACATTATGATATCTAGTCTGAATCAGAGTCAATACTTGCACAACCATTTATGGACCACATCCATGCAGTCCTTGCATATTGAAGCAGGCTTTAATTGGAGGGTTAGAAAGAATGAAGGGGGAACTTTAGAGACCAGAGATCACAGTAGTGTGGGAGCCAGTGATTGCTGTGAATCCTGTGGGACCTAGGGAAAAAAAACAGTCCTTCTCCTGGCTCACAAGTCTACTGAACTCATGCACTTGTCTTTTATTTGCTAGGGATTTTTAACCTTTGGTTCAAGCTACAATGCTTAACTTAGATGTGTGCAGATTTCTTAAATGACATCAATGACAGATCTGTAACCATGAAAATCAGAAGTAAGCAGGTTGAAATCTTTTTAATTTGTTATTTGGCCATTGGAATTAAAATCAGCTAAAAGCTTCATCTTAAAATGTTGACATATGCTTCTCTGATACTTCATAATTCATTTTGTATTTCCAGCATTTGTTTTTATTGGACATTTATAGAAGAATGGGAACTGGAATTTAATAGCAGAAATGAACTAAGTGATTTGGATATGGATTTTCTATTGTTTTGTCTAAGAATTTAACAGTATTTCATATCAGCAAACCTGCCAATCAAATGAAGGCTATTAAGAGTACTCTTTCCTTGTTTTTTTTCTAAATAATAGAGATTGAAATGGGTATGTGAAGGTTAATGAATTTTTTAGCATGTTAATATAACATTCTAGTAATGATCAAAAGTTCCCTGGCCCCAAGCACAGACAAGTGACTGATAGTACTTGAGAAATATTGATAAATCGTAGCTCTAGGCACTGAAGGAAAGTAATTCCAAACATATGTTGTAATCTTTGATGGATGAATGGTTTAAAGTAATTAAAAGCATCGAACTATGGTTGTCCAGGAAAAATCACTGAAACATAACTCCTAAGGGTTGAGATTTATCTTATTTGTTGATTTACACAGTATAATATGCGTGGCTTATTAATAATATTCAAATTTCCTTGTATTGCCAGAATTGTGCTTATCAAGGCCAAACTAAATTGTAAAAATAAAAAAGGTTATGGGTTCTACAATATTAGGCCTCTATCACAAATTTATAGCTAATGCTATTGTTGTCGAGTGTCAGGTGTGATGGACAACTGGCGGAGATTTGGGAGCTTCAGCACCCAGGTACCCAATCACCCCCACAATAGTCACAGTCATACTTTATTGATCCCAAGGGAAATTGGTTTTCGTTACAGTTGCACCGTAAATAATTAAATAGTAATAAAACCATAAATAGTTAAATAGTAATATGTATATTATGCCAGGAAATAAGTCCAGGACCAGCCTATTGGCTCAGGGTGTCTGACTTTCCAAGGGAGGAGTTGTAAAGTTTGATGGCCACAGGCAGGTATGACTTCCTATGACGCTCTGTGTTGCATCTCGGTGGAATGAGTCTCTGGCTGAATGTACTCCTGTTCCCAACCAGTACATTATGTGGTGGATGGGAGACATTGTCCAAGATGGCATGCAACTTGGACAGCATCCTCTTTTCAGACACCACCGTGAGAGAGTCCAGTTCCATCCCCACAACATCACTGGCTTTACAAATGAGTTTGTTGATTCTGTTGGCGTCTACTACCCTCAGCCTGCTGCCCTAGCAAACATGATCCCTGAAAGTTGCCTCACAGGTGGATAGGGTAGTTAAGAAAGCTTATGGGGTGTAGCTTTCATAAGTCGAGGGATAGAGTTTAAGAGTCGCGATGTAATGATGCAGCTCTATAAAACTCTGGTTAGGCCACACTTGGAGTACTGTGTCCAGTTCTGGTCACCTCACTATAGGAAGGATGTGGAAGCATTGGAAAGGGTACAGAGGAGATTTACCAGGATGCTGCCTGGTTTAGAAAGTATGCCTTATGATCAGAGATTAAGGGAGCTAGGGTTTTACTCTTTGGAGAGAAGGAGGATGAGAGGAGACACGATAGAGGTGTACAAGATAATAAGAGGAATAGATAGAGTGGATAGCCAGCGCCTCTTCCCCAGGGCACCACTGCTCAATACAAGAGGACATGGCTTTAAGGTAAGGGGTGGGAAGTTCAAGGGGGATATTAGAGGAAGGATTTTTACTCAGAGAGTGGTTGGCGCATGGAATGCACTGCCTGAGTCAATGGTGGAGGCAGATACACTAGTGAAGTTTAAGAGACTACTAGACAGGTATATGGAGGAATCCAAGGTGGGGGCTTATATGGGAGGCAGGGTTTGAGGGTTGGCACAACATTGTGGGCCGAAGGGCCTGTACTGTGCTGTACTATTCTATGTTCTATGATCGCACTGGCCACCACAGACTCGTAGAACATCCTCAGCATTGTCCGGCAGATGTTAAAGGACCTCAGTCTCCTCAGGACAAGTGAGGGGAGTTGGCCCTGGATAGGATCAGATCACATTGGGTCCACACATCTCTTATCTCATGTTGGGGACGAAGTATCTATCAGTGCTAAGTTCTGCCCCATAAACTCCATGGTCCTTGATGAAGAATGAAAGCCCACAAATAAGAAGAACAGCAGATTCTCAACAGGAACCACAAGGCGGCACCATTATTACTCAGAATGTTTTTTTTCCCAGAAGCTTATCTCCCTACTCAGAAATGAATATGCCAGCAACACACACAAAATGCTGGAGTTACCCAGCATCTATGGAAAAAAGTACAGTACAGTCAATGTTTCGGGCCAAATTTTGCAAATTACTGTTGCTGCTAAAAGTCATTATTACTTTTCTGCAAATGACGTATGATTTTTGAAATTCACCATACACTTTAAATAGATCCTTTGTACTACATGGACAGCATTCAGACTGGGAACTTAAGGAGAGCATTGATCTGAATTCTGAATAGCAGTAATAGAACAATTGCTGGGAAAATAAAATCCAGAGACAGTTGATAATCGCTAGAAATGTAGACTGAGTTGTCTTTACAGAGATTTCATGTAAGAATTTCCAATTAAAGAGCTAGTTGATGATACTACAAGAATGCTGTACTAAACTACATTTAATATGCAAAGAATTGTATTGTGAGGGGAAATCAAGATTACCAAAGTAATCTACATCTCCATTATATGTCACAACAGCCAAAGCATAATTTGAGTGGGAGTGAGCAATTAATGTTGATCTAGTGCAAGTTGGTATTATTATGAAATTATGAAACATAATTTGAGTGGGAGTGAAGAATTAATATTGATCTTGTGCAAGTGTTTAACAGGAATTAACAGCCTTTCCTCACTAAGTATTTACATACCATTTTAAGAAGGAATCTCATAAATTTCCTGTCTGGTTATTTCTATGACCAAGAGATTCTCATCGGGTCATAGACCAAAAGTTTCTTCAGATACAAGAAGTGTAAAAGACAGGTGGGAGTGGATATTGGACTGCTGGAAACCGATGTTGGCAAGGTAGTAATGGGGGACGGTGAAATGGCAGACAAACTCAGTAAGGTCACTGTGGAAGATGCTAGTAGTATGATGGAAGTTCCAGTTGTCATGAGTCATGAAGTGTGTGAAGTTGCCATTATTAGAGCGAAGGTTCTTGGGAAACTGAAAAGTCTGAAGCTAGATAAGTCACCTCATTATTGAAGGGAATGGACACTTTGTGCTAACTGCCTATTTGCCTTCACATTTCTTCTCCTGAGAGTCACCCAACTACCTGCCTGCTGCAGCTTAGAGGTGATTACTTCCCTGTAACTCCGATCGATAATCTCCTCACTCTCCCTGCAAGCCAAAGGTCATCCAGCTGCTGCTCCAGATCTCTAACACAGTCTTGAAGGAGCTTCAGCAAGACGCACGTCATGCAGATGGAGTTCCCTGCGAGGCTCTGGGTCTCCCAGGACTCCAACGTGGGGCTTGAAGTACACACAGTGGCCATTTAAGTTACACTAAGTACCCCTGACACAGTAAGAAAAAAGGGAAGCTTAACAGAAACTTACCTGAACAACTTACTCAGGGCCAATGCCTCCTTTGAGCCAAAGCCGGACACTCTTAACAATGGCTGCTCTGCTTGTCCCCTCTGTATTTTTACTGACTCCTCTCTGTGCTGCTCCCACTACTGATTGCACTGCTGAAATGACACCGAATGCCCGCAAAGCTTTCCTTTTAAACAACCACCACCAACCTGCGAAAGACTTCCTCACTGTGTGCTGCTGCAGTGTCTGATTAGACTGTCAGAATGATACTGAATGCCCACAAAGCTGTCCTTTCGAACGAATGCTGCTGACCTGTGGAAAAACTTCTTCGTTGTGCCTGTATTTTGTCCCTATTTCTCTAAACCATTTCTATGCATTTATCTGTCAAATGTCTTTTAAATATCATAACTGTATGCATATTTACAGCTTCCTCCTGCAGCTCATTCCGTATACCCTTCATTTTCTATGTGAAAGCTTACCTCTGAGGTCCCTTCTCACCTTAAATCTAGGTCCTCTAATTTTAGCCTCCCACTGCTCTGCCTGGGTAAACCACCATGGCCATCCACTTATCCATGCCCCTCATAATATTATATCCTCTATAAGGTCATCCAGATCTCCTACATTGAAAAAATTCACAGCCTATCAAGCCATTCCGTGTAACTCAACCTTCCAGTCCTGGAAACATGCTCATGAATCTTTTCTGTTTCTTTTCTGAATGGCATCCTTCCTACAGTTGGCTGTTTTGAACCGTATACAATATTCCAAGGGTGGCCGCACGAACAACTTTACAGTTGCAACATGGCAGTTCTTGACCAGTAAAGGCAAGCATGCCAAACACCTTCATCTCGTCTACCTGTGTTGAAACTTCCCCTGACCTATGTACTTGTAGTCCTGGGTTTCTGTAATCCACAACATACCTCAGGGTCCCATCATTTATTGTGTAAATACTGACATGGTACCAAAATTAAAAATCCCAAGTTAAAATTCATCTGTCATTTCCTTACCCACTTCCCCAGTTCTCTAAATCCTGTTATAATGTTAGATAACCTTCTTCACTACACTGCCAATTTTGATGTCACCTGAAAACTTACTAACCATGTTAACAATATCATTATCCACATTGTTAATGGAGATGAGAAACACCAGTGGCCCAGTTTCCATCCCTGTGACATACATAACGTCACAAACCTCCACCACCACCATCTGTCTTATACCAAGTCGATTTTGTTTCCATATAGCAATCTCACCCTGGATCCCATGTGATGCAACCTTCCCTGCAGGGTCTTGTCAGAGGCCTGGTTAAAGTCCATGTGGACAACATCTATCACCCTGCCCTTATCGATCCTCTTGATTTTCTCTTGTAAGACCTCATTCAAATTTGTGAGGCATGGTCTCCCACTTACAAAGCTGTGCTTGACTATCCCTTACCAGTCTTTGCCTTTCCAAATGCTAATCAATTCTGTTCCTCAGAATCCCACCAATAACATTCCCATAACTGACGACAGCCCCACTGCCCTTCAGTTGCCTGGCTTGTTTTTTTTTACAGCCCTTCTTGAATAAAGGCACAAAATTAGCCTTGCTCCACTAAAGCATTACTTTACCAGTGTATAAATGTGATTACAATTATCTCTGTCAGGGCCCCTGCAAATTCTTCAAGCACAACACAATCATGCCATGAGGGGATTTGGCAATGGGAGGGTTTATTTCTGATTGCCTTCAAGTTGCTGCTGAAAATACTGCCCTCTGGACTTTTGTTTGTTTTCTGACTGTCACAATTATCTGGCGTAAGCCTTTGAAGAAGCTTATTCAAGTTGTATTCTGCTGTACATCCATTACAAGAGTGAGGTGTGATTTCAACAATCTCTCTTCTTTTCCTGAAGTATCAGAATACTGTTTATGTCTGCTACAGGTGTGACATTCATGATATATCTCAGGGAGTCTCAGAATCCGATTTATTACCACTGACATATGTCATGTAATCTGTTGTTTTATGGCAGCTCTGCAGTGCAAAACAAAAATTATTACAGATTACAAGCCACAAGCAGTACAAAAGAAATAATGAAGTAATGCTTATGTGTTCATGGACCATTCAGAAATAAGGTGGAGGAGAAGAAGCTATTCCTGGTAGTCTTCAGATTCCAGTAGCTCCTCCCCAATGGCGGTAATGAGAAGAGGGCATGCCCCAGATGGTGAGGGTCCTTATGGGCATTGGAGCATATAGGTAATGTGCTGTTTGTGTTAACAACCAACACACCCAAGGGTGGGCTGGGGGCAGCCTGCAAGCATCACCACACATTCTGGCACCAACATAGCATGCCCACAGTGCTTGGCAAAAGAACATAGAGCACAACAAGCAACAAAACAACAACAGCAAAACAAGTCCCGTGTCTCCCTCCCACTCATGCACAAACCATCTATTAACTGCAGGACAAGCTGTCTTCTTCGGCCTCCAGCCTTCAGCCTCCAACAGACTCTGACTTTCAGCCTCCCAAGCAGATGCACAGAGATTTGTAGACTCGGGTCTGACCAACAGGCCTCGATTTATTTATGTTTTACTTTGATCTTCAGCATTGATCGTCAAACACTAGGCCATAAACTCTGGACTCATAAACTCATAAATTCTGGACTCGCTGACTCATGAACCTGGGAGGGGGGGTCATTGGAACTCATTCCTCATTCCTCCTTCCTCCTGGAATTCTGACTCCGTAACCTACTGACAACTTCCTGATCTGGGGATCCTTCATCCATCCTCTGCCTGCCCAGCATTTGACCTTGGGATGTCCCACATCCGCATTGCTTGTCTTTGCATGCAGAGCAGAGACTTGGACTCCGGCCTGGCCTCTAATTCCCTCACAACCCGGTCTTTGAACCCTAACCTGACACTTAACTTCCCTCTCCGTCCCTAAAACCATCCTTACAAACCTAAAAAAGCATATATTAAATAAAAACAATCAAATCTGAGTCACAACCTAGTGGAGGTTTCAGCTCAGTGCCATAGTGGACATCCCCTTTGAGCATCACTATTTAAATATGCCCTTGACGTTTGGAAGGGCTGTGCCCATGATGGAGCTGACTTGTCTACAACCCTCTGCAGCCTCTTTCAAACCTGCACACTGGGGCATCCATACTAGGCTTCAATCTCCAGGAAACTAAAGGACAATACAGTGAAGTAGAGACATGAGGTTATGGGTACCAGTTCCTTTTCTGTCTTCACTTCTTTAATAGATCTCTGATTTCAACAGCATATTGAAAAGGCAGATTTACCCTTTTAGTTCACAGATGACTTGTCCAACAATTTAAGCTCATAATTAACAATCATCTGTCACATAAAATAAACTTCAGGAGCTTAGTACTCCTGAGCACTATCGATAATTAACCAGCCATTTTCACTTATTTATGGAACTTGCAGCGATGATAGAGTGGTATTCTTTCCACTTGACTTGATGTAATTCTGCAAACCTGTGTGTCAAGAGTACATTGTTTTCAGCTGCACAGCAGCCAGAACATTATTTGTATCCTGAACTATAACATGATTAGCTTCCAGTACCAAACCTAATGAAAAAATCCAGCCTCATACATTTACTTGCTTCTTAAGGTTTGTCTGTGACCTCTGGAACCAACAAATACAAATTCAGGTCACCTTTACATTCAGAAATTTTCTTCACAATTCTTGCAGGTATCTGTGTTGATATATTTTTAGGTCCAATTCACTGCTACATTGCAGAAGTCAAGCACTAATCTAAAATTTAAGTGGGAAGCTTTTAATATTTGGTGAATTTAACCTTTGGATTTACAATAGAGATGGGATTTGGCTACCCAGGAAGGTTTTAAAAAGCAGATGTCATATAGACACTTGTCTGTTAAATTCCCAACATACCTGCTCTTTGTACAAGGATGTTGCCTCCTGAAGACACTATTCATCAAGACTACAGGTTTCTCTGCCTTCACTCTCCTACTCAAAACCAGCCTCCCTCAAGGAGGACCCTTTGAACTCCACTTCATCATTGTGACATGCACTCATTCTTTGCTAATACAGCAGAATTGAATGCTAGTTAAATTGCAGTGTGATCCTTTAATGGCTACTTCTAGAAGTACAGTGCCTTGAAAAAGTATTCAGCCCCACAACTATTCTTGCATTTTACTGTCTCATTTTCTATATTTAGAATATATTGAAGTAGGATTTTGAGCTAATCTGCAAAACATTGTGCATCATGTCAAATCAAAATTAAAAATTCCAAATTCTAAACAATTTATTAAAAATTAAAACCAAAATTGTGAGGCTGGAAAAGTATTAATCTCCTTTGCAATTACTACGCTAACTTTCCTCAGGTGCAATAATAAATATTACTAACTCACCCAATCTATTTTCGTAGAAAATTGGAGGATCACCTGTTTTCAATGAACTTATAAGAATAAATTTCTCTGTAAGGGCCAGCAACTTGGTAAATTTTCAACAGACCAGACCGAGATGAGGACAAAAGAGCATTCAAGACAAGTCAGGGAAATGATAATAGAGAAGCACAAATCTGGGGAATTCTGCAAGACCATCTCAAAGGCACTGAACATACCTCAGTGCTCAGTGCAGTCCATTGTGAGAAAGTGGAAAAAATATGAAACCACAGCTACACTGCCTCGGTCAGGCCGCCCCTCTAAACTTAGTTGCGGGAGAAGAATGGCCGTGAAAGTGGGGCAGCTGTGACACAAACAATCACTCTGAATGAGCTGCAGAAGTCGGTGGCTGCAACTGGAGATGAAGTTCATGACTTCAAAATCTCTAAGCCCTTGCATAAAAAGGGTATTTATGGAAGAGCAGCAAGGACAAACCCCTGGCTAAAAAAAGATTTTTAAATTTCCTTACCCTTAAAGACTTTGCAAGGCATCACTTAGAAGGTACTGTAAAGATGTGAAGAAAGTCTTGTGAGATGAAATTAAAATGGAGCTTTTTGGCCTTAAGACTAAGCGTTAGATGTGGCATAAATGTAATACTGCACATCAGCCAGGTAACACCATCCCTACTACAAAATATAATGGAGAAAGCACCGTGCTATGGAAATGCAGCAGCAAGGGTCTGGAAATCAGGTGAGGATTGATGGGAAGCTGAACGCTGCTAAATACAGAGAGACGCTGGATAAAAGCTTGCTAACCTCTACCAGAAAGATTAACTGGGAAAGAAATTCATCTTTTAGTAGTGCAACGACCAAAACCACGCTGCCAGGGCAGCCATGGAGTGGGTTCAACTGAAGAAAATTGTTTTCCTTGCGTGACCCAGTCAGATCCTGACCTTAACCCAATCAAAAATCTCTGGCAAGACCTCAAGATTGCTGTCCACCGCCGCTCTCCAACTAATCTGACACAGCTTGAGCAATTTTACAAGGCGGAATGGGCAAATCTTGCTCCATCATTTTGTGCAAAGCTAATAGGGATTTATCCAAAAAGGCTACTAGTTGTAGTAACTGCGAGAGGAGTTCAACTAGGTACTGAGCAAAGGTGGATGAATGTTTTTGAACTGCTGATGTTTCAGTTTTGAATTGTTAGTTTTTCAAGTTTACAATTTTCCCTGCTTTTTGGGCCCTAATGTGAAAAAAAAATGAGCATGTGATTCACAAATAAAAATTTCCTGGTTGTAATATTCATTTATGAGAACATTTTGAAATGTAACAAAAGACAGGGAAGGGTTTAGAGATTTCTCTTCAGTGTTCTTACAGATTTCTAATGTGCTAAACATGCAACTTAGCCCTTTGTTTTTGCAGAATTCCTTCTGGATCTGCTAGGCAACACATTTTGAGGGGGAAACTGCTGAAGTTACTGGGTAGTGACTAGACCCCAATTTGATTCAGTCTTTTTACATTCCATTTTCCAGAGAGTTAAACTCAATTCTGCTATGACTGCAGGAGAGTTATTTCTGAATTTAAATAATGTTTAATTTGAGACCCGAACACCATTAAAAGCAGGTTCCTCTGTTACTGAACTACAACAAATATGATTCATACAACATTGTTCAATATCTCACTGTAGATGGATTTTATTTGAGTAATCTACTATTGGCATTATTTGAGTCAGCTGGATTCCTGAAAAGCACTGCTAATAAACACAAAATCCTTCTAGTAAAATTAACAATAGCCATTACACACCAATAAATTGAGACAAAATTGATTAACAATCCGTAAAATTATTTTTGTTTATTTAATATCCAGTGTTAAACATTCAGATTTCTAGGTGAAATTTTATCTTTCCTGTCAAATCGACGTAAAGGATTTTATGGCACTGTTTGAAGCAGAGCAAAGGAGAGGTTTCTGTGTCCTGTGCAATATTTATACGCTGAGCTACACTAGTGGTTCCATAAGATATTTCAGTGGTGCTTATAGAATCTCAGTGCATCAAATTTTCAGGTTATTTCTTGCGTTGCAACAATAACCATAATTCAGATATTGTTGTTTGGCTGGAGAGTCCTTCAGTTTCGGGAATTAAACTCATGGAATTGTTTCAGAAGGAGGCTATTTTACCCATCAACTCCATGTTGGCTCATGCCAAAATAATCTTGTCAGTCCTAGTCCATCAATCTTTCCCCAGGGTGCTACAAGTTATTCTCTTTCAAGTGCTGATCCAATTTTTTTTAAACCCTGCTTAATTCTGTTTCCAAGGTTCCCTGCAAGCACTGTGTTCTAGATCAAAACTACTTGATACATAAAAAGTTTATCCTTGCATCTTTTCACAAAATTTTTAGAATGTTAACTAATCTTGAAATGTATGTTAATGGAGATAATTTCCCTCTATTTGCTTAAATGAATGATGATCTTAATTGCCTCCTTTTGATTCTGCTTTCAACTTTCATTTCTGCAAACTAATTTAGCATCCTTGGGATTTTTCAAAAAAAGGTTTTCTGTAGCCTCTCAGGGACCCTTACATCCTTCCTAAGGTTTGGTTGTGAATTAGCCAGTATTTTATAACGTCACTGATTTTGAACTCCATGCCTCTATTAATGAATTCCAGAATCTCATATGCTTTACTAAGCATTCTCTCAACATGACCCACTACTTTCAAAGATTTTCACTTTGAGATTGTGGAAAGTACAATGTAAATGCAAGTTAATTGTTATTCTGGCAACAAGGCAAGTGAAACTTCCAATAGGTTTAGAAAGAGCTTTGGGAGATTTAATCCAGCAAAACAGAAACATATGTTATATGGAATATAAATAATTATACTACTTTACACTTTATACTTTGCCAAACAATTGGTACTAGAATGTACAATCATCACAGCGATATTTGATTCTGCGTTTCCCACTCCCTGGATTACAAATATTAAATATGAAAAATAGTAAAAATTAGTAAATATTAAAAATTTAAATTATAAATCATAAATAGAAAATAGAAAAATGGAAAGTAAGGTAGTACAAAAAAACCGAGAGGCAGGTCCGGATATTTGGAGGGTACGGCTCAGATCCGGGTCAGGATCGTTCAGCAGTCTTATCACAGTTGGAAAGAAGCTGTTCCCAAATCTGGCCATATGAGTCTTCAAGCTCCTGAGCCTTCTCCCGGAGGGAAGAGGGACGAAAAGTGTGTTTTCTACTCAATATCTGATATCCCAGCACTAAAACTAAACTTTAATTATTTCCTAAACAACACTATACATAGCAAGATATGTGCCCCCATTTTGTTTTTCCTTCTGTGCAACTTTACTAGATTCAAATAGTTACAAAATTACAATTAATTTATCATAAAAGAGCAAAAGCAAGCTGAGAACTAAACTTTCTTTATGTAGGTCTATAATATTTCACACATACTAATGCCATTTAATACAAATGCCACAATGCTTTATCAGTTGAGGTCATCAACATGAATTTTAACTGTGGATATTTTCTTGTGCAATACAGAGTGTCTTGCCTAAATAGGTTATCCCAGATGACAGTGATTGATTGTATGGCTGCCATTTGTGTTTTTTTGATAAGATTCTTGCATTATTCAGATTTGTACAAAAATTGCATTGTATACAAGGAACTTTAACAATGGAAGGCAGGATTTTAAACAGAAAATGAAAAAGAAAATATCGTTTAATTCAACCTGGGGAAAAAAAACAATTCTTGTGATATATGGAAAACATTCAAAATAATTGTTTTACATGCAGGATAAGATTCCTCTGACTTATTCTACCAACAGAGCTACAGGAATGTTAGTACTGTACCCCACAGTTGCAGATATGGAAATTTGAAATAACAGAAAATGCTGAACATACTCAACAGGTCAGGCTGCATCTGTGGAAAGAACAATAGAGCTATCATTCAGATCCAAATTCCTTTGTCAGAGGAGTGAAAACAAGCTTTAAGGAGCATAGGGCTGTTTGAGGATGTCATTGATAGGGTAACAGACATCCCACCCTGCAAAAACTCATTTCAAGGAGGTAGCACCACCATTTCAGGGAGGTAGCACCCCTGCCCCCTGCAACCCCATACTCCCCCTTCTCCCCCCACCGCCCCCTCCGGTCGACCTCCAAGGGTGTATGTAATACTTTGTTTAGTGATTTTGTCTAATCTGTAAACCAAGTTGGATATATGCAGAAAATGTGGCACTAAAATATGTACATATATTATATTATGTTTATTCTATTACAACTTTAAGCAAGTCTACAGGGAGTTTGGCGTCATCATGTAGGACATCAATAGCTGGCTCCTTAGCAGCTAGCCAGCTAGTTCAAATAACGTTAGCTACGCTAATGAACGAATGACACCTGTTAAACTCACCTCAACATGTCTTTTACATTTTAACCCACCATGGGCAATAGAAAAGTCACTGTTGCAAACAGTGCAACGAGCAACATCGTCATTATTTTTGAGGTCGACTGTAAAGCCCGCCCACAGAGAAAACTGATAGGTCTACGTAGCACAAAGAGAGAACAACCAAGGTGCTCACTCTCGCTCTCCCTCTCCCTCTCAAAAAATTCAATTTGACGGGTATTGTATATAATTTCCGGGTATCAGGGTGCTGCTATCAATATGCGGGAGACTCCCAGAACGTCCGGGAGAGGTAGGATGTCTGGGGTAAAAACAGGGTAATCATAGGAATAAGTTGTATACAAGGTTATCCAGCCAGAGAGTGAATCTGGTCAATGAGTGAGTTCCTTCCTGCATTGTTACAATGAAGTTCAATGCAAGCCTGAAAAGGCTGCTGTGTTGTGTCCTAACTGGACACATTGCAGCCTTTGGGATTTACGGTAGTTGAATTCAAGCATATCAGTTAAGTTGATATGTGTCTTAATCAGAAGTCTCTCTGTGATCTCTGAGGAGCTAACCTGGTCCCAACACATTGATGTAGTCATAAAGAAGGCAAGACAGTGGCTATACTTCATTAGGAGTTTGAAGCGATTTGGCATGTCAACAAATACACTCAAATACTTTTATGGTTGTACCGTGGAGAGCATTCTGACAGGCTGCATCACTGTCTGGTATGCAGGGGCTACTGCACAGGACCGAAAGAAGCTGCTGAAGGTTGTAAATCTAGTCAGCTCCATCTTGGGCACTAGCCTACTAAGTACCCAGGACATCTTTAGGGAGCAGTGTCTCTGAAAGGCAGCGTCCATTATTAATTACCTCCAGCACCCAGGGCATGCTATTTTCTCACTGTTACCATCAGGTAGGAGATACAGAAGCCTGAAGGCACACACACAATGATTCAGGAATAGCTTCTTCCCCTTTGCCATCCGATTCCTGAATGGACTTTGAAGCTTTGGACACCACCTCACTTTTTTTAATATGCAGTATTTCTGTTTTTGCACATTTTTAATAATCTATTCGATATACATAATTGATTTACTTATTTGTTATTAAGTTTTGTTTTAGTTTATTTATTATTTTTTTCTCTCTCTCTGCTAGATTATGTATTGCATTGAACTGTGGCTGCTAAGTTAACAAAAAAAATTCACGTCACATGCCAATGATAATAAACCTGATTCTGATATTGGCTCAAGTTGGTTGTTTTCTTTTCCTTTTTTCTCTGTTATTGGAGGACATGCGTCACAAGACCGATCAGGCATACTTTCATGCTCTGGTTTTGCAACCTCTGCATTCTTGTGTCAATGTGCTTTTGTCTATATACTCAGTTTCTAACTTCTCCCACACACTCATTGACCAGATAACATTGTTTACATTTTATGTAATCTACTCTTGTGCCTATTTGTGTATATGGCTATTCTAGTTCACTTGCTGGTTAATGGTAACTCCCAGGATATTGATAGTGGGAAACTCAATGATGGTAATGCCACTGAGTGTCAGGGGTTGATTGTCTCTTGATAAATATTATCATTCCCTCCTCTACTAAAATAATGGGGCCAAACTCAGGCTGAAGGATCCACACCTCATATTCTGTCTGGGTAGCCCCCAACATGATGACATAAACATCGATTTCTCTGACTTCCGAAAATTTCTTCCCCCTTCCTGTTCCCTTCTTCCATTCTCCATTCTAGTTGCTCTCTGTCCCTTATCTTCTCACCTGCCCATCACTTCCCTTTCATTTTGCTCCTCCTTCCCTTTCTTCCATGGTGCATTGTTATCTCCTATTAGAAACCTTTTTCAGACCTTTGCCTTTCCACCTTTCCCCTCCCAATTTCTTAATTCATCCCCTCTCCCCCACCCAACCCTCCCACTCACTTGGTCTCACCTATCACCTGCCAAATTGCACTTCTCACCCTCCCCCCATCTTCTTCACCTGGCTTCAGCTTCCCTCCTTTTCAGTCCTACACAAGGCTCTCAGTCCTAAGTGTCGACTGTTTATTCTCCTCCATAGATGCTGCCTAGCTTGCTGAGTTCCTCAATCATTTTGTGCTTGTTAGTGAGGATGAGATCAATTTGAATTTGACTACCTGCTGCAGACCCAATCTTGCAACAATGTCCAAGAAGCAGGAAGACTCTTTGCTTAAGCTGGAATTGATCTAATTTTGCACCCAGCTAAATGTTTAACCCTAGAAACTGACTGGAAAAGAGAAAGCTTGTATCAGTTTTAAAAAAGTAATTTGGAGTGAGCTAAACAAATGAAGATGATCCTTAATTTTTAACCAAATTTCAAAAGCTTTTAGACCACCCATATTTTGACTATATAATAAATAATTCAAATGGCAGAATTTTTCATTGGCTGAAGTTTAAAGAGAATGGAGAGTAGTCGCTGACCAGGTGAGAACTACAAAAGTTTCTGGAGGTGTCAGTGATATGGATGAAAAAGCTTGAGATTAGACAGTAAAATGTTGCAGCCAAAATAGATAGGAGATGTAAGTGCAAGAATTGTGGTTAAAGTAAGTAGACTTTTTGATTAAGAGAACTTGGATTGAAACACCTCATAGGGTTGACTGAGAACTAATGAAAATTAGTCCGGTTCAACCTGAGACACTCAATCGGGAAAGCGCTGGACTTGGTAGTGAGGCTACAGAGTGAATAGCAGATAAAAAAGGCGTTGGTTTTGCTCTTCCCAATATTTACTGGGAATAGGCTCGTCCTAGTTTTGAACTCAAAGAACAGCACAAAAATATAGTAGAAAGATAGAGGACTATATTCCAGCAGGTTGAGATATGGACTGTCACTTATGAAACTAGGTTCAAGTCAACTGTACACTTGTGCAGTGAAATAGCACTGACTTTTCTGATCATTGTAATGGTACCTGATGAAGGGCATTGCTAATGCCATTCCATCAGGTGTGGGCTTGCAGCATAGTACTGTTCATAATTTAATACTAATTGGCACTGAAATCACATCTTTCTAAAAGATGCCATAAGATGAGCTGGTATGATTAATGTAAAATTTTAAATTAGTTCACTGGGGAAGCTTTCTGAAGTGAGGGGTTAATGAATAATGCTGGGTGCTAGCATTCGGCTTGTACCGCAATTATTTGATGTATGTGAAACTTCCATCAATTCAAAAAATAGAAGTGAGTTATTCCCAAACACTGGAACTTCTTTGTGAAGTGTATAAGTTTCATTAAAACTTTGTTTTAATCTCCCACAAAAGTCAATTAGTTATTGTTTATATAAAAGGCTTTTCATTATGATATATGCTTTCCTTGTCAATAACTTGCATGATATCATGGAAATTGGATGTAACAATTAAGATTACACACAAAGTTTCAGGGTCCATGGTCAGTCTAGAAAATTTTAGCATTGAGCATGCTCGTGGGATAATAAGTCGATGGGTAAGGGTGACAAAATTGGAGCAATTTTAAACTGACATCAATTCACACTTCCAAATTGCATTTTCAGGACTGGATCTGATCACAATGGAAAAGGCAATGTCCTGATTTAAGTATGTTAATTGCTGAATAAAGTGAAAATTCCTAACAGGGATAAAGTACCATCAAGTTTATTCAGAGTGCACACTGAGTACACAAACCCCAGAGGAAGATGCTTTAGGAGCAAGTGATGAGTTCCCTTAAGTTCCTACCTTTCAGAAACATCGACCATTGTCATAAGGTAACTTTGCTCATCCCAGAGAGAAATTCCACAATTCAAAGAAGTTTCTTTGAACTTAGTTATTGCTTGTCAGCCACTCATAGTTCCATTCTTCAGCATCAGATTTAAGGAGAAATCTTTTGCCATTACTTACCTTACATCTATGGACCTGATGTTAGCACATTTTCATTTATTCAATGCAGAAAAGTAACTCGTGCTAAGTTCACCAGTGGTAGATTGTTCTAGCCTGGGAGTGGATGTGGGCAGGAATGTACTTTGGATCCTCCCACATATTACTTCTCACCATTTCTGGCATTCTCACAGAGAAGTCAGAGGGAATTTGTATGTGTGGGTTGTAAGTAAATATTGGAAATATATCATAAATGAGCACTTCATTTACACTGCTTTATGCCTGCCAGAGTAGTTTCAAAAAACATACAACTTACACATTGCAGAGATGTGTGATCAGTCGGAGTGCAGCTTATCTGTATGTAAGTTACCAGTGCCCCGGTCAGTAGCATAAGAGTTAACCATAGCTTGGAATCTTCCTGTGTCTGCAGATACTTCAGTAGATATACATTTTCTTCACAAACCTATCAAATCTTCATTCACAGTGCCCCCTCTATGATCTTTTCATCGCTGTTTCATAAGATAGCTATTATTAAATATAAAGAAGACAAAAGAGACAGCCAATACTGGAATCTGGAACAAAAATAATGACAGAATGCTGGCAGAACTGAGCAGTTCAAGCAGTATCTGTGGAGGCAAAAGGAATACGTCAACGTTTCAGGCTGAAACCATACATCTGGACTGACAGGAGAGAGGAAAGACAGCCAGTATATTGCAGTATGAGTGAGGGATGGGGCAGAGTTTGATAGAAAAAAACAGAGAGAGAAGATGATGGCAAATGGAACCAGGTGGAAGAAGTGATGAGAGTTGGGAATAGGACAGATGAACAAAGGCAGACAGATGAGAGTATATGAGAAAGTCAACCAGGGATTGGGTTACTTGAAGTTGAAAAATACAAATTCCACTTATTCTGTTTTGGATTGTGCTCTTACCTGATTGGGGCCTGCTTGTATTCTGGAAGCCAATCTCTCTCATTTTAGAAACGCCAATGTTAAGCTAGCACTGGGAGTTCATGAATCACTCTAAGATGCATGTTTAGACCGCATTCCTTCAATGGAGTGAAGCTGGCTGATGATAGAAAGACTATCATCACTTGCTTTCTATATATATTGTTACGTACCCCGTAACTGGGTTGCCAAACCAGCAGAAATGGATCACTCAGTTGGAGTCTGGAGTACTAGAACTAAGAAAGTTTTATTAAAGAAACAAGCAACACAGTAATCGAAAGGATAATAAATGCAACAATTCAACAATGATAACCACACATGTGCACAGAATTAAGATAACAGCATCAATCAAGCTCTATCGTTGTCTAGGGGTAAATGACCAAATTTCAAAATGACTCAAAGTTCAGTTCGCAGTAATCGTTGCCATGGCGATGGACAAGGTGGGGGAAGAGAGACATAGAATAGGAACAACTGATCATTCAGAACGGCTTCACTCACAGACCAGCAAGATGGCTCACAGACCAGCGAGATGGCTCACAAACAGCTTTTGGGCGGGTCCTTGGTGATGTCACCTGAGGTCACCGACTGTGACCCCTCCTCCAGCTGCGGTCGATCCTCTGCAGTGAACCCGGCACCCAGGCAAGGGCGGACACACACCAGGTTCCCGCTGATCGTACCTTTCCACCCTTGTCGTTGTCTGAGGCTTCTCACCCACTCGTGAGAGGTGCACCGCTTCCAGGGTCTCGTTACCTCGGGTGGCGTGTGTGTCTGTCTTAGCGAACCTGTCCCTTTTTATCCCCCTGCTGGGGTATCGCCTGTCCATCACTTCAAACAGTTCAGGGTTCAAAGGGGGGAGCCGCTCCAGACAGCTCTCTCTCCCACATCCCTTCATTACACATCTCCAGACGCTGCTCCATTGTTCCTTATCTCTCCTTCCCCTGAGGGCAGGTGGCAGACCAACTGCTGATGCCACTGATGCTAGCCCAGGCCAGCAAACATCTTAATTTTATGTGTATTCTCGTAACACTTCCCCCTTTAAGGATTTTTACCGGGAGGTAAAAATTACAAACATGACTACATTATCTGATACATACACAATATACATCTTTAACAGTTATTTAGCTAATACAGAGAATTTGAAGCTGTCAACACCTTGACAGACAGTCATCACATTTTCTGTTCCTTTTACACGTGTTATTAATAATCCCTTAGACCAGGCTCCAACTCAGCAAACTTCATAGTGGCCAAAAACACTGATGACTTGCGACCAATGTACCCTCTCATTTGGTTTTTGTCCCGGACCACAACAACAAGGGTCGTCCCATTCCGACTCAGTTTTCTCTCGCAAGGGCTTAGTAGGAGGGGAACGGGTATTGACCGCAGAGTTATTGCAAAACTTCCTGCAGTACCCCACCATCTCCAAAAGCCTTCTGAGGGCCCTCTTGTCTGTCGGGGTTGGGAGGTCAGCGATAGCCTGCACTGTAGCTTGCATCACTGCCAGCTGCCCCTGTGTCACCACAATTCCCAGGTAAGTGACCTTCGTGTGGCCGAATTCATTTTTTTCAAGGTTCACTATCAAGCTGGCTTCAGACAGCCGTGTTAAATTACCAATACACACCTCTGTGTTCATCAGCCCTTTTGTCACTGAATTACTCAAAAAATATGGGTGTTGTTTACTTGGCTGCCCTATTGTAACCACAATCACCCAACGTCCCAGTTCTTTGCATTTCCTCGGGACAATCAAACACATGGGTGCGAGTCGTTTAATTACTCCTTCGGGGATTAAGGGAGAGACCTTATCAGTAGACCTGGCCAAAACAATAGCCTTCTCCCATCTGACCGATCCCATCCTAATCTTTTCAAAATGGTTTTTTCCTCTTATCAAGGGGCCCCTAGCTTCATTGATTTCCACGCTAACACCGACTAGGTTTGTTAGCATATCAAAAGCCGGTGACCGTCTCAGTTCGCGTCGGTCATGATCAATAACATTCTTCCCCCTGGGCAGCCGGTAAATCTCTTTCATGATTCCACCAACTGTTTCCTCCAGCACCGCAAAATGTCCACCGGGGGGTACCTCGTGGGTCATGTTAAAAACTTCATCCCCATAACTCTTTTGCACCACCCCCCACTCCTCATCTGCGGATACTGTCCTTGATTTCCCTTTCTTCCTTAGCACTTCCTCATCCGCACAATAGCCTACTAGTTCCCTTGTCAAGGCTGTGTCAGAGAGAGCTGTCTCGGCAAAAACCATCAGCCCCTCGTCTCGCTCCTGCGTCTGCACAAATTCTTTCCTGGCTACTGCTACGTCCGTCCCAGCTCCCTCACTACCTCTTACCTCACTACACCCTGTCTCGTACAAGGTTGGCAGAAATGTTTCAGCCAAATTCACCATCGTGGGCGGGGCCTCCATGCTGGCAGGCTGACCCGTCAATCTCACGACTGGGAACACGATTCCTCCGGCGATGTCATTACCGAGCAAGACTTCCACGTCTTTCATCGGTAATTCGGACCTCACCCCGATCGTGACTAGTCCAGAGACCAGGTTGCTCTGTAAATGTATCTGGTGCAAAGGGACTGACTCTGTCCCTTCCCCAACACCTTTGACCTCTACTTTCCCAGTCTGGGTCTCTGAGCTAAACTCTAATACACTCCTCAGTATTAGTGACTGACACGCTCCCGTGTCTCTCCAGATCCGCACTGGAACTGGTTTTAACCTCTCCTTCACTGACACCAGTCCGGCCGAGATAAACCTCTCGCGCCCTTCCTGGACTTTTTCAGACCTGTCCTTCCCTAGCGGTTCGCTTAACAGCTCAATACAGCCATTCAAAATTTCCGCTTTTCCTTTCCCCGTCTCCTTCCTTGGGGCAAAGCACCTGGACGCAAAGTGTCCGACTTTCCCACAATTATAACAGACGACCCCAGGAGACTTCCTACCAGACTGCTCCCGGTCTACCTTATCCTTTTCACTAGTCCCCGGCTTACTTTCTGACTTTTCCGGCGGACTCTCCCCGCCGTCCTGACTACCCTTCTGGTAGCCTTTACTCGGGGCAAACTTCATTTTATGCGTCAACGCATACTCATCCGCTAACTTAGCAGTTGCGGCTAACGTGGCTGCCTCTTTCTCATCGAGGTAGGGTCTCATACCCTCAGGGACACAACCTTTAAACTGCTCAATCAGAATCAGCTGCAGCAGTCTGTCATAATCTCCCTCTACCCCTTTCGAGGCGCACCAACGCTCACAATATGTTTGCATCCCACGAGCAAACTCCAAATACGTGCGGTCCCACCGCTTCCTCGCATTCCGGAACCTCTGCCGGTATGCCTCCGGGACCAACTCATAAATCCTGAGGATGGCCTCCTTCACCACCTCATACTTCTGGGCATCTTCCGCGGATAAAGCGGAGTAAGCTTGTTGGGCCTTCCCTTTCAGTACACTCTGAAGTAAAACAACCCACTTATCCCTCGGCCATTCCTGACTTATAGCCACCTTTTCGAAGTGGAGAAAGTACCGATCCACATCGGTATCGTCAAATGGGGGAACCAGCCTAACCTCCTGGGTCGCCCGGAACCCTCCACCTTGGTTCGGCACGAGCCCCTGCTCGGCCCTTATCTTTAACTTCTCCAGCTCAAATTCCCTTTCCCTCTGTTTCTCCTCTCTCTCCATCTGTCTGTCCCTCTCTCTCTCTTCTCTCTCCAACTGTCTTTCTCTCTCTTGCCTTTCTACCTCTTTCTCTCTCTCTCGCCTTTCTAACTCTCTCTCTTGCCTTTCTAACTGCTTCTCTTCGTGTTCTAACTGCCGTACCCGGAACTCGTGCTCGAGTCTCAGTTTTTCAAGCTGTACCTGTACCGCGTCTCCAGCAGGTTTTTCAACAGACACCTCCCCCAGCTCACCTTGGGGAAACACACCTTTAGATACATAGTGCTCTACAATAGCTCTGTGTATCTCCTCTCTCCTCATTGTCGACTTCACCTTAGCAAGATTCACCCGTTTGGCCACAGCTATCAATTCCGATTTCCTGGCATCCTCTAATGCCTCCAAGGTCGGCGCCTTTATAAATTCCTCAACCTCCATTTCTGCTGTTTGTCTTTTCTTTCTTTCGGGAATTTTAACCCAATCAATTTACTCCGTCCCAAATTTAGCGTTCAAAATCGCGGACGAGAACCCCACTTATGTTACGTACCCCGTAACTGGGTTGCCAAACCAGCAGAAATGGATCACTCAGTTGGCGTCTGGAGTACTAGAACTAAGAAAGTTTTATTAAAGAAACAAGCAACACAGTAATCGAAAGGATAATAAATGCAACAATTCAACAATGATAACCACACATGTGCACAGAATTAAGATAACAGCATCAACCAAGCTCTATCGTTGTCTAGGGGTAAATGACCAAATTTCAAAATGACTCAAAGTTCAGTTCGCAGTAATCGTTGCCATGGCGATGGACAAGGTGGGGGAAGAGAGACATAGAATAGGAACAACTGATCATTCAGAACGGCTTCACTCACAGACCAGCGAGATGGCTCACAAACAGCTTTTGGGCGGGTCCTTGGTGATGTCACCTGAGGTCACCGACTGTGACCCCTCCTCCAGCTGCGGTCGATCTTCTGCAGTGAACCCGGCACCCAGGCAAGGGCGGACACACACCGGGTTCCCGCTGATCGTACCTTTCCACCCTTGTCGTTGTCTGAGGCTTCTCACCCACTCGTGAGAGGCGCACCGCTTCCAGGGTCTCGTTACCTCGGGTGGCGTGTGTGTCTGTCTTAGCGAACCTGTCCCTTTTTATCCCCCTGCTGGGGTATCGCCTGTCCATCACTTCAAACAGTTCAGGGTTCAAAGGGGGGAGCCGCTCCAGACAGCTCTCTCTCCCACATCCCTTCATTACACATCTCCAGACGCTGCTCCATTGTTCCTTATCTCTCCTTCCCCTGAGGGCAGGTGGCAGACCAACTGCTGATGCCACTGATGCTAGCCCAGGCCAGCAAACATCTTAATTTTATGTGTATTCTCGTAACAATATGCATTTCAATAAGCAAGTAGATTGTAATGAGTGGATGTAATGGCTGGTTTTCTGCTCAGTGTCCCAGAGACACTCATGCCGTAATCACTAAAATCACTTAAATTAGTAGGGGCTCCAGACAGTCTAGAGATATCCGTGGTCTACAGCATTCATCTGTTCAACTTTTAAACGGATGAATCTTCTGAGAGTTGTACAAATATATTTTTATGCACAGCAGGAAATATTTCTTTCTTAGCACTTTATGAATACTGAAGAAGTGCATGTTATCAAACAATAACGTTATCAAAAATTTCTCTGAACTCAGCTTTCTGCTTGTTTCATAAATATTATTTGAGGCAGATTTTTTGTTGAATTAAAATATATATAAAATATACATGCCAGTAATGGACATATGCACCATTGGAAACTTTTCCAATTTTTTTTCTCAATTTAAAAACTTAAAATTGACTATCTTTATGAAATGGTTTAACCTTCCCTGCACTGAAGAGAATGATTCTATATCCTCCCTTTCATTATCTCTGCAATCACAGCTACTTTTTCTGAAGCTTATGCAGTCTTCCCAGCCAAAATGTAGCATTATGTGAATTTAGGTGCTGTAGTAGTGATTAATATGGTTTAATATATGTTCACAGTTTTTACAGTATAAGCAGAAAATTAGCAAATGAGCAAATTAGGAAATTGAGTCTCACGCCTGTGACATTGGCACATGGAGGTTTGTGGCAGGTTGTCCAGAGAGGAGCAAAAAGAAAATTCCTACATGCACATGCAGGTCTCTGCACAGACTCAGCACCAATTCCTACACAAATCTCCATGATAATAGATCTCCTATTAGGGAATGAGGCAGTGTAGGTTGCAGGGGTTTGTATAGGGAACGCTTTGCATCTCGTGATCGTGATGCCCTTCGTTTCAAGGTAATTATTGACAAGGATAGGTTTGGTCCTTGGGTTGAGCTCCTAAATTGGAGAAAGGCCAATTTTGATGCCATCAGAAAGGATCTGGCAAATGTGGATTGGGATAGGTTGTTTTATAACAGACAAGATGAAGAAGAATCCTAAGGGCTACAGTACCTACAGAAAAGATGTAAATAAATTTGAAAGAGTGCAGAGGTTTACAAGGCTGTTGCCAGGACTTGAGGACATGAACTATGGGGAAAGGTTAAATAGGTTAGGATTTTATTCCCTGGAGCGGAAGATCGAATAGAGATTTGATATACAAAATTCAAGTAATACAAAAGAAAATTATTTCCACTTGGAATGTAAGAACCTTATACCAAGCAGGAAGATTGGACAATATGATAAATGAAATGGAAAGACTAAAGATTAACATCATGGGAATTAGCGAGGTCCGTTGGATAGGTGCTGGAACATGTCAGATTAGAAATAAAACACTAGTTTATTCTTGTGGAACATCCCATACGAATGGAGTAGGAATTCTTATGGATGAAAACATGGCAAAAAGTGTCTTAGGACAATATCAGAAGTAGTGTTTCTTGTTAGATTCAGAGGACAACCATTTGATTTAGCAATTATACAGGTATATGCACCAACAATAGATGGAACAAATGAGGATATAGGTAAATTCTATGAAGAGCTTGAACAAGCAAAGAATGGATGCAAATCTCAAGATATTGTTATTATCATGGGAGATCTGAATGCTAAAGTAGGACAAGGTGCTGATGGAAAATGCATGGGAAAATTTGGACTAGGGGAAAGAAATCAAAGAGGCGAGAAATGGGTAGAATGGTGCAAGATGAATAATCCGGTCATTATGAATACCTACTTTAAAAACCATCCAAGATGCTTGTGGACCTGAAAAAGTCCAGGTGATAACACTAGAAATCAAATTGACTTTATTACTATAAACCAAAGATTTAGAAACTCAGTGACTCAATACAAAACATATCCAGGTGCAGACTGTAATAGTGACCATAACCCAGTAGTATGTCATGTAAAAGTAAAACTTAAAAAAAACTAAAGAAGCAAAAACCTGAACAATCCCTTGACTACTTGCAATTAAAGAAGAAAACTTAAGACAAAAATTTACAATTGAAGTAAGGAATAGATTTCAAAGTCTAGAAATAGAATCTGTTGAAGATGATAGCAATCATGGAGAAATGAAGTTTAACTCTCTAAAGGATGCCTTGGTAGAATCAGCAAAGTCAGTGATTCCTAAAAAAGAAAAAAGCACAAAGAATAAATGGATGACAGATGAAATCAAAAATCTAATGGAAGAAAGGAGATGGAAGAAAGCAAATCCTATAGAATATAAGTCCTTAGATAAAAAAGTTAAAAGCTTATGTCAAAAGCCAAAGAAGAATAGTTAAACCAGGAATGTGAGCAAATAGAAAGAATCCCTATTACTGATCCAAAAAGGTTACATCAACAAATCAAGAATATCACTGGTAAAAAGCTCTTCTGTTCTTCAGGTGGATGTTTGAGAGCAAAAGACGGTACCATTATCATGGAAAAAGATGAGATTATGAACAGATGGACTGAGTATATTCAGGAATTATTTGAAGACGATCGAGGTGAAAAACCAGAAATTAAGAAAAGCATTGAAGGTCCAAGTATTTTAAAATCTGGAGTTCATAATGCAATAAATAAGATGAAGAATGAAAAGGCAGCAGGTCCTGATGAATTAGTAATATAACAAATTATCGCCCTTGAAGATTATGGAATTGAAAAACTTACTGATTTAATCAATGACATTTATGAGACTGGAATAATACCAGAAGAGATGAAAAAATCGGTATTTATCACTCCTCCTAAGAAAGCTGGAGCAATAGAATGTGAATTACATAGGACCATAAGTTTAATGAGTCATATCACCAAGATACTTCTAAGAATTTTGATGACAAGAGCTAAAAGTAAGATACAAGCTGAAATAGGCAAAGAACAATGTGGTTTCGTGAAAGACAAAGGTACAAGAAACACAATATTGATGTTAAGGATACTATCAGAACGAGCTATTCAAGTGCAAAAAGATTTGTTTGTTTGTTTTACCAACTACACAAAAGCATTTGATAAAATGAGGCACAATAAGTTATTCGAAATATTACAGAATACTCTCGCTCTAGACTCGAAGGAGCTCCGCCTAATCAGAAATCAGGAACATAAGAGAGAACTTCTTCCCTCAGATGGTGGTGAGAGTGTGGTATGAACTGCCAATGGAAGTGGTGGATGCGGGGTTGATTTCAATATTTAAGAGAAATTTGAAGAGGTACACAGATGAGAGGGCTATGGTCTGGCTGAAGGTCCATGGGACTAGACAGATTAATGGTTGAACACAGACTAGATGGGCTGAAGGACTTGTTTCTGTGCTGTAATGTTCTGTGACTATTAGTGTGGGTGAATTTTTTGGGAGGAAGACTTAAATATTAATACTACAATCAGATTTCAAAGTGAACTTAATATAATGACTCTCGAGGATTGTCCTGTAGAAAGGCAGTTTGCTACCTTTTAAGAAAAATAACCAAATAAACCCTGCTTTATCAAGTACGTTCCGCTCAGGAAATGGTATACAATCGAAGTGACCCTTTTTTGAATTTTTATTGATTTTTATTTGAAACTGAAATTTTAAATGAAAATATCATTAAAAATGTTTATTTAAGGGATATTACATGAAGGAATTTTGTATCAAAAGTACAAAGTTCAAAGTAAAATTTATCATCAGAATATGTACAAACATGTTACCACTTAATACCCTGAGATTCTTTTTTTGTGGAAATTCTCAGCAAATCTATAGAACAGTGAGTGTAAACAGGATCAATGAGCAACAAACTGTGCAAGTGCAGATATAAATAAATAACGGTAAAACAGAGTCCTTAATTGAGTGTAGTTGTCCCCTTTTGTTCAAGAGCCTGATCGTTGAGGGGTAGCAACTGTTCTTGAACCTGCTGTTGTGAGTCCTGAGCCACCTGGTGGCAGCAGCAAGAAAAAAGCATGGCCTGGATGGTGAGGTTCTTTGATGGACGCTACTTTTCCACGGCAACGTTTCATGTAGATGTGTTGAAAGGTTAGGAAGGATTTACCCGTGATGTAGTGGGCCAAATCTGCTACTTTTTGTAGGATCTTCCACTCAAAGGTATTGATGTTTCCATACTAGGCCATAATGCAGCCAGTCAGCATACTTTCCACCAAATCTGTAGAAGTTTGCCTTGGTTTTCGATGACGTGCCAAATCTCTGCAGTCTCCTGAGGAGGTAGAGGCGGTGTTGTACTTCCTTCATAATTAAATTTATATGATGGGTCCAGGTCAGGACCTCCGAGATAATGACACCAAGGAATTTAAAGTCACTGACCCTCTCCACCTCTGATCCTCTGGTGGTTACTGGCTCATGCACCTCTGGTTTCCCTCTCCTGAAGTCTACAATCAGTTCCATGGTCTTATTGACAATTGAATGAGAGGTTGTTGTTATTACACCACTCAGCTAAATTTTTAATCTCCCTCCTGTATGCTGATTCATCACCACTTTTGATACAGCCCACTTCTGTGGTGTCATCAGCAAACTTATATATGGTGTTGGAGCTGTACTTAGCCACACAGTCATAGCTGTAAAGTGCGTTGTGCAGGGGGTCTAAGTGCACAACCCTGTAGTGCTCTTGTGCTGATGGAGATTGTGGGGAACCTGTTTTTGCCAATCTAAAATGACTGAGTTCTACAAGTGAGGAAATCAATGATCAAATTTTATAAGGTGATATTGAGACCCAGGTCTTGGAGTTTACTAATTAGTTTTGAGGGGATGATGTTATTAAATGCTGAGCAGTAATTGTCATAGAACGTCCTGACGTATGAATCTTTGCTCTCCAGATGTTCTAAAGTTGTGTGAAGAACCAACGAGGTAGCACCTGCTGTAGACCTGTTGTTTGCATTAGTGATAATTTTTCAAAACTTGTTAGATTCTGGACTAGTTCCTGAGGATTGGAGGGTGGCTAATGTAACCCCACTTTTTAAAAAAGGAGGGAGAGAGAAACCGGGGAATTATAGACCAGTTAGCCTAACGTCGGTGGTGGGGAAACTGCTGGAGTCAGTTAACAAAGATGTGATAACAGCACATTTGGAAAGCGGTGAAATCATCAGACAAAGTCAGCATGGATTTGTGAAAGGAAAATCATGTCTGACGAATCTCATAGAATTTTTTGAGGATGTAACCAGTAGAGTGGATAGGGGAGAACCAGTGGATGTGGTATATTTGGATTTTCAAAAGGCTTTTGACAAGGTCCCACACAGGAGATTAGTGTGCAAACTTAAAGCACACGGTATTGGGGGTAAGGTATTGATGTGGATAGAGAATTGGTTAGCAGACAGGAAGCAAAGAGTGGGAATAAACGGGACCTTTTCAGAATGGCAGGCGGTGACTAGTGGAGTACCACAAGGCTCAGTGCTGGGACCCCAGTTGTTTACAATATATATTAATGACTTGCTGTGAGGAGGATGCTAAGAGGATGCAGAGTGACTTGGATAGGTTGGGTGAGTGGGCAAATTCATGGCAGATGCAATTTAATGTGGATAAATGTGAAGTTATCCACTTTGGTGGCAAAAATAGGAAAACAGATTATTATCTGAATGGTGGCTGATTAGGAAAAGGGGAGGTGCAACGAGACCTGGGTGTCATTATACACCAGTCATTGAAAGTGGGCATGCAGGTACAGCAGGCGGTGAAAAAGGCGAATGGTATGCTGGCATTTATAGCGAGAGGATTCGAGTACAGGAGCAGGGAGGTACTACTGCAGTTGTACAAGGCCTTGGTGAGACCACACCTGGAGTATTGTGTGCAGTTTTGGTCCCCTAATCTGAGGAAAGATATCCTTGCCATAGAGGGAGTACAAAGAAGGTTCACCAGATTGATTCCTGGGATGGCAGGACTTTCGTATGAAGAAAGGCTGGATGAACTGGGCTTGTACTCGTTGGAATTTAGAAGATTGAGGGGGGATTTGATTGAAACATATAAAATCCTAAAGGGATTGGACAGGCTAGATGCAGGAAGATTGTTCCCGATGTTGGGGAAGTCCAGAACAAGGGGTCACAGTTTGAGGATAAAGGGGAAGCCTTTTAGGACTGAGATTAGGAAAAACTTTTTCACACAGAGAGTGGTGAATCTGTGGAATTCTCTGCCACAGGAAACAGTTGAGGCCAGTTCATTGGCTATATTTAAGAGGGAGTTAGATATGGCCCTTGTGGCTACGGGGATCAGGGGGTATGGAGGGAAGGCTGGGGCGGGGTTCTGAGTTGGATGATCAGCCATGATCATAATAAATGGCGGTGCAGGCTCGAAGCGCCGAATGGCCTACTCCTGCACCTATTTTCTATGTTTCGGTAGGCAAATTAGAGTGGATCCAAGTAGCCTCTCAGATAGAAGCTTATATCATAGCAGTTAACAAAACAAATTCTGGTTCTTTGAACATGTGTCATACACTTACAGAGATTTATTTCTTGTTCACCAAACACATACTTTTAAAAGTCATCAGAGATGTCATTTTGATGTAACCTGCATAAACAATATTTAGATGAACCACGGATTAAGAAAAAAAGCCTTAACCACAGAGCTGAGTCTGACCTCTGCTTTATTAAAAAGAGAGTCAGGAGATGAGTATTATCTGCTCAATTACCAGGGAGTCCAAGGCATCAATTCTTGGGTAGATAGATCCTTTTTCACTGTTGTTCACTTCAAGCCCATTCCTACTGACAATGTCATTCAGACCTATGATGACTCATCTGTTCCCTCACAATCTGATGACTTGTTTGAACCTTGATGTCCTCTATCTTACCAACAGAAACAAAATGCTGGAGGAAAGGACTAAATAGTCAATGTTTTGGGCTGAGACCCTTCTTCAGGACACAAAAGGAAGGGGGAAGATGCTGGAATAAGAAGTTGGGGGGAGAGGAAAGAAGACAAGCTAGAAAGGGATAGGTGAATTCAGGTGGGTGGGGAACAGGAAGAATGAAGTGAGAAGCTGAAAGTTGATAACTGGAAAAGGCAAGGGTCTAGAAAAGAAGGAATCTGATAGGAGATGAGAGTGGACCAGGGAGAAAGGGAAAGAGGAGGAGTGCCAAGGGGAAGTGATGTGCAAGTGAGTAGAAGAGGTAAGAAGTTAAAGTGGGGGAATATAAGAAGAGGGAAGGGAGAGGGGGAAACGTGTATTTAATATTTCAATAATTATTGAGTAATTTTGGGTGTGTGTATGTATGTGTATATTGTTTGGCTAGGTATTCTTGTTTGCTTAAGTAATTATGGGTTATATGTAAAAATACATTACTTGTATATGTCATCACACTATCATGTGATATGCGTGCAGCTCACTAAAAGTAAAGATGAAGTACTTTGGACCCCGTATATTCCTTTGCATTAATTTAATGTTTTGAAGTTACAAAACATAACAGGAAAAAATTATCGGAAGGAGAGATCAATGTTCGTGCCGTCAGGTTGGAAGCTTCCTAGATGGAGTATGAGCTATTGCTCTTCATCGTGGCAGAAGAGGAGGCCATTTACCGACATGTTGGAATGGGAATGGGGATTAGAATTGAAATGGCCGGCCACTGGAAAACTCTGCTTTTTACAGATGGAGCTGAGGTGCTTGACAAAGCAGTCCCCCAATCTATGTCGAGTTGGAGCTAGAGACACCATAATTTACAGTTTGAAGGCATCCAGGGTTGTTGGCAATGGTGAGATCTGTCCGGTGTTGCTGGAGCTGAAGTTGGTGATGTGCCTTCCGCAGTCCAGAAATGTCCAGGGCTATCAGAACCGGAGTTGGAGACAGAGGATCCGTGGTCTGAGGCTGTCTGATCAAATCAAGGTCCAGGCAGGAGGCAGTGGGGCTATGGATTGGAGGCATCCAAAGCTGCAGAGTCAGAGTTGGAGAAGGTGGCATCTGCCATCTGGAGTCACTTGATTAAGTTGACGTCTGAGTGAAAGACAGCAAGGGCGTGGTCTGGAGACAGGCGATCTTCTGATCCTTCCTGGATACATGGAAGGAGAAGAAAAGGTAGATGAGGGCGTAGTCCTCAACCTTAATCTCTGATTCATTAATGCATTGATCCAAATGTCTCTTCTCTCAATGTATTTTTCCCTTTACTGTTGTCTTTCCTTTAATGTCCTTGAATCTCCTCCTCTCTCCAACCTTGAGTCCAAAGCCCTTGTCCCTCCCTCTGTCTCAAACCCACCTTATGCAATGAATATGTTAATCACATGTTCAATCACACAAGTCTCTTTTAGCTTCGGTTGCCTCAGAGCATTGCCGCCTTGTGGCCTATCTTGAGATTGTTGTGGGCCTCCCAATAGTATCTAGTTTAACATGACTCTTTGATCCTGAAGATATTTTGACCATAGTATGCAAGTTTCAAGTTACTTTTTCAGTTAAAAAGGTGAAAAGATATATTCAGGACATTCTAATCTTCAGGGTTGAAAAATGATTTATCCTTTTTATGTTCTCACTGAGCTTTGATGTTTTGATAATTCGAATGTTGATCTGTCATTGAATGATGTCAAATATATCTTAGAATAAAGATAATTCTTCAGGGGATTTTATTTTTATCTTGAGATTTTTTTATATTTATAAATTATGTTTGTGGATTCTTGTTGCAACTTTTCAACTTAGTGACAAAACTCTGCTATATCTGAGATAATCAATTTAATTCTGCCATAACTGTAATATCACCTGAGGGATAAAAAAACTACATTTTCACAATAATAGTTGAATTATATGATAATTTCTGCTTGGATGTATTTGGACAAGTGTGAATTAGTTTTCACCTTCAATTTCTACATTTCCCAACTAAACATAACATTTATATTCAAATCTTTAATAACACAAACACAATACCATTATAATGATTTGTGAATCAAGATTCCAGTGGTTACTGTTTCTAAGATCAGAGCAGGATAAGAAAACAATGGCTCTCATTATAGTTTGGGAAGCATGTACACAAAGTTCTCGTGAGGATATTAATTAAACTGATCTGATTCAATTAAACAGACCTTATTGTAATTTCCAATCTCTAAGGTGATCCACAAGCATGTCATCAGTAAATTAACCTTTGAGCTGACGTTGGTACTGAACAGACTAGGAAATTCTGTCACACAGTGCAATATTTATGTGCACAGTGCAATACATGGTAAGATTTTATCAGAAAACCGGTGACACTGGCAAGATTTTAAAAGAATCCACTGATCAGTGTTCTGCTGTTTGCAGCTAGTTACAGATAGGTGCCCTTTAAGTTAGGATTATACCCCTGACCTTGGCTTTTGATCGGAATCAGGTTTAATATCACGAGCATATGTCATGAAATTTGTTGTTCTGCAGCAACAGAACATTGAAATACATGATGATTAAAAAACTATAAATTTCAATAAATATATATAATAAAAAGTTAAATTAAATAAATAATGCAAAAAAGAGAGTAGAACAAAAATAGTGAGGTAGTGTTCATGAGTTCATTGACCATTCAGAAATCTGATGGCAGAGAGGAAGAAGCTGTTCCTGAGACATCGTGTGGGTGTCTTCAGGCTTCTGTACCTCCTCCTTGATGGTAGGAATGAGAAGAGGACATGCCTGGGTGATGGGGGGTCCTTAATGATGGATGCCACGTTTTTGAGGCATGGCCTTTTGAAGGTGTCCTCACCGCTGGAGAGACGAGTGCCTATGATGGAGCTGGATGAGCTTACGACTTTCTGCAGCTTTTCTAGTCCTGTGCTGTGTTGTGCATTCACCATTCTGCACTGCCACCGAACATACCTTGATCTGATTTCAAACCTAATTTCTCCCTTCTCATCACCACCACATCTTGACCTCCATGCAAGACTACTGCACACCGCAAAGCAAGCACAATTTTTGGCGGTCCTGGCTTAAACCCAGTACACATCCAGCCAATACCCGGACCCTCTAATGACAAGTATTTATTTAGTTATTGAGATACAATGTGGAATAGGCTCTTCTGAACCTTTGATCTGTACCACCCAGCATCCCTTGATTTAACCCTAGCCTAATCATGGGACAGTTTACAATGAACAATTAACCTACCTATTGGTATGTCTTTGGACTGTGGGAGGAAGCTGGTGCACCCAGATGAAACGCACACAGTCGCGGGGAGGATGTGCAAACTCCTTACAAACAGTGGCAAGACTAAAGACCTGTGCTGATCAACTGGTTGGAGTGTTCATTCAGATCTTTAACCTCTCACTTCGACAGTCTGCGATACCAACCTGCTTCAAGCTAGCTTTATTTATATTGATGCCCAAGAAGAACCTGGTGACCTGCCTCAGTGACTAGCGTACAGTAGTGCTTACATCCACAGTGATGAAGTGCTTTGAGAGGTTGATAATGAAGCACATCCACTCCTGCCTGAGAAGCAACTTAGATCTGTTCCAATTTGACTACCAGGGCAACAGGTCCACAGCAGATGCCACCTCATTGGCTCTTCACTCAACCCTGGAACATCTGGTTGGTAAAGATGCTTAAATCAGGATGCTCTTTAGTCAAGTCAAGTCGCTTTTTATTGTCATTTCAACCATAACTGCTGGTACAGTACACAGTAGAAATGAGACAACGTTTTTCAGGACCATGGTGCTACATGAACAATACAAAAACTACACTGAACTACATAAAACAACACAAAACTACACTAGACTACAGACCTACCCAGGACTGCATAAAGTGCACAAAACAGTGCAGGCATTACAATAAATAATAAGCAAGACAATATGTACAGTAGAGGGCAGTAGGTTGGTGTCAGTCCACTTTATTGTCTACAGCTCAGCTTTCGATGCCATGTCCCCTCAAAACTAATCAATAAGCTCCTGGACCTTGGCTCTAGTACCCTCCTGTACAACTGGATCCTGGATTTCCTCACTAGCAGAGCCCGGTCAGTTTGGATTGGCAAAAACATCTCCTCCACAATCTCCATCAGCACAGGCGCACCACAAGGCTATGTGCTTAGCCCCCTGCTCTACTCACTTTACACTTACGACTATGTGACTAAGCACAGCTCCAATGCCATATTCAAGTTTGCTGCCGACACTACTGTCGTAGGCCAAATCAAAGACGGTAATAAATCAGCATCTAGGAGGGTGATTGAAAATCTGACTGAGCGGTGCCATAATAACAACCTCTTACTCAATGTCAACAAAACCAAGGAGCTGATTATCGACTTCGGGAGGAGGAAATCAGAGGTCTATGAGCCAGTCCTCACTGGAGGATCAGAGGTGGAGAGAGTCAGCAAATTTAAATTCCACGGTGTTGTTATTTTGAGGAAATATCCTGAGCCCAGAACATAAGTGCAATTGCACAACAATGCTTCTACCTCCTTAGGAGTTTGAGAAGATACAGCATTATATCTAAAACTTGGACGAGCTTCTATAGGTATGTAGTGGAGAGTATGTCGACTGGCTGCTGCCTTGTATGGAAACAACAATGCCCTTGAACCAAAAATCCTATAAAACATGGTGGACACAGACCAGTCCATCACGGGTTAAAATCCTTCCCACCATTGAGCACATCTACATGAAACGCTGTGACAGGAAAGCTGCATTCATCATCCCACACCCTCACCACCCAAGTCATGTTCTCTTCTCGCTGCTGCCACTAGGAAGAACGCACAGGAGCCTCAGGATGCACACCACCAGGTTCAGAAGCCGTTGCTACCCCTCAACCATCAGGCTCTTGAACCAAAGGGGAGAACTTCACTCAACTTCACTTGCCCCATCATTGAAATGTTCCCACAACCAATGGACTCACTGTTAATAACTCTTCATCTCATGTTCTGGATATATATTGCTTATTCATTTATTATTATTATTTCTTTCTTTTTGTACTTGCAGTTTGTTGTATGCTGAAGTTGGTGTAGTCTTTCATTGATTCTGTTATGGTTATTATTCCAAAGATTTACCGAGTATGTCTACAAGAAAATGAATTTCAGGGCTGTATATGGTGACATACTGTATATGTACTTTGATAATAAATTTACTTTGGACTTTGCATTTCTTACAAAATCCTGCAATCTGATCTATGGCTAACCTCACTTCATCAAGTTGTACTCTAGTAAGAAAGTAGTATTTATATGTGTGCTAATTATGCAAAGGCTGCTCTGTTGTCATGAACCTCCTATATATTTGAATTTTATGTGGCAGACCCTTACAGAACTTATGTTGCCCTGCTTTGCATCACCAATTTAAGGGCTGAACCATGATTTCTGAGTAAAGTCATTGCTATGGCCTTCACGACCGGAATAGTGTGGATCCTTAGTCTAACCTCTCTTTAAAATGAGGTGCAGCAAAAATAAAAGGTAACTGATTGCTGCTTATCGTAGTTGAGTCTCTCTCATGCCACAAAATCTGGTGTGAACTGTGGATCATGGAAATGATATGATCATGCATAGTATAGTCAACAAAGTGCTTTTGAACCACTGTCCCTAAACCAGTAAAGGAAGCTTAATAGCCAATTTGTATGCAGTAATGTGGCATTGTGATAAACAACAGATAATCTGTTGCATTCATTTTGTTTGAGGAATAAACCTTGACTGGAATATTTGAAGGATCTTCATGAATTTCTTTAAGTAGTGCCATGAAACATTCTAGATGCACCTGGAATGCCATGCAGGGTTTCGGCTTAGTGTCTGATCTGGCAGAAAATTCCTACAGCAGGTCAAGCCCTAAACAACAAAGACAAGATTTACTTTCATTTTAACAACTTTACTTTCTCCTTTCACATTCAGTACACAAGGGCTGCCATAATTCTCTTGCTCTGCGCACTTGCCCATAAAAGGAAAAGTGCTTACGTCCCCAAGTGAACAGAACTCAACACATAAATTAAGCAATGTTATACATAGTTCTGACTGGATTGGATATTTGCACCATTTACAATAAGCTACTGATAGAAACATTCGTATCAGGCTTACAATCAATAGCAATGGAGTTATCCCTGGTGCCTTAGTCAGTATTTACACCTCATTCAAATATCAAAGGTTAACTGGAATTATCATATTGCTATTTCTGTGCAAATTAACTAACATTGCATCAGGGATTACAGTTCTAAAGTACTTCATCTGTTGTAAAGTGATTTTGAATAGCTTGAGAAAATGTAAGGTGCTGTTGAAATGCAGATTTTTTAATTTGAAAAATCAAAGGATAATTGTTACAACTTTTTGTTACTCTTGTAATTATTATCCAAAACCATTTGGTTTAGTTTTGCAAAGCAAAAATTTACAAAAAAAGGCACAGTACATGTTTATCTATGTTGTGATCGCTTGTCAGTCAGTCAATTATAGTTGTATTTACGTGTGGTCTCCTCTGTCCCAATCTGGCACACAAGCCTTTGGTAAGGAATAATCTTCTTACTGCCCACAAAATTAATGGGAAAATCAACAGAGCACACTATGGCAGTCAGAGAAGGAAAATCAGACACTACTGTTTTAAACATAGAAACATAGAAACCTTATTTTAAAATCTTATTTTAAAAAACAGAATGAATGATTCAGCAGTTTAATTCATCGAATTTGATGCTCTTGATTAATAATATATACTTCATTGAATAACTTAACAAGGTGACAGTTGCCCTGTTCAGCACTGGTGGTTAATTCATTATCATTTTATTGAAATGGATCAACATTAATAGTAGCTACTGCATGGAACAGGAGCTGCCAAATATTTTGTTTATGCCAATAAAATGTAATCATTATCAACTTTAGTGTTCAATCATTCACTGAAATTTATTTATTCAAATTAATTGTAAGTAAACTCTATAAACAACAGATCTGACAAAGTTTAAAAAAAGTATGTTTAACTGCTCAAGTGAAAAAAGACAAAGATTTGAAAACTGAAAAATGAGCAACACATGCTGGAGGAACTCAGCAGATCAGGCAGATTAAATTAAAAACGCAAACACAAGGAAATCTGCAGATGCTGGAAATTCAAACAACACACATAAAACATGCTGGTGAATGCAGCAGGCCAGGCAGCATCTATAGGAAGAGGTACAGTCGATGTTTCGAGCCAAGATTGGCAAAGGGTCTTGACCCGAAACGTCGACTGTACCTCTTCCTATAGATGCTGCCTGGCCTGCTGCGTTCACCAGCATGTATTATGTGTGTAGATTAAATTAAAGTCTGTCACGAGCCTTGTGGCCCATCAGGCCGGTGCTTATGCCAGTTTCCGTGGCGTGAAGCGACTGAGAGTATGAGACTCCACCCTCCCCCAGCCCCCCAGCCCGGATAGGATGCCAGACTATCACGAGGTTAACCCCCAGCATTTTTGCTGGTACTTATTCTCAGTTGGGTACAGTGGAGCATTGTGTGGTTAAGTGCCTTGCTCAAGGACACATGTTGCCCCAGCCGAGGCTTGAACCCCCAACTTTCAGATCACTGGTCCAACGCCCTAACCACCTGGCCATGCACCACACAGATCAGGCAGCACTTATGTAAAAGAGTAAACAGTCGACGTTTTAGGCCGAGACCTTTCTTCAGGATGAACGTGAACTTCTCTGGGGACAAACTAGAAATAATGAAGCATTTCAAATGGTGCATTAAAATCATTTTTTGTAACTCAACAAAGCTTCCAGTGGCTTGGCACCAAGGACAGGTTGCCGCTTAATTTCTGTGTCCAGCCTACAGTTTTATATTGATTTTGCACATGAATCTCACACGGTTGACAGCAAAATTGAAAGAAATCTAACAACTTTTAAAATCCTTGAACCAAGGAATGTGTTTTTTTTTTGCAGGTTTTCCTTTCTACCACTTCTCCACCTGGCTGCCTAAACATTGGGTTGCAAAGATATTGTGTGGCTTCTTAGTCCTGATGTCATCCTATATATCACATCCTCTATAATATAATATGACCTACCATCCCAAGAGGCTTTTTATTCAGCACCTACCAATCCATGAGCCCCTGGATTTAGCAAATCATTCTCCCCAGCCTCCACCATCATCAACAGGATCCTACTACTTGATGCATCTTTACCTTCCAACCCCAACTCTCCACTTTCTGCAGAGATCGCTCCCTCAGTGATTCCCTTGTCCATATCTCTCTCCCCATTGTTCTTCATCCTGGCACTTCACTCTGCAAGCAGAAATGCCACACCTGCCCATTCACCTCCTCGTTCACCATCACTCAGGGCCCCAAGCTGTCCTTGCAGGTGAAGCAACACTTCACTGTATCTGGTGCTTCAAGTGTGACCTCCTTTACATCAGTGAGATCTGACATAGATTGACCGCTTTGTTAAGCAACTTCACTCCATTTGCAACTAGCAGAATCTCCCAGTGGCCAACTATTTTAAGTCCAATCCCCATTTCTATTCCGACATGTCAGTCTGTGGCCTCCTCTTCTGCCAACATGAGGTCATTCTCAGGTTGGAGGAGCAACACCTCATATTCCATCTGGGTAGCCTACAACCTTATGGCATGAACATGAATTTCTCCATCTTCCTTTAATTTCTCGTCCTTCCCCTACCTTTCTTCTTGCTTTCCTCATTCTTGCTCTCTTCCCTTCTCCTTACTTGCCTATCACTTCCCTCTTGTGTCCCTCCTCCTTCCCTTTCTCCAATGATCCACTCTCCTCTCCCATTGGATTTCTTTTTCTTCAGCCCTTAACCTTTCCCAGCTTCTCACTTCAACCCCTCCCCACCCACTACCTTGCCCCTCACATGGCTAGACCTATGATCTTTTAGCTTGTACTCCTCTCCCCTTCCCCACCTTCTTATTCTTGCTTCTCACCCCTTTCTTTCCAGTCCTGATGAAGGGTCTTGGCCAAAATTGTTGACTTTTTATTCCTTTCTATAGCTACTGCCAGCAGAGTTCGTCCAGGATTTTGTATGTGTTGTCCTGGATTTCCGACATCTGAAGATGTAACCACATTATAGGACATTGCTATTTTGTGCATCACATTGTCACTTGCGACCTCAAACTTCACACAGAAATATTCTGAGCTCACCAATCAGTACAAACATTAAATATCAGGAACTACTTAACAGCTAGTTTACATAGGGATGGGCTGCACACAAATTGGATGCAGTTAATACAGGAGAAAGTCTGCCATTAGTTCACCTTACCATGACCTAGGCTGTATTATAAAACAATCTGAACTAAGTGGGGATATTGTGACTCACACAGTGCTTCTGTCGTATCAGAAAAACTTCTCTGTATGGTTGATGCTGAAGTCTTCCTCTTCTTTGCTGAAATTGTCAGTTTCTGAGTAACACAGATGGAGTCTGGCAAAAGAAAGTGAGGTCATTAAGCCTTTCACTAAAACTCTGCTTCCAAACAATTATTGACACATCTGACCATTCTGAAGCATCTGAGAATTTTGCTTATTTTTCCCTGAATTTCATCGCTTTACCGTTCCTCAAAAACTCTGGCACTAGAAAAAAAACAGCAATATCTTTAAATATATTGAAGTTGTGTGGCTGAACAAAACCTTGCAAGAGAAGATGTCAAAGTTCAAATAAATCTCAAGATAGAAGACGGTGACATGTATGTACATTGATAATGAACCTAGACCAGTTTCATTTGCCTCAGCACTGAACCGGCTCCACAGCTGTGGACTTACTTTCAGGACTCTGCAGTTCATGTTGCATGTGTTACTTGCTTACTCTTTTTATTATCTGCGTGATTTGTCCTCTTTCACATTGGACATGTGACGGTCTTTGTTCTATGTGGTTTATGTGAATCTTATTATGTTTTTGTTTTGTGAGTGCCTGCAAGAAGATGAAGCTCAAGTTTGTATATAGTACACATACTTTGATAATAAATTAAACTTTTGAACTTTGGAGAATAAAAGGTCATAGCATCTTCATTACTGCTGGTTTCTCTTCCTGGAAGTCACAACCAAGGGTGCACCATAGTGACACACATCAAATTTGCTGGTGAATGCAGCAGGCCAGGCAGCATCTCTAGGAAGAGGTACAGTCGACATTTCAGGCCGAGACCCTTCGTCACTTCGTTAGTCCTGACGAAGGATCTCGGCCTGAAATGTCGACTGTACCTCTTCCTAGAGATGCTGCCTGGCCTGCTGCGTTCACCAGCAACTTTGATGTGTGTTGCTTGAATTTCCAGCATCTGCAGAATTCCTGTTGTTTGTGCACCATAGTGACCTCACTAGATAGACTGCAAAAATTCAATGAAGCATTTCACCACAATCTTCTAAAAGACAATCAGGAAAAGAAACTATATCCTGGCATTTCCAGTAAGTTGTATAGGTAAAAGCTCAGACTGAAAATCACTTCTTTGGATGATTGTAAAATAAAATAAAATGTGAACCATAAAAGGAAAAATTAGGGCAGATTATCAAACTTTAGCCAAAGACACACTGAGGAGTAATTTAAAGGAGGAAAGAAGGATGGAGAAGTTTATAACTGAAATTACAGAGCTAAGGGCCTTGGCAACTGCAGGGTATAGTGGCATCATTGTTTAAGGGGCCATTATTTGAGGAGTGCTGATATCTCAGAGAAGGTTTGGAAGAAACAGTTTTAGACGGACAAGGTCAACAAAGGACTTTCACACAAGAATGAAAAAATTATTTAAATTGAAGCACTGCTTAGTGAGGAGATTACAATGGTCATTGCGGTCTTGTGTGAAGTGGAATCTGGACTTCAGTGTTCTGAATGACTATAAGCTTACAGCAATGGAATGAGTGAACCTAGAGTTGAATACACTCTTCTCAGGCCTCCTACTCGGTGCAGGTTTTGATTATAATTGAAGGTTTGATGACAGACTCTGCCATCTTCTTCAGGAATGACGCCTGGCCAGGCCTAGTCCAGTGGTATTTATTGTCTCATAGTCTGCCCCTCCTGATTGGTTAGTCCTCATCCAATCTGGTTTTGCCTTGTTTGCAGTCAAATTCCAGTTCTTACTTAGAGCGAGACCTTCATCTTTGTTAAAATTCTTTTCCTTTAGTTTTATTTCAATGGCTTCCTTTCCCAGGCAGTTCCAAGAGCCATGCCGCAGTACAGTGGGTCTGTGTCATCAAAGTCAATTGTATGGCTATTGCGAATGTAATGTTCTGCTACTGCCGATTTCTCCAGGTGACCCAAATGGATGCACCTCCTGTGCTCCTTGGTGTAGGTTTCCACTGTGCGTCCTGTCTACCTGATATATGCTGCTCCACATTCACAGGGAATCCTGTAAACACCAGCCGACCTGAGTCCCAGGTCATCTTTGACCCTCATAAGCTGCTATTTGAGCTTCCTTATGGGTTTGGGGATGGTATTAATCCAGTATTTCTTCAGGATCCTGATGATGCTTCCAGAAACCGTGGAAATATAGGGAAGACAGGTGGTAGCAACAGGTTCTTCCTCGTTGTTAGGTTGCCTGGTTTTTCCATTGGCCCTTTTAGTAGAGTTCATTAGAATGGTCATATCTATTTGAAACAATGGCTTGGATGTGCAAGAGGTCAAAATTGGAAGAGTTAGCATCTCAATCTAAAAGGCAGAAGAAGGTTATAAAGAAAAATAGAAGGCATTCTAAACAAGGATGGTGATTTAAAAACTTTGTGATTACAAAATTTGAGCCGATGTAGGCCAGCTAGCTAGGGTCACCAACTTTACCTTAAAGCAAAATAAGACACATTTCTGAATTAGGTCAGCCATCAAGCAATCGATAAAAATCATACTGTTGAAAATGTTAGAAATTTTTGGAAAGCCTCAGTGGCTAAAGTAATTCCAGCCTACACATCTGGATGATGTGACTGTCATGTGAGCCAATACCGACAATTGCCCTAGCTAGAGCTAGATGTCAGAAAGATGTCCTTTTCGCACCATTTCCCCAACCCTACCTTCGGCCACTCACTACCAGTGGAGTACAGTTGTGCTTGCTCCTGTGTACAGGTCCTGAATATTACAAGTAATGTTTGGACTTTTGCCGTACATCTAAGAGTAATTATTTTTGGGTGGAGAGTGGGGTATTCACACCATTACATCAAAGAAAACCAGGGGAGTCCTGAGAGATATCCTGGATAATATTCTTCATTCTTTTAGCATCACTGTCTCTGAGTATTTGGTCATTGTCTCTTTGCTGTTTATGAGATCTAGCTATGCACAGATTGGCTGCTTGACATTCAGTATCACAGCAGAGACTGTGCTCGTGCTTTTTGGAGGGTCTGGCATGTTCTGGGTCTGTTTCTCATGCAGAAACAGATACTGCTGTGATATGAAAGGGATAGAGTAGATTGGGATGTAACCTAGCAACCAAGCCTGAAGGAGATTGTTGACGGAAATGCCGGGAGGTTGTTTAACTTCCTGCTGTTGGCTGAAGATATTGGGTAAAAGTTTTTTACAGCCTGACCATCGAGGCTGGCATGACAATGTGCATAAAGGAATCAACGGTGACTATCAACTAAAGTAGCAATTCCATATGGCCGGACAATTCTTTCATTCTTTTCCACCAGTGATAACCTGTTGCATTCTTCTCTTCCCCCTTCAAATACAAATTTGGGAGTACAGGAATGAAGACAACTTCCTGTTCCCTGTCAAGAATAATGAACAGCATTCATCCACTCCTGTGTCTACCCCTATGTGCACAGGAACCACAGTAAACCTTTTGAACATATCTATCACTTGGGCTACCAAAGAGAGAGAAACAAATAGTGCAGCGATCATTCCTCTGGGTCAGCATCTCTCTACAACCATCACTCCTACTCCTAAATCAACCACTCTGCATATACAGCCATTCAGCATCCCCCCGCACGTGCTTTGGATGCAGGCAGTAATGAAACTGTCTAATGTTAGGATAATTGCCAATCTCATGCTCTGGATGAGGAAAATAGCATTTCACTTGAAGAATTTAAATGCATCAGGGCACAGAAGCAAAAAAAAAGTCTGAATGACCCGGCAAAAACTGGAGGATATCCAGCAGCTGGTATAAGAAAAGGTGAATAGGATTTGGTTCTAGTTAGAAAAGCGCCTGTAGTATTTGAAATGTTTAAGTTTATGGAAATTTGAAGATGAAAAGCTTACCGAGAGAGCACTGGGACCATTAGTTCCACTGGCAATGAAAAAGATATGGATGAGAATCTCAGAACTGCAGATTTAGGCAGAATTAGAGAGGGAGGAGAAGGAGGATTTAATGGTAAAGCAGGTATGCTGTCAGAAGTTCATTTAAGAGTAAATATCAAGGTTACAAATATTCCAGTTCAATATTGGAGAATTGTCCTGGAAATGTAAGGTGGCTAAGGAATGGAATTTGTGGCAAGGACCAAAGATAAAGGTATCCCACTTCCAATATTGATTTGGAGAAACCTTCTTAATCAAAAAACAGTATTAGATGAGCTGAAATGTGATGAGACCAACTGCAGATAATGGATGTCATTGAGTATAGGAGTTGGGGCATTTTGTTGCATTGGACTCATTGTTGGTGAGAACATATTTGGAATACTGTGCCTACCTTTGGTCACCCTCTTATAGGAAAGATGTGGTTAAGCTGGACAGAATGCATAAAAGATTTACAAGGACTTGAGGGTCTGAATCATAAGGAGTAGTTGGTCAGGCTTGTTTTTATTCCCTGAAATGTAGGAGAAGGAGGAGTGATCTTATAGAAGTGCTCATTAAGATTATCAGAGTCCACGATAAGGTGAATGGTAACAGTCTTTTCCACAGGGCAGGGGAGTCCAAACTCAAAGGGCATAGATGTTGGGTGAGAAGGGAAATGTATAAAAGGGACCTGACGGCAGAGGGTGGTAAGCACATGCAATGAGCTTCCATAGGAAGTGGTTGAGGCAGGTACAATAGTATCATTTAAGAAATACTTGGATAGGTACATGGAGGGGCAGAGCTGGATATGTGCCAAATACAGGAAATTGGGACAAGCTGGTTAGGTACTGTAGTCAGCATGGACTTCATTGGGCTGAAGAGCCTATATGTGTGATTGATCGTCGTCGTGAGATAAAAGGCCTTATGAGAAAGTACTCTCAATTCGATCAGTAGGAATGAATTTTGTTCACTGGCAGCAGATTGCGAATAATGTCATCCACCTTATTCTACATGTCAATGCCTGCTACCCAGGGAATAGCCATGCTTTACTTATTTTCAGGTAATTTAAGATCCTTGGACTGTTCAGAAAGACTCCTGTGTTAAGAATACTGATTGGAGACCAGTAGTATCCACTTAAACCACTGATGATAACATGTTCCTGCATTCTGAATATAGAGATTGAATACAAGTACAGTGAAGAAGTGAGTCCTGCTAGAATATAGTCAAAATCAGCTAGATTTCCAGCCAGATTTAGTTGCATAAGAAGTTAGGGGCATCCAATAGTAACAGTATCATTATGGCTTGTGAATCATCTATAATTTGAGTATATTAGCAATTTAATATTTTAATTAGAAACAGATTAATAAAATAAAATATTAGGCACGTGTCCTTGGAGTCAGTAACTCTATTCAAATAAATGAGGTTACCATTCTTACAGCTTTTGAACCTGCTTTGAAGTCAAAGGAACCAAATCTTTAAAGACACCAGCATATTGCCTATTTAGTATCTCTGATCCAAGGATGAATTTTCTCTAGATATTGGCTGCACGATCATCACTGGTCAGGATGTTCAGAGAATCGGCTCAGATTCAGATTTATTTGTCAGATAGACACAAAACATACAGCGATGCATCATTTGAGTTAACAGCTAACACCCAAGGACTTTGCTAACCTCTGGGTATCAACCCCAGACCTTCAGGCCTAGACCCTGAGACTCTCTGATCACTAAAGCCACTGGTTTAAGGCCTTAAATTCCAGACTCATAAGGACTTCCAAACTGGATGGCCGATTACGGGCCCTCGTGACTCCTTCGGGCCTCTAATGCTATGTAGCTCTATAATTCCTCTTCATATAGTGCTGCAGAATTTTTATATACTATCCAAAACGTAGATTCAACCACACTTTAAGATCTGAACAACCTAATGAAATAGCACTTCTACATCCCTTTACAGGAGTGGATGGTGATTTCACGCCTCTGCACTGATGCTTGAAACACACCTGACAAGAATAACAATGCTACTAGTGATCCATAGTTGACATTTTTTTGTGAAGAGTGCACAGAAGCACAGTGCACATGAATCTGAATTGTTGACTTTTTCGAGAATAACAAAGTTATATGAATGGAAGAACTTTGGATTCATGGAGCATTTTATCACATAGGTAAGATATTGGACACTGGGTTGGTTCTGTTGCAAAACTAGTAACCCACACATCAATATCACCATAATAGTTTATTTTAAATAAGTTTCAATAAAATCTAGACATAAAAAGTTGATTCACGAACAAGAGGAAATCTGCAGACGCTGGGAATCAAAGTAATACACACAAAATGCTGGACGAACAAAGCAGGCCAGGCAGCATCTATGGAAAAGAGTTATCAGTTGACATTTTGGGCCAAGACCCTTCATCAGGACAGGGAAAGAGAGATGAGGTCAGGGTAAGAAGGTGACGGGGGGGGGTGCGGGGAGGTGGAGTGGAGAGGAAGTTGATTCTGGTTGATACTGTTTTTTTTAAATACGGCTTTAAACTTGAAACTTCATAAGTAGCAGGTTAACTAATATTATTTAAGCAAGGAAACCTGCCATTCACACAAAGAACGAAGTATGTTTACAACATCAAATGCATAATTGCTGTCACATTTCAAAATGTTTGACTAGTAAAGCCTTGGAGAGATTTGGAACTGCTTTCTATTAACATTTGGCTGTGATGTTGAATTTTTCTCATTAGAGAATTAATCCAATGACACACACAGTTTCTTGGAATATGGATTAGTTCCATTTGAAACATCTGTGCAGGATTATGTTTGTTGCATAACATGTCAGGTTGAATGAAAGGAAATGACTAAGATATTCCAGTGACATTCATGTGTATTATGTGACATTGCTTCATTTATGTGAGTCCAGTTGTAGACGGAGAGGAGAAACTTTCAAGGGAAATCTGAGAGGGAACTCAGAGGGTGATGTAAGTGTGGAATAAGCTGCCAGCAGAAGTCAGAGAAACGGGTTCAATTGTAACACTTAAGAGAAGTTCGGATAGGTACGTGAATGAGATGGGTATGGAAGGCCATGGTCCAGGTGCAGATGGAAGGGACTAATCAGAAAACCAGGCCAGCACAGACTAGATAGGCCAAAAGGCCTGTGCTGTGCCAGAGTACTCTATGACTCTAAGGCTACAAAAATGTATCACGGCTTCAATGCTACCACCATTTAGATATATAGAGAGTCATCAGGTGAAATATGACAGAAAATTTTCAGCATATGGTGTGTGTGCCAACTCTTTGCTGGATAATTCCAAACCTAACTTCACATATGTATTCTCCGAATAAGATATTGTTGCATCTCACAGAATTATCTAAATTTTCCCTAAAATACATAACAAACTTTATTTAATGAATTTCTGTGGTACAGCATTCTATAATGAAGTAATTCCCTGCATTAAAAAACCATCGAAGTTTTCCTCTAGGAAACAATCTTGAATTGATATCACTGAGAGCTGCCACTGTAATCACAATAGCACTCCTCCCTTGTTCATTCTTCTAATACCATAACTTTAAAATGCTCAGTCAAATCATCTCTAAGTACCTAGGAGCACAAGACATGAGCAGATGTAGGCTATCAGCTCCTTGGGCCTGCTGTACTTTTCAATACAATCAGGCAGAGACATGCAGTTAGTATCAAAGATCAGATGGTTGCTCCAATCAATGACTTCAACCCTATTTTCCAGTCTGATAGCCTAATGACTGGTCACTTGCATTCCTAAAATTTATCTGACTCAGATTTGAGTGGCTCAACATTCACAGCTCTCTGCTGTGGAGATTCCAAACATTTGCAATCTTCTGAGAAAAGAAGGCCTTCATCTTAAGGGGCTGACCCTTTCTTATAAAACTACTGCCCTGTTCTTTACTCCCTATCAAAAATTTCATTCTCATAGCATATTTCTTATGAAACCCTCTTGGAATTGCATTTGTTTAATAGAGGTCATCTTTCTTCTAAGATCCAAACAGCAGAACTGCTGCCTTGATAACTTCCTTTTCCCAGAAATCAATCTAATAAAATTTCTCTAAGTCAATATGTTTTTTCTTAAGTAAAAGCACTAAAACTACATGCATTACCCAAGGCGTGCTCTTACAGAATCCATGAACAATTGAAGTAAGAGTGTCTTACTCCTGTACTCCACCCCAGTGCAAGAAAAGACAACACTTTAATTCATAACACAAAAAATTCTGCAGATGCTGGCAATCCGAAGCAACGCACACAAAATGCTGGAGGAATTCAGCAGGTCAGGCAGCATCTGTGAAAATGAATAAACAGTCAATATTTCAGGCCAAAACCCTTCTTCAGGATTAGAAAGAAGGGGGAAGATGCCGGAATAAAAAGGTGGGGGGAAGGGAAGGAGGATGGCTAAAAATTGATAGATGAAGCCACGTGGGCAGGGAAGGTAAAGAGCTGGTGAGGAAGGAATCTGGCAAGTGTACGGTAGGTGAAAGGGAAGGAGGAGGGGACCCAGGGGGAGGTAATAGGCAGGCAAGAAGAGGTAAAAGGTCAAAGGGAATAGAAGAAGAGGGGAAGCTGGGAGTAATTTTTTTTACCCGAAGGTGAAATCGATTTTCATGCTATCAGGTTGGAGTCTACCCAGATGGAATATAAGATGTTGCTCCTCTACCCTGACACATTGGAATGGGAATGGGAATTAGAATAAAAATGTTTAGCCACTGGGAAGTTGCGCTTTTGGTGGATGGAGTGAAGGTGCTTGATGAAGCGGTCCCCCAGTTTACAATGGGTCTCACCAATGTTACTTTGCATACCCAAATCCAGATATTTTGAGATTTTTATACAAAGATATCAGAACATTCTCTGAACGTGATGTTTTATAATCTCACACCATTTTAAAATACTTTACTTTTTCTTCCCACCTGAGTGGATTACCTCACATTTCCCCTCATTATTTTCCTTCTATCCTCTTTTCACTCACACCTTTAATGTCTGTTTGAAAACATCTTGCATTCTCCTCACCTTCTCAACCACAATTGAATCTGTGGGTTGCCGTGGTAGCATTGCACGATGCTATTCCAGCTTGGGGTATTGGAGTTCGGAGTTCAATTCCTGCGTCATCTGCAAAGAGTTTGTATGTCCTTCCTGTGACCATGCGGGGTTCCTCCGGCTGCTACAGTTTCCTCTCACAGTTCAAAGACGTACTGGTTAGTAGGTAAAATAATAAATTGCCCTGTGATTAGATTAGGGTTATATCGGTGAGTTGCTGGGCAGCATGGTTCATTGGGCTGGAAGACCTGTTTTGCACTAATCTCTAAGGAAAATAAATAAAAATTCAAAAGTAGGATGCATCATCTTCAGTGTTAAAATCTCAGTTATTAACATAAATTGTAAATAGCTGAGTTTGCAGCACTAATTCACAAGCAATCTGTCAGATACTCAGTTTCAGAAAGACCCATTTACTCCCACTTTTGAATTCTGTCTGATCATTGTACTTTATCCTTAACTCCATGAGCCCCTTTCTATAAAAATCACCTCACAGAATGCTTTTAGAATCTAATGATATGACATTAACTGACTTCTCACTATCCATGTTGGCAATTAGTTCATCTGAGAACTCTAATACATTTGGAAAACACAGTTTCTCTTTCATGAAACAATATTGAATTTGCCTAGTCATGCTATTATTTTCTAGATGCTTGGTTCTTCTTAAAAATAATTTCAGCATTTTCCTGACAACTAATATGAGGCTAAC